>NC_054471.1:190007951-190607951 GCF_017639515.1 Carcharodon carcharias | reverse complement strand
GGAGGCTGGTGCTGCTTCACTCATTTGTGGTGTTCACTTGCCAGTAATGGCAGCCTGAATCCACCAGGTTGCAAACGAGAAATTGTCATTATTTTCTTTGTTTTCTGCGTGGTACATAGATGTTTTTGGATAAGGTCTTCACTTAACAGATTCTGCATTCTGCATTAAGTAAAAGATACAGCGGTGCTGATTACAGGAGCTCCTGATACACCAACGCAATCAGCATAGTCTTCTACATAACTAGGGAACTAATATCTGAACTGGAGGGAGAGATCATTGCAACCAATGCTGCATAACAACGTTGGTGCCTACCTGTCTGTAAACATTAATGCTTACATTAGATTTGTGCTTGTGTGTTCATTATAAAGGTTAGTGTTGCTAATCTCATGATGGGGTCTATTGAAGAATTGCATTTTACTTCTGTGGCAATATAATTTATGATCTGGTTCACTAATGTCGTTTAGGGAAGGAAATCTGATTGTGTCATGTGACTTCAGACCCACAGCAATGTGATTGACTCTTAAATGCTCTCTGACAAGGGCAATTAGAGATGGGCAATAAATGCTGGCCTAGCCAGTGATACCCACATCCCATGAATGAATAAAAAACTTTCATGAAGGCTTCTTCTTGGGGTGATTTCCAAACCCAATGCTGGTTTTTCTTTAGCAGTGAAAGCAGAGCGGCTAGAGCCATTGATAAATTTGGTAGAAATCACCCATAATAATTTACCATCCCTAAAAATGATTTAAGTTCAGAGATGTTCTTAGGTGCAGGTGCCTCTATGATTGCTTTTACCTCCTCTTCAACAGGGTGTAACCCTTGGGTATCTTCCCGGTGGCCCAAATAAATGAATTAATTTGCCTGAAAAGTGCATTTTTCCTTCTTTAGGCACACACCTGCCTCTAAAAATCATTTCAGGACTTCCTCTAGATCAGCCAAGTGTTCCTTTTCCAAGAATCTGGTTATTAGTACATCACCCAGGTAGACCACAACTTGAGGTAGTCCTTGTAGCAAGCTCTCCATCATCCTCTGAAAAATGACACATGCCAAAGAAACACCGAAGGGCAGGAGTGTGTATTAATATAACCCTTTGTGGATGTTTATGGTCACAAATTCTCAGGAGGCAATGTCCAGCTCCAGTTGCTGATTTGAGTGACTCATGACATTGTCCCTTCTGATAGTTTGGCAAAGAGGTCTTCAACCTTGGTAATAGAGTACCTGTTCAGTTTAGCTGCTTTGTTAGACTGTTAGTTTATAGTCCCCACAGATCAGGACGATCTGGTCTAGTTTAAGGACAGGGACTATTGGTGCTGCCCACTCTGAGAATTGAACCACTTTTATGACACCCAGCCTCTCTAGCTGGTTCAACTCAGTGTCAACCTTCTCTCTCAGGGCATATGGCACCGGTCTTGCTTGTAAGAAGCGAAGAGTTGCTTCTGGGTCCATGTAAATCTTGGCCTGTAGGCTTTGGGTTTTTCCCAGTTCATCCTTGAAGACGGTGTCATTTTTTTTAGTTCTCCTGCTCGCAACTGGAAGATTTCAGACCAGTTTAATTTAATCTCTTTCAACCAATCACACCTGAGAAGGCTTGGTCCTTCACCTTCTACCACCATCAGCGGTAGTTGTGCTGTTTGGTGTCTATAATGAACAATTACTCTGGTGATAAAAGCCTTTTACCTGGATTTCTTCACCTGTGTACATTTTCAACTTGGCAGAAGTTTGTTCCAAATTTAATTGTTGAGCACTTTCATTTAAATATCTGAAAGTGTGTTCTCCTATTACAATGGTAGAAGCACCCATGTATACTACCATTTTTAAGGGTTTACCATTCACTTGCAATGTGACAGTAATTAGCTCTGTCTTTCCAACTTTCATATTGAATAAGGAATAAATGTCAGAATTGGTTGTTTCTGGCTCTTCCACACAATGTTCTTCGTTGGACTTTGTTTGTTGACTGGAAGCTTATGTTAATCTCGCTTTGCAATGTTTCAGTATGTGTCCACTTTTGTGACACCAAAAACACTCAACCTGTTTAAATTGCCAATCGTTAGGAGTATGATTGTTTCCATGTGGATAAAAATTAGTTTTTGGATTTGTTGCTCAGCTGTTTCTTCTAAATTTTTGGTTAGCCGGGGGCTGTTTCCCGCTTTGTGGCGGAGTCCCGGCTTTTCGCGCAAATTTCGGCTGACCGTTCCCGCCCAGCTAGGAAAACAGGGCCATTTGCACCCTTTGAATTACTTGTGAATCCCTTACAGCACTTTCCATTGCCAGCGCTATTTCTAATGCTTTCTTAAAATCAAGATCCACTCCAGTCAGCAATCTTCACTGAATGGCATCCTCTTGCACACCACAGAGCAAACGACCCCTGACCATGTCATTCAGGGTTCCACCGAAATCACAATATTCTGTCAGTTGTTTTAATTTCACCACGTGAGTAGCAATGGCCTCCCCTGAAGCTCTATTCCGTGAGTTGAAGCTGAACCTCTGTATTATGACTGAGGGCATGGGTTGGAAATGTCCCTTACTGAGGTCTACTAATTCTTTGAAAGTCTTCAAACCAGAGGCACTGGGGGCCATCAAGCTTTGAATGAAACTGTAGGTTTTGCTCCCATAAATACTCAGGAGAATCCCTCTCCTCTTTTCCTCCGCTGCGATTTTGTTGGCTTGAAAGTAGAACACACGATGTTCTATATAGACCAGTTGTCTGTCACTGGTTCAAAGGGATTGATTCTGCCAAACTGTGGTAACTCAGATGAGTATATCTTTCTTTTTTAAATTATCTTAGATACTCACAATCGCTGGTTGAGGGATAGTACCAGATCTGATTTATCCTCGTCGCCTGTTTGTTATAGAGTTGATTTTTCAGGCAACTTTTCTTGGCGGAGACATTGAACTTTATTCATGAGACAGCAGCAGTAACTACATGTGTGCATCAAACTCCGTTACTGAAGAAGGACTCTCTCTCCTAGAGGCTCCCCGTGCTGCTAACCCATTGGTTTACACAGATCATGCAATCTTACAACACAGAATTATTCTTAAAGCTACAGTCCTATACTTATCAAAAATATAAATACTATAATGGATTAGAAGCTTGGGACTGTTTAGAAGATTGAGATGCCAGGGTGAAGCGAGCAACGTTGACAAATTCTAGAGCCGTGAATTCAATTTTGCACCACTCAGCAAATCTCTTTGAATATGGTTTAGCCACCATGGCTTCAGGTATATGGAGCCACTAGGATGCCTAATAAAATTAGCTAAGTCTGCATCATGGTAATGAATGCTGACAGATGGGTTACTGTCCCTTGAATTAAGACCTCATTTTCATTAACATAAAGTTATATGTCTTTGTTTTCCATTCAGCGAGACAGCAAAGCTCATGTGTTTTTTATTTGCATGTATTATATCCTTGCTCAACATGCCTTTCAAGTAATTCTTGTTACTACATAGTTGCTTTTACAGCAAAATTAATCCTGTTTTAATTGGCCCTTTGTGAACCTACATGTAATATGCTGGTGTATGCAACACAAAATATGATGGAAGAATGAACAAATCAGTGGCAAAATCTACTGAGGTTTGCTTCATTACAAGTAAAATTGTTCCCACATTTGAAATTACACACATACACTGCCTTCCAGGTGCATGAGGAGGAGAAACATTCCAGGGTCAGCCAAATCCACCTTCTCTTAAACTCACAAATTTGTTTTCTCTCTGAACAATGCATTTGCGAGATTAGGCCCTACAAAGATTACTGTTCAAACATGTTCTGATAGACTCAACAACTTTTGTTAAATATGTAGAGATGTGCAAATATTGAAAAGTGGGAAATGCTTGTGGATCTGTTTCAGGCATGTTTATCTGCATCCTACTTGAGTAGGGTGATTGTTTGGATTACTACTATCAATACCTTTTTCTCTTACATGCCTTCTGCTTAGTCCAAGTTACTCTGTGCTGCCTGTATCACTCTGTTGTACAATGCAATTTTCTGGTTTTGACTGTGGTCCTTTGTTTGTTGACTGTGAGCAGAACTTTCCGTGCCCGCAGACATCTTAGTGGGCGTGAGCGGACAATATGGTGGGTGGGCCAAAAATCGGCTTAAAGATGTTGTGAACCAGATGGAATCATCCGCTCTGCCTGTTAATGGTGGGCTACATTTCCTAATGATGCATGTCGGCCACTTCATTGTTATGCATCTGCATATCGTTATAAGCCCAGTTCGCTGGAGTCAACCCCCCCCAATGCTGAACCGTCCGGGCACGCCGATGTGTTTCACCGCAGTATTTGAAAGGCGTGCACCTGGTGAGGGGAACTCGAAGGTGAGTGCACGGTAACGTTGCGCAGCAGTGGTGAGAGTCGCCCATCCGACTTCAAGGTTGAGGTGCCACACATTCAGGCGAGGACACGGGCAAGATGCTTTCTCCAGGCTGGCTCACAGGGCAGTGCTGGGAAAGGGGCTGCACCGCAGTTGGAGCGAGTTGTGTGGGGGGGTGGTGGGGGGGGACAAGGTTTGGACTGCAGTTGGAGTGAGCTGCGGGGGGGGGGGGCGCGGAGGTGGAAGGCTGCACTGTAGTTGTTGGTGGCGCACAAGCATGTGCGTAGAGTGGGGGTTGAGGGAAGTGGTCAAGTATCAGGGAAACCTTGTATAAAGTTCTCTGTAGCTGAGACAGTTCGGACGCAGCCACATTGATGTGATTGGAGTCGGGCCTCTAGCTTATCTGCCCACTCAAGCAATGCAGAGGCCTCAAGTGCCATCAAATGCTCCAGAGATTTTCACCCCTCGGGCACAGACTGCAAACTAATGAGGGTTTTAGTGGACTGCAGACAGTTGGATGACTGGGCACATTGTACACTCTCCTTGCTAAAGCTGGCCATGGAGCAGTCACTGGTGGAGGTGCTCACAGCTCCTTTGCAATGCCACCATTCAGGTTTGGACCAGTCTCCCCCATGGTTCAAGCTAACAGTGCAGCCTTGCAGTGTGGGTTAGGAGAATGTCTGCACCTGAGCTGAGAGCACAGCCTGCAGTCCAGTGGGCAAAGCTGCTGCCAATCGGTCAGGTGGAGTGGGGCAGAGGTGGGCGGGGTTTCCATGCAGCACACTAAACTCTGGCCATCCATGTAGCGGCCAGCACTCTCCGGGATGTGTTAAGAAGCCTTCAGACTTAACCAAGAGAGGTTCTTAGTATACCCTTGCTAATCCATGCATCTTTCATCCTGCAGGAGGAGTACACCAGGAACATGGAGCCTGGTGATTTAACGACATGCCTCATGGCTTCCAGGGAGCAGAGGCGAAGGAGAAGAGAGTGACCGAGGCGCCTGGCTGGGCAGAGGGAGGAGCAGCGCCTTCAGGAAGAAGGGGCAGCTGGGCCTCCCACACACACACTGAAGAGTCACAATGAGCTGTTGCTGGTCGGCGCCCAGCTAGATCCAAGGTCTATAGATAGCGCTTGTCATTCCTGCATATGACCAAGAACCTGTGTTGCTGAAGACTACAAATGTACAGGAACAAGTCGGGCACATCTGCCAGCTGCTGCAGGGTTTGGTGCCAAGGGGACATGGAGGGCATACACTGCTAGTGAAGGTGGAGGTGACCACGGTGCTCAATGTTTACGCCAGTGGCTCCTTTCAGGGCTCCACAGGTGACCTCTGTGGGATTTCACAAGCCTCCATGCACAAATGCATCCATGAGGTCACGGATGCCATCTTCACGAGGGCAACACAACTTTATGGCATTTTGCCCATGATCAGGAAAGCCAGGAAACAAGAGCAGTGACATTTGCCCAGGGGAGGCAATGGCTTAGTGGTTTGTAGCTAGGCTAATAATTCAGAGGATAATGCTCCAGGGACCTGGGTTCGAATCCCACCACTGACAAATGGTGGATTTGAATTCAATAAAAAATCTGGAATTAAAAAGCTAATGATGACCATGAAACCATTGCCGATGGTTGTAAAAACCCATCTGGCTCACTAATGCCCTTTAGGGAAGGAAATCTGCTGTCCTTACCTGGTCTGGCCTACATGTGACTCCAAGCCCAGGGCAATTAGGGATGGGCAATAAATGCCCACATCCAATGAATTAAAAAAAAATCCTCAGGTTTCCTGTGGCACTCTCCATCGCAACATGTGGTCAACTTATGTCAGCTACAAGGTGGCTGAATGTTCAGCTGGCATGCAACCATCATGGCTCCTTCTTTCTCAGTCGATCTCAGATCCCTGACATCTTCCAGGGTCCACAGAGGCTGCAGGGTTAGCTCCTCAGGGACAAGGCTACCTGCAGAGGCCGTGGCTGATTACAGTGAGGTTAGCCCTTGTCCCTGAGCGAAGGTATAATGAAGCACATGCTGCAACTCGAACTTTGGTGAAGCAAACCATGGGAATGTTGAAAATGAGGTTCCAGGGTTTGGTGGAGCCATGCAATACAGTCCACAGAGGGTCATCTTCATCGCCTGCTGTACCTTTCACAACCTGGCGCTGCAATGGGGAGAGGAGCTGGCTGAGGAGGAGGTGGAGGAGCTGCACACGTCCTCCAGTGAGGAGGATGTTGACAGGGATGAGGGTGAGGATGATGGCGACGAGGTCATCGCACTGGCCAGATACGGCAGGTGCACTCAGAGACCCTCATAGCCGCTAGATTCATAGAAGAAGATGACGACAACATGGAGTGAGGAGGCACCATAGATCCTCACGTTGCATCTGTGAATGTTTGACTCCTGTCTGGCTGATGGCAGTGTACGTACCCTCTGTGATAAGGCGCCTGTCATGGAGACGCAGCAGATGCTCAGAGTCCCTCCATTCCAGGAGGATGGTGACAACATGCAGTGGGAACACTCCATAAATCCTCACATAGCTTATGACTCCTGTCTGGCTGACGGCAGGTCACTTTGAGCTCTGTGAACAGAGTCATATCACGGAGATGCAGCGGGGAAACTTTAACTTACCCTGATCCTGTGGCATCCTGCGTGAGCTGAACCCTTCAGGGTCACACTGTCACCGGACACAGATGCTGATGAGATGAGGGGAAGGGGGTGGGGCCAGCTGCAGCTCAAGAGGGCTGAGAGCTCACAGAGAGAATGACAGAACCCTGTGCCCTCGGCCCAGGACATCCTGACAGCAATGCTAATCCCCAACGAGGTGCAGGCATGACTGATGTGACCAGTGACAGTGAAGGTGCATCATCAGTGTGCTGGGAGGTTACACAAAGCACAGGGAAGAGGCCCTGGACTGAGACACCTGCCTATATCTTGTGCAGGAACCAAGGCTTCACATCTGAGTGACACGAACACTACTCATCAGAACAAGGAGCCATCGGCAGGGAGACATTCTTGGGAGATCACTAAGAAGATGAGCATTCTGTACAAGTGACTAACACCCGTGCCCAGGCTGTGCAACTACACCTACTTAACCTTCCTAACCCTGCCGCTATGTCTTGGTGCTCCCCGCAAATCCACAGCAGAGGTGGAGGCAGCCTGCTGACTACTACACCCTGTCTGTGATGACCTTGACGGACGTCCACTGGAGGACCGGGACCTGGAGGCCCCCGGCCTGCTTTCAGGGTCCTGCTGTGTGGCAGTAGCACCCTCCTCAGCCTGTGCTGCTGGAGCTGCTGGGGTCACAGGAAGAGGAGCTTCGGATGGGCAGGACACTCCCAAAGTCACCTGGGTGGATGGCCCTGGGGTGTGCACCTGCTGCTCCTCCTCCTAAGGGCCCCTGTCTGACTCCTTGAGGAGAAGGGGTAGCTGGAGTGATATCGAGCTGCCCCACACCCCTCTCACATACACACTGTTGGAGGCCAACTCTGGCATCAGTGATGGAGTTCAGCCCGCGCAGCAGTGCAGGCCAGGGGTCCTGGACCAAGTTTTCCATGGCAGCTGCCTTCCTACCAGTGTTGACCTCGGTACATTGGCATGTCAGCGCTATAACCTCAGACTGAAGGTGGACGGACTCCTCCATCGTGCCTTGCAATCTGGGAAGCGCAGCAGACATCCCTTCCTGATGTTCCTGAGCTTGCCTTTGCAGCTCCAACAGCTGAGGTATGACTCAGGCTCATCGTCTGATCTGGAGTCAGCAGATTCCTGGTCTCCAGCAATCCTCTGAGTGACAGGGAAGTCCCTGCTGCTACCTGCTGTGGATCAGGCAGCGCAATGTGCTCACCAAATTATGACCCTAAGGCTATTTTAAAGTTTGGTCCCACTGAGGCGTGTGTCTCTGCACTGGTGGAGGGTGTGGGTGAGCGCTGTGATGGGACTTCAGGGATGGTTTCAGCAGATTCCTCTTCTGAGGTGTCTCCAGGACTTGAGTCGATGACCTGGGTTATGGAATCCATCAGTTGCTTCCCAGATGTGCCTGCGAAAGCAAGGGGAGATAATTAGTGCATGGCAGGGGCCTGTGAAAGAGGACACATCACTCACAGCATGGTTGTCTGATGGATGTTGCACAGCTGGATCCTCACTTGGTAGAGCAACACCGACCTCACTGTCAGCACAGGAATGGCCCGCTGGCAGCTGTATGACATTCTTGTCAAAATCCGTGAGGACCTTGATGTTGTCCACCAGTCTGCGACCTCTCCCTTTTGTTGTGTGCTAGCTTGTCCTGCATGAAGATAGATGGAGGGACTGTAAGCAGGACACCTGGCATGTGTGGGTGGTGAGTGGTGCCATGGACAGGATGAGGATGATGGAGGTGTGTGTGATGGAGTGAACTGTGATGTCCCTTGAACCAGCAGTGAGTGAGATCCCTGTGGATGTGCGATGGGTTTCTGAGTGTGTGAGCTGAGAGTGGTGAGAAGAGTCTCTTATCCTGGCGGAACGGAGAGAATCATTCATCGTCCTTCGGCACTGAGTGGCTGTCGTCTTTTGCAGGCTGTTGGCACTGACCACCACTGCCACCGTCTCCCAAGTGGGATTGCTGATGCCGCTGCCCATCCTGCTGTCAGAGGGGGGGTGGTAGAGGACATCACGGCAAGCCTCCACTGTGTCCAAAAGGCATTCCAGGGAAGTGTCGCTGAATCGGTGGGGGGGGGGGGCTGCAATCTCCTTGCCTCTTGGGGCCAAGTCTTCTGTGCAGCAGTCCTGGGCTGGAAGCACTGAAAGGTGTGCACGCGGCTGCACCTTAATTATGGTGCCCGGCGTGAGGAAGTGACGAGGCGAAGGCGCCAGCCAGCGAAACAGCATGTTTCCTTCAAGTGCAGGATTCACGAGGCGGGCTAGGGACTACGTGGTGTGAAAAGCCGCCATTGTGGCCGGCAGGAGAAACGTTCTTTCTCCTGCCCGCTGCCGCACTTAGTGCAAATCTGGGATGATTCAGCCCTGTGAGTGGGATCAAAATTTAGACATTTGCACCTTTGACCTTTAATACTGAAAGCCCTGTAGGCTACCCCCTGTTTATCACATGTCCGGCATGTACAGTCGTAATGAATAGAAACGCACCAGCACATTTGAATCTGAAAGTGGCTCAAATATTTGAATGGTCTGGTGATCGTGTAATTTATTTTTTAAGTTCAAGCAAAATACTTAACACAATAGGGGAGATTCTCCTTGGCCGTTGTCTGGGTGCACTGGATTTCAGTGAGTAAAGGGAGCTCAGGCATTTCAGAGCCTGTAAAGAAACTTGATTTCTTCCCTATTAAAATAACAGGAGGGAAATCAGCCAGGTGCTCCAACCCATCAAATTTCGCGATATCCCCTGCATCAAAGCAAAGTCCCAGGAAAATCTGCCCTCGCGTGGTGATGATACAGTGGTGTTGAGGAATGCCAAAGTAACAAAACATTTGCTGCCACTTTGACGTCTCTTCTGATTTAGTTTGTTGCTGAGTTTGGCCACGCTGTTCATTCTGCCATTAATGAGGTTCCGTGAGCAGTCTTCTGAAATCGATGGAAAAGCCAGGATAAAAGCAAATGAATCCTGAATCGTTAGGGGTAAATGCCCCAATCAAAAAAGCTGTAAGCAGCAAAGAAGAACCAGTAACTTGCAGTGAATTAGGAGTAGCAGCTACAAGTGACAGGTTCTGATAGAGGATCTGTCATATATTGTTATTAGGTATTAAGACATCTTTTCTCTTTGCAGTTACATGTTGCTGCACATTTCAAGCTTCATCTGTTTTTTATGTCAAATTTCCACTGTAAACACTTTTTATTTCTGTCGAAGGTGATATTTGGCTCTGATCTTCATGCTTCCCAATTGTTTTCATACTTAAAGACTTGAAGTACTTCCCTGAAATTGATAAACAGCCTAAGTCAAATATTCCAGAGCCAGAAAATCCCCCCCCCCACCGCCCTCGGGGTGGTTGTGCGGGGGGCGTGCGCACACCTGATTGGCGCCCCCAATCGGGGCTGCACTGCCATTTTACGTGGGTGGGTCAATGAAGGCCCGCCCATCGTGATGCGCGCCCGGAAATGCTGAACGCTCCCTGTGTGGGCGGGGCGGGGGGGGGGGGCGGGGGAGCGGGGGGGCGTAGTGGGGGATGGGGATTGCCCGAGTGGTTCCCTGCGCTCTTTCGTAGAGGTGCCTCAGGGAGATTTGTTTCAGTCTTAGACTATCACATGAGCTGGGACACGTCAAAGAATAAATGTATAAGTTTTTATTAGATTTTAAAACACTTCATGAAACCTCATCCCGCCGGTGGATGAGGTTTCGTGAAAAATGCAAAGGGCGCCTGGGCTTTTCACCTGCCCCACCGCCCCCACCTGCCCCCCCCACCCCCCAACCACCCCACCCCCGCCAACCTTCAGGTTGGACGTGCAGCTCAGCTAATTGAGTTAATTAGTTTTTAACAGGCCTTAATAGGCCTTTGACAGATAGTCGGCTGTGCGCCTGCCGAACTGACAATCTAAATGGCGCGCAGTGATGTCAGGAAGCCTGCCCAATGTCACCGTGCATCATTTTATGCGTCGGCAAGCAGGCCCCGCCCCCTGCTCACCGACGGTAAAATGCCGCCCCAGACCTCTGAACTTGAGACAGTACAAGGGAAAGACTGGAGATGCAAGATAGATTTTTATTGATGCAATAAATATAATTTAATTCAAAACTGTAGTAACTTGAGACATAATATACCTTTAAGACAATATTGTAATGTAAGGTCACATGATCGTATTGTCCAATGGCAGAGTAGCGCAGGCTACCTCTATGTGAGAGAGTCTTGGTTTAGTCACTGGGGAGTGAAGACAGAGTTTTTATGTTGTGAGCATACGAGTATATTTGTAGAGTTAGTTTGGAAATAAACAGCAAGTGTTTATTCTAACAACAACCTCCTGATGTTCTCAGTCTCTGTACCAACTCGGTCACCCCGAACAAAGTGTGCAGCCTGGATCTTTTAGCCCCAACAAACCAAGAGCACTGGATCCAACAAAAACCCACAATGAATAGCTGCTAGGATAATAATGCGGGATTAAATAAATTCTAGACCTAATCCTCAAGAAAAGTGCAATTGGCATCTTGGGGTGCTTTCCACTTCAATATTCATATTAAGATATTTTACAAACCTGTTGCACTTTTTTTTTTACACCAACCATTCCCTGGACTATGTAAGTTCTGGGAAGTATTGTTACACCTTTCAGTTACATTTGTGGAATTTATCTTAAAAATGAAAACAGTGTAGGGAGTTGAAAAGGCTGGAAATACACTGGGCTGCAGTAATCACACGAACATTAACCTCCCTATTCTTTACATATGCTGATAAACATGTTGGCCAGGATTTTATGGCTCTGCTGTGGTGTGTCTTCCCCCCGCGGATGCGGTGAACCATTTAAACCTCCATTCAGTTTGGCGGGACACTAATATCCCGCCGGGCAGAAGGTTCTGTAAAATCCTGATCGTTGTGTATTTCCAGCATCTCTGCTTTTATTTCAGGATTTTAAAATGCATTTCAAACACTGATTATACCAAGGCCCTAACAGATTATCTAATATTTATGCACCCATGTTCTGGGCTCAATGGTTAACATGCTATTAAATTCCTTCATAATTTCAAAGATCTCTATCAGATCTCCTCTTAGTTTTCTCTTTTCTAGAGACAAGAAAGCCAGTATTCTCAATCTTTCCTGATAGTTGCATCTTCTTAAATCTAGTAGCAGCCATGTAATAATCAGATAAAATGCTGGAAATACTTAGTAGGTCAGGCAGCATTGGCAGAGAGAGAAATTGTAGATACTTCAGCTCCCTAACTTTTGAAAAACTTGAAAAAGTTAGAGATGTAACAAGCAAGTACAGAGATAGGGAAAGTGTGAGGGAAAGGGCAAAAGAACAAAAATGAAGATCTGTCATAGGGTGGAAAGCAGTAGAGATAAATTGACAAAAGCACGTGAGAAAAGGGGGAGGTAATGGGACAAGTAAAGAAATAAAAGGTGGATCTAGAGGAGGTGAAAGTGGGAAAGGCAAAAAATTCATTACCAACAGTTGCTGTCCTAAAAATTGGGGACAGAAGATATGATCTAAAATGATCAAACTTAATGTTGAGTCCAGAAGACAGTAAAGCGCCTGATCAAAAGAACATAAGAACTAAGAGCAGGAGTAGGCCATTCAGCCCCTCGAGCCTGCCCCGCTATTCATTACGATCATGGCTGATCTCATTTTGGCCTCAACTCCAATTTCCCACCCTCTTCCCATAACCTTTCAACCCGTTACTAATTAAAAATCTGTGGTGCTGCTCCTTGATCTTCTGTTAAGCTTCACTGGAACACTGCAGGAAGCCAAGAGCAGAAAGGTCAGAGTTGGAGAAAGGTGGACAATTAAAATGACAGGCCAATGGAAGCTTGGGGTCATGTTTGCAGATTGAACCGATGTGTTCTGCGAAGTGGCTGCCTAATCTGTGTTTCCTCCAATTTTGGCCTTTCTCGCATCCCTGAATTTCTTTGCATCACATTTAGTGGTCATACCTTCAGCTGCATAGGCCATAAGCTCCTTTAAGTCATTCTTTAAAACCTAGCTCTTTGACCAAATCATTTTAACACCTTCTTTTGTAGGCCAGTATCATATTTTGTTTGGTAATATTCCTGTGAAGTGACTTGAGATGTTTTAATATGTTAAAGGTGCTATATAAATGCAAGCTATTGTTGTTATTGTATGAAATTTGAAAACTGAAATATTTTCCTCATAATCTAGATAGCTAACAGATCAATATAGAAATATTTTTGCTCACATAATATATCAGTTAAGATGGTTTCACTAACTGGGTACTGTACATCTCTGCCAATTGTGAAGGGAAATTGTAATAAATGAACCCAGAAGATTTAGTCATGACAGAATAGCATCAGGAGAAGTGAGTGCTACCATAAGCAGCTCCCCAAATAATCAAACACAAGCAGCACCAACTATGCAACTTGGTAAAGGAAATACTATTCGTAATTAATTCTGAGTTTGATCGTTCAAAAAGCCCTTAAAATATGAATCAGAATGCCAGCTTCCATAAATAATGTTGCCAGTTCTATGTTCTTGCATTGAATCAGAGAAAGTGAATTCTAAATAAAATGGAACATATACGAATTACACTAAAAATACTGTACATAAAACAAAAATCTGAGTGAAAAATATTACCTGATGATAACCATAACCACCTTACTACCAGATGTATGATTAACATGTGTATGTGCCTTTGAATTACGTTCTGAATCCACAGCCCCAATATTTACTCAGGCTGGGAATAGGGTGATGGGGTTGGAATGGGACGAGGATTTTAAGGTGGGAAACCCAGAAGCGTGGCACGTCCTGTCGCTTTTAATGGCAGGACATCTTTTATAGTTTTCAACAGGCACTGGAGTGCTAGTCTTGATTTTTGAGCTCAAGATTCAAGTGAGAAGTGAACCCACAACCTTCAGGCCCAAAGGCGAAACCAACAGATCTGACGATTATTGCCTTCATTTATATGCACATAGAAGGAGACCAGTGTTTAATTCTAAAGGTCAGAAGGGTACAAGAAAAAATCTTATAACTCACATTATTCATTATTATTCTGTTTTGATTCTTTCTACAATTCAAAGTCAAGAGCCTACTTCCATTAATCAGTCAGGGACTCTGACATGCGTGCATTGGTAGTGCTCAGTACAATGATTTATAGACCATCAATTTTTGGGGTAACTTCCCAAAAGACTACAAGTCATTGAAATAAAACATAAAAAAAAGGAAACAAATCTGCTTCAGCACATATTTTATATTAGATTGTCAGGTATCAAATGTCCCGAAAAACAACTTGAATTTATGTAGAGCCTTTAATAAAATAAAATGTCCCAAGGCTCTTCACTGGAGTCTTACCAATCAAAATTTGACACTGAGCCATTTAAGAAAATATTAGGGAAAATGACCAAAAGCTTGGTCAAAGTTTAAGCTTAATATTTAAGCATTGTACTAAAGGAAAAAGTGAGGTAGAGAGGTGGGGAGAAGTTTAGCAAGGAAACTACCGAGTTTAGAACCCAAGAATGCACGTAGCATTCGGAATAAAACTAACGAGTTAAAAGCGCAAATAGATGTAAATAGGTATGATTTGGTGGCGATTACTGAGATGTGGTTACAGGTAGAACAGGTTTGGGATTTGAATATCCAAGAGTACTCAGTGTTTCGGAAGGATAGGCAGGAAAGAAAAGGAGGCAGTGTAGCTTTGTTAGTAAAGGAAGAGATCAGTGCCATAGTGAGGAATGATATAGGCACTGGAGAGCAAGACATAGAGTCAGTCTGGGTAGATATAAGAAATAGCAAGGGAAAGAAGTGGTGGGAGTAAGGTATAGGTCCCCAAACAGCAGTTCAGCAGTAGGGCACAGTATAAACCAGGAAATACTGGGAGCATGTAAGAAAGGCATGGCAATAATCATGGGTGATTTTAATAAGCATATAGACTGGACTAATCAAATTAGCAAGGGTAGCCTTGAGGGAGAGTTCATAGAGTGTATTAGAGATTGTTTCTTGGAGCAATATGTTGTGGAACCATCCAGCGAGCAGGCTATTCTGGATTTGGTTTTGTATAATGAGATGGGATTAATTAATGATCTCTTAGTAAAGGATCCTCTAGGGAAGAGTGATCATAGCATGCTAAAATGTCAAGTTCAGTTTGAGAACGAGAAACTTGAGTCCCACACTAGTGTTCTGGAGTTAAACAAAGGTAACTACATAGGTGTGAGTGCAGATTTGGCCCTAGAGGACTGGGCAGGAAGACTACAAGATGGGACAGTTGATGAACAGTGGCAGATATTTAAGGAGATATTCAATTCCTCCCAAGTAAAATATATCCCAACGAGGAAGAAAGATGGTAAGAGGGGGAAAACCATCCATGGCTAAGCAAGGAAGTTAAAGATAACATAAAGGCAACAACTAAGGTATACCAAATTGCAAAGGTCAGTGGCAGGTTGGAAGGTTGGGAAACTTTTAAAGATCGACAAAGGGTTCTTAAAAAAATAATAAAAAGAGCAAAGGTAAATTATGAAAGAAGATTAGCGCAAAATGTAAAAACTGATAGCAAAAGCTTCTACAAGTATATATAAGGAAAGAGAGGAGCTAAAGTGAATGTTGGTCCCTTGGAGGATGAGACTGGGGAGTTAATGCAGAAATAGCAGAGACGCTTAATCAATGTTTTGCCTCAGTATTCACGGTGGAGGACACTAGTACTACCCCAATAGTAACAGGTGGTGCAGAGGATATAGAGAAGGAGGAACTTAGAACAATCATCATCACTAGTGAAAAAGTACTGAGCAAACTATTGGGAATAAAGGGTGACAAGTCCCCAGGACCTGATGGCCTACATCCCAGGGTCTTAAAGGAAGTGGCAGCAGAGATAATGAATGCATTGGCTATAATATTCCAAAATTCCCTGGATTCTGGAAAGGTTCCAGTGGATTAGAAAAATGCTAATATAATGCCCTTATTCAAAAAGGGGAGGAGGCAGAAAGTAGGAAACTATAGACCAGTTAGTTTAATGTCTGTCTTTGGGAAATCATTGGAATCCATTATTAAGAAAGTTGTAATGGGGCATTTGTTAAGTCAAAATGCAATCCAACAGCATCAGCATGGTTTTATGAAGAGTAAATCATGTTTGACTAATTTGCTAGAGTCCTTTGAAGGTGAGACAAGCAAAGTGGATAATGGGGATCCTGTAGA
Organism: Carcharodon carcharias; assembly: GCF_017639515.1. NCBI lineage: Eukaryota > Metazoa > Chordata > Chondrichthyes > Lamniformes > Lamnidae > Carcharodon > Carcharodon carcharias. Next base: position 190,591,885 of record NC_054471.1, on the reverse strand, counting down.
TGTAGTATATCTGGACTTCCAAAAGACCTTTGATAAGGTGCCGCACAAAAGCTTAATACACAAGATGAAATCACACAGAGTTAGGGGTAATATATTATCTTGGATAGAGGATTGGCTAACCAACAGAAAGCAGAGCATCAGGATAAATGGGTCTTTTTCTGGATGGCAAACTGTAAGTAGTGGGGTGCCACAGGGTTCAGACCTTGGGCCCCAACTATTTACAATCTATATTAATGACTTGGATTCAGGGATAGAAGGTACTATAGCTAAATTTGTAGATGACACCAAAATAGGTGGGAAAGTAAGCTGCAATGAAGAAATAAGAAATTTACAAATGGATATGGACAGATTAGGTGAATGGGCCAAAATTTGGCAGATGGGGTTTAACGTGGATAAGTGTGAGGTTATCCATTTTGGTCGGAAGAATAAAAAGGCGACTTATTATTTAAATTGAGAGAAACTTCAGAATGCTTCAGTGCAGAGGGATCTTGGTGTCCTCGTGCATGAATCACTGAAAGCTAGTATGCAGGTACAGCAGGTAATAAGGAAGGCAAATGGAATTTTGGCATTTATTGCTAAAGGAATAGAGTATAAAAATAGGGAAGTGTTGTTGCAACTGTACAAGGCATTGGTGAGACCACACCTGGAGTACTGTGCACAATTTTGGTCCCCTTAGTTGAGGAAGGATGTAGTTGCATTGGAGGCAGTTCAGAGGATGTTCGCTAGATTGATTCCAGAGATGCGGGGCTTGTCTTATGAGAAGAGATTGAGCAGTTTAGACCTATACTTGCTGGAGTTTAGAATAATGAGAGGAGATTTAATTGAGGTACGCACGATACTAAAGGGGATAGAAAAGTTAACGTGGAGCAGATGTTTCCCCTTGTGGGCCATTCTAGAGTGAGATACCATAGTTTTAGTCTAAGTGGTGGCAGATTTAAATCAGAGATGAGGAGGAATTACTTTTCTCAAAGGGTCGTGAATCTGTGGAATTCACTACCTCAGAGTGCAGTGGATGCCGGGACGTTGAATAAATTTAAGGAGGAGATAGACAGATTTTTGATTAGTAACGGGTTGAAAGGTTATAGGGAGAGGGTGGAAAATTGGAGTTGAGGCCGAAATGAGATCAGCGTAATGAATGGCGGGGCAGGCTCGAGGGGCTGAATTGGCTCCTCTTGCTCTTAATTCTTATGTTCTAAGAAGCTGAATGTGCGGCAGCCAATGGTGGATTGGTTAAAATCAGCAATGCTCATGAGGTTGGAATTGTAGGAACACAAATATTGCAGAGGATTGTAGTGCTGGAGGAGATGACTGGGATAAGGAGAGGTGAGGCCATGGAGGGATTCCAAAAACAAGGATAGGAATTTTAAAATCAAGGCATGTCCTAACTGGGAATGGATATAGTGATAGATGAACCAGATGGTACGAGTATAGACACAAGCAGCAGAGTTTTGGATGACCTCAAATTCAGGGTAGAAAATGAAAGGCCCACCAAGAATGCATTGGAATAGTCAAGTTTGGAGCTAACCAAGACTTTGCTCAGGGGTTCAGCAGAAGATGAGCTGAGACAGTGGCACGGTTGGGCAATGTCACAGAAGTGGAAATAGACAGTCTTAGCGTCGGCACCAGTTTGAGGCCGGAAGCTCATCTCGGGATCAAATATAACACCACAGCTGAGAACTGCCTGGTTTGGCCTCAGACAGTTGCCAGAGAGAGAGAGGGATCGAATCAGTGGCTGGGGAATAGCGCTGGCGGCAGTGACCAAAGACAACGGGGAGAACTTGCCCGCAGGACATGGGATCAGAGGGTGGGTGTGTTTGGGGTGAGGGGAGGGGTGGTGGAGAATGCAGGCAATAAAATCATGGGGAGCAGCATCGGAATTTTACCAACGCGGGGTTAGACTTCTGACAGGCTTCCGGTCACATGGAGGTGGGATGAAAATTTAACATCGAAATACCCTACGCGAGGCCATTTTAATCAAGCTGCCTGCAAAATGCTGAAGACGGATCAACCCCTTACCAGATGGGGAAGGTGCCGGCTTAATGCAATGGCGTCCATGGGCGGGGTTTGTGTGGGCAAGCACTTTTTTTTATTGAAGAGGGGGCTGGGGGCAAGAAAAGCAGCCCCCACCACCCCAGACACCCCCCTCCACCCTCCCCACCGCCCCCCCAACCCCACGGACCTAGAGATTAAGTTCAGAGGAGTGTCCCCTCGATCAATCAATCTCATTTTTATATTTTCGAATATTTTCACCGGCCGAACTGACCTAGGCAGCAGTGCCAACCACTCCTGCTGGTGCTGCTGAAGCCGTGGAGCCGCTAGCCCTCTGACCGGACCAGTGGGCTCTGGAACGTGGGCCGCTGACCTGCACAGAATGACAAACCCAGCAGCAGCTCAGTCAGGAGCTGCCACCCGTAAAACTAAAGGGGAAGTTTGCCGGCCGAACACGCGAGGCAGCTGTGGAAAGGTCTCTGACCGTTTTTGAAAAGATTTCTGCCCAATGGCTTCAGGTTTCCCCAAAATTTAATTGGTGGGGGGGGGGGGGGGGGGGGGGTGGTGGCGGGGGCGACATTTCTGCATCTTCTGTACTGGATGTTGCCCAAGCATTTTGACAACTTGGGAGACAGCAAAAAAAAAAATTGAGAGAGTTGGTGTGCTACAGATATGTGTGTGTGTGTGTTCCCAGCATACTTATGTGGAAATTGGCCTGAATATTTCTGGTCGGCGTGCTGGGGGCGGGGGCCCCTCTCGCCGACGCGTAAAATGACGCGCGGTGATGTCGGGCGTGCGTCCCGGTGTCACCGCGTGTCATTCCGATCCTCGGTTGGGTGGGCGCGCACCCGAGCCTGCTGCTCACCCGCCAAACTGTCAAAGGCCCATTAAGGTCATTTGAAAACTAGTTGACATAACGAACTGGGCTGCCCGTCCAACCTGAAGGCTGACGGGCAGGCGAACAGGCCAGGCGGCCTTCGCTTTTACCATGAAACCTCATCCACGGGCGGGTTGAGGGCTTTACAAACTAAATAAACATTTTTATTAAAATTCGTTGACATGTCCCAGCTCATACGTCACTGTCGCATGAGGGGACATGCCTGAATATATTTTTCTTTCTTTATTTCAATTCCTAATAATCAAAGTGGTCTCGCTGAGGCAGCTCCGTGCCTCACGGAGATTTCTGCGCATGAAAGATCTCAGGCCTTGACTCTCCCTCCTCCTCCCCACCCCACCCCCCACTACCTCCCCGCACAGGGAGCGCTCAGCACTTCCGGGAGCATGTCACGCTGGTCGGGTCTTAATTGGCCTGCCCACATAAAACAGCGGTGCGCAGGCAACGATCGGCTGTGCACCCACTCGCCCCCGCTCTCGCTCAGCACCCACCGATGGGGAGAAAATTCTCCCCTATGTTTTCAGATGATGTCACCATAGCAGGAAGAGAAGCCATTGCAGGTGATTCTCTATTTGTGGCTTGGATAGAAAGATTGGAACCAGCCGAGAGCAGTCCCATGCACTGGATAACAGCAGAGAAGAGTTGAAGGAGTATTGTATGGTCAACTATCTCAAGGGTTGCTGACAGGTCAAGAAGGACAAGGATGGTGTACCTTTGTCACAGGCTGTAACTTGTGACTTTGATAAGGGCCATTTGGTACTGTGGCAGGGCCGGAAGCTTGATTGCAAATTTGGGGTTCCAGGAAAGTTGGGTGTAGGTTTGGGAAGTGACAACACATTTAAGAGCTTTGGAGAAGACCGGTTGGAGATGGGGTGGTAGTTTGCAAGGCTAGAAAAATCAAGGGTTGTTTCTTTAAGGAGAGGCATGGTAATTGTTGATGGCAGGTTTACAGAAGAATGGACAGTACCTGAGGAGAAAGGGACATTAACAGTGTCATCCACCATGGAAATCAAGAACTACAGCGCAGGCATGAAATGCTTAGTCGGAAATTTTATTACAAATAAAGGCTTGAATAATTGGGGCATGAAAATCAAAAAGTGAAACGGAGGAAAGAACTTAAAACAATCACCAGCACTAGGGAAAAAGTACTGGGAAAACAATTAGTCCTAAAGGCTGACAAACTCCAGGACTCGATGGCCTGTATCCTAGAGTCTTAAAAGAAGTGGCAGCAGAGATAATAGAGGTAATGGTTATAATTTTCCAAAATTCCTTAGAGTTTCAAAAGGCCCTAGTAGATTGGAAAATAGCATATGTAACACCTTTATTTAAGGAAGGAGCGGGACAGAAAGCAGGAAACTATAGGCCAGTTAACCTGATATCTGTCATAGAGAAATTTCAAGATTCCATTATTAAGGACATTATAGCAGGAGACTTAGAAAATCATAATGGGATCAGGCAGGGTCAACATAGCTTTGTGAAAGTGAAATCATTTTAACTAATTTATTAGAATTCTTTGAGGAAGTAACAAACAAGGTGGATAAAGGGGAACCTGTAGATGTGGTGTACTTGGATTTCCAAAAGGCATTTGATAAGCTTCCATATCAAAGGCTACTACATAACATAAGAGCTCATGGTGTAAGGGGTAACATCTTAGCATGGATACAGGATTGACTAGCTAACAGGGACCAGACAGTAGGGATAGCTTGATCTTTTTCAGGTTGACAAGCTGTAACTAGTGGAATGCCACAGGGTCAGTGTTGGGGCCTTAACTATTTATTATGGTAATGACTTGGATAAGGCAACCACATGTGTGGTAGCTAAGTTTTCTGAGGACACCAAGATAGGTAGGAAATTAAGTTGTGAAGAAGAGGTAATGGGTTTACAAATGGATATAGCTAGGTTAAATGAATGGGAAAAAAGTTTGGCAGATGGAGTATAATGTGGGAAAATGTGAAATTGTGCTGTTTGAATGGAAGAATAGAAAAGCAGTACACTATTTAAATGAAAAGAGATTGCAGAACTCAGTGGTACTAAGAGATCTGGTATCCTGGTACCTGAATCACGAGAAGTTAGAATGCAGGTACAGCAAGTAATTAAGAAGGCAAATTAAGTACTGGTGTTTATTGGAAGGGGAATAGAATATAAAAGTAGGGAAGTTTTACGGCAACTGTACAGGTCCTTGGTGAGATCACATCTGGAAGACTGTGTATAGTTTTGGTCTCTTTATTTGAAAAATGACATAATTGCATTAAAAGCAGTTCAGAGAAGGTTCACTCATCTCATTCCAGGGATGTAGAGCTTATCTTATGGAGAAAGGTTGAACAGGTTGGGCCTATGCCCATTGGTGTTTAGAAGAATGAAGGGTGATCTTATTTAAACATATAAGATCCTGAGGGGACTTGATAGGGTGGATGCCAAGTGGATATTTCCTCCTATGGGGGAAAAGACAATTAAGGGACGCAGTTTAAAAACGAGAGACCTGCCTTTTAAGATGGTCATTAGCCTGGAATTCTTTTTTTTAATTCTTTCACAGGATGTGGGCATCGCTGGCTAGGCCATCATTTGTTGTCAATCCCTAATTGCCCTTGAGAAGGTGGTGGTGAGCTGCCTCCTTGAACTGCTGCAGCCCATGAGGCATAGGTCCACCCACTGTGCTGTTAGGGAGGGGGGCTCCAGGATTTTGACAGTGAAGGAACAGTGATATAGTTTGAAGTCAGGATGGTATGTGGCTTGGCGGGTGCTGTTCCCATGCGTCTGCTACATTTATCTTTCTAGGTATTGCATGTCATGGGTTTGGAAGGTACTGTCGAAGGAGCCTTAGGGGTTGCTGCTGTGTACTTTGTAGATGTCAAGAGAAGATGGTCAGCTTCTCTCATATTGGAGATGGTCATTGCCTGGAACTTATAAGGCGTGAATGTTACTTGCCAGTTATCAGCCCAATCCTGAATGTTGTCCAGGTCTTGCTCCTATGGGCATGGACTGCTTCAGTATCTGAGGAGTTGTTAATGGTGCTGAATATCGTGTGATCATCTCCTGCAATCTTCCCCAGAAAGCAATGGAGCCTGGATTATTGAATATATTCAAGACTGAGTTCGGTAGATTTTTGATAGACAAAGGGTTATGGGGGGCAGACAGGAAGATGGAGCTGAGACCACAATCAGTTCAGCCATTATCCTATTAAATGGCAGAGCAGACTCAAAGGGCTGAATGGCCTACTCCTGCTCCTGTATTCCTATGTTCCTGAGTGGTTGCAGGAGAGGGAGATTAAGGTGTTTGAGAACAGAACAAATGTATGAGGTTAAGATTGGTGCTTATGTGGAGGATCAACACCAATATGGACTTGTTGAGCCCATTGCACTGTTACTCTGCTGTATTTTCAATGCAATTCAATGGGCAGGGTTTTCCGGCCCCATTGTGGTGGGACCTGCTACAGAGGATGGGACAGACCAGCCAAAAGTCAAGGTCCAGAAAGTCCCGGCCATTGTAACATCACAAACTCAAATAACTTAAACACCCACCTTCTAGCCGTGGGCTCCAGTAGCTTTATACTATTGGCAATTATGGCATGGAACAAATAGCAGGTGACAGAAGATGGCATTATTTACAAATGAACAGCATGCTTGTGTCAATTTTTTTAAAATGTGAAAACACATCAGAATCTGAAGTGAATGAAATTGAGCTAAGTTAAGAAACTTACAAATAAATATGACCATCCACTTTATGCCACAGTTGGTAATGCATTTGGCTTGACATTCAATTCGAAAGAATATAGGTTGTCTGCATTATCCACACCCAGGAGATGACATATTTATATTCCACTTGATGTACTCATATAACACATTTATAACTTGCATGTATTGTTGAACTGTAGTGAAAATCTTTTGGTCCCTGCGCTGTGGTGAACTGGATAGTTCGTTATTTATCTCAGTCCCTACTTGCACAGCTCCTGCTGGAAGTTAAAAGTTGATCCTTTAGTAGCTCCTTGCACTTACATTAGAGGATGAGTCAGCATACCTGATGAAAACATAACTGATAACAATTAATTCTCATGATACACAGCATTTCTGTTAAAAGCAGCATGAGCAACTACATTGGAAATTTCTGCTTTTAGCATTGGTGGTTAATTCCGGTGGTAATCTGAGGTGTAATACACCTTTAAGAGACGATGAGCATATTGACCACATGACTGTAAGACCCAATAGCTGTGCAGTGCGGGCTACCATCTAAATGCAAGTCTAGGGTAGGGTCTGGCTGGAGAAGCACAAATCATGTTAATGCTCTGTTGTTTGTGTAAATAAATAGTTTGTGCTTCATTTCATACTGGTTTCTGCGTCTGCTGTATATTGCAATTGACTCGCCTGCTGACAAATAAGTGTGGAACTGGTTCGCGAGCAAAGTGACCCATTGTCAAAACTTAACAATTCCTAATAAAAAATGTTATTAGTCATCTCTTAAATGTCCATTTCCAAAGCAAGATTATTTTAATTGCTGTGCACGAGTGTATGGTTTCATCAAATAAATTGTGGTAGTCAACATACAGTGAGTTTGCTAAAGAAGGTTCCCTAGTTATTCATATTTCTACATTTTTTCAACATGAAGTAAAAACAAATAAAAATAGCACAAGCCACAAAGCTAATTCATCTAGTTCCCAGTTGTGGAAAACAATAAACTTGACACAAATTTGTGAATATGTCCATCAAAACTTTATAAAATCTACTGTTAAACAGCTGTATTTTAATCAGTCAAAGCAAGGTTCTTAATTCATTGTTAGATTTACAGAAGTAAATATGTCATCAGCTGCTTGAATATATTTGGTTCTATCCAAAGACATCCCTGCTCAGTTGCACTCAATTGTATATGTCAAATGGAAGGCAAGCACTGAACCATGCCATGACCTCATTCTCCAATGGGAGTATGGGAATGTGTGCAAACAAAGTGGCACAAATTCAACTACTGCCACAAGAGTTGACACTGAAATCTTGCTTTATGTTTGTTGTTCTTGGTATTCTTTTCCTATTAACATACTGTGAGGAGTGATTCAAGTAGAATGTCTCCAGTCAAACACAATTTACTATAAATTAACAAATTGGTAAAAAAAAAATCCTCTGACAATACCTTGAATGGTTTAGTTTTGATTAACGTTGCTTATACATCTGAGGACACAACAGCTCTCCTCCTCTCTGAAATGTAGCTTAACCAATTTCCCAATGAGAAAAAACAGCGCAATCTATTGTGTTTCAGGTCAAAACATTCAAATGGGATGCCAGATTATAAGTACTACAGGCTCAAGAGGACTGCAGAAAATCATTTATTGACAGCCCACTGCCAAACTTCACCAGATTCTCCTGGAAATTGCTAGTAAGAAGAACAGTCAGAAACTGGACTCTGCCTCACTGTCATTCGTCACCCCACTGGCATTTGCATCTGGTGACTGGGAAAGGGACACCCAACAGCAGTGTATGGGGAGGCAGGGAAGAAAAACTCAGCCCGATTTGTCCTGACTACAAACGTCAAATAACTTCATGATCCAGAAGTTATTGAGTCACAGCTTAACATGACTCTCCTACATTACAACAGTGATGATGCTTTGAAAGTGCTTCATAGAATATTATTATTTCAGTAGTGACCAGTGACATTTCTATTATCTTTGTTTGGAAATCCAGAACCCAGGTATTTACGAAAAGATTGAAGCCACAAAGTTTCCTGTTTAAAGCAGAAGAAATTTGCTCCACAAAAATCGAAGAACATGAATACTAATAACTATACTCAATCCCTGCCAACTCCTACAGCCCCGATGCCATTTTCTGCTTTAATGTGCATTGATTGGCATAAGGCAGGACTTCCGCCCCTAGGGAGGAAGTCCCGCCTTGGTGAACTGCCAGCCAATCTGATTGGCTAGCATCTCTCCAGTCCTTCCAAGGACAGCACTGCAGTGGCCGGAAGAGGCACTGCACAAAGTTTCCTGAGCCTAAGTCCCAGGAACTGGAGAAAAGGAAGTGTCAGGCGTCTGGACAGGGAGGATAGGGAAGGCCTGGGGGTCTGGAAGGAGTTGGGGGGGGGGGGTGGGCGGGGGGGTGGCAGAGGAGGTGTGATCAGGATCTTGGGGGAATAGGCCGGGGGGACAGGGAGTTCTGGAGGTCACAGGACCTTATGGGGAGGGCGACCCCAGTCACAATGGGCCTTCTGATGGAGGCACCCCTCCCCCCAACCCCATTCCCCCCAACATTCCCACCTGAGATCTAACTCGCTTCATTTATGAGCCCCCATCTCTGAGCTGTCATCTACCCGCCAGCCTAAAAATTGAGGCTGGGTGGGAAATAACCCTTAAGTGGCCATTAAGTAGCGACTTAAGGGCCTTAATTGGGGCAAGTGGGCAAGGGCAGGCTTCCTGTCCGAGGCCCTGTCCTCCCCAGTGTAAAATTGCTGGGAGGTTGGGGCGGGCAGGAACCCTACATGGTCCCCACTCTGGGGGGCATGGGGGGGTAAGCATATAATTCTGCCCTATCTTAAATAGTCAGTTATGTTAAGGATATTAAAAGTACAATGAACACAGTTGCTTATACTCTAAACGGAACTTCTTAACACAAATTTCCTTCTACACCCTTTTAACTTACACCTCAAAAAACTCAGGTCAGATACTTATCAGAAATTGGAACATTAACCACTTGGTCTGAGTAGTGTTTCAAATGTTTGTATAAGGATTGATAATTCTTGTGTATTTATCTTACTTCTAGTAAGATTGTCCCCTTAGTTTTCTTCCAGTTGTCCCAAAGTTGTAGACTCCCAGTACAATATCGGCATTGCTAACATCTTAAGCATAGCCACCTCAGGTCAGAGCTCTCGTGGTTCTAATGTTCTTTAACTCTGGAGTCTTAAATCCAGGAACTCTCTCTTTTCTCAGTTTGGCTATCCCAGGAGTCCAATTCACTGTTAGTAGAGTCCTCAGTTATCAAGGGTTTTAATTCCTTCCAGCCAGCACACAGAATGTCAACTGAATTCTGCCTGAACAAGATGTTTCCTGCCACCAGCTTTTTCTACTATTTGATAACAGAAGTACACACAACAAACTGCTCCTCACTGTAATTAACTTATTATTTACCCCTTTGCTTTACTATTGTTTATCTCCCAGGCAACTTGGTCACATGATCAGTTACTGGAAGCAAGTTGTTTTGACAAGAAATCACCTTTTAAATGAACCACCACCACAACATTAAATATAGGCACAGTGTCTCAAAACAAGTAACTTTGGGGCAGAGGCCATGACAGATTTCAAATCTTGCCAGATTTTGGGTCGGGCGATACGTGCCATGGGCAGTTCAAGTCAGGCCGGGTCAGGAAGGGTCTTGGGTTGCTCAGAGCATGGGAATAGGTCAGGGTGCAACTGGTGGAGGGGATAACTCATCAAGCAACGCAGTGCCTAGTCAGATTGCCCAGGTAAATTTTTCTTTTACTTTACTCAATTAAAAGTGATGCATGGCAACCTCTAAAAACGTGCGGCTTTCAGACAACTCCGGTTTTGGGCTGCCATATTTGAGACACTGTGCTTTATAGCATTTTCCCCAAAAGCACCTGGGCTATAACAATATAAGATGCTTTGAGGCGTCCCAGTGTAATGAAAGATCCTAGATAAATAGTTTGTTTATTTCCCTCTTTGATTCAACTGAGATTACCATTTATAGATGCCTTCAATTAGTGGACAAACAATTCTTATTATGTGATAAACAGTAACTTTCACATGGTGCCCAATGATATAAGTGATATCAACTGTACTGAGTGGATTTTGAACAGCAGCTTTTGCAAACACACAATTGCTTATGCAGACTGATTAGAGACAAAGGAGCTAAACAGAACAAAGAATGGCAGGGTCAGCTTTGGAGGTGAGTAAATAATCACATAAATACTGTTTTCAGCATTCTGCGTTATAAAATGAAGGCCTCAGTGGTGCATGTACTGGAAAATCCAAGCAATTACAAGGAGGGGTAGGATCAGAAACTCTATGATTAAGCAATCTTACAAGTTAGGGCAAGAAAGTTGACGAAATGGAAATTAATTCACCCAAAACATCATTAACTGCCTTTACTCTTTGCAGATGTTAACAGATCTGCAATTCCAGTATTTTTTTTTTATTTTATTCCAGATTTCCAACATTTTAAATTTTTCCTTTTTATTTTAATGTGCTAAAATTAGGAGGTGTGCCCAGATCAATGCCAACTGGCAGAAGCCTTAAGATCCCAGCTTCTACGGATATATGAGATCACCCTGAAGGATATAGGCACCAGGATGGCAGGTAGCTAGCCAACAAGGTTGAATACAATTTCTAGTCATTGCGAGGCTCAAATTATTTCAAACTAAATGTGAATAAAATCAATAATGATAACTGAAAACAATTGTTAATGCAAAAACACAAAGAGCAGAAAACAACCATGCAGTAAATCCTGCCTGTCCTCCTGTTTGAACACCAAATCACTTTTCACCGTGATGTATTTGTTGAGGCTTAAGGTCATACCCCAAAGATTTCGGATTTTCCTTTGGGAAAATTTTCTGGATTAGGACGTTCTGGGAGACAAGATTTTCCACTGGCAATGTGATATCAGAAAATGAGTCATCAGGTTACAACAATCATCGGCGCAATATCATGGGAAAGGTCCTCAGCTTGAACCATGAGTGAAACTTGGCTTGGAAACTGAAATGGGACTGTGGAGGCATAACTTTTAAAATACCATCTAAAGTTCCATCTTATCCCACTGTAGAAAACCCATTTCCTTGATTGATGCCAAAGTAACTCATTTAGTAAACAGGACTGTAAGAAACCTCAGCCACTTGCAAAAGCAACGAACGTTTATTGTTACCATAAACTAACCATCAAATAACTCAGCTACTGTTCGCCTTTACAGATCAGTTCAGATAACAATCAGCTTGGCAGCAAAACATTTTCTAAAACAAATGGTTTCTGTTTCACTGCAAGATAGCATTAAGAATTTTGGGGTAATTAGAACACAGTGAAGCTTTTGTTTGCCAATATTTTGTGCATGCTACTGTAAAATTAAAATTATCTAAATTTTTCATGGAATTTGAGATCACAAAATGCTGACTTAAAATGCTTTTACAGAGAATTAACGCCACTTATACTGCTATATCACCAAAGTATCCAGCTGAGCATATCAGCAAAATACGTTTGAGGCAGAGTGTAGATTTTATTTCTGTCTCTGGACTTGATATATATTTTCTGGATGACTGACAAAGTTCTATTTCCCTATATTTAATGGTGAAGGAAGTCCATGTGGGACTTTTGGTGGTTGAGATCACAGGGCTGATATACATCCGCACTGGGTGAATTTACACCTCCGTGTGGGGCATAATACAGAAGAAAAAGGGGTGGAACCCCTTTATGCTTCACTTGCTCTGCCAATCATGGGATGGGCACGGGTTGTTTGATTGGACCTTAATTTAGATGTAAAATTGAATGAAGGAGAAGCAATATTATTGTGGGTCGGGTATCACCTTCTTCTATTTCTGCTGATCACGACATTCCAAACGCTTAAAAATTTAAAGCAAGGGTAAGAAATTGGAATAGACAGTAAGGAATTGGTCTTTATCCGCGGAGGTGGGAAGACATTTAAAGTTTGGCACTTTTGAAGTAGGATTGCACTGTGCACAGGATCCTAGGCCATTTGAGGCTGTCACTATTAACCTGAAGCACAATGTGGCTCCCATTTGGTATTTCTTTATGATTGTGTTGTTCAGAAGGAGAAATGTACTTGGATGCCAAGAAAGTCAGATGCCATTGTAGAAAGAGAGTAGCTATATATTACCTTCCACCCAAATATCAGATCAGGAAGGAATTGTGTGGCCGCACAAAGCAGCGAGGCCTTCGGCGAGTTTCAATTTCCAAGTGAGCTCATGAGAATTATTCGGCATGCTGCGAAAGGACTTGCAGCCCAACTATAGGGTGGGCACATCGGTGACTTTGTCATTCAAAATGACAGCTATCTTGAACTTTGGAGATGAAAGGTTCCTGCCAAAGAGCCAGCAACGTCAGTAAATCTGCTGTGTGTCATGATATAACACAGATGACAAATTCTTTGGTTGCCAGAACAAATGATGACACATTTTCCACACAGATGCCGGGGAGCAACAGACCTTGAGTTTCAACCATAAGGGAAGTTTTCCAAAGGCCCAGAGTGTCACTGATGGTACTCATATGGTCCTTTACGCTCCATGCTCCTGCACAATTAGTGTCCACAAAGTGTGTGGCTGTCTCCATTGGATATACACTGAAGCATTAGATCGCTTCAAGATTTCTGGGATTTAATATGCATGGATCAGTGAGAAATAACAATCTCAAAGAATCAAGGCACAATTCAGGAGTATGATGGAATGTGCCTGGATGAGTGCAGCTCCGACAACACTCAAGAAGCTTGACGCCATCCAGGACAAAGCAGCTCGCTTGATGGCTCCACATCCACCATGTTAAACACTCACTCTCACCACCACCGATGCACAGTGGCAGCAGAGTGTACCATCTATAAGGTGTACTGCAGCAACTCACCAAGGCTCCTTCAGCAGCACCTTCCAAACCAGCGACCCATATCACTTTGAGGGACAAGGACAGCAGATGCATGGGAACACCACCACCTATAAGTTCCCCTCCAAGCCACATACCATTCTGACTTGGATCTATCACTGACACTGACTCAAAACCCTGGAGCTCCCTGCCTAACAGCACTGTGGGTGTACCTACACAATATGGCCTGCAGTGGTTCAAGAAGGTGAAAGAATGGAAAGCAGTATTCCATTTAAAAGGAGAGATATTGCAGAACTTGGTGATACAGAAGGATCAGGGTGTCCTGGCACATGAGTCACAGAAAGGTAGTAAGCAGGTACAGTAAGTGGTTAGGAAGGCAAATGGAATGTTGGCATTTATTACGAGAGAATTAAATATAAAAGTGGGTGAGTTTCACTGCAGCTGTACAAGGGCATTTGTAAGGCCACATATGGAATACTGTGTACAGTATTGGTCTCCTCTTTTGAAAATGGGTATAATTGCATTAGAAGTATTTCACAGAAGGTTCACTTAACTCATTCCTGGGATGAAGGCCGTATCCCATGAAGAAAGATTAAACAGGCTGGGCCTATACCCATTGGAGTTGAGAAGAATGAGAGGTGATCTCACTGAAACATATAAGATCCTGAGGGGACTTGACAGGGTAGATACTGGGAGGAGGTTTCCACATGGGGGATACAATTTAAGAATAAGAGGTTTCCCTTTTAAGACTGAGATAAAGCAAAACATTTACTCTCAGAAGATCATTAGTATGTGGAATTTTCTTCCCCAGAGAGCAGGGGAGTCGGTGAATTTATTCAAGGCAGATTTAGACAGATTTTGAAAAGATTATGGGGGGCAGACAGGAAAGTGGAGTTGAGACCACAACCAACTCAGCCATGATCTTATTGAATGGCTGAGCAGCCTCGAAGGACTGAATGGCCTTCTCCTGATCTTAAGTCCTATGTTCCTTTGTTCTCAAGCACAATTAGGGTTGGACAATAAATGCTGGCCTGGCCAGTGATGCCCACATCTCATGAAAGAATAAAAAAATGCCATTCCGCTCATCATGCCTGTTCTGACTCTATGGTGGAGCTAATTCCAATCCTCTACTCCTTTCCCATAACCCTGTTAGTTTTTTTTAAATGTAAGTATTTATCCAATCCTCTTTTGAATATTACAATTGTACCTCATTCCACCGCCTGCTCTGATGATGCATTCCAGATCACAACAACTTGCTGGGTAAAAAATGTTTCCTCATGTTGTCTTTTTTTAGTAATCACCATAAATCTGTGTCCTTTAGCTATTAAATTATCTGCCATTGGAAACAGCTTCTCCTTATTTATGCCATCAAAATCATTCATCATTTTTGAACACTTCTATCAAATATCTCCTTAACCTTCCGCTCTGAGGAGGACACCCCCATCTTCTCTGGTCTTTGCACATAACTGGGGTCCATCATCCATCGTACAGTTTTCATAAATCTCTTCTGCAGCTTCTCCAGGGCCTTTGCATTCTTCCTAAAATGTGGTGCCCGGAATTGAATACAAGAATCTATAGGAGCCCTAACCAATGTTCTGTAAAGGTTTAGCATAACGTCCTTACTTTTGCACCCTTTCTTCTATTAATAAGGCCATAATCTTATTTTTTCCTATTGACTTCTAGGATCTGTGTACATACACTCCCAGGTCTCTCTGTTCCTGCACCCACTTGCAAACAGTTTAATGAATGTTCTTTCTACCTAAATTCAACACTTCACACTTACCTGCTTTAATTTCATCCATCAAGGTTCTGTCCTTTTCCCCAGTCTGCCCATGGCCAGGGTTTTCTGTGCCCACTGGCAACGGGCGTGTTCAGTGATGCGAGCGGACAATATGGCAAAAAGGCCAAAAGTCAGTTTCATGACGTTGTGAAAAAAGCTGGCGATTGTCCTCTCCGCCCGCCAATGGGAGGCCATGTTTCCCGCTATCGGTCATCAGGAAACCTCATTATAAGGCATCAGCAAATCATTATAAGGCCAGCCCGCCGGAATCAACACCCGCTGTTGGATCATCCAACCACATTGGCAATGATTGCAAGCCGACATGTCTCACAACAGCATATAAAAGGCCTGCACTTGGTGGGCTGAACTTTGAGGGGAACTCGGAGGTGAGTACACAGTAACGTTGCGGAGCGTTCACCCAGGTCGCCTATTTGACTTCAAGGTTGAGGTGCATTGGAGAGGGTGGGGGGGCGAGTGGGCCAAGTGTTGCCCTGCAGTTGAGGTGACTTGGGGATGGTGGAGGTGGGGGGGGGCGGGGTTCGGGTGCAATGGCTGCCCTGCAGTTCAGGCGACTTTGGTGAGGGGCAAGGGTGGCCCTGCAGTTCAAGGTAGCACAAAAGGACATCTAGGTTGGGCGGGGGTTGGGGGGAGGGAAGCGGCCACACATTAGGGAAACTTTGTATAAAGTGACCATCCCTCTGCAGCTGAGACAGTTCAGGCGCAGCCACATTGATATGATTGGAGTCAGGCTTCTAGCTTCTCTGCCCACTCAAGTAACACAGAGGCATCAAAGTGCCACCAAGTGCTCCAGAGCTTTTCACCCCTCGGGCACAGACTGAAAACTAATGAGTGTTTTAGGGGACTGCAGAACAGCTGGATAACTGGGCACGTTGTACAATCTCCTTGCTAAAGCCATGGAGCAGTCACTGCTGGAGGTGCTCACAGCTCCTTTACAATGTCATCATCCCGGTTTAGACCAGTCTCCCCCATGGTTCAAGCTAACTGTGCAGCCTTGCAGTGTGGGTTAGGAGAATGCCTGCACCTGAGCTGAGAGCACAGCCTGCAGTCCAATGGGCAAAGCTGCTGCCAATCAGTCCAACGGAATGGGGTGGAGGTGGGTGGGGTTTCTGGCAGCCATGCAGCGCACTAACCTCTGGCCATCAAAGTGATTGTCAGCACTCTCCGGGCTGTGTTAAGGAGCTTTCAGACTTAACCAAGACAGGTTCTTAGCACACCCAAGCTAAACCAGGCACTTTCATCTTGAGGAGGAGTACATCGGGATCATGGAGCCTGGTGACCTAGCTGTATGCCTCGTGGGATAAAGAGAGCGAAGACAGTGGAGAAGAGAGTGACTGAGGTCCCTGGTTGTGCAGAGGGAGGAGGAAGGGGCAGCTGGGGCTCTGGCACACACCACTGAAGAGCCACAGTGAGCCTTCTCTGGTTGGTGCCTAGCTAGACTCAGGGTCTATAGACGCTGTCTTTCATTCCTGCAGATGACCGAGAACCAGTGTTGCCGAAGACTGCGCATTTCTAGGGAACTGGTCAGTCACAACTGCCAGCTACTGCAGGACTTGGTGCCATGGGGACATGGAGGGCATCCATTGCCAGTGGCTGTGAAAGTGACCACGGCACTCAATTTCGAAGCCCGTGGCTCCTTTCAGGGCTCCACAGGTGCCTCTGTGGGATCTCACAAGCCTCCACCCACAAAATTATCCATGAGGTCACAGATGCCATATTCGCGAGGGCACACAACCTTTTGCATTTCACCCAGGACCAGGAGAGCCAGGATGTAAGAGCGATTGGATTTGCCCAGGTCTCAGGTACAGGGTGCCATCGAGTGCATTCATGTGGCGCTCAGATCTCCATCACAACACAAGGTCAACTATATCAACCACAAGGCATTCCAATCGCTGAATGTGCAGCTGGTGCACAACCACCACAAATGGGTCCTGCAGGCCTGTCACTGTTTCCAGGGAGTGTACATGACTCCTACATTCTCAGTCGGTTACAGATCCCTGACATCATCCAGGGTCCACAAGGGCTCCCCGCAGAGGACGTGGCTGATGACACCCATGCAGCAGCCTCAGACTGCAGCAGAGCGAAGGTATAATGAGGTTCATGCTGCAACTCACAGCTTGGTGGAGCAGACCATCGGGATGCTGAAGTTGCGGTTCCGGTGTCTGGACTGGTCTGGTGGAGTCCTGCAATACAGTTTGCAGAGGGTGTCATGTATCATCGTCGTCTGCTGTGCCCTTTACAACCTGGTGCTGCAACAGGGAGAGGAGCTGGCTGAGGAGAAGATAGACGAGCTGCATGTCTCCTCCGAAGAGGACTACGCTGACTGGGATGACAGTGAGGGGGTCCTGGAAGTTGACAATTACAGGGATGAGGCCCTCGCACTGGGTAGACGAGGCAGGAGCACTCAGGAGGCCCTCATAGCTGCTAGGTTCATGGAGGATGATGATAACATGCAGTGAGGAGACACCATAGATCCTCACATTGCATCTGTGAATGTTTGACTTCAGTCTGGCTTATAGCAACGCACTTACCCTCTGTGGTTCCCGTCATGGAGACGAAGTAGAGGCCTTAATAGCTGCTTGATCGCTGGAGGATGATGACAACATGCAGTGAGGACACTCCATAGATCTTCACATAGCCTCTGAGAATGTCTAACTCCTGTCTGGCTGAGGGCAACTCACTTGTGCCCTGTGATCAGGGTCATATCATGCAGATGCAGCCATGAAATTCTAAAACCATTTGATCCATTGTCTGCCTTCAGCACCTGACCCCCTTCAGAAGCATAGCATCACTGGCCACAGATGCTGAAGTGATAGGGTCAGCTCCACCTTAAAGGTGCTGAGAGCACACAGAGAGAATGATGGATATCTGTGACGCATGCCCACAACATTCTGGCAGCAATGACAAGCACCATCGAGGTGCAGGCATCAGTAATGGGTCCAGGGAGTGTGAGGCTGGACCATCACTGTGGTCTGAAGGCTGCACAGAGAACAGGGAAGAGGCCCTGGACTGAGACACCTGCCTTTATCTTGTGCAGAAAGGTTTCACATCTGAGTGACACAAGCACTGCTCATCAGAACAAAGAGTCATTGGCAGGGAGAAATTGTTGCAAGCTTATTGACAATAATGAACAGTATGTACAATTGATTAACACCAATGCCCAGGCAGTGCAACTACATCTTTTAACTTTCCTATCCCTGCCACTACCTCTTGGTACCCCCCCCATCATCCACAGTGGAGTTGGGGGCAGCCTGCTGACTGCTACGCTCTCTCTGTGATGACCTTGGCGGGTGTCCTCTGGAGGTCTAAGATCTGGAGGGCTCCGGCCTGCTTCCCACTGTGGCACCCTCCTCGGCCTGTGGAGGTGGAGCAGCTGAGGTCACAGGAAGAGGGGATTCAGATGGGCCGGACATTCCCGGAATCACCTGGATGGATGGCCCCAAGGGCTACAGTTGCTGATCCTCCTCCCTATGGGTGCCCAAGGGCCCCTGGCTGAATCCTTGAGGAGAAGGGGTAGCTGGAGTGAGATCGAGCTGCCCAGCACCCGTCTCGCATACGGTCTGCTGGAGGCCAACTATGGCATCAGCGATGGAGTTGAGCCCATGCAGCAGTGCAGGAGTGACGTCCTGGGTCAAGGTGTCCATGGCAGCCTCCATTCCACCAGTGTTGACCTCAGTGCATTGATATTATCACCTCAGACTGAAGGCGAATAAACCCCTCCATCGTGCCTTGCAATCTGAGGAGTGCAGCGGACATCCCTTCCTGATGTTCCCGAGCTTGCCTTTGCAGCTCCAGCAACTGTGACATGACCGAGTCCAGAGGCTCATCATCTGACTCAGACTCAGCAAATTTCTGGCCTCCAGCAGTCCTCTGAATGCTGGGTCCTGGGAAGTCCCTGCCTCTGCACGTTGTGGATCAAGCAGCGCGATGTGCTCATCAGATTGTGATCCTGAGGCCACTGTAGATCTAGGTCCCACCGAGATGTGTGTCTCTGCGCTGGTGGAGAGTGTGGGTGAGTGCTGTGACAGGACTCCAAGGAGAATGCCTCCACATTCCTCTTCAGTGGTTTCTTCCAGGTTTGATGGAGGCCCTGGGTCACGGACTCTGTCGGCTGTTTGGCAGATGTGTCTATGAAAGCAAGGGGAGGTAATTAGTGCACAGCAGTGGCCTGTGAAACAGGACACATCACTCACAGCATGGTTATCTGATGGATTTTGCACTTGGTAGAGCAGCACCGATCTCACCATCAGCACAGGACTAGTCCAGATCATCGCCGTCTAACTGGGCGGCTCTGTTTTAAAAGTCTATGAGGACCTTGATTTCAGGCATTCCTCCACCGGTCTGCGACCTCTCCCTCTTGTTGTGTGCCAGCTTGTTCTGCATGAATAGAGATGGAGAGAGTGTAAGCAGGATGCCTGCCAGGTCAGATGATAAGTATGCCTGGCATGTGTGGGTGGTGAGTGGTCCCATGGCTGGAATGAGGACAATGAAGGTGTGTATGAGAGAGTGAATGGTGATGTCACAGAATTACAGAATCACAGAATCACACAGTGCAGAAGAGGCCCTTCGGCCCATTGAGTCTGCACCAGCACGTGAGAAACACCTGACCTACCTACCTAATCCTGTTTACCAGCACTTGGCCCATAGCCTTGAGTGTTATGACGTGTCAAGTGCTCATCCAGGTGCTTTTTAAAGGATGTGAGGCAACCCGCCTCCACCACCCTCCCAGGCAGCGCATTCCAGACCGTCACCACCCTCTGGGTAAAAAAGCTTTTCCTCACAACCCCTCTAAACCTCCTGCCCCTCCCCTTGAACTTATGTCACTTGAACCAGCAGTGAGTGAAGGCCCTGTGGATGTGCAATGGGTTTGTGAGTGCGTGAGTTCAGAGTGATGAGAGGAGTGACTTACCCTGGTGGAAAAGAGAAGATTATTCATCCTCTTTCGGCACTGGGTGTCTGTCCTCTTTGGAAGGGGGTTGGTGCTGACGACTGCTGCCACCCCTCCCAAGCATGGTTGGTCACGCAACTGCCCACCCTGCTGCCAGATCGGAGGTAGAGGGCATCGTGGTGGGCCTCCATGGCATCCAAAAGGCGTTCCAGTGACGTGTCATTAAACCTGGGGGCTGCAGTCTTTTTGCCTTTCGTGGACACCTTCCCTGCAGTAGTCGTGGTCTGGGAGCGCTGAGATGTGTGCCCGTGGCTGGACTTTAAATATGCCACCCAGCGTGATGAGTCGGTGAGGTGACGGTTTGGCGGATGAATGAGAGCCCGCCCACCATGGAAATGGCGAGTTTCTTGGGAATGCGTAATTAACGTGGTGGGTTTGTGATGATACGGCCTGAAAATCCACCATTACGGCCAGCGGGTAAAACCCTGTTTTACCCACCCATTACCGCACCCCATTACCGGACTTAAGGCAAATCTGGGGCGATTGTGCCCTATGTCCTTTTAAAGCCTGATTCTACCCTCCTCATTGTTTACCACATTTTCATGGATTGTATCATCTTCAAGTTTTGAAATTACCACCTGCATATCCAAGCCTAGGCCATTAGCATATATCAAAAAGAGCAGTAATCCTAACGAATGTTTCCTTTGAACCGAGGGGCAGTGCAACAAGCTGAAAGTCCCCCCGCAGCCCATGCATATGTCAATTCCTTTATGTTACCCCATGTGCAAGGCTGTGCAAAAAAATTGAAGGGGATCACACATTTAAAATAACCTCTGCCCTCCAAGAAACAAATTAGAGGGAACATTGGCCCTAAAGTGCCCCTGGGACACACTACTGCATATGCCCCTCCAGTCTCCAGTTGACTAACCACTACTTTTTGCATTTCTATCTCTTAACTAATTCTGTATCCACACTGCCACTGTCCTTTTAATTCCATGGGCTTTAATTTTGCTAACAAATCTATTATATGGTACTTCTGTCTTTTGAAAATCAGTATTCGCACAACATCAACCACTCAATCAATCCCCATCTCGATTACCTCATCAAACGCTTGAATCAAGTTAGTCAAATAGATTTGTTTTTAACAAATCTGTGTTGACTTTCATTCAGTAGCCCAGCTTTTTGAAATGCCAATTCATTGTGTTGCCAACTTTTGGCTGCAAGTTTCGGTGCATTGAATGCTGTTGTAGTGCCAAAATGGAGTCCATGCAAATTCTGTTCACTTCCTGTTTGGCCAAGCTGAATGGCATTTTGTTGACGGTATTAACAGGGCATTAGGACTGTGCACCAGGCATTTGCAGTATAGGCAGGTTGCAACATCAAAGTCTCCTGCTGATTTGGTGCCGGTTCTGACCTTTGGTGATCGAGTTAATATGCTCTCTTAAACGTGCACAGTTGCACTTATGTTCAGCAGCATCAAGAATCCCTTATCAGCAAACTTAAATAATCATCAACAACTTGCAGGTTAGTTGCTGATGACATTCTACTGGCTCTGTTTGAGTTTGTGGAGGTCCTGCATGTTTTGATTAGTTGGTTGTTACTGCAAGTCATGGTGCCATAGTAGGAGTCTTGGGCTGCAGCATGAGAGGGAGCTGGTGCAGAGACAGCAAATAAGAAGACAAGCTGTTTACAGAGGGAAGAGGAGTGGGGGAGAAGGGGATGAAGAAAGGCACTCAGTTGAAGTTCTTACCCACTTGGTGTTCCAGGAGCACTTTCCTTACCTCCATCTAAACCAGGAGCAATGTGCTTTTTGCCTGTGATTCATGAAGGAAGTGCTCACAGAACTCTGTTACCTCTTGGAACCAGAGAAGGGCAAGGACGCTGCTGTTAATGGCCATGAAGATGACCATGGCCATGAGTTTCTTAGCATTGGGATCATTCCAGGTGGAGCAGATAACATTATCTAAATTCTCCTAGTTTTTCATTCAAAGCTGCATCAGAGAGATGACAGAGGCTCTTTATGCCAGGAGAGGGGGCTTCATTGTGCTCCCTCTGAATAGGGAGAAGCAGGTGGAGAGTGAATGTGGCTTTGCCTCCCCACGGTGCAGAATGCCATCAATAATATACTTGTGGCTTTGCAAGTGCCACATCTCAAGGGTGAGATGTACTGAAACCATAAGGATTGCCACTCAATGAATGTGCAATTGGTGTGCAACCACACTCAGCACGCCATGCTGGTGAAAGCCTGTTATCCCGGCAGCAGCCAATGATGCATTCATTCTGCATCAGTCTGCTATTCCAACAATCTATCAGCCACCACATCAAACTAGAGTGTGAATTCGAGGCAACAAGGGCTATTGTTTTACAGTGAGCTAATGACTCCACTGCACAACTCAATCACACATACAATGAGAGTCATGCTGCCACAAGAAAGACCATCAAGCACATGGCAACGAGATGTACTACTGAGAGGCTTCTTTAGTTGAACAACAAACTTTATTTACAGAGCTGCTGGATTAGCTGCAGGCCTCCAGCAAGGCTACAATACACACTCTAGATGAGGAAAGCTCCACCCCTTATAAGCTTCCCCATGCTCGGTGTTGATTAGCTGTTCTGACCACGTGACCCTTACTCAGTAAGGCTGGCCTTAAAGCAACAATCAACGCAGGGATGCTGAAGCAATGGCTCCACTGCCTCAACTGCTCTGGAGGAGCCTTCCGGTAACTCGCTAGAGTGACTGTCCTGATTTGTGGTGGTCTGCTGCATCCTCATCAACCTGTCTGTCACGTGGGCACAACATCTGCTACCAGGGATTCTGGGATCAGCTCAGGAGGAGAAGGAGGGAGAGAGGAGACAGCCGGCATATCCACCTTCCGGACGAGCTGTTTGTTATCATCTAATATGACTCCAGTTCCCATGAATACAACCTCAAAGTTCTCATCTGAGTCCCCTGCAGCAGAGGTCATGCATTCGACCAGGTGACAACAAATGACTCCCCCTCTTTTACGACACCTTGTTTGACCACAACAGGTTTTTTTTAAAGGATATGCTCACTAATTCAGTGAACGTTTAACTGTTTATGTGCTGTGACTCAAAGGCAGAAACAGACAGTTTCCTTGATTTTTTTTAAAAGGGGAAAGAGGATAGTTTTTATTGTACTTCTCTGGGTCTAAATAGAATAATAAAAACGCTCCAGCTTTCACATACACACACACTCAGGTTCACACATGTAGAGAAAGGTTACAAACTGGGAAGATAGATTAAGTGATCATTTTAAAGTCCAATAGAGATTAAAGTGATACGGTTCTGTTGATTGAAGAATAGGGTGGATCCAGGCTGGGGCTTGGTGGTCCTTCTGGTTGCAGCATTGAGGTGATTTAAAGGTATATATGGACAATGTATCTGTTCTCCAGCAGACAGTAGGCATGGAGTTGAGTTTTTTTTTAAAAATATCTCTGCCTGGTCACTTGGATTGTCAGAAAAAAATAACATGCAGGGCTGAGTTTGTAAAAATAAGTGGAGAGAGAGAAAAGAGAGAATGGCCCACACTGGGGTCTTCAACGCTGTTTGCTTCCAGAGAGCCTTGTTTTTCCCTGGTTCTTGGAATAAATAAAACTTGTTATTTGAAGTCAGCTTTGGTCACGTGACGATCTGATCAATACTTCTGTTGCCCACATAAATGATTCAAAGTTAGAAGCCATTGCTACACAATGGGAGATGAATGGTGGTGCTTCACACCTACTTATGATGAACTAGTTCCTCTGCAGCTTTCTTTGTTAAGTGTCACTCAGAGACATGGAACCTGGACTTTGAGTTTTGGGTAAGTGCCCAGCTAAAGGAGGTGTGAATTCCATAACTGGTTTTGTCCATTCAAGGGAGAACACCTCACCCAGGGTCATTTAATTAAGAATTTCCCAGCGACCTGAGATAATTCTGACTCAGTGCAGGAATTACACAAGTCGCCTGACCCTCGGTGGCCATTTTGACAGCTTGCTGTTTTAGTCCTTTTAAAACTTAGTCAGTGATCGTTCATCCAGAATACATAAAGTAATTTTTATAAAGCGTAGCTTCGTAACAATGGCCTTGGCCTCTGGGGAGCTGGCACTGAAACAATCCTTTCACTAAGCCTGGCTGCAGCCCACTCGTGCCTATAATGCATTGGGGATAATTTAATTGATTCATGGGAGTGACTTGGAAGCGGGAGGGTTGGTCTGTCACCTTCCAGGTGTCCCCACTAAGCCAGGGCAGGGAGGTTGAGGATGGTCTGCAAGCCCAGAGACCAATTGAAGGCCTTAGGTGGTCAATTAGTCACCCCGCTGCTGGGTGGGATATTACACTACATGGGTAGATCACCTAGTAAAAACTGGTGCCCTTCTTGCAGACTGATGGAAGTCTTCCTGCCCCAGCAGAAAGGGCCACATCCTCTGAAAGAAACCCCACCCCCCACCACTGCCCTTACTATTGATGTCCACCCTCAGGTCTGCCTGAGTTGCTTTGGGGAGTCCAGCCGCATTTCCTTAATTCCAAGACGCCCTCCATGGCTTCTGCCCTGCGTATCCTAAAGTCCAAGCACTGGCCACCACTCCTGGTAGCACAGCTTGGGCTGAAGAACGGTCGGCCCTCCCATTTGCTGGCAGAGCTTTGAGGCTGGCTCCTCACTATTGAAGGCACGGGAACATCAATGATAGGCAGTTAATTCTGTCTGGCCATCCAAAATTGGCGATGGTGGGGTTGCCAGCTTTCTGACCAGCGGACAGTGTCACTGCTGTGGCCATGAGGTTTAACTCATTACATACAAATCCCACCTTTATACCACTGTCTAAAGTACATGAAGCACAAATATCTAAACTGGTGACTGCAAGTGGCAGATCAATTGATGGTGTTTTTTTTCTTACCTGTCTGTTCTTCCTCTTGGACTTCAGCCTCCCAGACCACAGGCTGGTGACAGTTCCCGGGTATCTGAAAACATAAAGATGCAAGGGCAAGGTTGGAAAGTGGGATATGCACTCAGGGGACTCTGCACTACCTGCCCGTTTCTCCTTGCATGCTGGCAACCCATTCCCTCGCTCCCTGCGTAGTCTTAATTTGCAGGGCGATCGCATGTTTAAAAGCGTTATTCACAAAGCTCGCAGCCTCACAGATGCACTGCAGTGATGCCAGCTGCTGTGCAAGCTCTGAAACCCAGATGTTGAGTTGCTGCAACTGACAATGCTTCCTACAGATGTGGATATCCAGGACACAGGAAGTGTCTTAGTATTCCACATGGGATGTGCACTCTACAGGTTGGAGCAGGTGTGTCATTCCTCTATGCACTAGATAATGAACCTTGTTCCTAATAACGAACCTTACTAATACTAATAAATCTCCCTCATACTAACACGGGGAGAGGGTGGCATAGTCATCATGTCGTTGGACCCAGGCTAATGCTCTCGGAACGCAGGTTCAAATCCCACCGTGACAGCTGGTGGAATTTAAATTAAATTAATTAATAATTCTGGAGTTGAAAACTAGATTCAGTCATAGTGAACGTGAAACTATCATTAGTTGTCATTAAAATTCATCTGTTTTGCTCATTTCCTTTAGGGAAGGAAATCTGCCACCCTTACCAGGTCTGGCACCAGACTCCAGACTCTTAACTGGCCTCTGAAATAGCCAAATATGGCACTCAGTTCAAGGGCTATACTGGATGGGCAATAGATGCTGGCCATCCCATGAAAGAATAAATTAAGTTAAGCCTCACTACTTAAAAATAAAAGTAAAAGTAAGAAACTGGCATACCAGCTACTCACTCCCCTTCTGTTGCCACCAATTAATTATCGAGAAGCTAACTGAATGCTTCAGTCAAATGTTCATGCTTTTAATTTCCAGCTGCTTAGATTCAATCCCTAACTTTGGCAAAAGGGAAAACTCAGCAGGGTGATATGGATTGAGGATTGGTCAATGAACAGAAAACAGAAAGAAGGAATACTAGGGCCATTTTCAGGAAGACTAGCTATAACTTGGTGTACTGCAAGGGTCCATGCTTGGGACTCAGCTATTTACAATCTGTAGCAATAAATTAGATGAGGGGACTAAACCTAGGTTTGCTGATGACATAAACTGAGGTGGGAACAGAAGCTGTGAGGGGAACATAAAGAGGCTGCAAAGGGATATAGACTGGTTAATTACGTGAACAAGAAGGTGTCAGATGGAATATAATGTGGAGAAATGGGAAATAATCCACCATGGAGGGAAAAATAGAAAAGCAAAATATTTTTTTTTGTAAAGGGAGAAAGTAAATGTTGATATTCAGTGGCATTTGAGTGTCCTTGTCCACAAGTCAGAGGAAGTTAATATGCAGGTAAGTCAAGTAATTAGGAAGGCAAATTGTATGCTAGCCTTTATTACAAAGGGATTTGAGTATAAGAGTAAGGAAATCTTGCTACAATTAAATATGGTCTTGGTAAAGCTACAACTGAGGTACTGTGTACAATTTTGGTCTCCTTACCTAAGGAAGGATTTGTTTGTCTTAAAGGGAGTGCAACGTAGGTTCACTAGACTGATTCGTGGGATGAGAGGATTACCCCATGAGGAGGGATTGAGTAAACTGGACATATGTTTGCTGGAGTTTAAAAGAGTAAGAAGTGAAACATTTAAAGCTCTAAAGGGGTTTGACATGGTCAATACTGAGAGGCTGTTTTCCCTAACTGGGGAATGTAGAACACAGGGTCACAGTCTCATAATAAGAATTCAGCCACTCAGGACTGAGATGAGGAGAAATTTCTTCCCTCAATGGGTTGTGAATCTTTGGAATGCTCTAACAAGAGAGCTTTGGATGCTCAGTCATTGAGTATATTCGAGATGAGATTGATAGACTTTTGGGGATGAAGGGAATTAAGAGATATGGGCGTAATGCAATGAAGTGGCATTATGGTAGAAGATCAGCCATGATCTTACTGAATTATAGAGCAGGCTGAAAAGGCCAAATGGAACGCTCCTGCTCCTGTTTCTTATTTTCTTAAAGCAGCTGAGATCAGATATGGACTTGCTGGAAATCTGAGTGAAGGAAAGTTAAACCCTTCAGGGCTACTCATTTTCTAAATGACCATAAAGACTGGAT
Organism: Carcharodon carcharias; assembly: GCF_017639515.1. Lineage (NCBI taxonomy): Eukaryota > Metazoa > Chordata > Chondrichthyes > Lamniformes > Lamnidae > Carcharodon > Carcharodon carcharias. Next base: position 190,564,691 of record NC_054471.1, on the reverse strand, counting down.
GACTGGAACTGGGATCCTGTAGCCTGGGTGCTTAAGGGGGTCTGATATAATGGATTTGCTCAGAAAGGAGCCTTAAACTCCCATGATGTTGGCCTCATATTTCCTGGCACTCTAAAGCAGTGCATGGTGCCAACTCCAAACATTAGAGACATATACAAAACAAAACATCTAGTGAACTTTCTATCAACTCAGCACAGTGCACAGGAAATGACAATGATGACATTTTGTTCCTGATGAGCTCTTGTACAGAAAATTAAGAGAAAAATGGTTATTCATTGTACACGCAGATTTTTTAAATTATCTTTTCCTTCTGATTTTTTTCCTTTTCTCTTTCCTCCCAGACAACAATCCACTTCTAATGTACAGTGAACGCTCAATGCTCTTAATCCATGATCTTTGTCGAAGAAACAACGAACAAACTTGCATTTGTATAGCACTGATCATCAACTCAGGGTGTCCCAAAGGATAATTGTGTGGCTTTTTTTAAACTATTGTGGCAATGTAGGGAAACGTGGCCGTCAATGTGTGCACAGCAAGGTTCTACATTCGGTACTAAGATAAATGACCAAGTAATGGCAGGGAAATTCCTGAGAGTTACTCTGGCTTCACCAGTTCTAATTCTCTGGAAGTGCAATGGAAACACTGGTTGCTCCCTCTCTGTACTTTTGCTGAAGTAAGGCTGGTCAAATTCCTTCAAGGAATTTCTTAGTCCATCCTTTCATTTAGTGGTGCTATTGAGCGATAAATATCGGCCTGGCTATCAGGAGAAATCCACTGTGATTCTTTGGATAGTGGCAAGGGACCTTTCACATCAACATCAGAAAGCAGCAGATGTTGAACCTCTGAACTAAAAGGCAGCACCCAAAGCACTGCATCATTCCTTCAGCCTGGATCATGTGCTCAAGTCATGGATGAACGATTTAACCCCCAGTCTTCTAACTCAGAGACAAGTGTATAAACGTTGAGTCAAGGTTGGGACCTCTTCAAGCAAATTCTTAAAGGGTTTGACATGGTAGATACTGAGAGGCTGTTTTCCCTAACTGAGGGATCTAGAACACAGGGTCACAGTCTCAAATTAAGAATTCAGCCACTTAGGACTGAGATGAGGAGAAATTTGTTCGCTCAGCGGGTTGTGAATCTTTGGAATTCCCTATCTCAGAGAACTTTGGATGCTCAATCATTGAGCATATTCAGGACGAGGTCAATAGACATTTGGAGATGAAGGGAATTCTCTGGAAGTGCAAGATGTGAAAAATTGACCCAATGTGACTCATCAAGTTTTTTTTTCTCCCTCCCTGGAGTGAAGTAGCTAATGATTTCCCTTAATACTGTAACTAGGCTAAGTCACAAATATGTTTGTAGTGAATGAAAGCCGCAAGTTTACACTTTATCAAGGTCAGATTTTTAACAAGTTTTGTTTTATGGAAACACTCAGTTTGCCTTCCACTGGTCCTTAACCTTTTAGATAAAGAATGTTTGCTTTACTTTTCATGATGGGGTTTGGCATTCGGTAAAACACTGGAGTTTCTCCAAGGAGTGTCATGGAAAAGCCAAGTAAAGTTCATCTTGTCGTGCAAGGCTGGATGGTCCCGCAATTTGCATTTATTTTTTATTTATTCATTCTTAGAGTGCGACCATTGCTGGCAAGGCTGGCATTTATTGCCAATCCCTAATTTCCCTTGAGTGGTGAGCCACCATCTTGAATCACTGCAGTCCATGTGGTGTAGATACATCCACAGTGTTGTTAAGAAGGGACTAACAGAATATTGACCCAACGATGGTGAAGGAACAGTGATATGGTCCTAAATCAGGATCGTGTGTGTCTTACTGGGGAACTTGCAGGTGGTGGTGTTACCATGCATTTGCTGTCCTTGCCCTTCTAGATGGTAGAGGGCATGGGTTTGGAAGGTGCTGTTGATGGAGCATTAGAGAGTTGCTGCAGAACATCTTAGCAGAACATCTTATAGATACACACTTTTTCCACTGTGCGCCCCTGGTGGTTCAAGTGAATGTTTAAGGTGTTGGACGGGGGGCCGATCAAGTGGGCTGCTTTATTCAGGATGGGGATGAGCTTCTTGATTGTTGTTGGTGTTGCAATCATGCAGGCAACCGGAGAGTATTCCATCACACTCTTGACTTGTGGGGAGTCAGGAGGTGAATTCACTGCTGAATTCCCAGCATCTGACCTGCTCTTGTATCCACAGTATTTATTTGGCTGGTCCAGTTCAGCTTCTGGTTGATGGTAACCCTACTGATATTGATAGTTGGGGGTTCAGTAATGGCATTGCTGTTGAATGTGAGATGGTTAGATTCTCTTGTTGAGTATTGTCTGGCACCTGTTATGAAAGTCAACTTACCTTAATGTTGAGAGCGGAGTTCGGAACTTCAACTCTCAACACTCTTCGGAGTTTCCACGCATGCGCAGACTGGGAGGAGGCTGCATGTGTACAGATCTGCATTTTTATGATTTTTGGGCCCAGTGCACCAGCACATAAGGGAAAATGGTGTGAAAACTGGGGTCATGTGACCTGGAGCAGAGCACCATGGAAGAATAGTGTCCCAGGCAGGGGACAGGGAGGGTTCCCAAAGGGAAGTCCCAAGTAAGGGACAGAGACAGGGAAAAGAGACTGACCCCCATTAAGGTAAAAAAAAGAGAGGAGCGGAGAGACAGATTCCAAACAGGAAAAGGAGTGTGGGCAGGAGAATTTAAGTGAAGGCGGCTCAGGTAATTGAAGAGGGCTCAGAAGAAGCTCTGAAGATCCAAGAAGGTTGCCGAAGGTTCTCAACCCCATACTGCGGGCTTTGGGGCAAAGATACCACTTTGGAGCAGTAGTGTTCTGCTCAGCGCAGCTGAAGGTCTGAATTTGTGCTTGCAAGTTGGTGCTTGAGTGCATATTCAGGAATCCAGGGGAACAGAATCTTGGGCAACAAGATTGAAACCCTGTGAGATGGACCATCGTTTATGCCGCCTGAGTCTGGTAATGGAAAAGGCTCAGGAGAAGCCCCAAAGATCATGGAAGGCAGCCAAAGGTTGGTGACTCTGTGCTGTGGGCTGCTGGGGAAAGGTACCTCTTTGGAGCAGTAGCGTACTGCACAGCACTGCCGAAGAGCTGAGGTTGTGCTAGTGAGTTGGTGCTTGAGTGCATACTAGGGAATTGAGGGGAAGGAAATCTCTGGAGACAAGATTAAAACCCTATGAGATTGTCCAAGTTGGAACGACGTTTGGAGACCATTCCCAGATTAGACCTTCAAATGTGAGGTCTTGAATCCCTCATGATAGAGTTTTAGTTAGATTGGTTGACTCACAGTGATGCAGACATCTGGGTGGGTTGCTGAGAAATCCATGGACTCTGACGTGGTCACATCTACCATTTATTGTCTAGTGTGGCGTGTTCAACCACAGTTTGCTAGTCAACTCACATATACCTCATATTTACCCTGAATGTTAGAGTATAAGATAGATTTTGCAAAGTAGTTTATCTTTCTGACCTTGTATGGTAAAGTTTATTTTTTTTGTTCAAAATCTGTGGAATCTTCTGTCTTTACCCTATTGGCAAGTGTCTTGGATCTCAAATTTTGTCTACTTTAAACAAAACATTATTTGTCCCTAACCAGATCTTACCAAGTACTTGGGGGCCTGGTCTAGGATCATAACATGCTGGTGTGACAGGATTGTGACGTCCACTTATCAGCTTAACCTGAATGTTGCCCAAGTTTTGCTGCATGCAAGCAAGGAGTGTTTCAGTATATGATGAGTTGTGAATGGTACAATGCACAATCATTAGTGAACATCCCCACTTTTGACCTTATATTGGACAAGGTCATTGATGAAGCTGTTGAAAATGTTTGGGCCTAGGACACTACACTAAGAAACTTCTGCAGCGATATCCTGGGACTGAGATGATAGGCTTCCAACAACTACAGCCATCTTCCTTTGTGCTGGGTTTGATTCCAACCGGTGGAGAGTTTTCTCCCTGATTCCTAAAGACTTCAATTTTGCCAGAGTTCCTTGGTGCCATATTCAGTCAAATGCTGCTTTGATGTCAAGGACAATCACTCTCATTTCACCTTTTGAATTCAGTTACTTTGCCCATGTTTGGACCAAGGCTGAAATGAGGTATGGAATGGAGTGACCCTGACAAAACCCAAACTGAGTGTCGGTGAGCAGCTTATTGCTGTGCCAGCGCTGCTTGATGGCACAATCAATGACACTTTGCCAATGATTAAGAGGAGACTGATGGGGCAGTAATTGGCCAGTTTGGATTTGCCTTACACTTTGTGAACAGGCATTGCTCCTGGGCAATTTTCCACACTCTTGGGTGGATGCCTGGGTTGTATCCGTATGGGAACAGCTTGGCTAGGTGTGCTGAAGCACATGCTGTCAGTACTACTGCAGGAATGTTGTCAGGGCCCATAGCTATTGTTGTATCCAATGCCTTCAACCGTTTCTTGATATCATGTGAAGTGAATCGAAATGACTGAAGACTGGCATCTGCGATGCTGGGGGCATCAGGAGAAAGCCAAGATGGATCATCAATTGGTAAAGAAATTATGAGAAGATTACATCTAGAATAAAGCCATTATACTAAGAACGAGATGTCATGCCACAGAAATACATGCTATCCTTTTTACATGCCAGCCTTAAAATAGATCAGGGATACTTTTGTTCATCCTTCTGCCCAGTTACCTAATCTACCTGTGGAAATTTGCAGTTTTCTGCTTTCTCCACATGATTCATAATAACCAATGTGCTGTTATCTGCAAAGTTGGATACACCCCTCTCTTGTCTCAAACCCAGGGAATTTATATTTAAAGTGAGACAACATTGGGCATTGCCTATCAATTCAAGCCTATTCCTTTTGTCTTATTTCTTTGCCTTGTATCTCCTGACAAATGGCCTATTAGGCGTTTTGCGGGAATATTCAAGGGAGTATGTTCAGCTTATAGAAACACCAGCCTGATTCAGTTTGTAGAATCTTGCCTTTCCGTTTGAAAAGTTTAGCTTCAAGCCCCACTGCTAAGCACTAAGGGTAAATTTTCATATTAAATGCCCAAATTGTAATGCAACATCTGCACTTTGGAGAAATTACCCAATCTTTTATCTGATTGAATTCAGGTGGATTTTACAACACATGGGGGCAATCCACTCCATTTGATCACCACCCAAGTACTGAGGGTGAAAATGATCCCCAGAATTTAGTCTTGGAGGTGAGATTCTCCTTTAAACGTTAAACTCAGGGCCTATCTGCTTGCTTCCGTCACTCATGTGGATCTTAAAACTTTCACTGCGCGATTTGTAGAGTTGCAGTTGTAGCCAACATTCGTCCTTCACCACTACCACTAAAAACAGATTAACATATCATTCATCTCGCTTTTGTTTGCAAAATCTTGCTGTGTGCAAAATGGTTGCCATATTTGCCTGTGAAACAACAGTCAGTGTAATTCATTACAAACAAAGCAAAGTGCTCCAGCATGTTTCTGAGAAATGAGGCAAGGCCCTTTAGAAATATGTGTCCTTTATGATCACGACTTTCAATGATACTTATATTTTCAAAGCGTGCATTAGCAAGGACAGTTTGCAAAAGCATCGGCTTAGAAACCTGACACATCTGAAAATGGGTGGGCAGAGGGTGGGGAGTACACTCCACAAGCCAGTTAATGCACAAGCAGACAGCATACAAAACTTTGCTGCCTGTACATCTTAAGGATGTTGGTGTGCAGCCCGCACTATCCATGCTGCTCCTCTTTATCTGCACACCTTATGAAGGGTGGGAGGTGGCCTGCCAGGAGGTGGGAGGTGGGGTGGATGTGACTACCAGATGTTCATGCTGCCGTTTAAAAAACAGCCAGTACCCCTTAAAGGGGAGATGTTTTCTGTTTGCAGACGCTAAGGAAGAGGTCATTGAATGAATGGCTGAAGGAAGGAAGAAGCTGACACAAGATTCACCAATGCTGCACTGAGAGGCCTTGGTACTGGCAATGGAGAGGAAGAGGGGTAGCCTCTTCCCCTCAGGAGACAGGAGGCCTCCAGGCATCTTCTTCACGGGCAATGGGAGTAAAATGCTGAGTATATCAATGCTAGGAGCATTGCACCAAGAATATAGTTATGGAGAATATAATGTTATAAAAATGCAGCCCAGCACAAAGGAACAGTAAAAACTGGGAAATAAGAATACTGGTCTGAACTGGCCTTGTATACTTTAAAATGGAGCACCAATAAAAACTGGGAAATATGGGTACTGGTCCCAACTGTTTTTTCCTTCCGGGAATGATCTAACTCGAATAGTTAAGGTAAGAAGACTGTGTTCATACTGCATGCCGCAGCTTCCACCACTTATCACCTCCACTCTACAATAATCACTGACCCACACCAATATACTGGCTTCTCATCTCACCCCCTGCTCATACACTCACCATTATTTCAATCCTGAATTATTCACAACTCTCACATTTCACGCACAGACCAATAACTATTCCATCATGACAGCCATAATCTCCAAATAATTCACAAAATATACTCCACTTATTGCAGGAGGAGGTTGAATACAACATAAGGCAATAGTCTGCCACTCAAGGAGAGGGGCCACTCACTCCCCAGCCACCTTAAAGAGACTATGCTGGCCATCAATAGATCATAGAATGCTTCCAGCACAGAAGGAGGCCATTCTATGCAGGAGCAAACCCAGCTACTCCCACTCTCCTGCCCTTTCCCCATAGCCCTGCAATTTTTTTCTCTTCAGATAACTATCTAATTCCTTTTAGAAATTAACAGTTAGCTTTGCCTTCCAGATCCTAACTACTCATTATGTAAAAAAGGATTTTCTCATGTTGCGTTGGTTCTTTCGCCGATCACCTTAGATCAGTTTCCACTGGTTCTGACCCTCTGCAAATCAGAACAATTTTACGCTACTACATCTAGTCTCCACTGGATTTTGAACATCTTTATCAAATCTCTCAATGTCTCCTTCCATGAGGAGAATAACCTCAATTTCTCCAATCTATCCTTGTAACTTAAGTAATTCTTCCTGCACTCTTTTGAAACCCTTTATATCCTTCCAAAAGTGTGGTGCCAAGAATTGGAAACAATACTGAATTAAAGTCATATCCCCACCTCTTCCCTCTAATCCTAATCTCACTGCTCTATATCCCCACCTCTCCCCTCTACTCCCACTCTCACAGCTCTATATCCCCACCTCTCCCCTCCACTCCAACTCCCATTGCTCTATATCCCCACCTCTCCCCTCTACTCCCACTCTCACAGCTCTATATCCCCACCTCTCCCCTCCACTCCAACTCCCATTGCTCTATATCCCCACCTCTCCCCTCCACTCCAACTCCCATTGCTCTATATCCCCACCTCTCCCCTCCACTCCAACTCCCATTGCTCTATATCCCCACCTCTCCCCTCCACTCCAACTCCCATTGCTCTATATCCCCACCTCTCCCCTCTACTCCCACTCTCACAGCTCTATATCCCCACCTCTCCCCTCCACTCCAACTCCCATTGCTCTATATCCCCACCTCTCCCCTCTACTCCCACTCTCACAGCTCTATATCCCCACCTCTCCCCTCCACTCCAACTCCCATTGCTCTATATCCCCACCTCTCCCCTCCACTCCAACTCCCATTGCTCTATATCCCCACCTCTCCCCTCCACTCCAACTCCCATTGCTCTATATCCCCACCTCTCCCCTCCACTCCAACTCCCATTGCTCTATATCCCCACCTCTCCCCTCCACTCCAACTCCCATTGCTCTATATCCCCACCTGTCCCCTCTACTCCCACTCTCACAGCTCTATATCCCCACCTCTCCCCTCTACTCCCACTCTCACAGCTCTATATCCCCACCTCTCCCCTCCACTCCAACTCCCATTGCTCTATATCCCCACCACTCCCCTCTACTCCCACTCTCAAAGCTCTATATACCCCACTTCTCCCCTCTACTGCCACTCTCACTGCTTTATATCCCCACTTCTCCCCTCAACTCCCAGTCTCACTGCTCTATATCCATGCCTCTCCCCTCTAATCCCACTTCCACTGCTCCATTTCCCTACCTCCCCCCTCTACTCCCACTCTCATTGCTCTATATCCCACCTCTCCCCTCTAATCCCACATTCACTGCTCTACATCCCCATCTGTCCCCTCTGCTCCCACTCTCATTGCTCTATATCCCACCTCTCCTCTCTAATCCCACATTCACTGCTCTACATCCCCACCTGTCCCCTCTGCTCCCACTTTCACTGTTTTATATCCCCAACTTGTCCCCTGCCACTCTCTCCGTTGTTGCTGAACTATGGGAAGAGGCAGAGTGGAGACCATGGTGACTGATGATGCTGAAGGAGAGACTGGTCAGGGTTTCCTCAAACCCAATTTTCTTTCTCCCTCCTGACCTCCCTCACACCTCCCACAATGTACATGACAAGCTGTAAATATTTTCAACATCCACTTCCTTCTCTCTGCTCTACTTCACACCACAAGTGAGCCTGTGTCGCTCTCTTTCATTTTAGTTGCTGAGAAAGTCAGTTCCCCTAATCCAATTGAGCAAGAAAGAGCCTGTCTTCCTGAAGGTGCACCTTTGCTTAATGTGTTTGCAACTTAGTGCTCTCACTCTCTCTGTCTTCCTGCTTCGATCTGTCATTAGGGAAGGAGATGTAAATGTCCTTCTGGTGACTAGATCCTTGGTGACCTTCCTGAGACATTGGTGCACTGTGAACTGTGAGATCTTGTTGGTGCCACCTCTAGCAGCCTGAAAAGTGAGGGCCACGGTAATCTTGACACCCACGTTCTGCTTTGGGGCTGAAGTTTTGGCTGCAGCAGATAACGCTGCTCGGTGATGGCCTCTTTGGTGAAGTGTAGGCAACTCATATGTTGCTCCTGAGTAAAGCCGATGCAGGAGATTGCTACCTGGAGACCCTCTGAGAATATGGCCTCCTGTAAACATCCTTCTTCCCCTCCTCTTCTCAGTTCTAGCACCTTCTCCTGCCCTGCGGTGTCTTCCTTAATGCTCCCCCTTGCCCTGAAGACAGATCTATTAGTCCACTCATGCCTGCAAACAAACACCTTCTGAGGCAAAGAACCAACAATATTGCTAATCCAGCAAAAAAAACTCTCTGTGCTGACAAGGTTGACTTTCCAGAGTGATACATGATTAGCAACTTTCCATCTGCAAGGGATGATGGGAATGCAGACTCAGGCTTTGGTGAGGTCAGATGCGATCATCATCTGCACCTCCCTTTGACAGATGAAAAAGCCAATTTTGGAAAGACAGCCACAAGTAGCATACATGAAGCTGCCCCTTGTGGTGGCGTGGGAAGATCTCTGCTGACCAACATTGGCACCTGTTTTTGCAGCTTCTGAAACCACACGTTGTTGTGGTGGCAAACACCTGCCCACAGATGATGTCGCCGTTTGCGTCGATCGTCAGCTAGAGTTTCCCACTTGTCATGACTGATGTTGAGAGATTTCATGTCTCTTTTGACATCATGCTTGAATTGGAGCCTTGGGCGTCCTACTGATCTCTTGGCACAGAGTAAATCCCCGTAGAGCATATCGGAATTGGCGATCTTGCATCCTGTGCACCTGTCCAAGCCAGCGAAGCCTTCTTTGCTTGATCAGCTCTAGCAGGCTTGGTCTAGAAAGGACGGCTCCATTGGTGACTCTGTCTTTCCAGGTGATGCCGGGGATGTGTGTAGACACTGGAGATGGAAGTTATTGAGGTTTCCTTCTTGACAGGTCCAAGTTGTCCAAGCTTTGCTGCCATTGAGCAATGTACTGAGGATATAGGCCTTGTAGATAAGGCCTGTATCCTGTCCTGTGGGTCAGTTTGTTGGTTTTCCGTGCCTGCTTCGAGTTATACAACACAACCAATAAACACCCAGAAGTCAAACAGTATCCTCAAAGGTCAAACCAGCAACTAACCTGTAAGAACTGCATGAAGTTGAGTCAATAAGACAGGAAAAGAAATCAAAACTGAATCTATCAAAATTTCATTCTTTTTTGCTATTTGAAAATGGACTTCTGCTGAACCACAAAATGGCTTCTACAGGTCACATGACACCCAAGGTTGGCCATCTGTTCAGAGACTACAAGAGCAAAAGCGTACTTCTCCCATTCTTATGCAATCTCACACCCCCTTCTCAGGCCACATTAGAATCATGAAACAAGACAACTAACAGGTGAACTGACTCACCCAACCAGGACGATAAGAAAGACAGAGACATCAGAGCTTGTTACCCTTGAAGGATGTTAACAGCCACCATTTCGCTCCTAAGAGAAACAATGAGTTTTGGCCAGGAGCACAGAAACTGCTTGTGAGGCCGTAATTAACTCATTAATGCACCACATCATATGACCCCATGCTTCTGGCCTTTTGGATCATTTTAATATTACATTTCGAGCTTCACAGCTCTTTCTGCTGATTTAACACCAATTGGAAAGAACTCCAGCTGCTCCCGGCTGACCAAGCAGCCTGTCACCATCTCTCAACTCCGCAAAGCCTGTCTGATTTTAAAAGTCTCTGATTACTGCCTGCCAAGCGGTCTAAGCACAGAAATCCCATTGTGCTGAAGTGTCATTTGTTTCAAGGATTATCATGTTGTTTCCTCCAACCCAGGAACTCATCTGGACTGAACTTCGTCACAAAGGAAACACCTTCTGGACTTTGACTTCTCAGACTCTGGAAATCATGGGAAGAATTTTGCCCCACATGGGGGGGAAGTGCAGGAGCGGACGTGGGCAGGTGCACCTCCGATCGGCGCTCTCGATCAGAGCCTTGCCGCCATTTTATGTGGGTGGGCCAATTAAGGCCCGCCCAGCGTGATGTCCTCCAGGAAGCATGCGCAGGAAAGAGTGCGCTCATCTCCCTGAGGCTAAGTGCTGCCTCAGGGAGATCGGCGCCAAATTTAAAAATGGTAACGGTACAAAAGCAAAATTTCCCTGACATGACCCCTTACGTGACACTGTCACATGAGTTGGGACATGTCCATCACTTTAAATCAAACATTTATTGAATTTTTAAAAACCCTCATGAAACCTCATCCCGCCCGTGGACGAGGTTTTATGCTTTTTCTGAAGCCCACCAGGGCTCCCAGCCTGTCCGCCAACCTTAAGGTTGGACGGGCAGGTCCATTAATGAGGTTAACGGCTTTGTCAATGGCGGGCGCACAGCTGACTCGGCTGCGGCCCCGCCAACCTGAAAATGGAGATGACGTGGGGTGACATCGGGGGTTTCGCCTGACATCATCCCGCGTCATTTTACACATCAGCGAGTGGGCCCCGCCCCCACTCACCTACATAAAGATCCTGCCTCATGTCAACTAATATTCATTTCTGTCGTTCTTTGTACTGTTATTGCCGATTGTTATAAATCTTCCTCTTTTCTATCCCCTCTTACTGTATTTGAATGCATATTTGTGTGTGAGAGGTTATGAATAAAACCAATCCCCATCCCCAAAATCACCACTGGCATACTTTATGACTGTGATCATGGTACTTTATCCCACTTCATCCTCCTTCATCCTTCTGTAGCCTTTGAAATAGTTGGCCTCCTTCTCCAATACCTTTCTTCCATTGGCCAGCTCTGTTCCTAGGCAGAGCATCTTAAGTAATGGCTTCGAATTCTGTCCCCATATGGTTACCTCAGGGGTTTCCTAGGGGTTTGTTCTTATTTCCCTCTTCTTCTTCATCTATGTGCCGCCCCTTGGAGACATCATCATCACCAGACATGGGGACAATTCATCAAGTAATTTGCCATCTTCAAGTTCTACCTGCCCACCACCTATTACAACCCCTCCACTACCTCTGTGTTATCGTGCTGTTTGTCCAACATTCAGCTTTAGCTATAGAGCCTTCCAAATAAACATTTGAGAAGGCCAAGCCTATGTGTTAAACCTGCACCACAAACTCCATATCTTTGCCACCAATCCCATTCCCACCTACAATCATTGTCTTAGCCATCATATTTGTCAAGGAAAGGAGCTTCTGACCACATATTATCTCCATCGCACAGATAGCCCAATAACACCTCCATACCAATTGCCCATCTTCATTCCTGCCTCAGCCCATCTGCTGCCTTTGTCATCTCCAAACTTAACTATTGCAATATATCCCTGGCTGGCTTGCAAGTCTCAACACTTCATAAATTTCTGTTCATCCTGTCTGTATCTTATCCTGCACAGAATCCCACTCACTCATCACATTGTCCTTGCTGATCAATGTAGGTTCCCAAGTCCCCAGTGCCTCCAGTTAAAACCTCTCACCTTCATATTTAAATCTCTTCATGACTTTACCCGCATATGCTCTTCTGTCTTAATTCTTTGTTTCTAGCAGACATCATATTTTTTACTGGTGCTGTGGTAAAACTAGGTAGATTGGATGTATGGTGCACTTAAATCAAATAATGAAATCCACTTGTTGCAATTAATATTTTAGTCCTGTGGCACACAGAATTGCTTGCCATTAAAATATTAAAATAAATCATTAATTTGCTGCCTATCAGAAACTTGTCAATTGGATGTAATGTTCCTGGAGCTGCCTTAATGATATGGCTGATGGGGACGCACTGTCTACACTGGAGTAGCTACACCTATTTTAAAGTGGACCTCAATTTGGAAATGGCTTGGACTCCAAAGTGGTGCCATGAAACCCTAGTAAAACACCCTGGCTGCTTGGTACATTCTCTTTCACCAAAAAAATTACAGTGGGACGAATGAAGTTGCCAAATCTAGGGGTTGTAGGTAAATAAAATCTCTTCAGTAACTTCTGTGAAACCCGCAAGTCAAGGACGCCTAAGGGACAAGCACCAGCTGTCCTTTTATTGCAGGTGTCCTATTGTAACCCAGGAAGAAACACACTGAATGCATGAAGATTCCAGTTCAGTGATTCTTCATTCCACTGACAGCAAACATATAGGGTAAAAAAATTACCTTGAGGATACAAAAAAAAATCAGAGTGTTGAGGGCTCAATGCCCTGATCCAGCAACCATGACAGCTGGCCAGCCATCTGCTCCTGCCTTCAGCCCCTGTCATCCTTCCGCCGAAAAGCCTCCTGAATCCCGAGGGAACCCAGGCACAATAAAGTCCGCTCATCCCGCACTCTCCACCTCTACTGCCACCAGCAGGTGGGAGGGGTGGGGGGGGGGCGGTGCCTGCACTGGACTCACCTGACCGTCACCATGGCAACAACGGGGCCCAGCATCCGGGTCCACTTCCACAATCCCACCCGCGAAATAGGCAGGGAGACAGCATAGCCTCCCCCTCTACACTTACTTTAAAAAAGAGTCACTTTTCATGCTCTAAAAATCTTGCCAACTGTTTTGAGGTTTCAGTTAAGATTATGATCAGGACCTAATCAGCTTCAACAATGCTCAGAACTTCGATTTAGGAGCAGATTTTGCATCAAATCAGATGTGCCAAGTACAGCACCTGCACAGTGGAACCAATTCTGAATGAGACTTTTTAAAAAAATTATTCATTCATGGGATGTGGGCTTCATTGTCTGGGCCAGCATTTATTGCCCATCCCTAGTTGCCCTTGAGAAGGTGGTGGTGAGCTGCCTTCTTGAACCGCTGCAGTCCATGTGGTGTAGGTACACCCACAGTGCTGTTAGGAAGGGAGTTCCAGAATCTTGACTGATAGATGACAGACAATAGTACTGTGTGGGGTTGGTTTTGTGCACATCACCTGGGTCCACATGAGGTTCCCAGAAGGAAAAAAACAGCAAAAACTGGGAAATAAGAGAACTGGTCTGAACTGGTCTTGTATACCTTAAAGTGGAGCACCAGTGAAAACTGGGAAATAAGAGGACTGGTCCGAACTGTTTTTCCCTTCTGGATTGGGTGCGTGCACATCTTCTTGTGTACATTGTGAGCAATATTTCTTGCAGGGACAGCAGCTGCAGATGGATTCAAACCCCAGGATCCAGCAACTAGGAACAGCAGCTCAGGGAATATTCAAACATCGGGGACCAACAGGGACAAAAAGGACTGCAGCCACAATCCATTGTTCATCTGGATCTGTCCCTATCCGACTCAGATAGAGTATGTAGTTCGAACATTTTAAAATGCGATACCAGGATATGTCCAATGGTTTCATGTGTAAAAAGGCCTGATCATTTGGAAGCTGTTCATATTTCACAATTTGTGAGTGTCCATGGTTTCAGAGTGTTTTGTGTTTCTTTTACAATGTAAGTTATTGGGACTGTTAATAAGGGTCCATTTTTTGCAGGTTTTTTTTGGGAGTGTCCATTTACACAAAATGTCACTGTATTGTCTAAAAAAAAACTCTCTGTACAATACTCATCCTTAAGTTTGCTGTGACTTGTTACACTCTCATTTTACTCACTGCTTCCTATAGACGAAGTATAGATTGTGGCAGACACCATTTTGGCAACATGTCACATTTTGCACACCACTTGCAACCTCTGTTAGATGCCCAGCTATGACTGCATTACTAATATCTTTACAATGTATTGAGCTTGCCAGGGGATGGCAACCATCCCAACATGTTGCTTTCATTTCCCTCTGCCATCTTTATTTATAAAGAAAACTACTGCTTTCTATATGTACCTATGCATGCGTCCAGAACACTTCTGCTAAAATCATAAGTACATGATATGAATTCCAGCTGATTTAAAATCAATTCTTTTAAAGACGTCAGTCCATGATGACACACATCTGGTTTGGACTTGGATGAAACTTTGCTGCTCAAGCTCATGCCAACAATGTTCTATGCACTTTAAAATGTAGCACAATGTGCAAAAATCAGTGATACTCATAAAGATATTATTTAGGAGTCGGTACAAAAATAACAAACCTAGAGAGCTGCTGAATGCAGCATTTGTATGTAATGTGTGTTTGTATATCTAAAAGCTGAACTCTTGGCCAATGTTGTCCTAATAGGAGAAATTGTATGACATTTTTATAGTACATATGCTTCACAAATGGAAATTTTAATTATATTTTTCTACACTTCAGGAATGTCACGATGTTTTTCGAAAATTAAATTGCAGGAAGGTGTATGTAACATGCCAGGGAGACATTGGCATATATTTCTCTTGGAAGGTTCTAATCAGCCTTCTGGTGGAAATTAAAGATGCGGCAATTTGTAGCTGATTAAACGTGACTAGTGCGCTATAACTAATTGGCTGGTCAAAAAACAATTGGGGATGGGGCTGTAATGGGAACATTGGACTTGCACCAGGCAGTTACAAGTAGTAATGGCAGGGAAACGGAGCTGTGTTATGGTGTTACATTTACGTGTTTGACTCATTAGTGTGGAACAGTTACTTAGGCAACTTAAATGAAACCCAAGTTCTCCATATTAATTCATCAATCACAGAATGCTGTTCACTAGGCGAAATTAGGGAGAACAGAACCACAGTAATACCACTAAAATATCTGATTAGTTGAGATTGTTTTAATTTTTGTTCAGTGAAGCAAAATGAACCATGATCGTGAAAGGAGAAAAAAAAGGTCTTTATTGACACCATGTTGAGAGAAGGTAAAGAGATTAGGTAATTATTGCTGAATATACTGCCAGAGTAAGGCTTATAGCATTAAAAATGTAACAGTGGCAATGTCTGTTTAAACAGTTTGGACTGTCAACTCTTTTTTTTTAACAAACGTTACCAAGATGATAAATATGGTTGAAAACATGCGTTAAAAGTATTGCACACAGCCATTCCTGCCTCAGAATGGAAACAAGCCTGTTACGTGTGTCTTTGGGAGTCTTCTGTTCTGACTCGCCACCTTCTTCACTCTGCACATTCTTATAAGGCAAAAGCGATGCAGGCTGGCAACATTTTAAAGTTCATTTTACACCGATAACAGTTGGACTGAAGCTGGCGTGAGGCTGTAGTGATGGAAGTCTAACTTGTTGAGGTGTGAGAGGTTATTTGGCTAAAATTAATCTTGGCAACCCCAGTCCCAAGTCAAATATTGGGGCCATGGTAATGCAAAGCTGAAACTACACCGGGGCCAGAACTTTCGGCTTGGCAAGTGGGTGGTGGGGCCCACTCGCCGAGGCCTAAAATGACGCTGGGTGACGTCGTTTAGATTTTCAGTTCAGTGGGCGCGCAGCCGACTGGACTGCGCACTCGCCGAAGCAGCAAGGGCCTATTAAGGCCATTTAAATATCAATTAAAGTAATAAACTGGGCTGCCCGTCCAACCTTAAGACTGGTGGGCAGGCGAAGAGCCCAAGCGGCCTTTGCATATTTCATGGAACCTCATCCATAGGCGAGATGAGGTTTCATGAAGGGTTTATAAATTAAATAAGTTTTTTCATTAATGTTCCTTGACACTGTCGCATGAGGGGACACGTTTTAAAATATTTTCTTTTCTTTTATTTAAATTTTTAAACCCTAACCCAACTAGAGGTGCCTCAGGGAGATTTCTGCTCTCTTTCACGCACATGCATGAAAGAGCGCAGTCCCTGACTCAGAGAACCCCTCCCCTCTGCCAGCACAGGGAGCATGCAGCACTCTTAATTGGCCCGCCCATGGAAAATGGTGGCGCGGACCTGATCGGGGGCGCCGATTGGGTTTCGTACCCGCTGCCGCCCGCCCCTACACAACCGCAGCCCCACCCCCCCCTCCCCCCCGCCACCCCGACAGGGGGAAAATTCTCCCCTAGGAAACCAGTGTGTTCTTCCCACAAAGGATCGTACAGATTTACCATATAGCAACCTGCACAGGTAAAAATAACTGCCACAGCATTTAGTTAGTTGTTGCCATCTTTTTCGATATTATAGATGTTATTTTGCTGCAAAATTGTTGTTTGCAATTCTGGTGCTGGCTATGCAGACAGCATTTTGAGTAGATTGGTAGCACAATTGTTGGTCCAGTGCACTGAAATAGGCAGAGTACACAGATCATGATGTCAGTCAGTGGATAATGCTGATTTGATACCAGTAGCGTCATTTTTGACCCCAAAATTCCACATAACACCCTTTCTTAGACTCACAGTGCTGAACCTACTTTCAGCAGTAGGAAGGTTGCCCCATTAGCACTACTTAAAGGGAGCATCAACTACTTTCAGGGTAGTTGCTGATTGATTGCTAGTGCAATGGTATTTAAAGTTGCTGAAGTTTACAGAGGGTGGTCTGGCATGTGGTGAAGGCCCTGGTTTTGACTTCAAGGGTTCTGTTCAGACCACTTGTTCCCAGATATGGGTGCAAGAGTTTGTATCCCCCTTGGCCTGCAGAATAGCAGGGAAAATGCACAGAGGTGACGCAGACAAGGACAAGCTGCTTGAAGAAAGAGGAGGGGGAGAAGGACTTTCAGCAGGAGGTCTTACCAGCCAAGGATTTTCAGGATGCAATTCTCCTGCTCTCTGTGATGGGCTATCGGCTCTTGCGGGCAAAAACTTTATAGTTTATGTTGGGGTGGTGGTCCCTTTAGGGAATATGTCTCTCTGGAAGAGGATTTCCTGTAAAAAGAAATTTGTTTCAGTAACTGATGATGTGACCAAGCTGCCTGATAAACAATTGTAAGGCAAAGGGGTGAACAGCAAGTTGATTGCAAGGGAAGTCAATTCCTGTATGTGGTTCTGTTTCTAAGCAGTTTAGTTTAGAACAAGCTGGCTGCAGGGAACATCAATTGAAATTCTATGTGCTAACAAAAAGGGTTTAAAACCCTTGATACTTGAAGGACTCTGCTAAGAGTGAGTTAGACTTCTGGGATAATCAAGCTGAGAGAGAGAGAAAGAGAGAGAGAGAGAGAGAGAGAGAGTTCCTAGATGCAGGACTGCAGAATTAAAGAACATTAGAACCACGAGAGTTCTGGCCCACGATTTAAGACACGAGCGACACTTACATTGAACTGGGAGTCTACAACTGTGTGGCAGTTGGAGGAGATTTAAAGGGGCAACCACACCAGAAGTAAGCAGAAGGCCCAATAAATCTCAACCGTTACTTGGGTTTTCAGATTTCCAAACAAAATAAATAAAAATGTCACTGGTCTCTACCGAGATCATAACAACTGGGGGCTCCAGTGTGTTCATGAATTTACAAACCTGATGGATGTGCTGAGGTTTGCTCTAGTTTTGCCTAACAGGATTCACGATAAATTTTACTGTACTAAGTCAACAGCTGGATGGCTGTGTTAGTTGTCAAGACTCTTCTGGGGAGGGAAGATTTATCCCTGGGTGTTTTGCAACAATTAACCAAAGTTAAATTAATAGAATTAGCAGGAGAATTGAAGTTAGAGATGAAAGCAGGGGCTAAAAAAGCAGAAATATTTGAGGCGACAGCACAGCATTTGGGATTGGAAGAAGAGAAGCCTGAGCCAGGTAGAACTCAGCTTGAGGTGGCTAGGATCCAGTTGCAAGTGAAACTACTTGAATTGGAATTCCTAAAATAAAAGAGAAAAAGAAAAACTTGATTGGGGAAGAGAAGAAAAAGGAATAGATGAGAAATGAAAAAACTGGAACTGGGAAGAGAAGGAAAAATGCGAATTTGAACTCCAGAGAGAAAAGGCAGCCGGGGGGTGGGGGGAGGGGTTGGGGGGGAGGTGGCGTGGGGAAGAGACAGAGACAGAGAGCTTCAAAGAAAGAATGGAGTCAGAAATTATTACCTGGGTAAAGAAAGGCTTCATTTACATGGTGAAGGAAGAGCTGTTGTTCAGATGCTGGTTCAAATCCAACTCCAAGCTTTGATTTGGCAAAGGATATTTGCCTGGTACTTAAATTTACTGAAGATGGGGTTGAAAGATATTTTTTACCTCATTTGAGAAGGACACTACACAGTTACAATGGCCCAAGGGGACTTGGAATTTGATTTTGCAAAGTGCTTTGGTAGGAAAAACAATGGATATTTATTCGATTATTTCAGGAGAATAGTCTTCTCATTGTGAGACAGTCAGAAACACAGTACTTAATACATATGAGTTGTTTCATGAGGTGTATCAATTATGATTTCCGACTGTGAGGAAAATAATCGAACCAGGCATTTGGAGAATATGTTAGAGTGAAAGAGATTTTAGGGACCGATTCTGGCTTTAAAGGGAAGGCAAGGCTGTTATGGTTAATAAGGATGATAATATTGAAGATAAAAGGGAAGCAAATTGTTGGAAGCTTAAAGGAAAACCAGTTGCAGTAGTATAAATGTCTAAAGAGTCTTCAAAAAAGATTGTATTGGTAAAAGAATTGAGAAATAAAACCAAAGCAATGGTACAGTTGCAAACTGTTCCCTCAGAACCTACCATAACGGTGGATTTAATGGCTCAGGATAGTCAGGGAGATTCTGCCTTATGTACTGAGGAATTGAGTCAGGTTATTGAAGGCTTTAAAGATTTTATTTCTGAGGGAGAAGTATTCCTTTATTTCTCAAGCAAAATAAGTAGACAAATTAATATTTTGAGAGATACTAGAGTGGCTCAATCATTGATGATGGCTGATGAGACAATTTATCTTCCAGATAGTCTGGTGAAAGAAAAGATACCAATAGGGGGCATTCATGATAGGCAAGTTACAAAGTGACTTAAGACATGGAGCTCCTACTGTAGGGGTTGTTCCTAGTTTGCCAATTGAAGGGGTAGATATTCTTTGGGGAAATGATTTGACAGGTGATAGGGTATTAACATCTCCAAGAGTTTCAAGAGAACCTGTTGTAGTGAAAGAAACTGAGACTTTGCAGGAGGGACATCCTGGATTGTTCAAAGGTTGCATAGTAACTGCTGTAATATGCCTTTAAGGGATAGCAGCATGACATTCGCTAGAAAGGAAGTGTGTCATGCAATGCAGTTTTAATTTCATTTTTGCTTTCAGCAGAGCACATGCACAACAGCTTTGCAGCTCTGATACCTTCAAGCTTTCTATCCATAGGTATCTCTTCACATGTGCTTAGAATTAATAAATGAGCCCACAATGAGGATGCACAATCCCTCATGAATGATTGGTGCCTTAATAACATTCTAAAAATATGACAGAAATAGGCCTCAAGCCCAAGACAAGATGAAGCAAAAGCAACTGAAAGGGAGGTTGATCCAGGTGTTTGATTAGCCATGGCTATTTTCAGGAATTTGAATGAGGATAAATACTTTGGATGGGATAAGGCTGACTTATTTAGTCGGTCTTCTTTTTTTGAAGCCCAGTCGCTAGATCCAGGTTTGCAGGGATTATCTAGACAGTCTATTGTGAGGAAGAATCAGAAAATGTTCCTAAATGTTATTATCCAAAAGTGAGATATGTTAGTGAGGAAATGGAGACCTTGTCAAAGACCAGCAGAATGGATTGTAGTCCATCAAATTGCTGTTCCCCTTGGTTATCGCAGGGAAATTTTAAGAATTGTACAAGAGATTCTGATGGCACATCATTAAGGAATAAGAAAGGCTGAGGCTAAAATACTGAAACATTTTTACTGGCTGGGTTAGAACAGGGATGTGGTTGAATTCTGCAAGACCTGTCACACATGTCAAATGGTTGGAAAACCCTATATCGCTTTCGATGAACTGTTTAGCAGGGCTCTAGCAGAATGTGTAGCACCCTTACCTAAAACCAAGGCAGAGTATCAATATGCTTCAACTATCATGGATTTGTCTACGAAGTTCCCAGAGGCCACTAGAGTGAGAAAGATTACTGCAAAGATGATAATTGAAGGGATAATTCAGTTTTTTCATGAGGTATGAATTGCCCAGGGATGTTCAATCTAACCAAGGGTCACATTTTATGTCAAGAAAATTCCGGGGAAATAAATCTGATTGGCCATCAGTTCTCTAGTCCCAGCAGCACCAGAAGCTGCAGTGGACAGCATTGGGAATACAAGCATTCCCCAGAGTCTAAGGGTCGAACTGTCCCAGATTTGCACTAAGTGTGGTAGTGGGCGGGAAAAAAGATGTTTTATCCGCCGGCCGCAATGGCGAGCTCTCCGCCGTATCGCCCTCCCTCATGCCGGGCACCATATTTCAAATGCAGCCACGCACACACTTCTCAATGCTTGCAGCCCAGGACTGCTCTGGTGAAGACGTGGCCCCAAAAGCCAGGAAGATTGCAGCCCACCCCCCCCCACCCCCCCAATTCAGTGACACATTCCTGGGAAGCATCCTGGAGGCCATGGAGGTCCACCGCAAAATCCTATGCCCCCTCTCTGGCCACAGGAGGCCCATGAGTCTCACCACTCCGGCTTGGGAGGTAGGGGCAGAGGTGGTCAGCCAATGCTGCACACGAGGTCAGCCATCTAGAGCAGAAAATAGACGAATGACCTCATCCGTGCTACCAGAGTAAGTCAACCATCTCATCACTCTCAACTCACCCACTCACAAGCCCATTACATGTTCACTGGCATCTCACTCACTGCCAGATCCAAGGGGCATCGCTGCTCACTCTTGCACAGACACCCTCACATCTCCATCTGGCCTCATCTCCTCTGGAGGCCACCTCCTCATCCCGCCCGTGGTTGCAATCAGCACACCTGGCATCCTTCTCATTTGGCCTGGCACACGCCTTTCTCACATTCTCTCCATCTGTCTAAATACAGGACAAGGCCACGCACAGTCAACGGGAGAGATCCCAGACTGGGAGTGATGTGCCGTACATCAAGGTCCTAACTCCATTCAAGAGTCGAGCTTTGGAGCTGGCTGGAGAGGGCATCGACCGTTCCTGCTGTGATGGTGAGGTTGGTGGCGAAAACCTACATGAGGATCCTGCATCACATCATCCCCCTCTCAACGCTACTCTGAGTCCACTCTTCTGTGTTCAAAGCAGCTGCCAAGCGTATCTGACATGTCACCTTCAGGCAACCCTGATCCTGATCCCAGCACCGAAAGCACCTCTGATGAGGACCCTGAGGGCAGCACCATTGAAGACCCATCATGGTGCTCACCCACACCCCCCAACCAGTGCAGTGACACACATCTCGGTGGGACCCAGATGTACAGCAGCCTCGGGCTCTCAATCTGGTGAGCACAGCACACGACCTGTTCCACAGCAGGCAGAGGCAGGGACATCCTTGGTGTCCGGCACTCGGAGGACTGCTGGAGGCAAAGAATCTGCTGAGTCCAAGTCAGATGATGAGCCTCCGGACTCAGTCCTCAATCAGTTGGTGGAGCTGCAAAGACAATCACGGGAACATCAGGAAGGGATGTCTGGTGCACTCCACAGATTGCAAGGGACAATGGAGGAGTCGGTCTGCCTTCAGTCTGAGGTGATAGTGCCGGCATGCCAGTGCACCAAGGTCAACACTGGCAGAATGGCGGCTGCCATGGGGATCTTGGTCCAGGACATCAGGCCTGCACTGCTGCATGAGCTGAACTCCATCACTGATGCCATAGTTGGCCTCCAAAAATGTCAATGCGAGAGGGGTGGGAGGCAGCTTGATCTCACTCTAGCTTCCCGTTCTCCTCAAGGAGTCAGCGAGAGGCCTTTGGGCACCCATAGGGAGGAGGACCAGCAGCTCGATACCCCAGGGCCATCCACCCAGGTGACTCTGGGAATGTCCAGCCGATCCAATCCTCTCTTCCCGTGGCCCCCGCAGCTCCAGCTCCACAGGCTGAGATCGCAGCTAATCCACAGCAGGACACCCAAAGCAGGCCGGGGCCCTCCAGGTCTCAGCCTTCCAGAGGACGCCCTTCAAGGCCATCACAGACAGGGTGTAGCAGTCAGCAGGCTGCCTCCACCTCCACTCTGGATGTTGGGGGAGCACCAAGACGTAGCAGCAGGGTTAGGATGGTTAGGAAGATGTAGCTGCACAGCCTGGGCATGGGTGTTAATCGCTTGTACATAATGTTCACCATTGTCAATAAACTCCCAAGAATGTTTCCTTGCCTATGGCTCCTTCTTATAGTGAGCAGTTTTGTGTCACAGAGATATGAAACCTTGTTTCCTGCACAAGATAAAAGCAGGTTTCTCAGTCCAGGATCTCTTCCCTGTGTAGTGTGCAACCTTCAGACCAAAGTGATGGTCTGGCTTCACACTCATTGGACACATTACTGATGCCTGAACCTCGATGGTGCTGGTCAATGCTGCCAGAATCTTGTGGGCAGGCACCAAAGAGTTCCTTCATTCTCTCTGTGTGCTCTCAGCACCTTCAAGGTGGGGCTGGCCCACCAATCTTTTCAGAATCTGTGACCTGAAACAGATTCTGTGCTCCTGAAGGGGTCAGGTGCTGAAGGCTGACAAAGGATCAGGTGCATTTAAAGTTTCATGGCTGCGTCTCCGTGATGTGACCCTGATCACACAGCACGAGCAAGCTGCCCTCAGCCGGACAGGAGTCAGACATTCACAGAGGCTATGTGAAGATCTGTGGATTGTCCCCACTGCATGTCGTCATCATCCTCCTGGAATCTAGGGCAGAATTTTCCTGTTGGTGTGCGGGGGTTGGGGGGGGGGGGGGCGGTGAGCCCCACACGCACACGTGTAAAATGACGTGCGGTGACATTGGGCGAGCGTTCCAACGTCACAGCGCACCATCGCGATATTTCGCTGGGTTGGCACGCAATGATATCCAGTGTGCGCCCACCATTTATTAACCGGCCTCTTAAGGCCCTTGAGGCACCAATCGACGGTGATTTTTTGGTGCCCGTGCAATCTTCGGGTCAGCGCACGGGCAGGCGGGTAGGACACATTTGTATAAACCTCATCCACGGGCGGTATAAGAGGGCTCAGTGGGGTTGCGAGTGTGCTCTGTCAAATATTGATGTTTCAAAAGTTACTGATACTTACCTGTGTGATCTGCAATACTTCAAAACACATCCCAGCTGCTTGGTCTGGACTCACAACCTTCAAGTCAGCACTCTGCAGTGAGGAATCGATTTTGGGCCTGCAGGTTTCAGGAAGCCTTCCCTCAGCCTGGGAATGGGAGCTGAACTGTCCACTGGAGGCACCTCCTCTGAGGAGGAAGGGAGGGCTAGAAGTCGGGGGGTGGGGGGGAGGCCAGGAGTGCACATTCAGCCTCTAGGGGAGCCACCTCTGGGAGATCAGGCACAGGCATAAGGGGTGCAGGGCCAAGAGGTAGTCCAAGGTGGAAGGAGCTGCAGAAGACACCACTATCCTGCTGCCAGGGTTTACAGGCGGCGAAGCAGCTACCTCAATATGACTGAGGTGCAGTGGTGAAGGAGGTTCCGTCTCTCAAGGGAGACAGTCAACACTATCTGTCAGATGATTGGCCCTGAGATCTCTGCTAACTGTGTGGGTGGACACCCCATGCCAGTGGCTCTAAAGTTCACAGCTGCCCTCAACCTCTATGCCTCTGGCTCCTTCCAGGGCTCGGTGGGTTATCTTTGCTGTGTCTCCCAATCAGCTGTCCACACTTGTGTCAAGCAGGTCACAGATGCTCTGTTCAGATGGGCATTGACCTTCATCCACTCCCGCTGGGACCAGGCAAGCCAGACACAGTGAGCCAGAGGCTTCACGGCCATTGCTGGCTTCCCCCGTGTCCAGGGTGCTATAGACTGTACACATGGGGACATCAAGGTGCCAGCAGGTGAGCCCGGTGCCTTCGTCAACAGGAAGGGCATCCACTCCATGAACGTGCAGATAGTGTGTGACCACAGGATGCTGATTCTACAAGTCTGTGCAAGGTACCCAGGCAGCTCCCACGATGCCTACATCCTCAGACACTCCCAGGTGCCGGGGCTCTTCAGTGCTCCAGCCTGGCTGGATGGATGGCTGCTGGGTGACAAAGGCTATCCCCTCAGAAGGTGGCTCATGACACCTCTCCACCATCCAAGAACAGAAGCTGAGCAGCGGTACAATAGGAGCCACGTCTCCACAAGGGCTGTGGTGGAGAGAGTCACTGGTCTTCTCAAGATGCTCTTCCGATGCCTGGACCATTCAGGGGGTGCACTCCAGTACCCCCCAGATTGTGTGTCAGTGACAGTAGTTGCATGCTGCTGTCTCCATAATCTGGCGCTGGAAAGGGGGGATGCAGTGGACGATGAAGATGTAGACGCAGTGTCTGCAGCTGCACACGATGAGTCCAGCAGTGAGTCCGAGGATGAGCACGCACAGGGAAATGCTGAGGGGGTAGACGCTGACCCGGGCATACTCCAGGGAGGCAGGGACACCTGGGAGGCTTTAATCCAACCAACCTTCAGCTAGCTCACCACAGCTGGACCTCCAGGACAAGCCTGGGCTGCAGGCTCCATACTCGATACTTAAGTGCAAAATCTGCCTGGTTAGGAACAGTAACTGAGGCCTTGTTAATAAAACTGAATGTCCCACAAAACACTCATAACATTATTGCAAACCATCCACCTGCAGAACAAAAGAGGCACCCTCAGCCATGGTGACATGTCTGAATTTAATATCACAGGCAAAGAAACTTAATGAAACAAAATAACAAAGGTGTTAAAAATCACACCAACTCATAAAGACCTCATCTCGGGCCAACACAAGCATCAATGATAAACCCGTGGGGTGTGCCTAAGGTGCCTTATGTTTCCGTTTCCAGGTGCTACGTCTTGGTGTTGCCCCATCGCTGGGAGTGGTATCTGAGACAGCCAGCTCACTCTGCTGTCCCGTTGGCGTCGATGACCTTGGCGGGTGTCCTCTGGCCTGTGGATCCTGTGCTGGCCCCACCTGGGAGGGAGCTGCCACTTCCACAGCTGGCATCTCCCCAGTCACTGCAGCCTCACTGGATGCTACAGTTACTGGCAGAGGGGCGGAGGAGCTGCTGCCCTCATCCGGAGCGCCCTGAGAGGTACCCGCAGAGACAACAAGCAGTTGCTGCGCCAACATGAGGTCGCTTCAGACCTCCCTGCTCACCGTGGTTGGATGGGCACCGAGCTGGGAAACTTGGCGCCCAGACCATCTCCCACACTGGCACTGACCAGCTGAGGTCAATGATGATGTGAGGGCTTGCTGGTCCGAGCGCATCCTCAGGAAGCCCTGATGGGTCTCCTGTAGGATCCTCTCCATGAGAGTCGTCACTCTCTCCATGGAGGACGCATGGTGCTCAGACATGAAGCTCATTGCTTCAGTGATAGTCCGCTTGGACTCCTCCACCCGGAGACCAAGCCAAGCATGGCCTCATGTATTTCCATCAGCCGCACTTCCTGCGTTTGCTGCATTGTGGACAACTTCAGAGCCACATCATCAGGCACCGACTGAGCATGTACCTGGCCCCTGCAGTCCTCCGACTTCTGGCACCATGGGCACTCTCTGTCTCTGCCAGCTCCTCCAGCAACTGTGAAGTGCCCTCAGCGCTGTGCCCCAGGACACTAGCCATTGTTTGAATTCACCGAGGTGTAGTATCTGCACTGGTGCCTGCCTGGCAGAGATGGTGTGAGACTTCAGAGCCCTCATGTGTGAGAGGGGGCCTCTGCTGCTCCTCCTCCCGGCCCTGCTCCAATGATGCTGAAAGGAAGAACAAAGGCATTGGACCAATTAACATGGAGACAATGACGACGTGCATCCCTATCCCCTGGATCATCATGCACTCATCCTTCCATAAGCAATGGTCAAGCCATGTTGCAAAATTAAATCACTGAACATTCAGCACTGCTATGGCTGTTGGGAGAACAATTGTGACCTCACTGTTGGGCAAACGTACCTGGCCCTGGCACCCAGCCTCATAGACACCGGTGGACCTGGGCGCATGGTGCCTCTCCAAATCTAGGACCTCCTGCTCAAAGTGGCTGAGAATCACTAACTCTGCCAGCCCTCCGCCAGTCCTCACCCACTCGGCGGCATTATGTACATTCTTCTCCTGCAAAGGAGACAAGAGCATTGATTAGTGCTACTTGTACCTGGACTCTCTTAGCGACTGGCCCACCCCAAGCAGCATTGTTCTGCTGCAGTCTGGCTCTGCCACTCAGGTGTCATCAGCCACATCCTCTGTGGATAGTCCTTGACCTGAGGAGCCAGCCATGCAGCCTCTCTGGAACCTGGAAGATGTCAGGGACCTGAAACCCGCTAAGGATGTAGGAGTTGTGGACGCTTCTTGGGAATCGTGTGCAGACTTGCAGGATGCATTTGTGGTGGTCGCACAGCAGCTGAACATTCAGCGAGTGGAAGCTCTTGCAGTTGACTGCTTGTTGCCATGCTGATCTAGGCGCCACATGAGTGCAGTCAATGGCACCATGCACCTGTGGGAAACCAGAGATCTGCGCAAATGCTAACGTTCTTGCTTCCTGGATTTCCTGCTCCTGGTCAAAATGCAGGAAGTTCTATGCCTTTGCGAAGATGGTGTCCGTGACCTCCTGGATATACCTCTGCCTGGAGGCTTGTGAGATCCCACACAGGTCACTTGTGGAGGCCTGGAAGGAGTCACTGGGGTAAAAATTGAGCACCGCAGTCACTTTCATGGCCTCAGCTGCGGAAGAATGATCACTTTTGCAAGCTTTTCCAAGAGCATGGTCAGACCTTTGGGACAGAGTGCTCGATGGTGAAAGGAGGTTGCTGATAGAGGGGCTTCCCCCACTGGGGACCCCCACCCCTTTCCGTCCAAAGGCCAGAGCAGGGTCACTTTTCAGGTTCCCCCTCCAACTCCTGAACTCCTCCAACAGCTTGAAAATTGAGGATGGGTGGGAAATGGCCCTTAAGTGGTCAATAATTGGCCACCTAAGGGCCTCAATTACCCCAGTGACTCCTTCCAGGTCTCCTCAATTGGGGCAAGGGCGGGTAGGCTGGCCTAGGCCTCGCCTGTACATTTGTAAAATTGCAAAGAGGTTGGGACGGGTGAAATCCCAGTTGGAAGGCCATCTGAAGAATTTTACAGCCACCCTCCATCTACAAACCCGAGGGCAGGGGAACATAAAATTCTGCTGTATGTGTCCAAGTTCCAAGATGCATTGTCAATAAAAGCATGTGCAGGTTCTTGAGAACGCCTTAAGGTTTCTCAACAGGTAATGAAAAACCAAGCAGATAACAGAGCTGAAGAATGCACTTTTAAACCTGGAATAAGATACTGATTCTGTTACCTATGCCAGGTGAACCACTGAGCGCTAGATTTAGTTGACCTTATTTGGTTAAAAAGAAACTTAATGAGGGAAACCATGTTATTAGTACAGCAGGATAGAAGGAGGACTTAACGAGTCTGTCACATAAATATGCTGAAACATTATTATGACAGGGAGGATAACCAACCACTAAGTGTGCTAAAAGTATATGAGTCACTGTATAGAGATATATGAGGACAAACTTCTTTAGTTATGCAGGATGTTGATGTGGGAAGCACTTTGCACATGAAACAGACTAAGCTCTGAGAAATTGGCTCAGGTCAGAGAAGAATTAATCTTCATTCACTGGACATTCTTCTGGGGGAGAATGAACAGCCAGAGGTCGTGGTCCACGTTGGCACCAATGATTTAGGTAGGAAGGGGGATGTGGTCCTATAAATAGAATTTAGGGAGCTAGGAAGAAAATTAGCAAGCAGGACCTGAAAAGTAGTAATCTCCGGATTAATCCCAGTGCCGCCTGCAAGTGAATACAGAAATAGGAGGATAGGGCAGGTGAATGTGTGGCTGGAAAGATGGTGCAGGAAGGAGGGCTTTAGATTCCTGGGACACTGGGACTGGCTCTGGCACTGTGCAAGCCGGACGGGTCGCATCTGAACAGAGCTGGGACTGAGTTCCTTGCAGGGCATTTTGCTAGTGCTGTTGTGGGGTCTTTAAACTAACTCGGGGTGTGGGAACCAGGAGACAATATTAGAGAGGAATACCAGAGCGCACAAAATACTGGGAGAGACAGATAGCACTAGTATAGAGAATAGTAAGTTAATAGGTGGATTCGGAGTAAGGAAGGAAGTAATAAAGTCTAAATCAGGTTTATACTGCTGGTATGTGAATGCACGGAGTATGGTAAATAAGCTTGGGGAGTTACAGTTGCAGATTGCCTTGTGGGATTATGATGTTGTGGTGATAACAGAGACCTCAAGGAAGGCTCAAGGAAGGGCAGAACTGGGTGTTAAATATTCCTGGATACAAAGTGTTCAGGAAGGATAAGACAGGAAGAAAAGGAGGAGGCATGGCTGTATTGGCTATGGAGAGCACTGCAGTGCCAGAGAAAGAGGGTGTCCCACAGGGTTCAAGGACAGAATCAATTTGGCTCGAGCTAAGGAACAAAAAGTGTGCAAAATATTGCGTAGTGTAGTCTATAGACCACCAACTAGTGCAGAGAATGTAGAGGGACACATCTGCAGGGAAATTACAAAGAAGTGCAAACATTATAGAGTATTTATAATGGGGGACTTTAATTACCTGAATATAGACTGGGATAGTGGTACTGTAAAGGGCAGAGAGGGGCAAGAGTTCCTAAGTTGTGTTCAGGAGAATTTCCTACAGCAGTATGTGTCCTGCCCAGCAAGAAAGGAGGCACTGCTACACCTGGTTCTTGGAAATGAGGTCAGCCAAGTAGATCAAGTGTCAGTGGGGGGATCATTTAGGAGACAGTGATCATTGTATCATAAGGTTTAGGATGATGGTAGAAAAGGACAATGTGCAATCCAGAGTAAGAATAATTAACTGGGGGAGAGCCAACTTTAATGGGGCAAGAACGGAGCTGGGCCAGATAGACTGGAACCAAAGGTTGGCGGGAAGAACTGTAGCTGAACAATGGGCGACTTTCAAAGAAGAAATGGTTCAGGCACAGTCACGGTATATTCCATCAAAAGGGAAAGACGTAGCCAACATAAAGAGGAATCTCTAAGTCTCCTATAGGCATATACATAGTAAAAAGGTGGTAAAGGAGGAGTAGGGCTGAATAGGAACCAAAAAAGGGATCTACACATGGAGGCAGGGGGCATGGCTGAATACCTTGAATCCTTTGAATTTGTCTTTACCAAGGAAGTAGATGCTGCCCAGGCCATGGGGACAGAGGAGGAATCTCTGTCACTGGAAGGGTTCAAAATAGATAAGGAGGAGGTATTGGATAAACTGTCGATACTTAAAGTTGACAAGACACCAGGACCGGGTAAGATGCATCCAAGGATATTGAAGGAAGTGAGAGTAGAAATTGAAGGGACACTGGCTGTAATCTTTCAGTCTTCCCTACACTCAAGGGAGGTGCCAGAGGACTGGAGAATTGAAAACATAACGCCCTTGTTAAAAAAATGTTGTAAGGATAAGCCAAGCAATTACAGACCAGTCAGTGGTGGGGAAGCTTCTAGAAACAATTATTCAGGATAGAATTAATAGTCACATGGAAAATATGGGTTGGTAAGGAAGAGCCAGCATGGATTTCAAAAGGGAAAATTGTGTTTATAACTAACTTGCTGGAGTTTTTTGAAGAGGTAACAGAGAGGGCAATGCTGTTGACATAGTATACATGTTCCAAAAGGCATTCGATACAGTGCAATACAACAGACTTGTGAGAACAGTGATAGGTCATGGAATAAAAGGGACAGTAGCAATGTGCATGCAAAATTGGCTGAATAATTGGAAATGGTGAGTAATGGTTAATGGATATTTTTTGGGCTGGAGGAAGGTTAGTAGTGGAGTTCCCCAGGGTCTGGTATTGGCATCCTTGTTTTTCCTGATATGTATTAATGAGCTAGATCAATGGTGTCCAGGGGACAATTTCAAAGTTTGCAGATGATGCAAAACTTGGAAGCATTGTAAACTGTGAGGAGGACAGTGTAGAACTTCAAAAGGAGGTAGGCAAGTTGGTGGAGTGGGCAGATAGGTGGCAGATGAAGTTCAATGCAGAGAAGTGTGAGGTGGTGCATTTTCATTGGAAGAACATGGAGAGATGATATAAAATAAGGGGTACAACTCTAAAGGTTGTGCAGGAGCCGAGGGGCCTTGGTGTATATGTGAATATGTAATTCAAAGTGGCAGGACAGGTGGAGAGCCGTTAATAAAGCATACAGTATCCTAGGTTTTATTAATAGGGGCATAGAGTACAAGAGCAAGGAGGTTATGCTGAACTTGTTTCAGACACTAGTTAGACTTTAGCAGAAGTATTGGGTGCCACACTTTAAGAAGGATGTGAATGCATTGGAGAGAGTGCAGAAGAGGTTTACAAAACTCATTACAGAGATGAGAAACTTCAGTTATGTAGATAGGTTGGAGAAGTTGGAGCTGATCTCCTTGGAGAGGAGAAGGCAAGGAGGAGATTTTATAGAGGTGTTCAAAATTATGAGGGGGCTTGATAGAGTAGCGAGGGAGAAACTATTCCTGCTCGGAAAATGAGAGGGCACAGACTTAAAGTGATTTGCTAAAGAAGCAAAAGAGATCTGAGAAAACAACTTTTTCACACGAGTGGTTCTGGAACGGCATAAGTGGCGGTGGAATGCACTGCCTGGAAGTTTGGTGGCGGCAGGTTCATTCCAGGCATTCAGGAGGCGATTAGATGACTATTTAAATAGAAACAACATGCAGGTTTATGGGGAAAAGGCAGGAGAATGGCACTGAGTCATAATGCTCATTCGGAGAGCCGGTGCAGACACATTGGGCTGAATGGCCTCCTTCTGCACTGTAACATTTCTGTGATTCATGTTGGATAATGATATAACTGAACTGAGTTAAGGCAGTTGGATTTCACCAGCTGTATTAATACCGAAACCTAATGGAACCCAAAGATTTTGTATTGATTATTATAAATTGAATGCCAGAACAAAAACTGATTCTTGTCCTATACCAGAAATTGAAGATTGCATTGATCAAGTTGGCAACTAGTTTGTCAGCTAGGTTGGCTTATTATAAGGATACTGGCAAATATCACCTACAGATCAAGCCAAGGAAATCTATAGCCAGAATATTGCCGTTGGTGTATAGGGACAGGCCCGACACCCCAACACGCAAAATGACGCAAGGTGACATTGGGCGTGAGTCCCGATGTCATCGTGTGTCATTTAGACGTTTTGTTCGGTGGGCGTGTGCCGGAGGTGGCTGCGTACCCGCCAAACTTTCAACAGCCTATTAAGGCCGTTTAAAAAAGTAATTTAACTTATTAACAATGCTGCCCATCCGACCTTAAAGTTGGCGGGCAGGTGAAGAGCCCAAGCGGCCTTCGCATTTTTCAGGAAACCTCATCCAGGGTTGGGATGAGGCTCCCTGAAGGTTTCACAAATTAAACCTGCACTCACAAACATGTCCCAGATCACGTGACACTGTCACATGAGGGGGCATGTTTAAATAATTTTTTACTTTATTCATAACAAGTTTTTTTTATCACCTTAACCTTAACCTCCCTGAGGCAGCTCCATGCCTCAGGGAGATTGCTACGCACATGCACCAAAGAGCACAGGCCCCCGACTCTCCCTCAACCCACCGCCTGCACAGGTAACACTGAGAGCGCTACCGGCCGCACATTACGCTGGGTGGGCTTAATTGGCTCGCCCATGTAAAAGCGCAGCGCGCAACCGATCACGGGTGGTGATCAGCTCCACACCCACCCCCGCCCGCTCCCGCCCAGGTGATCCGACATAGGTAAGATTCAGCCCTATGCTTTTGTAACTCCAGAGGGCCTATGCCAATGTAAATTGATGCCAATCGGAATGAAGAATGTACCAGCTACTTTTCAAAGGCCAACAATTCAAGTTATTATTGGATCACCAAACTGTGTTGTCAATATTGATGATTTATTGGTCTACAGTGGCCCTTGGGAAGACCATGTAAACACTTCAGTGCACAATTTGAGAGACGACAAAAAGCTGACTTAGTGACAAGTTTAGCGAAAAGTGAATTTGCCAAGGTCAAAGTCACTTATTTGGGGCATATCATGGGGAAAGGTCATGTGTTGCTCAGAGGAGCTAAAATTCAAGAGTTTATGGGCTTTCCTGTTCCTAAAACCAAACGAGAGATATTGCAGCTCCTTGGAATGCATGGATTTTACAGGAAGATTGTCTTGAATTTCAGTACAGTAGCCGCTCCATTAAAAAACCTACTGAAGAAGAAAATCAAA
Organism: Carcharodon carcharias; assembly: GCF_017639515.1. Lineage (NCBI taxonomy): Eukaryota > Metazoa > Chordata > Chondrichthyes > Lamniformes > Lamnidae > Carcharodon > Carcharodon carcharias. The sequence goes on along the minus strand of NC_054471.1, from coordinate 190,531,914 downwards.
TATGGCTGGACAGAGCCTTGTCAGAATGTCAGAGCCTTGCAGAGATTAAAGGCTGTCTTATTAAATGAGCCCATGTTGGCTGCTCCAAATTTCAACAAACCATTCAAGATAGCAATTGATGCCAGTGGTGTGGGAGTGGGAGCCATATTGTTACAAGATGATGATGCTAACTCAGGGTGCCCAGTCAGTTATTCCTCAAAAAAAACATAATCCTTGTCAATGAGATAACTCCAGAGTTGAAAAAGAAGCATTAAGCCTTGTTTTGGCTCTTCAACATTTTGAAATATACAAAATGCCGGAGAGACTGTGATTTACATGAACCATAATCCATTGGTGTTCATGGAGAAACTCCAGGCCAAAAGCCTCCGCTTGTTTTTCACTGGAATCTGATGCTGTAACCATTCACCTGAAAAATCGTTCACGTTGGAGGAAGGAGCAACATGATTACAGAGACTTTATCTGAAGTTTGCCTCATAACTGTGTAAAAGAGACTGATTAACTTTATTTACATGCCAAAAGCTTTAGATATAGCCTTCTGTAGAGTGGCAATCACTGTTGGATTGCCGCTCCGCTCCTACTTACTTACCTTGCACTGGAGATCCATATTTCTTGCCCAGACTTCCAAACCTCGTGTCCTGAAAAATGTGCAGCGTACCTGGTTCCTGGAATCCCTACTTGGCAGTGCAGGAGAACCAGGCCAAGCCATGTCCCCTTTTTACTGTACTAATGGATGCAAACTGGTGAGTTTAAATGTGCCAAAACTATTTTAACAAGCTACAGAGGGAAGCTAAGTGTGTAAGGCAAGTGTTTGAGGGAGTAGGATAGGTCAGGATGGGGGTGGTGGGGTGATCAAGGGGGTTTGGTAGTGCTCAGGGCTTGGGGGGTCCAGGGGGTCGGGGGGGGGCTAATCGGGGGGTCAGGGGTGGGAGGTGGTTGGGTCAGGTGTGGTGGGGTGGGTGGTTTAGTCGGGGGCTGTTGGGTAGTCAGGGTGAGGGGTGGTATGGGGGAGATGGGGGTGGAGGTAGTCGGGGTTGGGGTGGTTGTTGGGGGTGGGCTGATAGTTGGCGATGGTGTGGGGGGTAGTCAGGGTGTTGCAGGGTAGTCAGGGGTGGGGTTGGGGAGATAGGGGGTAGTCGGAAGTGGGGGTTTGTTGTGGGTGGAGGAGTGGGGGATAGTCAGTGTGGGAGATAGATGGGTGGAGGAGTAGTAGGGGTGGGGTGTAGTTGAGATGGGTGTAGTCAGGGAAATGAGTGCTAATCCGGGGTGGGTGGGTTGGCATTGTAGTCCAGGGTCGGGGTTTGTGGGGGGCTAGTTGGGTTTTTGCGGGGGTGGGGGGGGCTAGTCGAGTGGTTGGGGCATGGGGGGGTCATCAGGGAGTTAAGAGGCTAGTCGGGGGTATGAGAGGGTAGCCTGGTGGTTGGGGGGGTGTCGGGCGAGGTAGTCGTGGGGCCGGAGGGTTTAGTCGGGTGGTTGGGTGGTAGTCGGTTCAGGGAGGATAGTCGGTAGTCGGGGTGTGTGGGGGGGGTGGGGGTGGGGGGGGGTGGCGGAGGGGGGGTGGGTGGTGGGTGGTGGGGGGGGGGGGGCGGCGGGGGGGGGGGGTTGTTGGGGGGGTGGGGTGTAGTTTGGTGGTCAGGGTGGATACATATGGAGAAGTCCTGCAAGAAGCATATCACAATTCATAAGAGGCTACTGCACCCTGCACAAGCTTGACATCATAAGGACATAACCTCTGACTCTGGCAAGCAGATGAGGTGGAGACTGAGGAGGAAACGAAGAAATAGGAGGAGGAAGGAAGAGACAAACATCCCCTTTGTAGCTGTGCTATCTGTGATCGGCTCAGCTGACTGTAGTACTAGTGAACAAAACATTCACAAGTCCCACACCACTCTTTGATATGGATTGTCATAGTGTCCTCTTGGCAAAAGCCACCACAAAACTAATATTCCAAACCAACTTTATCAATCAAACCATCCAATATTCCATACAAAAGTCAACTAATCACCCTCGGGCATTCCCACAGTGTCTGCCTTTAGTACACCTTTGCCTGCCCTGGTGCTCCTACACGTTGATCTCCATGGAACCACAGCCACTCCCCAGGTCAATACCTCAGCAATGCCAGTCACCTGTTGCTGGGCTGCTGTGACACTCTGAATCCTCTATAAACGCTGCTGTTCACAACCACACCAGCAACAATGTGAGGCTGTATGGCTTCACACTGAGCTTTCACTACAGTACTCAGACATCAGCTGCCTTATGCTTGGGCTGCAATGGAAGCTGAGACATGGCCCATCAGATGCTGCATCATGGCTGGGTCTACTCATTTGCTAATGAAGTTGACCATCATTTCACCACTGAAGAAAAGATGGGCTTCAAGCTCTGTGAAAATCCCTGTGTAAGTTTGCTGCTAGACTCCTCCATGCTCCTTGATATTGACTGCAGACATGCTCGCAGGCCTGAAAATGCACCAAGTCTTTCTGTATACATATCCACCAGCGTTTTTCAGTACCCTGCCCCATCAACGACCTCATAGCTAGCACCCATGGTACCCTTTCCCCTTGCACTGCCTGCAAGACATTCATCCCTGGTGACTCACTGGGCTGGATTTCACCAGCCCTCTAGAGATGGACTGGGAGGTAGGTTGGGGGTGGGTTGGGGGGGGCTGTAAAATAACAAGGAAAGATGGCAGTTAATTGTAGTGCCCAACATCTTCCTGTCACCATGGCATTTTACCAGCAGTGGGGAAAGTGGAGGATGGCCCTCCCACCCCTAGGCCGATGGAGCCACTTAAGCAGCCAATTAGGAGTCTCTTCCTATGGCTGCTGGTGTTTTATGTGTGATGGGTGGGCCCATGTGGGGAGACTGGTGCATCCTGACACTCCCTGTGGGGGTGCCCTCCTATTTGGGAACCCTGTAGCCCGCAGAAAGGCCACCAGGTGGCATCAACCCCCTTCCTTCACCATCAACACTCGGGTCTGCCTGATTGGCAGTCTTTCAGGTGTGGTCCCGGTAGTGGCCACCACTCCTGGAGGCGCTGCTGAGCTGCCAATCCTTTAAAGGGGCGGGAGCCCCGATGGTAACTAATTAGCTGTCAGATGGCTGGAAAGATGTGGCCAGGGTCCCACAAATGGCAAAGCAGGGTTGTCCCCAGTTTTCTGGCTAGTCATCTGCTCATCCCACCTCACGAACCCCCTACCCAAAAACCACCATTCTGATAAAATTCTGGCCACCTTGTGCAGATCCCACCTTAAGCTATCCCCTAAGGTATATGCGGTGTCAGTTTCTGAGCTGGTGGCTGAAAGTGTGATAACGAGTGACTGTTCTACTTCATCATCAGTGTTTCTCCCTTTTCCACCCATTGTTGCTGCACCACTGCCTGGCCAGGGTTTAATTCTTGGATATCTGATAGGAGAAAAGAATAAAGGGGGTGGGGGGGGGGGCGGTGGGTTGTAGTGAGAGGAAGGGTGGAAAGCAAGAGCTGCATGCTTTTAGCATCTGCATCTTGTAAACGGGAAGAGGTTGTCAGTGAGGGGGACTGGGAGGTGAGGAGGAGGATTAGGTGTGAGCATGCCATCATCGTTAATGTTTTCAGCCCCACCACTTGTCAAGGCCTCAGACATGGTCTCTTCAATGGTGGCTCCTTCAGGGTGTGGATATGCAGCCGTGTCTGTCCCCCACTGGTTAGGTGCTGCTACCTGTGGTGGCTGGTCACCATGTCCTGCAAGGCAGAGGGAAACATATCAGGGAGTTACAGTGAGTACAATTGCTTTAGGTAATGTGTTTGACATGGTCGAATAGCTGGTACTGTGTACAAGGCAGGAGATGTGGGTGTGTTGCTTGCAGCCGTGCTAAGTGTGTGATGGTGAGGTGCGGCAATGAATGTTCAGATATGAGTCCTGGTTGATAGAGATTGTTGGTTGATGAGTGATTAGGATGTGGTGAATTATACAGTGTCTGAGATGAGTGTAAGGATATAGCATTTGAAAATGCATTTACTGACCTTGACCATTTGTATGAGGCCATTGAACTTTTTAGAGCACTGCATCCAGGTCCTCAGGGCTACATTGCTGGCACTGCATTTGCTTTGCCTGTCTGGACATTCTCTTGCTCCCCTGTGGATTGAGGACCTCTCTTCTCCTGCATAGCTCCTGCCCCAAGGCCTTCAGTGTTGCATTGGAGAACCTTGCAGAATGATTTCTACCCTGTTGCACCATTAATGCATGCTCTTCCTACTCAGGCATACTACCCCAGCCACTTCCAGCATAGGCTGCAGCCAGAAAGTATCTCACCTTTGAGTAACGCAGGTTAACTTTAAGTTGTGTTGCTTGACACAAAGCTTGACCCCCAGTTTGAGGTATCTAGCCACACTCAACAGCACTTCCAGCGCTGGGCTGTATTCTGCAGGCACGTAATGAGCAGGCAGCATGATGCTTGTGTGCTGCCTGCATCAAAAGGAACAGGCATGGGTTAACTGCAGAGCCTCTGCCTGTTTTCGGGAACTGTTAATTTTGCCCTCAGTGTTTTTCAATTCCTGAACCGCTTGAGAGTTGGCTAAGAAAGATCTAATTTATGAGACTGAAGACACCGTGGTATTAATAACCTCTTAGACAAGGAGCATTTTCAGATGAATGCGGCAAAGAAAATGTCATTATTTGTATGTTTTGAGCAAGTAGTTATGACTTTTCCAGCAGATGGCATTGCAGCATTCTCTAACAACCTCACCAAGTTTCAAACGTGGTTGATCTGAACACACATTTGACAGCAAGCCCCAGGACCAGGCAACACTAATTTAATTTCCCTTCAAAAACGTTCATTGACATAAAGGTATGGGAGTCATGCTCCTTGCACATTTTGCATAAAATAACAGAATGGATAATGTCCTAGACACCTTTGTAACAATTTGGCAAATGCTTTCGCTTAACTCTCGTCATCTCTGTTGGGATGCAATTACTCTGGAACGCTATCAGAAAAAATAATCACTGGCCATAACATTTGGTCAACTGAAATTGTTTCCTCTGTTTTGGCTTGTTTTTATAGATGTTTTTGACATAATATCATCGGATTTTTAACTGCATGCATGGCATACGTAACACGCTTGGATTGCAGCTATATCTATGACAACATGTATTTTCAAAGATTCTTATGGTTTTAATCACAAGTTGTGCCTGAAAAATAATTGACTGAATAAAAAGGCGTTGTCACCAAATTAGAGTGCGTGCTGTTATTGATTGGAAATTCAGCGGAAAGCTCACGATCCTGGTCTGTTGTTAAATTTAAGTTGCTGAGAGGTATCATCTCCACTGAAAGCTTTGCTTTGTTAGCTTTATTTTTTAATGAATGTTTCTTGAATTTACATAAGAACGTAAGGAGATAGGAACAGGAATAGACCGTACAGCCCTTGGAGCCTGCTGTGTCATTCAATGTGATCATGGCTGACCTTCAGCCTTACCTCCACTTTCCCACTCACTCCCCATTGCTCTTGAACCCTTGAGAGATCAAAGAAATCTATTGATCTCAGTCTTAAAGCCTCCTAATCCTCTCGAAATACAAGCAAGATGCCCTGGAGCTCGAGAGCCAGCACGGTCCACGTGCAGCCGGGCATGGAGACAACAGGGGTGCCAGGCGAAGGTAAGAGTGCGGTGCACAGAGGTGAGAATTTCGGATTGTGCAACCGTTCTAATGCAGTCTATTCATTGATGTGAGCCTCAAACTTAGAGTCTCCATTGATCATTGGAAGATGATGGCACCATGATGCAGATCCCCATTGTCTCACCAGGGTGTCTGGCATGCACAATGAAAGTGTGATGACTTTAACTAATGACATGTCCTTCTTCTCCCCTTTAGGTTCGCCAGCACGCACTCACTCTCCAGACCCCAATGGGCCACCCCTGACACAGGAGGACCACCGGGCTTCATTGGCACCTGTGTCACACCTGCTCTCTGAAACTGGCACCAGCACAGATACCAGCACCTCGGTAGGCACTAAAGTGGTGGCCAGTATCTGAGTGGACATTGGTGAGGGCACTTCACACTCCCTTGAGGTCCAGGCAGAGGCAGAGAGTGCCCAGGGTGCTGGTAATCGGAGAACTGCTGGGGAACAGGACAATGCTCAGTCAAAGGCTGATGATGAGCCTCTGGAGTTGTCCATTAGGCGGCAGATGCTGGAAGGCCAGCGAGATGTGTGGGATGATCTGACGAAGATCCATGAGGGTATGTGTGCCATGGTCTCCGTGATGAAGGAGTCCCTGCGTAGCGTGAGCACCTTGTCGACCGTCATGGCCGAGCGCACTGCCTCCTCCATTGAGAGAATGGTGACTCTCATGGAGAGGCAGCTCCAGGGACAGAATCAGGGGTTCCTGGTGTTGCGCTCGGATCTGCAGCCCTCACACAGGCAATGACCTCAGGTGGTCAGTGTCCATGTGAGAGATGGATGAGGCACCCAGTATCCCAGCTTCGTGCCCGTCCATCAGTGGTGAGAAGGGAGGTCCAGAGCGACCTCACATTGGCATCATCATCTCTGCAAGCTCCTCTCAGGGCGCTCTGGATGAGGGCAGCAGCTCCTCCCCCACTCCACCAGTGACCGTGGCATCTGATGAAGCTGCGGCGACTGGGGAGATGCCAGTTGTGGCACTGGCGGCTCTCTCCCAGGCGGGACCAGCACAGGCTCCACTGGCCAGATGGCGACCGCCAAGGTCATCGAGGCCAACAGGACAGCAGGGTCAGCAGGCTGGCTCCAATGCTGGTGCCAGTGAGGAGGAAACAACTAGACACAGCACTTGCCAGCCTAAGTTATAGGACCATGAGAACAAGCGGGGCAGGTCATGGGTGATTTTACATTCATTTATATTTATTTTACCAATACTGGTCTGGGGATGAAGGCCAGAGAAGTTTATGTAAATAGTTTGGAATTGTCAAAATGAGATAAATTTTGCTTTTGGCGTCACAGCCTGAGTATGTTTCACCTTTTTATTTTATTGGTGCACGGTAAGCCAGTATGTAATGCTGGATGTAAGTAACTAAACTTTATTGCACAGGTACTGAGTGTTGTTTGTGTTCAAATTTAAGATGTCCAGATGGAAGGGGCAGCCCTGGCATGTGGTTGAAGCTGATCCTTGGTAGCCTAGCTGAAGGAGTATTGGATCAAGGTGTCCCTGCCTTCCTGGAGGTTACTGAGGTCTGCCTCCATGCCCTCAGCATTCTCCTCACCATGCTCCTCTTCTGACTCACCACTGGATTCATCCTCTGTGGCCTGTGCATCTGCGTCAAGACCCTCTTCCTCCAGTGGGTCCCCTCTTGCCTGTGCCAGATTGTGGAAAGCGCAGCATGCAACCACTATCAGTGACACCCACTCTGGGGGGTAATGTAGTGCACCCCCTGAACGGTCCTGGCATCAGAAGCATATCTTGTGAAGGTCCTCTCAACCATCACCATTGTGGAGGCATGAGTCATATTGTAAGAATTTTCTGTCTCTGTTCTTGGGTGACAGAGAGGCGTCATGAACTAACTCTTCAATGGATAGCCCTTGTCACCCAGCAGCCATCCATCCAGTTGGGCTGGAGCACTGAAGACCTTCAGCACCTGGGAGTGTCTGAGGATGTAGGTGGCGTGGGAGCTGCCTGGGTACCTTGCACAGACTTGTAGAATCAGCATCCTGTAGTCACACACTATCTGCTCGTTCATGGAGTGGAAGCCCTTCCTGTTGACGAAGGCATCGGGCTCACCCACTGGCACCTTGATGGCCACATGTGTACAGTCTATAGCACCCTGGAAGCTAGGGAAATCAGCAATCGCTTCAAAGCCTCTGGCTCACTCAGCCTGGCTGGCCTTGTCCATACAGTAATGAATAAAGGTCAGTACCCACCTGAACAGAGCTTCTGTCACCACCTGGACGCAACTATGGACAGCTGATTGGGAGACTCCAAAAACATCCACCACTGAGCCCCTGGGAAGAGCTGGAGGCATAGAAGTTGAGGGCCACTGTGACTTTCAGAGCCACTGGAATGGGGTGTCCACCCACACAGTCGGAGCTGATCTCAGGCCCAATCATCTGAAAAATGGAGGTCACGCTCTCCCTTGAGAGGCAGAGCCCAGTTCGGCATTGCACCTCAGACATATTGAGGTAGCTGCATTGCTGCCTGTAAACCTTGGCAGCAGGATAGTGGCATCTTCTGTGGTCCCTCCTCACAACATGCATCCTCACCTATCTTTGTATTGTCAGCTAACTTGGATGCACGTCTGTTCATCAAAGTCATGCCATGCACATGAATTGAGAACATAAGGACATAAGCAATTTAGAAAGAGTAAGCCAAATGGCCCAATGAGCTGCCCCTGCCGTTCAATACGATCAAGACTGAGCTTTTACAACAACTCACCTTCACCCCGTATCCCTTCTCAAGTCTATTGTTGTCCGAGTTGAATATACTCAGCATCGGTGGAGAATTCCAAAGATTCACAACCTGTTGAGCAAGGAATCTTTTTCTCATTTCAGCCCTAAATGATTAACTGATTATCCTGAGACTAGGATCTCTAGAGGGGCCTAAAATGGATAGCTCTTGAAAACGGGCATAGGGATTGTGATGTGCCATTAGCCCATGCCCATTCAAGGTCATGCAGGCACCATGCCAACTCTACATTGCCTGCTTATTTGTGTGATTGCCGCATGCAGCCAATTATAACTGCCCTGCCACTGGTGGCAAGCATTGGCAGGGGAACCAAAATTGCGACTTGCGAGCACCAGGTAAAGCAAGACTGCGCTGCTTACAGTACATTATGACCGGGGCATGTGTGGAGGTGAATCTGTCCTGAGAAACGGTGAGGAATGGCACAAAATGGAAGAGAGCAGGTTCTAAGGTTTTCCAACACCGAGGTGCAGGATTTTTCGCTGAACAGGCGAGCTGGAGAGTAAAATGACAAGCGATATTAGGGTCGGCGAACATGCGCGCGTGGGAGTTGGCAACGCGCCCACTGACAATTAGCAGGCCTACTGAGGCCATTAAAGTCACAATTCAATGCAATTTCTCACTGCCTAACCTTACTGTTGGCGAGCAGGAGAATCAACCGTGTCTGGCCCATCTCCCGCGCATCCGCCCTCACGCCTTCTCCTCCCTCCCAGAAACATGATAGGGTCCCCCTTGTCCTCACTTATCACCCCACCAGCCTCCGCATTCAAAGGATCATCCTCCGCCATTTCCACCAACTCCAGCATGATGCCACCACCAAACACATCTTCCCTTCACCCCCCTTATCGGCATTCCGGAGGGATCGCTCCCTCCGGGACACCCTGGTCCACTCCTCCATCACCCCCTACTCCTCAACCCCCTCCTATGGCACCACCCCATGCCCATGCAAAAAATGCAACACCTGCCCCTTCACTTCCTCTCTCCTCACCGTCCAAGGACCCAAACACTCCTTTCAAGTGAAGCAGCATTTCACTTGCATTTCCCCCAACTTAGTCTACTGCATTCGTTGCTCCCAATGTGGTCTCCTCTACATTGGAGAGACCAAACGTAAACTGGGCGACCGCTTTGCAGAACACCTGCGGTCTGTCTGCAAGAATGACCCAAACCTCCCTGTCGCTTGCCATTTTAACACTCTACCCTGCTCTCTTGCCCACATGTCTGTCCTTGGCTTGCTGCATTGTTCCAAGTGAAGCCCAACGCAAACTGGAGGAACAACACCTCATCTTCCGACTAGGCACTTTACAGCCTTCCGGACTGAATATTGAATTCAACAATTTTAGGTCGTGAGCTCCCTCCCCCATCCCCACCCCCTTTCTGTTTCCTCCTTCCTTTTTTTTTCCAATAAATTATAAAGATTTTCCTTTTCCCAACTATTTCCATTATAAAAAAAATTCCCACTAGAGCTATACCTTGAGTGCCCTACCATCCATTCTTAATTAGCACATTCGTTTAGATAATATCACCAACTTTAACTTTAACACCTATGTGTTCTATTGTACTATTGTCGTTGACATCTTTTAATGATCTGCTTCTATCACTGCTCGTTTGTCCCTACAACCACACCCACCCCCACCTCTCCCTCTCTCTATCTCTCCGCCCCCCACACACACACCTTAAACCAGCTTATATTTCAACTCTTTCTTGGACTCGAACTCAAGTTCTGTCGAAAGGTCATGAGGACTCGAAACGTCAACTCTTTTCTTCTCCGCCGATGCTGCCAGACCTGCTGAGTTTTTCCAGGTAATTCTGTTTTTGAATCGGCCACATGGTCCTTGGGTTTTATATGAAACCTCATCCACGGGCGGGATGCGGTTTCCAACAGGAATTAAAAATAAAATAAAAATGTTGAGGTATCATTTATAATGTGTCCCTTCTCAGGTGACAGGGTCGCATTGGGGGGGACTTGTTTTTAACATTTGTGAAACCTTTATTTGCATTTTCAATCATCTTCAGCTCCCCCTAAGGCAGCCCCGCGCCTCAGGGGGCTTTCAGTGCACCTGCCCACACGCTCGCGCAATCTTCCCCGCTCGCCCTCCTCCCACCCCCACCCAGCGCGCCTTTCATGCATGGCTGGTTAATTGGCCAGCCAGTGTGAAATCGATGCCGGGGTCTGATTGCGGGCAGCGGTCGGCTTCGCGACCACTCCCAGGCCCACCTGCCGAGCCCGCCCGATGAGCTAAGATTCCTGTCCTGAGAGTTAGAGAGATGCCCTGTACCCACCATTGGCCAGGGGCCCTCCAGACACACAGTCTGGGAGCAGATAGCCCTGCTGGTCAATGCCAGGAATATGATCCTGGGGACCTGGATGTAGTGTCGCAAGAATTTCACTGATCTCATGTGAGTGGTCAAGAGCAGTGGTTACATCTTCAAATTGCATATGCTGCCAATTGAACCGCTAAGCTCAGCCACTGCTCAATGCACAATTCTCCCACCGCTTACCTACTAACAACCTTTAACAATCAGGGCTTCAAAGCAACATTCATAGTTTCATCTCATCGTCACACACTTAGCATTGCTGCAAACCTCACATCTACATGTCACAGTATGAACAAGCTACCTGCTATTTAACCACGACAGCCACATCAAACAAGGAGATTGCATGGACACTCACTGGCACACTTCCCTCTCTCTTGCAGGGCAATGTGGTGCAAAACAAGAGGCTGTAGGAGCTAACTGGACAGGACAGGCATTCCTGTATACTCTAACCCCCCCTGTAAGACAGTGCCCGCCATTATTGGGATGTTCAGTGCCGAGGCCTAATTTAATTTTTTTTTATTGGATTTTTTACAGTAAAGCTTTACACAGACTGTAGAATTCTTCCCCAACATTGTTGGCAATAACTCTAAATATAAAAACAAAAAAACTGCGGATGCTGGAAATCCAAAACAAAAACACTACCTGCTGAGTTTTTCCGGATAACTCTAAATATGTTTGTTTCCTCATCTATCTAAGAGAGTTCCAGATCATTTATGCTGATTGTGCCAAAAGTTGACCCTCAGTTCAGCCAGCAAACGTCCCAACTGAACTACTTCATGCAGTCGGGAAGTTTACCTGTGATATCAGGTATTAGGAGGCAGCACAGGTGATTCTCCTAGATGGCTTCTAAGAAATAAGATTTTGAAATCTGGTGATTTGGTTGCCACCTACCCAAGAACACACCAATAACTTGCATTTAGATAGCATCTTTAATGTAATAAAATGTCCCAAATGCTTCATGTGTGTTATCAAACAAAATTTGACACTGAGCCGCATAAGGAGATATTAGGGTTAAGAGGTAGACTTTAAGGAGCATCCTAAAATAGCAAAGATAGAATGGGCAAGTGGGGAGGTTTAGGGCCTGAAGCATAGGGCCTGGGCAGCTGAAGGCATAGCTACCAATGGTGGAATGATTAAAATCGGGGATGCCTGAGAGGCCAGAATTATACAATGATTGATATCACAGGGGGTTATAGAGCTGGAGGAGATTACAGAGAGGGATAAGGTCATAGAGGGATTTGCAAACAAAAATGAGAAATTTTAAATCAAAGCGTGGCTCAACAGGGAGCCAATGTGTGTCAGTCATTGCAACATTGATTGCAATTCACTGCCATCCTGTCAGGGGTCAGTTAGTTTAGCCACAGACGGGAAAGCAGCTGTAATCTTGCTGGTCTCATTGGCTCAGTACTACAATGCACAATTCTTTTACCAATTAAATCTTCAGCAAATTCCCAGAAGTTAATTTATGCAGACACTAAAGAACAGTTATATGCCAAACAGTATTGGTGGACCATGTGTTAGACAACACAAGGTTCTGAGCACCTCTTTACAATTCCTCTGGACCTTTTGTCCTCTAATATCAAGGGTTATATGTGCTGACCCTTACTGTGCCTTGTTGTAATGCCACCACTATAATCCAACTTCCCACGACACTCGATAAGTGACTTAGGAACGCAGGAGCAGGGGTATAGTAACTAGTTGTATTGTCCCTCCCTCCTGACAATCACTCATCATCTGATGTGATAACGGGGGTTTCAACCAATTAGCTTATAGAGTGGGCAATGCTGTGGGTGGGGCTTCCCACAGAGAGTTTGCGTCTAGTGTGCAAGCACCTCTACATGCCTCCTGAATAAATTTTAGCCTTTTCATCAGCAAACCTGCTGCTCCATCAAGTTATTACATTTGGCGATGAGGATAAAACCGACTTCTGCTGCATACTTTGCCCCGGTTGGTGTGAGTAAAACAAAGTTGAACAATCAAGCCGCTGTTTGGATGAATTGATTCATACGATGCTAACAACGAACATTGGAGTCAGTACGTTGAGCGACTCAGGTTCTATTTTGTTGCGAACGAGCTTACTGCTGAAGAAAGCCATAAAGCTATGCTGCTGACTGCATGCGGGAAGCAACCTGACTGCCCTGACCACGCCCAGTTCCAAGTCGTACAGTGAGTTGGTGGAACTCATGAAATCGCACTTCCAGCCCAAACCGTCTGTGATCGTGCGGCACTTCAAGTTTAATTCGAAAGCTCCTGCCCCGGGAGAGTCCATCGCTATGCTTGTGGCAAATCTGAAAGAGTTAACCGAACGCTGAGAGTTTGAGGGTGCCTTGAATGATATGTGGTGGGACAGGCTTGTCTGCTGAGTCAAGGATGACACAGTACAGCGCCGCTTGCTGGCCGAATCCGACATTGATTTCAAGCGCACGCTGGAACTTTCTCTTGTTATGGAAAGTGCTGTGAAAGACTTGCAGGCTTTGCAGCATGTGGATAATAGCGCTGTACTCCATGTTGAGCGTGGCGCGAGAAACAGAACAGCAGATTTTAGACGTGATGCTATGCCCACTACCTGAAGACTTAGGAAGCCTAATGGTAACATGTCGGCTACGCGTTTGCTACAGATGTGGAGGAAATCATGGAGCAGACATTTGTAGGTTCAAAGAGGCAAAGTGCAATTATTGCCACAGGAATGGACACCCGGTTAGGCAGTGCAGACCAAAACATAGGCAAACGGCAAAACCATAAACAAATCTGATTGAGCTAACTGATACAGCGAAGGCTGAGCCTACTTTTACTGATGTTTACTCTCTGTATCGTGTGACTACTGTTAAACCTGAGCCCATTACAGTAACAGTGCAAGTGAATAGCAGGCGACCGCAGATGGAAGTAGATACCGGTGCTTTAACTACTGTTGTTGGGGAGCACATATTCAACTACCACAGTGAAGGGAGTCAGCCATTGACATTGTAGCGGACTTTCGCCAAGCTGAGAACTCAAACTGGAGAATCCATTCAGGTCAAAGGCATTGCTACTGTCCAGTCTGCAACAAACAACAGACAGTCCAACTGCCTGTGATAATTGTAAAGGGGGAGGGGTCCAGTCTTTTGAGTCAAGATTGGCTGCGGAAAATAAAAGTTGACTGGTCTGAAATGTTCCATTTGAAGTCTGATGGAATTCCAGAGCTCTTGAAGAAATATGACACTGTTTTTCAAGACAAATTGGGAAAACTGAAGGACATGCAAGCTAAAATGCACATCGATCCCAAGGCAACGCCATGTTTCTTCAAGGTCAGACCAGTGCCTGACTCACTAAAAGGAAAAGTGGAAGCAGGGGTGTGCAGGTAGGAAAACTTGGGAATAATTCAGCCTGTCCAGTTTCTGAGTGGGCCACACCCATCGTCCCAGTTGTCAAGCTAGACCAAACTATACGTATGTGCTGTCACTACAAACTGACAGTCAACAAAGCAGCAAAGTTAGACAAGTACCCCATCCCTAGAATCAATGACTTGTATGCCAAGTTAGATATGAGTCATGCCTGTCAATAATTGGGATTGGATAACACGTCAAGAGAATACATGACAATTAATACTCACAAAGGCCTCTACCAGTACACCCAATTACTTTTCGGAGTTTTATCAGCATGTGCTATTTTTCAGTGAACCATGGAGAGTCTCCTGCAAGGACTTCACATGTGGTTGTGTACTTAGATGACATTCTCATCACTGGACTGACCGAAACTGAACATTTAGCCAACCTTGAGGAAGTGCTGGGAAGAGTTATGGATGAGGGTGCGTTTGAAACAAGAAAAATGCAGACTTCATGCATCGGAGGTAACCTACCTGGGTCACAGAGAGGACGCTATGGGGTTGCATCCTGTTGAAGACAAGCTCCAAGCCATTACCAATACTCTCTAATGTGACAGAGTTTAAATCTTTCCTAGGTATGATTAATCTCTATAGCCCTTCTTTATCTAATCTGTCCACTGTACTGGCACCACTACATTTGTTGCTGAGGAAGAACCACCGCTGGTCGTGGGGTTCACAGCAAGAAGACGCCTTTGTAAGAGCGAAGAAACTGCTTCATTCATCATGCTTGCTGGTACATTATGACTCCAATACCTACACGGGTGACATTTTACAATTGCGTTTGACCATTAGCCGTTGACAGGTTTGTTCAGTGAAGGCTAAACTATTCCGCCTATAGCTTCAGCGAGAATCCAACATTGGGCTTTGATGCTCTCAGCTTACAAGTACACATTCATGACTACTGCCCTGGCTCGCAAATAGCCAATGCAGATGCACTTAGTCATCTTCCGTTGCCAACTATAGTCTTGTCAAGAGTTGGTGCCATTGTTAAATTTCTTGGATTCATTACCTGTGTGCCAAACAGATCAAGAATTGGATGAACATAGTCCCAGTACTGTCAAAATTCAAAGACTTTGGCCTGAATTTTGCGCTCGTTGGATGCATGAGGGCCTGGAACTGGACATGAAATGTGCTTCCACCTGTAATCGGCCCCTGACCACGACCTTACACTGGCTGGCCAATTAACGGGCAGCCAGCGAGAAACACGCCCGGAGAAAGGCTCAGCACTGCCGGTGGGAGGCAGGAAGAGGATGGGCTCCGACGTCACTGCGGGTGCCTGTGAGCGCTTCCACCAAGCTCCCTGATGGCAGGCAGCTGCCTCAGGAAGCCGCGGACCTCCAAATAAGAAAATAAAGCCCAAAAATGCTGCAAAAAATGTCCGTGCAGCACAATCAAGTGCCTGAAAGCATATTTCAAATAAAATAACATTCCCCAGGTATTTCTTTTCATTTTAAATCCTAACGGAGATTTCATCCTGCCGTTGGATGAGGTTTCACCAAAAATCTAAAGAACACTTGTGCCTGATAACTCATGACCATTTTGTTCCAGAAACACTGAACTGAGTTGTCAAGACGCAATTTTGCTGTGGGGTTCAAGAGTCAAGATCCCATCACAAGGTTGAGAGTCACTCTTGGCAGATCTCCACACCCAGGCATATCGAATATGAAGACGCTGGCACATAACTACATCTGGTGGCCAGGAATAGACAGTGACAGCGAGAGAATGGCTAAATTCCCTTTGCCAGCATCACCAGAAGCTACTTGTTTCCACTCCTCTTCACCCATGGAAATGGCTTGGTTGACCTTCGGTTAGACTACATATTGACTATATTAGACCGTTTCTAGTACCACATTCCTATTAATCATCAATACATGTTCAAAATGGCTTCATGTTTATGAAGTAAAAATGCCAACTTCAGCGGCAACTATTGAAAAGCTGTGTCATTCCTTCAGTCTACATGGCTTACCTGAGATTATTGCTTCTGATAATGGGACAGCTTTCACCATAGAACCATAGAACACTACAGCACAGAAAACAGGCCATTCAGCCCTTCTAGTCTGTGCCGAAATATTATTCTGCTAGTCCCATTGACCTGCACCCAGTCCATAACCCTCCAGACCTCTCCCATCCATGTATCCATCCAATTTATTCTTAAAACTTAAGAGTGAGCCCACATTTACCACGTCAGATGGTAGCTCATTCCACACTCTCACCACTCTATGAGTGAAGAAGTTCCCCCTAATGTTCCCCCTAAACCTTTCCCCTTTCACCCTAAAGCCATGTCCTCTCGTGTTTTTCTCTCCTAATCTAAGTGGAAAGAGCCTACTCGCATTTACTCTGCCTATATCCCTCATAATTTTGTAAACTGCTATCATATCTCCCCTCATTCTTCTACGCTCCAAGGAATAAAGTCCTAACCTGCTTAATCTCTCCCTGTAACTCAACTCCTGAAGACCCGGCAACATCCTAGTAAATCTTCTCCTCACTCTCTCAATCTTACTGATATCCTTCCTGTAGTTAGATGACCAGAACTGCACACAATACTCCAAAGTTGGCCTCACCAATGTCTTATACAACCTTACCATAACATCCCAACTCCTATACTCAATACTTTGCTTTATGAAGGCCAGTATGCCAAAAGCTTTCTTTACAGCCTTGTCTACCTGTGACGCCACTTTCAGGGAACTATATATCTGAACTCCCAGATCCCTTTGTTCCTCCGCACTCCTCAGTGCCCTACCATTTACTGTGTATGTCCTATGTTGGTTTGACCTTCCAAAATGTAACACCTTATGCTTTTCCACATTAAATTCCATCTGCCATTTTCTGGCCCATTTTTCCAGTTGGTTCGGTTCTCTCTGCAAGCTTTGAAAGCCTTCCTCGCTGTCCACAACACCTCCAATCTTAGTGTTATCAGCAAACTTGCTGATCCAATTCACCACATTATCATCCAAATCATTGATATAGACAACAAACAACAATGGTCCCAGCACAGATCCCTGAGACACACAACTAGTCGCAGACCCCCTGTCTGAGAAGCAATCATCCACTACCTCTCTCTGTCTTCTCCCACACAGCCAGAATTTCAGAGATTCATGGACTTGAATGGTATCCAGCACATAAAGACTGCTCCCTGGCATCCTTCATCCAATGGTCTCGCTGAAAGAGCTGTCCATACTTTCAAAGCTGGTATGAAGAAGTTACCTGGAAGTGCTCTGGAGTCCCATCTTTCCAGATTTCCCCTAAGTTACAGTACAACAAGATGTACTACCACTGGATCGATACCGGCAGAGTTACTGGTGAAACATCGTTTGCCCATGGTGTTTCCAAATCTAGAGGGGAAGGTGACACAGAGCCAGAATAATCAAAAATTGAATCAAGATTGTGGTAATATGATGTGCAATATAACTTTAAGAAAAATTTATAATGGAAGATCACATGACCTTATTATCCAATAGCAGAGTAGCACGGGCTACCTCAGTAGTCTATAGTGAGTATTCCAGAGTTACAATCCGTAATGTAGAGACAGGGTTTGAGTTGTAAACACACAAGTTTAGCTGCTGAGTTCCTTTGTAAATAAATAGAATGTGTTCTACATAAGAACTGTCTGTTGATCTGCTATGTCTATGGTACAAATTCAGCCATGCTGAGTTCCTTTGTAAATAAATAGAATGTGTTCTACATAAGAACTGTCTGTTGATCTGCTATGTCTATGGTACAAATTCAGCCATCCCAAAACAAGCGCGCAAGCCAGATCCATTATTCCAGCTAAACTAGTAACCAGGATCCAACAAACTGATGATGGGAAAGAAGCAAGAAAAAGCACCAAAGGATGAGTAAAAAAAAACAAGAAAAAATGAGGAAGAAAATCAAGTGAGCTGCAATCGGGCCGTACCTTGCACAATAATTGTTAGTAGAATTTCTGTCCTAATTGTTGAAGCAGTCTCCTCAAAGCATGCCGCAGTTTGGAAGAGCCGACCCTTTCAACCCAACTGTGGACAATTGGTCTCATTAAGTTAGATGCCTCGTGTTTCTTTTCCAAGCTAATGACATTGTGGGGAAGCGAAGAGGCGAGCGATCCTCTCATCCACGTGTGGGAGTAAGACCTCTGGATGGAGTCGATGTTTGACGGCATCCAATGCCCCGGATTCAAAAAGTTTTGATGACTTAGTGAACCTTGTGAAGAGTTATTACCAGCCCAAGACCTCAGTAACAGTGCAATGGTTCAAATTTAATTCAAAAAATAGAGCCCCAGGGGAGACAGTTGCTTGTTATGTGGCAAGTCTGAAACAGTTAACAGAATATTGCGAGTTTGGTACATCTATAAATGATATGCTTAGAGATCCTTTGGTGTGTGGTTAAAATGAAGATATGATTCAGAAGAGATTACTGTCTGAAACAAATTTGGATTTTCAGAAAGTGCTAGAAATAGCACTCATACAGGGAGTGCAAGATTGTTTAGTGAGAAGTTATATACAGTGTCAGCAAGTGCAAAAGTTACCTCCACCAGCTCAGTTACACCCTCGGGAGTGGCCAGGAAAGCCACGGGTGCAATTACATATTGACTATGTGGGACCTTTTATGAGAATAATGTTTCTGCTTATTGTTGATGCCCACTCAAAATGAATGGATAAATAAGAGATGACATCACCAACATCTTCTGGTATAATTGACAAGCCACATCAAAGTTTCACCATCAACGGACTACCAGAAGTGGTCGTATCAGATAACGGCACGGCATTTATGAGTGTTGAGTTTCAAAGGTTTATCAGCCTCAACAGTGTCACTCATGTAAAAACTTCACTATACCACCCTTCATCACATGGATTGAGCTAAGAGAACAGTTCAAATATTCAAAACTAGCATGAAGGAATTAACTGCAGACTCCATAGCAACCAAACCAGCATGTTTTCCTTTCCATTATGGGACCACCCCTCACACGACAACAGGTGTCACACCTACGGCATTGTTGATGAAGCACCGTCTCAGGACAGGATTGAGCTTAATAATACCAAATTTAGGGGGAAAGGTGGAAAGGAGTCAGGAAGTCAGAAAACTGGACATGACTGGCATAGTCGTGACAGGAAATTTACAGTAGGAGAGACAGTATATATGAACAATTTTGGAGAAGAGCCCAAGCAATTATCAAGTGGAATAAGTGCAGTGACTGGACCACCTTTTTTTTACCACGTGAAAGTGGAAGACTGAGTCATATGAAGACATATAGATCATATAAGGAGGAGAGAAACAAAGTATCAGGAAATGATTCCTCCAGTGTTCATGACTGTGTCAACATCTCCTGTTGAAAGACTTCAACTGAGTACAGATGTGCCTGAAGGGTTGGCTGTACCTGCAAGAGTTGAGGAAACAGATTTGCAGGTGCCCACCGAAGATGTTCGGACAACCCCAGATAAAGAGGTTCCTGACAAAGCATCTGAAGTTGTAGAGCTGAGACATTCCACATGCATAAGGAAACCCCCAGAAAGACTGAATTTGTAAATTATTTATCTGTGTAACTAATTTGATATGTTGAGAAAATTGTAATTGTAACTGTAAAAAGTATTTCTGAGTAAAGGGGGAGGGATGTGGTAATCTGACATGTAATATAGCTTTAAGAAGAAAGTTATAATGGAAGATCACATGATCTTAGTATCCAATAGCAGAGTAGTACTACCTTAGTAATCAGTAGTCTAGAGTTAGAGTCAGTAATGTAGAGACAGGGTTTGAGTGTAAGCACTCAAGTGTAGCTGCTGAGTTCCTTTATAAATAAATAGAAAGGGTTCTGTTAACTGTCTGTTAATCTATTCTGTCTATGGTACCAACTCAGCCATCCTGAAACAAACGTGCAAACCTATCCATTATTCCAACTAAACTAGTGACCAGGGTCCAACAATGATCGACGTAGCAGGTCTCGTACATTCCATAAAAGCGACCCTGTGTACATGCATAATTTTGAAAGTAAACCCTGTTGGACTCCATCATTTCAGAGACTGGTCCATTATTTTTTCAAGTGCCCATCGAAGATAGAATTGTATGTAAACACATAGATAATATTACAGCTAGGTAAACATCCCAATGAATGCAAGATCACCCTGTGATTGATGTTTCACTGCTGACTTCTAAGGTGTGTGGTCATCCTAGAGCTGATATTGCAGATTTATCTAACAAGTTGCCAAATAGAGAACTACCCAGTTCTGATGATGTATCTCCTGGTGCAGCTTCAGATCACGTTAATCCTGTTCAGGAACCTCCTTTGGTAGAGCGATACCGCTCTAACCATCTCGGCTGAGCTTTTCAGAGACTTGATTTGTAACCGCCAGAGACTGTAAAAATGTTTGCTGGTTTTTCTGACATGCTGTTTATTGTAAATGTAAAAAACTTAAAGGGGGAGGAAGTGTAGCAAATAGATGTATCGTCCCTCCCACCTGTCAAACATTCATCATGTGATGCGATTACCGGGGCTTCGACCAATAAACGTATTGCATGGGTAATCCTGTGGGGGCGGCTTCTGACAGGGAGATTGCGTCTAGCGTGCAAGCACCTCTACATGTCTCCTAAATAAAATGTAACCTTTTCTTCACTAAACCAGCTGCTCCATCAAGTTATTACAAGGAGGATGCCATTCATAATATAGTGTGACCTGCCATTCTGTTGGATCATGGTTGATGTGCACCTGAACTCTATTTATTTGCCTTTCTTCTATATCCCTTAATGTCCTTAGCTGATAAAAAAATCTGTTGGATCAGTCTTGAAACGTTTAACTGATGACCCAGCATCCAAAAGCTTTTCTGCAGAGAACTCAGGTTCCCATTACTTTGTGAAAAATTGCTTCCTAATTTCACTCCTGATTGATGTAGCTTTATTTTAAGATTGTGCCCCCTTGGTTTTGGAGTTCCCCATCAGAGCAAATAGCTTATTTCTATCTAACCTATTGAACTCCTTTATTATTTTAAACACCTCAATGGCTCCAGTGTCACATCACATGCCTGCTAATTTAAATTTTGCTTTTCTGTCAATGAAAACATTGGAATTTATTCAGGCTTCTAGAAGCTTTGTTTATTCCATGGAGATCCATTATGCAATCCTCTGAACAGTTCATTGAATTCCTCTGAATAATTCCCTGTGCAAGCCATCTGAACTTTGTGAACACAGCAAAATCATCAGGGTGGTTAGAAGTTCCTCGGTGAGAAGACAGCTTAACACCTGGGAGCACTCAAAATGGTAAAAAAAAAGCCCAGAGTTGCTGGATGGACTCTCTTAGATAAGTGTTTAAACAAACGTACATGTGTTGAAGACGAGTTCAGCTTTATTACAAAAACAGCACATTTTATATTACTCATAAAAGCAATTCCTTCCAAGTTTTTGAAACCTTTTTATTGCTGCATCTTGAGAGGAATCCAGCTTATGAGGGGGCACCTGGAGAGTTCCATTCCCGTTCCTCCCTCAACTGCATTCTGGTCAGGGTCATATCACAGTGGTTTGACCGCAGTTTTGTTGCTTAACTTTAGACAGAAAAGGTGCCTTACAAAGTAAACATACTTTTTTTTCCAACCTAAGCAAAACCCAATAATTTATCTGTTTTATGTAACTAAAATCTTATGTCTAGCACAAAAATATTAAACGTTTAGGATGGAGCATGAAATCTGTCCAAAACAGGGAAAAAAAATTCAAATCATACATTTTCCCTGAGTTAAAAGAAGGAACTTAGTTTTTTGCTAAGCTGCCGAAATTTATGTCGGAAAATCAGCCGGTGCAACGAAAAGAATTTGCACAAATTACATTCCTCGATTCAATTATTTTGCAAATTGATTCCAATTGCCATCTTGGATTTCTGACCCTGCTGAATGTGTAACCGGTCAGATAAGTAAGTGTTTATAACAACATTTGGACCATTTTGCACTAAGCTCTCTAAACACGCCAGTAAAATTAATCCATTTATGGCAGAATTCACGCAAGAATTTCCCTGTACAGAAGTCATCTTGAGCTCCGCTTCATCCCGTGCAATGAACACCTCATCTGAGGCCTGAGTGCTGGAGCTATCCAGCTCAGATGGATAGTTTCTGTGAGTGTGTATGGGAGCTTGTGAACCAATGAGCAAATAAGAGATTTATGGAACTTGTAGTTGTCAGCTGTTTCCAATGGAACTGCAGTATCCAGGGTGCAGCATGAAAACTGTGTTTCATGAATTTAGAGGAGAACAGGGAATTCAATCTAAGCCAGTTGCAACTTCACACACTGTCATGTGGTACCCACTTGCTTTCACCTAGGAACTGTGTCTTCAGTGTTAGGAATACTTTCTTGGGGGGTGTCTAAAGAGACCTTCCTTCACCATTTACACTTTACACTTTACAAGGGAGGTTGACACCGAGTTTTATCATATTTTTGAGTCTACCTCCAGACAAGATCTATCAGAACAGGCTTATACCTGGTAATCAAGGTGACCACAACATTACATTTATACATGATTATATCTTTATAAATGACTAAATGAAGGCTGCCACAAGGCAACTGAATGAATCATACGGACTCGCAACGTTAACTGTGTTCCTCTCCGCAGATGCTGCCAGACCTGCTGAGTTTTTCCAGCTATTTTTATTTTTGTTTTGGATTTCCAGCATCCGCAGTTTTTTTTTTGCTTTTATTTGCGTTTACCCGCATTATTGTGCTCCTAGCGACTGACTCCACCTTAACATCAATGGAATGAATTTTTTTTCTTTTCACATTTACCACTGGAGTTATTTTTAAGCATGGATGTGCCCATCAGGCCCCTGTCGGTGAGGCCCCATTTGTCTTTAATTTATTGAAGCATAAAACAAGTGTCAGAAGCCTTCTGAGCCAGTGTAATCACTTCAATTGCTTTCCCCATGGACAAGAGGTAACAGGAAAGAGGGTACAGCTTTTTTATAAGGTGGCTCCTACAATTCTGGGGTCAAGGCCTTTTAACTGCTTTCTGTTTGCCCTTTACAAACTCATTTTTTTCCCCTTTGTCTAACGGACTGGTTAATAATGCAAAAACAGCTTTCAGTATATTTATGTGTTACAAAATAGGTTCCAGGTGGGAGGTATTAGGCAAAGCACTTTGGTGCAAAGTATCAGAAAAAATGAAACATAATTTCACTGCTATCTGCACAACTTGGCTAATAACTCCCAAAGGAAAATGCCTGGCAGGTTCATCTAGCCAGCTGATGATATACGAATTCATAACACATCCACATTACATTGGTAAGAAGTACAAAACAAGCACAGTGTAACATTCTTGGTGACTTTACACAAAGCTACTACGATAAACCTGTTCTCCCTGATGGTAAACATTTTCCACAATCATTTATGGCTGCAGGCTGATTGCTAGTTCCTGCACACTAAGCAAAATTCAGTGAAGCCAACTGAATCCAGTGCATTCCTATAGGCCCTTGCCCACCGATTCAAGGTCCTGTAGGCAAAGCACAAGTCCAATTATACCTAGAATCCAAGGTTATGCTTCAAAACATTAGGGGCCAGGAAACAGCCCGCCGCCCGCGATTGGCCCCCGACAGTGATTTCATGCTGGTCAGGGAGGGTATGAGTGGGGCAGGGGCCTGCCAGCCTCCAGGTCTAATGGCAATCAAGTGGCCAGTTTAAAATTGGCCTGGGCAGCCCCAGGAAGGCTGATGCAGAAGCACGTCTGTTCCGCATTGTCAAAATTCAAGCGATGTAGCCGAGTGCGGCTTGACACGGCAGTCAGGAGGGCAGGTCTGGTGGGCACCAGCCCCCCCCACCCCGGCTTCGGTTGGGTACCTCATGGTCCCCTGGAGGAGGCGGCTGCCAGGGGAGACACCCTTGCCCCCACGAGTGGGAGGAAGAGGCCACTGCGCCTCACAAAGAGGGCAAGGGAGGAGCTGGCAATCCGGGTGAGCAGCCAAGACAAGGTGCGGCGCTCCTGGGTGCAGTGCCAGAAGAGGTTCAGTGATCTGCTGAGCTCAGGAAGGGTGAGTTCCATGTTGGCAAGGGTCAGTGTGCAGAAGTGTTAAGGTCTGGCCATCCACCCATGGACCTCAGGGGTGCTGGAGTCTGAGTGCCAACTGTCAACGATGCCAGAGCTGGCCAACGAGGTGAGCCCTGGCTGTTTGGACTGAGTGCCTTGCAGCTTGAGGGCCACGACTCAGGTGTGTCCTGCAAGGTGTTCCTCAGCTGGGGTTGGCCAGGCTGCAATGGCGCTGCAGGTAGAGAGTGGACTCATCAATGCTCCTCTGTCCTTTCAAGAGAAGACGAGTCATAACCAAGCAGAGTATCAACAAGCGGTGGCCTGCCCAACCTGCTGCTGCTCACCAGGTTCGAGCAGGACGCCCTTGAGCTGGAGAGCCGGTGCACTCCACGTGCAACAGGCTGTGGAGAGGCGGGGGTGCCAGACGAAGGTAAGAGCACTGTGCACAGAAGTGAGAGTTTTGGATTGTGCAACCATTCTAGTTTAGTCTCTTCATTGATGGGAGCCTCAAACCTGGAGACCTATTTGATCATTGAAAGATGAGGGCACCATGATGCAGATCTCCATTGTCTCACCAGGGTGCCTGGTATGCACAGTGACTGTGTGACGACTTTAACTAATGACATGTCCTTGTTCTCCCTTTTAGATTCGCCAGCACACACTTGCTCTCTGGACCCCGAAGGGCCACCCCTGACACTGGAGGACCACCGGGCTTCATTTGCACCTGCTTCACACCTCCTCTCTGAAGCAGGCACCAGCGGAGATACCAGCACCTCAGGCATTATACCGGCGGCTAGAATGTCGGTGCACATTGGTGAGGGCACTTCACACTTGCTTGGGGTGCAGGCGGAGGCAGAGAGTGCCCCGGGCACTGGCAGTCAGAGGACTGATGGAGACCAGTACGATGCTGAGTTGAAGGCTCATGTTGAGCCTCTGGAGTCGTCCATTAAGTGGCAGATGCTGGATGTCCAGTGGGATGTGCAGGAGAATCAGGCGGAGATCCAGGAAGGTCTGTGTGCCATGGTCTCCATGATGAAGGAGTCCATGCAGAGTGTGAGCACTGCATTGAACCTCTTGGCCAAGTGCACTGCCTCCTCTATTGAGAGAGTGGCAACTCTCATGGAGAGGCAGCTCCAGGAACAGAATCAGGGGTTCCTGGTGTTGCGCTTGGACCTGCAAGTCCTCACACAGGCAATGACCTCAGGTGGTCAGTGCTAGTGTGGGAGATGGATGAGGCACCCAGTATCCCAGCTTGGTGCCTGTCCATCAATGGTGAGAAGGGAGGTCCAGAGTGACCTCACGTTGGCGCACGAGCTGCTTGGCATTTCTGCGGGCTCCCCTCAGGGCACTCTGGACGATGGTAGCAGCTCCCCCATCCCTCCGCCAGTGACCATGGCATCTGATGAGGCTGCAATGACTGGGGACTTGCCAGCCGTGGCACTGGCCACTCCCTCCTAGGCGGGGCCAGCACAGGCTTCACTGGCCAGAGGGAGGGTGACCTCCAAGGTCATCAAGGCCAACAAGACAGCAGAATCAGCAGGCTGGCTCCAATGTCGGTGCCAGCGAGGGGGGGCAGGGGGGCACCAAGGTGTAGCTCTCGGAAACATTAGTTAACAGCACCATGAGCACAAGAGGGACAGTTAACGGGTGATTTTCTATTCATTTATGTTTGGTTTATATGTCTGCTGGTGTGGACATCAACACCAGTAATGGTAATGTCATTATGCTTTCAGTGTGACAATAACATTAAATTTACTTTCGTTCTGATGGCCTGAGAATGCTTTATCTTTTTTCCCTCTGGCGCAGGGTATGCCAGTGTGTAATGCTGGACGTGTGTAGCTCGATACTTTATTGCACAGGCACTGAGTGGACTTTGGGTGCAAATGAAAGGGTCATTTCAGACATTGGGATGGAGACAGCAGCCCTGGCATGAGGTGGAAGCTGATCTTTGGTTGCCTAGCCAAAGGAGCATTGGATCAAGATGTCCCTGGTGTCCCTGCCTCCTTGGAGGTTACTGAGGTCTGCCTCCATGCTCTCAGAGCTCTCTTCACTGTGCTCCTCTTCTGACTCACCACTGGATTCATCCTCTGTGGCCTGTGCAGCTGCATCAAGATCATCTTCCTCCATTGAATCCCCCCTTGACTGTGCCAGAATGTGGAGAGCGCAACATGCAAACACTATCAGTGACACCCACGCTGGAGGATATTGTAGTGCAGCCCTTGAACGATCCAGGTATCAGAAACACATCTTGAGAAGACCTATGGTCCTCTCTAACACCACCCCCCTCCCTTGTGGAGGCATGGCTCCTACTGTAATGCTGCTCTGCCCCTATTCCTGGGTGGCGGAGAGGAGTCATGAGCTACCTTTTCAACAGCTAGCCCTTGTCACCCAGCAGCCATCGGTTGTAGAGTGGCCGAGTTGCTTATTCATAATGGAGTTGAACTGCAGACACTTCTTGAGTTTCTTTGAGTTTCTTTAAGTGTATTTACAATAAACTCAGCAGCAACTACACGTGTGCTTTCAACTTCAAATCTAACTATTCACTGACTGCGGAGGTAGCCCGCAGTCCTACTGGTTACTAGAGATCATGTGATCTTTCCTAACTAGTATTATTCTTAAACGGAAACTAAATAAAACTATAATTATTACATTCCTCCCCTTTACCTTGGCTTTACATATTACACTTACAAGCACATATTTTTCAAGATAACATATTTCCACTGGGTGTGGAATTTACAAGTTCAGTCTTTCACGTGGTTTCCTGGTACATGTGGAACATTGCAGCTCCACAACCTCAGATTCTTTGTCAGGTACCCCCTCTTTAAGATTGCCTGAACATCAGGTGTTTCGGTGGGCGCTTGCAGTTCTGTCTCCTCAACTCTTACAGGAACATCAGACATGTCAGTCCTGGGTTGAGTTTCCTCAACAGGAAATGCAGACCCGGTCATGATCATTGGTGGAACCATATCCTGGTGATTTGTCTCTCTCTTCCTTAAATGGTCCACATGTTTATGAATGATCTGGTCTTCCATCTCCACGTGGTAAGATAGAGGTCCAGTCACTGCACTTATTTCACCCGCTAACCACTTTGGTCCTTCCTGAAGTTTTTCACATATACCAGCTCTCCCACGGTAAATTTCGTCTCGTGACTATGCCAGTCATGTCTAGTTTTCTGGCTTCCTGACTCCTTCCCACCTTCCCCTCCAACTCCGGCATTATTAATCTCAACCTCATCTTAAGATGGTGTTTCAACAATAACTCCACCGGTGTAACACCTATTGTTGTGTGAGGGGTAGTCCTGTAATGACAAAGAAAGCGTGCTAGCTTAGTTGCCAAGGATTCATCAGTTAGTTTTCTCATGCTTGCCTTCAATGCTTGAACCGCCCTTTCGGCCAGGGTGGTACAGTGCAGATTTCACATGAGTGATACCGTTGAGGCTGATGAACTATTGAAACTCAGCACTTGTAAATGCTCTGCCATTATTGAAAATGACTACTCCTGGTAGTCTGTGAATGGCAAAACTTTGATGTCGTTTTTCAATTGTAGTGCCCGACGTTGGTGATTTCACCTCATAGACGTCCAACTATTTTGAACAATGAGCAGAAACACTGTTCCCAGGAAAGGTCCATTGTGGTCAATGTGTAACCACACCCAGGGTCTACCAGCTGTCACTGGCAACTTTTGCAATTTCTAACATTGCACACAGTGCTTTACTAAACTCTCTATTTCGCAGTTCATCCCAGGCCACCATCGATAGCTGTGTGCTATTGTCTTCATTTGGGAAATTCCTGGCTGGGGACTGTGTAGTTCAACTAAAAGTGACTCCCTTCCCTTTGGAGGAACTATCACTGGTGCTCCCCACAATAAGATGCCATCCTGACTGGTTATTTCATGTCTTCTGTTAAAGTACGGTTTCATTTCATCAGATACGGACTCCTGAGACCAACCGTGTAGCACTTATTCTCGTGCTTGAGGTAGGACTGGGTCCCGACTTGTCCTGTCTCTGATTTGTCGAGCACATACCGGCGAGGAAGCTAAGAAATTTAACAGTAAAACAAGTTCCTGTGGAACTGGAGCATACTCATCATTTTCTAAAGGCAAACGACTGAGGGCACCAGTGCTTGTAATTTGATTGCCAGGCCTATGTATGAAAGTATATTTTGTATGCTGCCAGGATTAAGCCCATCGTTTTATTCTTGCTGAGGTTATCGGTGGCATAGCCTTGTCCTCACTAAACCAAAGACAATGGACAGGCCTTCTTTTCCTATCTGCAAGTATCCCTTTTCCGCTTTGGTGTGCATCCTTGACACATAGTGTGTTGGCTGTTAGTGCAACACGATTGGCCATTTTGTGCCGTCGTCCATCTCATGAGAGAGCACTGCTCCCACTCCATTGGGAGATGCACCACATGTCAGCACCAATTCTTTCATCTGGTCATAATGCACTAATAGATTGGACGAGCGCAACAATTGTTTCACCTCTGGGCCACCTCCCAAGACCAACATCAGTGGGGCCAGCACTGTAGACAATTTGGTTAAAAGCCGCCCACACAGTCGGAGCTGATCTCAGGCCTAATCATCTGACAAATGGATGTCATGGTCTCCCTTGGGAGGCGGAACCTCCTTCGGCATTGCACTTCAGCCATATTGAGGTAGCTGCATCACCGCCTATAAACCCTGATAATAAGATAGTGGCATCCTCTGCAGCCCCTTCCACCTTGGACTTCCTGTTGGCCCTGCACCCCTTGTGCCTGCACCTCTCCTCCCACAGGTCCCTCCTCTGGAAGCTGCACTGGGACACGTGGCCTCCTCTCCCTTCTTCCCCTCTCTTCCTCCTCAGAGGAGGTGCCTCCAGCGGAGACCACAATCCCCATTACCAGGGTAATGGAAGCCTCTCTGATACCTGCAAGGGTCCACATGATCTGAATCCTCCGGGGGCCCTGGAGACACCAAGAAGACCTGAAATGAGGCCTGGAAATGCTAAGAATGAAAGCCCAAACAGAGATGAAGCTGCCAAGTACCAATAAGCAACCAGCAGAAAACTATCTAGCAAGTTCCTCACTACTCACACTGGCAATGCTGCTGACCTTTTTCATCCCACCTGTGGATGAGGGTGTTGAAAATGTCAGCTGGCCGCCTGCCTGTTTTGCCCGTGAGACAAGCAACACGGGCAACGAGAAATCACCATCAATTGACTTTTTAAGGGCCTTAAGGGGCCTCTTAATTACTGGTGGGGGTGACTACAGCAGCCGTGCTGACTGAAAGATCGCTCGAGTGCGCGGTGACATCGGGACGCTCACTTGACATCATCATGCGCTATTTTACGCTCGAGCATGTCGGGCATGAGCCGGCACTTTGAGCGAAAAGTTCTGCCCATAGAAACATTGAAAATAGGAGCAGAAGGAGATCGTTCAGCCCTTCGAGCCTGCTTCACCTTTCAATATGATCATGGCTGATCTTCTATCTCAACGCCATGCTCCCGCTCTCTCCCCATACCCCTTGACATCTTTAGAGTCCAGATATCTATCTATTTCCTTCTTAAATATATTCAGTGACTTGGCCTCCATAGCCTTCTGGAGGTAGAAAATTCCACAGGTTCACCACCCTCTGAAAGAAGTTTCTCCTCATCTCAGTCCTAAATGTCCTACCCCATATCCTGAGACTGTGACCCCTTGTTCTACACCCCGCAGCCAGAGGAAATATCATCCTTGCATCCAGTCAGTCCAACCCTGTCAAAACTTTATATGTTTCAATGAGATCCCCTCTCATTCTTCTAAACTCTAGTGAATACCAGCCTTGTTGACAATCCTGCTATCCCAAGAATCAGCCTGGCAAACATATGCTGCACTCTCTCTATGGCAAATGTATCCTTCCTTAGGTAAGGAGACCAAAATTGCGCACAATACTCCAGGTGTGGTGTCAGCAAGGCCTTGTACAGCTGCAGTAAGACATCCTTGCTTCTGTACTTAAGTCTTCTCTCAATGAAGGCCAACATACCATTTGCCTTCTTACTGCTTGCTGCATCTGCTTGCTTGCTTTCAGTGATTGGTGTACAAGGACACCCAGGTCCTTTTGTACATCAACATTTCCCAATCTATCACTATTTAAATAATACTCTGCCATCCTGTTTTTCCTGCCAAAGTGGATAACTTCACACTTATCCACGTTATAGTGCATCTGCCATGTATTTGCCTGCTTATTCAAGCTGCCTAACTCGCCTTGAAGCCTCTGAACATTCTTCTCACCTCTCACATTCCTGCCCAGTTTTGTGTCATCAGCAAACTTGGAAATATTACATTTGGTTTCCTCATCCAAGTCATTTATATATACCATGAATAGGTAGGGCCCAAGAACTGATCCCTGTGGTACCCCACTAGTCACTGCCTGCCACTCTGAAAAACACCTATTTATTCCCACTCTCTGTTTCCTGCCTGCTCACCAATTCTCAATCTATGCCAATATATTACCCACCATCCCATGTGCTTTAATTTTACACACTAAACTCATATGTGGGACTTTATCAAAAGCATTCTGAAAATCGAAATACACCACGTCTACTAGTTCTCCCTTATCTATTCTGCTGGTTACATCCTCAAAAATGTGGGCTTGTCAAACATGATTTCCCTTCATAAATCCATGTTAACTTTGTCTAATCCTGTTGATATTTTCGAAGTGTCCTGCTGTCACATCCTTTATAATAGGCTCTAGTATTTTCCCTACTACTGCTGTTAGGCTAGCTGGTCTGTAATTTGCTGTATTCTCTCTCCTTTTTTAAATAGTGTGGTTACATTTGTCACCTTACAATCTGCTGGGACTGTTCCAGAATCTACAGGATTTTAGAAGATGACAACACATCCACTATTTCCTTGGTTATATCCTTTAGTTCCCTGGGATGTAGATTATTGGGCCCTGGGGATTTATCCACTTTTAGTCCCATTAATTTCTCCAGCACTATTGTTTTAGTAATCCTAATTTCCTTCAATTCCTTCTTCTCACTAGACCCTTGGTTCCCTAGCATTTCTGGGAAGTTAATTGTGTCTTCCTCTGTGAAGACAGAGCTAAAGTAGTTGTTTAATTGCTCTGCCCTTTCCTTGTTCTCTATTATAAATTCTTCTTTTTCAGACTGTAAGGGACCTACATTTGTCTTCACTAATCTTTTTCCCAGCCTTGGTTTCCCTGCAGCCATGCCTCCGTAATCGCAATCATATCGTACTTGTTTTCATCTATTTGCGCTGTTAATTTGTCTGTGCATTCAGATACGGTGCCTTCAGACTTGTCTTTTTAACATTTTTACGCATTTATTTTGCACTGTGGCCCTTTTTGCTGTTAGCCGTTGTTTCCTCTTCCTTCAACTTTTGCTTTCTACTTTTATTGTCTTTCATTCCTATCTTTGTTTTCCTCTCTTGTGCCTCCCAGGTTCCCATCCCCCTGCCAATCTAGTTTAAACCCTCCCCCTCAGTACTAGCAAATACCCCTGCGAGGATATTGGCTCTGATCCTGCTTGGGGTGCAACCCGTCCAGCTTATATGGTTCCCATCTTCCCCTGAGTCAGTCCCAATGCCTCAGGAATCTAAATCCCTCCCTCCTACACCATCCCTTTAGCCACGCCTTCGTCTGGTCTATTCTCCTATCCCTGACCTCGCCAGCACGTGGCACTGGGCTAATCCTAAAATTACTACCTTTGAGGTCCTGCTTTTTAATTTATTTCCTAGCTCCCTATATACTGCTTTCAGGATTCATCCCTCTTTTCACCTATGTCATTGGGACTGATATGGACCACAACATCTGGCTGTTCACCCTCCCCCTTCAGAAGGTCCTGCAGCCGTGCAGTGACACCCTTGACCCTGGCACCAGGGAGGCAACATACTACCTGGTGTCACAGCTGCTGCCGCAGGAACATCTATCTGCTCCCCTTACAATAGAATCCCCTGTCACTATTGCTCTCTCACTCTTTCACCCCCTCTGTGCAGCTGAGCCACTTGTGGTGCCATGGACTCTGCTCTTGCTGCACTCCCCTGAGAAACCATCCCCCCCAGCAGTATCTAAAACAGAAAATCTGTTGGAGAGGGAGATGGACCCAGGGGCCTCCTGCACTACCCGCCCAGTGCTTTTACACTGTCTGGTGGTCACCCATTCCCTTTCTGCCAGTGCAGTCTTTACCTGAAATGCGACCACCTCACTGTATGCGCTATCCATGAAGATCTCATCCTTGCGCATGCTCCACAGTGACTCCAGCCACAGCTCTAGCTCCAAAACATGGATTTCAGATAGCTGCAGCTGGAGACACTTCCTGCACACGCAGTTGCCCTGGACACAGGAAGTGTCCCTGACTTCCCACAATGCGCAGGAGGAGCATTCCACTTGGCCGAGCTGCCCTGCCATGAATTACTCTTAAATTACTCCTTTTACTTTTACTTTCTCTAGTTTAGAGGATATTAAGGACAGAAGAAGAAATGTTTACCAGGTCCTATTTACCAAGGCTGCCGTTCTTCTTACTGAGGAATGGTAGAAAATGAAATGATCACCTCCCTCCCTCTTCATTGATCTTTCTCTCTCGCCAAACTCCATCTGAAGCACTCTAATGCAGCCCAAAGCAGCAGTCCAGTGCAGACAAAAGCAACACTGTACATGGCTTGTTTTTACGCTGTTTTAATCTAGCTTCTGAAAACCTGTCTACGCCAGTTAACTAATTAACTAGCTGCAGCTGCAGGCAGAGCCTATATCACCCCTGTTTTAAATCTGGGCTAAAACTCACCTTCTCCCATCCCAAAGAGCAACTTTTAGTTAGTTGCTAAATTAAAGAAAGATTAGACTTTAGATAGAAATTAACCCTTAAATGTCCCTCTCTCACCAAACTCCAGCTGAAGCACTCTAATGCAGCCCAAAGAAGCTCTCCAGTTCTGACTTGTTTTAGCTTTGTGAAGATGCCTTTAGTTCAGACACACTTCATAATGAGGCAGCCAATCTGTGGCCCGTCCAGAATTGTAACTTCGGTGGGACTGGATCAGAAGGAGTAAGAATTCGGCTGAACTTTGGTGCTGGGCTTACAATGGGATTCCAGAATGGCATCTACTAGCCCCAAAGAGGACTGTCAGAGCAAGAGAAGGCAGGCCAGAGGCAGGGACTCCCTTTGTCAGAGTATCCCGCATTAATGTCAAGAGATGGACAAGACGTGGAGTTGATAGAAGCTGTCCTGCCGCGATGTGTACCATACCGGCAGATCTGGGACCAATGTGAGAGTCCAGGTGGATGAAGTGGTCTAAATTCCTAGAGCAAAGGTCAAAATTAAAGTTATATATATTTAAATGCATCACTTTCCAAAAGGGGTCACTGGGATCACCGCAAGGAGGCATCATCCAGCACACAGCTGCAAACTGGCAATTTGGGCCAGACTTTCCTACTTTGGGGGTAACGTGGACACTTTCCATGTAATGGGGGACATGGTGGTGTTGTGGTAATGTCACTAGACTAGTAACCCTGAGGCCCAGGCTAATTCTTTGGGCACATAAGTTCAAATCTCACCATGACAGTTGGTGGAATTTAAATTCAATAAATAAAAAGTCTGGAATTGGAAAGCTCATCTCAGTAATGGTGACTATGAAGTCATCACTGATTATCATAAAAACCCATCTGGTTCACTAATCTTCTTTAGGGAAGGAAACCTGCCTGGTCTGGCCTACATGTGACTCCAGACCCACAGCAATGTGGTTGACTTTTAACTGCCGAGCAAGTCACTCATTTCAAGGGCAGTTAGCGATGGCAACAAAGGCTGGCCTTGCCAGCAACGTTCACACCCCATGAAAGGAATGTAAAAAAAAATCACCCTCTTGTGACCATTTGTATATGTACGTATATAAGCAAACTGGAATAAACCCGATTTAGTTGGGCATTAGAAATCCATGTCTAAGCAGTAGTGCTTCTGTCCTGAAAAGATATCACAGCTGGTCAATGAGGTGGGTTTGTGGATCTCCCCTAGCCGAACAAATTTGGGTTGGAGAAGCTTCCAGCAAACCAGCAGAGGAACTGTGAGGCGTTTTCTCGCTGAGAAATAGGCTTAAATATCCAGTCTTAGAGAAAAGGTTGTTTACACCGTGGATAGACTGACCTTTGAAGATGGCTGCAGCAGGCAGTTTTATTGGGCAACTGGAAGAATGTAGGCATGACTGAGAGCCTTTCGGTGCACATGTGGAGCAGCTAGAAACATATTTCACTGCTAATAATATCCTCAATGTTCCTGATAATCCAGCTGTTAATCAGGTAGTGGGGAGGGAAGGAACAGGGTGATCTTTTTCATAGAAGCAGGCCCAAAGTTTATGAAATGCTCAAGAATTTGCTCGCCCTATAAAGCCAAAAGACACAACGCTGTAGGGCATTTTGTCTAAGCTTGAGCAGCACCACAGTCCCAAGCCAATGGAAATAGCTGAGAGCTATCGGTTCAGAACAAGCTATCGGTTGTCCAGTGAGGACATTGGAGATTTTACTCTGGCTTCGTAAAAGCTGTCCATCCATTGTGAATTTGGAGAATTTCAAGAGAGAGCATTGTGGGACAGATTTATGTGCAGTTTAAAAACTGAACACATTCACCAGTAAGTTGCTGACATTGCCAAAGTTAACTTTCGACATAGCTTGCCGAACAGCATTGCCCATTGACATGACGGAATGGCTCGAGAGAAGTCAGAGTTAACAACTGCCAGCCATCTGATGAAGTAAATAAGCTGAAGCTGAGTAAGTCAAAAGCCCCAACAAAGGCAATTGCTAGTAGCAGTGGTACTACAAATTTCTGTCACTGGTGCTTAGGCCAAAATTGGGCACAGAATTGTCCATTTCTGAAGGCAGAGTGCTACAGCTGCAAGATGAAGAGTCATCTTGCGAAGGTATGTTGAAATATTGGCATCACATCCACAAACATTCACTCCCTCCACCACCAAAGCACAGTGGCAAAAGTGTGTACCATCTACAAGATGCACTGCAGGAATTCACCAAGGCTCCTTAGACAGCACATTCCAAACCCACAACCACTACTATCTAGAAGGACAACGGCAGCACATAGATGGGAACATCACCACCTGGAAGTTCTCTTCCAAGTCAGTCATCATCCTGACTTGGAAATATATCACCGTTCCTTCACTGTTTCTGGGTCAAAATCCTGGAACTACCTTCCTAACTGCACTGTGGGTGTACCTACACCACATGGACTGCAGCAGTTCAAGAAGGCAGCTCACCACCACCTTCTCAAGGGAAACTAGGGATGGGCAATAAATGCTGGCCCAGCCAGCGAAGCCCACATCCCGTGTGTGAAAAAAAAACCCAATGTGAATGGAGAAAACGCTGACTCGATGAGATGGCAGTCACTGCATACAGTTGGCAAACAGCTCCAGGTCAATGAGGGCTGGTTGAGACCCATATGATCCACAGCACAAGGATGTCCAGTGTAAATTTGCAGAACATTGTAGCCCAAGCAGCATTGGATGGAGCTCCGGTAAACATGGAATTTGACACTGGGGCATCAGATAGCATAATTCCTGAATTGCTATACCATAAAAAGGTGAGTCAACATCAACTGGAAAAATCAGGCATTGAATTACGAAGTTACAGAGGAGAGAAAATCTTCATAATGGGAAGTGTGTCAATTCTGGCCACATACAAGAAACAATGTGTAAAATTGCCCATCATTGTAGTGAAGGGTGAAAAAGCAGCTTTATTAGGAAGGAACTGGTTAACAGCACTTAAGTTAAATTGGTGTGAGCTTTCTCATATAGAACAAAATTCACAATGCAGGATGACATGATTGCCAAGAACTGAAAAGATTTGACACTGAAAACATTATCTATAAAGTAGAACAAAGTAATTGGACTACTCCCATAATGGTAGTACCAAAGCCAGATAGTATAAAAATATGTGGTGATTATAAGGTTATAAATCAAGTACTGGAATGTAATACACCCAATAGTTTGCCAAACGTGGGGGATCTGTTCACAATGTTGTCAGGAGGTCAGATTTTTTTTCAAAGTTAGACTTGACGAATTGCCTATCCGCAACTGGGGGTCAGATAAGTGTAAGTCATAATTGACTATTAATACACACTTCTATGTATTGCCATTTGGTGCTTCTTCAACCCCTGGAATTTTTCAAGGGGTAATAAACTAAATCTTGCAAGGAACTCAGGGAGCAGTGTGCCATTTGGGTGACATACGTATCTCAGCTCCAAACAGGCAGGCCCATGAAGACAGGCTGAAAAGGGTGCTCCAACATTTGGCAAAGTATAGAGTTCAGGTGAAGGGACACACATGTGAAATGTTTCAAAACTCTGTAGAACATTAGGTCACAGGACAGACAAAGATGGGTTACATCCAACCAAGAGTAAGGTTCAGGCAATAAGAAATGCTTCACACCCTCAGAATATCTCTGAGCTCAGATATTTTGGGTTTGGTGAATTACTGTGGTAAATTCATTCCAAATTTGGCAACCTTATTGCACCCATTGAATGAACCCTTGAGGAAGGGTGTTCCAGGAAATTGGACAAGGCAGTATGACAGAGCATTCTGGTTGTGTGAAAGTAAATTGGTAGATGGTACAATGCTTGTACATTCCTAACTATGCAAAAAAAATTAAGCTAGCATGTGATGCCTCTCCATACGGAGTAGGTCCTGTGATTTCTCATGTATTGTATAATGGTGATAAGAGACCAATTGCATTTGCCTCATGAACCTTCAGTGCCAGTGAGCAGAATTATGCCCAGATAGAACTTTAAGAATAGTCTTTGATTTTTGGAGTAAAAAGCTTTCATAAATACTTGTATGGATGTAGTTTCATGATTAAAACAGATCATAAGCCATTGATGATTATGTTGAATCCAAAGTCTCCAGTACCCACTTTAGCTGCAGGCCATATTTGGAGTTGGACTTTGATACTGTCTGCTCATCAGTGCAACCTTAAATACAGATGACAGGAATATCATTGTAATACTGATGTGATGTCTAGATTATCTTCCTTCTCAGAGGTCTAGCCCAGCAGGGAAAATGTATTTTTCTTTTCACTCATAGATGAGTGCCAGTCACAGCAGGTGACATCGGTAGAAGAATTGTAGGAACCCTGTATGAGCAAAGGTAGACAAGTACATCACAAACTGGTGGCCAACACAGAGACTGGGTTTAGAAATTAGACCCATTTTTTATGAGTTGTCCATCGATAAATGTTGTGTTATGCAGAGAGCCAGGATTGAATTTCTTGAAATGTACAGATCACAGTTGCTGTGTGTTCTTCATAATCAACACCTCGGGATGAGCTCGACAAAAAGCTCAGCGAGAAGCTATCTTTAGTGGCCAGAGTTAGCTAAGGACATAGAAGACACAATGAAACAAAATGAATTAAGAAAGGAGCCAGCTAGAGTGTACATGAGGCTGCACAAAGATTTTTCAGCAATTGAACAGCAACAGCTATTCATTGTGATAGATAGCCATTCAAAATGGGTTGAGGGGTTTCTGATACATTGAACAACAATTAGCAAAACCCTTGATAACGTGCATTGTTGCTGCTTATTGGTTCCCAGAGGAAATTGTGCCCAACAATGGACCTCAGATTTGTTTAGAAGAGTTTGTAAAATTTGAGAATGAAAGGGGTAAAACACACTAGAGTTCCACCATATCATCCTGCTTCAAATGGAGCAGCATTGTGGACCATGCTCTTGTTAAACAAATACTAGCTACAAATTTGAAGAAATGTCAGATGTCACTACTGGCAGAACTCCAGCTGAATTGGTTCTTGGAGGGCAACCTAGAACAAGGTTTTCATTGCTGAAGCCACATTTAGCACAGTCAGTAAAAGAGAAACAAAACAGGCAGAAAGAGAGTCATGATAGGGGTAGAGTGAGAGAAAGAAGTCTGAAGTCGAAAGGAAAGGTTATAGTGAAAGAACATCATCATAAGTGGTTGAACTGGCTACCAGGAAGATGTGAAAGTATGTGGTTTATCCACATATTTGCTCAAGATGTTTGGTAGTGGAATGGTTAGGTTTGTACATTCTAGATCATGTTTTACCTTCAAAGGTTCAGGAAGAGGAATGGAGTTGGTAATAATCAGTAAGACTGATGAATTGGATAAGTTGGGATATGTGTAGAGTGCCAATAGTTACTCCAACACAAGTTGTATCTGAACCTGGTTCAGATCCGAGTCAGAGTCAGACAGACATGTCTGATGAAGTGGAAAATTCAATTGAAGGCTTCTTTCAGCTTCTTTGGATGAGAGTGGGGGCTGCAGAGTGAATGACCTGACTGACCATGTCACTGCGGTACAGGAAGCCATTCAAGTAGGGGGACCCTAGTAAGGGGGATTGACATTATTCTCTGTAGCAAGGAGCAAGAGCCTAGATGGCTATTTTGTTTGCCCGGTGCCATAGTTTGGAGTATTTGCTCAGGGCTGGAGAGGAACTTGCAGAGGGAGAGGGAGGACCCATGAACGTACCAATGAAATAGGCAGGACATGGAAGGAGGTTCTGCATAGTCAGCATGAGGAGTTAGGCACCAAATTAAGAAGCAGAATCTCAAAGGTAATAGTTTCTGGATTATTACCTGAGTTGCATGCAACTTGCCATAAGACAAATAAGATTAGACAAATGAATGCATGGCTTAAAGACTGGTGTGGGAGAAGTGGGTTACGGTTCGTGGGGCACTGGCACCAGTGTTGGGGAAAGTCGTGTCTGTACCATTGGGGCTGTCTACACCCGAACCATGCTGGAGCTGGTGTCCTCGTAGGCAGCATAATTAGGGAGGTACAAAGGGTTTTACACCAAAAAGGGGGGCAAATGATCAATTTTGGGAAGATGTGGTAAGCCAAAGTGTAGAGACAAGGCAAGAGAGAAAGGTACTAATATGGGAAATGATAAACAGACTGTGACAGGAAGGGACAGAGTGTACAATTCTAACAGTAAATCAGCAGATAAGGCTAGACACTACAAAAAGAATAAAATGACAAAACTAAAGGCTTTGTATCTAAACACAAATATCATTTGAAACAAAACTGATGAACTGATAGCGCAAATAGAAATAAATAAGTACGATCTGATAGCCATTACAGAGACATGCCTACAGGATAACATTGATTGGGAGCTGAATATTGAAGGGTACATAACATTTAGGAAGGACAGGGAGTTAGGAAAAAATGAAAGGGTTAATTTATGATGGTATTAACACATTAGAGAGGAATGTCCTAAATTCAGGAAACCAGGATGTAGAAGCGGTTTGGGTTGAGCTGAGAATGATAAAGGCAAGAAGTCACTTGTGGGAGTGGTGTACAGACTCTAATTGTAACTACACAGTAGGACAGAGTATAAAAGAGGAGATAATGGGACCTTGTCAGAAAGGTACAGCAATAATCATGCATCTACAGATAGACTGGAAAAATCAATTGGGCAAAGATGGCATAGATTAGAAGTTTATGGAATGTTTTCGAGATAGTTTCTTATAACACCATGCTCTGGAGCCAACCAGAGAGCAGGTTATGTTAGACCAGTTAGCCCTACATCTGAGAGAGGGAAAATGTTAAAACCTATTATTAAAGATGTTATATCAGGGCACTTACAAAAATTCAAGGCAATCAGACAGAGTCAACATGGTTTTGTAAAAGGGAAACCATGTTTAACCAATTTATTGGAGTTCTTTGAAAGAGTCACATGTGCTGTAGATAAAGGGGAACCAGTGGATGTACTGTACTTAGATTTCCAGAAGACATTTGATAAGGTGGCACATCAAAGGTTATTGTGGAAAATAACAGCTCATAGTGTAGTGGGTAACTCATGGCCATGCTGGCATGGATAGGCAATTGGCTAGCTAACAGGAAGCAGAGAGTTAGCATAAATGGGTCTTTTCTGTCTGGCAGGATATGACTCGTGCTGTGCCACTGGGATCAGTGCTGGGGCCTCAACTTTTTCCACTATATAAATGAGTTGGATGAAGGGATTGAAGGAATGATTGCTAAATTTGCTAAAGATACAATGATAGGTAGGAAGGTAAATTATGTAGAGGACAAAAGAAGGCTACCAAGAGACATAGGTTAAGTGAATGGGCAAAGATCTGACAAATGGAGTATAATGTGGGCAAATATGAAATTGTCCATTTTGGCAGGAAGCATAAAAAAAGAAGCTTATTATCTAAATGGTGTGAGATTCAGAGGGATCTGGGTGTCCTAGTGCCTGAATCACAAAACGTTAGTATGCAGGTACAGCAAGTAATTTGGAAAGCTAATAGAATGTTATCATTTATTGTGAGGGGAATTAATTACAAAAGTAGGGAGGTTATGCTTCAGTTGTACAGGGTATTGGTGAGACCACATCCAGAGTATTATGTACAGAACTGGTCTTCTTATTTAAGGGAAGAGGTAAATGCATTAGAAACAGTTCAGAGAAGGTTTACTAGATTAATGCCAGGAATGGACAGCTTGTCTTATTTGGAGAGGTTGGACAGGTTAGTCTTGTATCCACTGGAGTTTAGAAGAGTAAGAAGTGACTTGACTGAAACCTTTAAGATCCTGAGGGGTCTTGACAGGTTGGATGTGGAGAAGATGTTTCCTCTTATGGGAGAATCTAGAACCAGAGGGTCATTTTTTAAAAATAAGGGGCTGTTCATTTAAGACAGAGATGAGGAGAATTATTTTTTCTCTCACACCGCAGCTGAAGGGACTTGAGGAAGGAAGGGAATGAGTGACCACCAGGACCACCAGAGAAACAGGTAGGTAGTTCAGGAGTCCCCTGGGTCCTGCTCGCAAATCGGTATTCCATTTTGGAGGCTGATGAGGGCACTGGTTCCTCCAGGGAGTGCAGACAGAGCCAAGCTTCTGGCACCACAAGCAGCCTGTCTGTACAGGAGGGGAGGAAGAGCAATAGTAATAGGGGATTCTATAGTCAGGAGAACAGATCAGCGCTACTGTGGCCACCAATGTGACTCCAGGATGGTATGTTGTCTCCCTGGTGCCAGGGTCCAGGATGTCACTGAACGGCTGCAGGGCATCCTGAAGGGGGAGGGTGATAAGGCAGAGGCCATGGTACATTTTGGTACCAATGACATAGAAAGAGGGATGAGGTCTTGCATCCAGAATTCAGGGAGTTAGGCAGTAGACTAAAAAGCAGGACCTCTCGGGTTTTAGTCTTTGGATTACTCCCAGTGCCACATGCTAGAAAGCACAGAGATAGGAGAATAGCGCAGATGAATACGTGGCTTAAGAGTTGGTGCAGGAGGGAGTGTTTTAGATTCCTGGATCACTGGGACTGTTTCTGGGGAAGGTGGGACCTGTACAAGCGGGATGGTCTACATCTGAACCAGAGCGGGACTAACACCCTTGTGGGCGGGTTTGCTAGTGCTGTTGGGAAGAGTTTAAACTAAATTGGCAGGGGGAGGGGACATAGAATGTTAGCAGAATAGGGACATATTAGAATACAGTAAAACAATCAAGTCAGAGGGAGTACAGCTGCATTAAGTTTCAAGGGAGTAAGGCAAGGCTGGATGGCCTCTACTTTAATGCCAGGAGTATTACAGGTAAAACGGATGAGTTAAGGGTGAGGATTGACACGTGGAATTGTGATATAGTTATCACAGAGATGTGGTTGAGGGAAGGGCTGGATTGGCAGCTCAACATTCCGGCATATAGAATCTGCAGGCGAGACAGGGGAGGGGGGTAAAAGAGGAGGAGGCATTGTTTTATTAGTTAAGGAGTCAGTTACTTCAGTAAGGAGAGATGATATCTTGGAGGGTGCATCGAATGAAGCTTTGTGGGTAGAGCTTAGGAATAAAAAAGGGGCAGCCACATTGTTAGGCATTTATTATAGACCCTCAGATAGTCAGCAGGAAATTGAGGAGCAAATATGTGCACAATTTGCGAAGGTGTATAAAAACAATAACAATAGGGTAATTATATTAGGTGATTTCAACTTTCCCAACATTAATTGGGGTAGACATAGTGTTAAGGGCTTGGATGGAGTTGATTTCTTAAAATGTGTACAGGAGAACTTTTTAGTTCAATATGTAGAGGGTCCAACAAGGGATGGCGCAGTGCTGGACCTAATTCTGGGGAATGAAGCTGGACAGGTGGCTGAGGTGGTGGTGGTGGAGCATTTTAGTGATAGCGATCACAACATGGTACAGTTTAAGCTTGTTATGGACAAAGAAATAGACAAGTTGCAAAAAAATGCTTTGGATGGGAGGAAGAGCAGTTTTTAGTAAAATAAGGCAGGATCTGGCCAAGGGAGACTGGGAACAGCTACTTGTGGGGAAATCTACAGAAGAGCAGTGGGGGGCATTCAAAAAGGAAATGGGGAGCGTACAGGCTCAACATGTTTCCTCTAGGGTGATAGGAAGGAGTAACAAGCCCAGAGAACCATGGATGACCAGAGATATTCAGGATACAATAAGAAGGAAAAGAGAGGCTTTTAGCAGGTACAAAGGGGGCAAATCAGCGGAGGCATTAGTGGAGTACAGAAAGTGCAGGGTGGAGCTTAAGAAAGCAATTAGTAGAGCAAAGAGGAGATATGAGAAACCTCTGGCTGGTAAAAGTAGGGAAAATCCCAAGATATTCCATAAGTATATCAATGGGAAGAGGATAACCAGGGAAATAGTAGGGCCCATTAGGGACCAAGGGGGCACTCAATGGGTGGGGCCAGAGGACATCGGTAGAGTGTTGAACGAATACTTCACACCCGTCTTCACCCAAGAGAATGAGGATGAAGGTATGGAGCTTGGGGAGAGAGACTGCGAGGTTCTTGAGCAAATTGATATAGGGAATGACAAGGTATTGGAGGTGTTGGCAAGCTTAAAAGTGGACAAATCTCCAGGTCCGGATGATTTGTGTCACAGACTGCTGAGGGAGGCAAGGGAGGAAATCGCAGGGGCTCTGGCCCAAATTTCTAATTCCTCTCTGGCCACGGGGGAGGTGCTAGAGGACTGCAGAACAGCTAATGTGGTTCTGCTATTTAAGAAGGGTTGTAGAGATAAGCCAGGGAACCACAGATCAGTGAGTCTCACATCAGTGGCAGGGAAACTATTGGAGAAAATTCTGAAGGAGAGAATCTATCTCCACTTGGAGAGGCAAGGTTTGATCAGGGATAGTCAGCATGGCTTTGTCAGAGGGAGGTCATGCCTAACAAATTTGATTGAATTCTTTGAGGAGATGACCAGGTGTGTAGATGAAGGTAGTGCAGTTGATATAGTTTATATGGATTTCAGCAAAGCCTTTGACAGGGTCCCACATCGGAGAC
Source organism: Carcharodon carcharias (assembly GCF_017639515.1). NCBI lineage: Eukaryota > Metazoa > Chordata > Chondrichthyes > Lamniformes > Lamnidae > Carcharodon > Carcharodon carcharias. Next base: position 190,488,642 of record NC_054471.1, on the reverse strand, counting down.
TTATAAAGAAGGCAAATGCACATGGGATACAGGGTAATTTAATCAGGTGGATTCAAAATTGGCTTACCTGTAGGAGACAAAGGGTGATGACAGAATGCTGCTTTAGTGACTGGAAGCTAGTGTCCAGTGGCGTACCACAGGGATCTGTGCTGGGTCCCCTATTATTTGTCATTTATATAAACAACATAGATGACTATGTGGGGAGTAGGATTAGTAAGTTTGCGGATAACACAAGATTGGCCAGGTGGTTAACAGTGAGGCTGAGTGTCTTGGGCTACAGGAAGATATAGATGGGATGGTCAAATGGGCAGATAAGTGGCAGATGGAATTTAACTCTGAAAAGTGTGAGGTGATACACTTTGGAAGGAGTAATTTGACAAGGAAGTATTCAATGAACTGCATGACACTAGGAAGTTCTGAGGAACAAAGTGACCTTGGCGTGTGTGTCCATAGATCTCTGAAGGCAGAGGGGCATGTTAGTGGGGTGGTGAAAAAAGCATATCGGACACTTGCCTTTATCAATCGAGGCAAAAATGACAAAAGTAGGGAGGTCATTTTGGAGTTGTATAGATCCTTGGTGAGGCCACAGTTGGAGTACTGTGTGCAGTTCTGGTCACCACATTATAGGTAGGATGTGATTGCACTGGAAGGGGTGCAGAGGAGATTCACCAGGATGTTGCCTGGGATGAAATATTTAAGTTATGAAGAGAGGTTGGATAGACTTGGGTGGTTTTCGTTGGAGCAGAGAAGACTGAGGGGCGACCTGATCGAGGTGTACAAGATTATGAGGGGCATGGACAGGGTAGATCAGGAGCAGCTGTTCCCCTTAGTTGAAGGGTCTGTCACGAGGGGATACAAGTTCAAGGTGAGGGGCAGGAGGTTTAGGGGGGATGTGAGGAAAAACCTTTTTACCCAGAGGGTGGTGACGGTCTGGAATGCGCTGCCTGGGAGGGTGGTGGAGGCGGGTTGCCTCACATCCTTTAAAAAGTACCTGGATGAGCACTTGGCACGTCATAACATTCAAGGCTATGGGCCAAGTGCAGGTAAATGGGGATTAGGTAGGTAGGTCAGGTGTTTCTCATGTGTCGGTGCAGACTCGATGGGCCGAAGGGCCTCTTCTGAACTCTGTCATTCTGTGATTTTGGTAGTGAGCCTTTGAAGCTTTTGTCCTGAGAAGGCGATGGAAGCAGAGTCTTTGAATATTTTTAAAGCAGAGCTAGATAGATTCTTGTTTAAGAAGGGGGTGAAAGTTTATCGGGGGTAGGCAGGAATTTGGGGTTGACATTAGAATCAGATCAGCCATGATGTTATTGAATGACGGAGCAGGTTCAAGGGGCCGAGTGGCCTACTCATGCTCCTGATTTGTATGTTCATATGTCAAGGACAAAATCAAGCTTGTTGGAGAAAATGTATCCTCAGATTCAGGTCAAAAGGGGTCCAGGCTCTTCTCCAAGTTCAAAAAGACAATAAATGAGTTATCATTTTAGGAATAGGGAATCAGTGGTTAAGTTGGATTTGTAAATAAATGATAAACAAGAAATGTATACAAGTTGCATGGAATCTGAAGTTTGTGTAACTTTTCATTAAGGAGTGATAAGTGCAGTAGCACCCTCTTATGGCCTTTTCTGCATTATGTATATATAATCAAACTGGAATAAACCAGTTTCAGTTGGGTGTTAGCAAACCATGCGTAAGCAGCAATGTTTTGGTCTTGCAAAGATATCACACAGGATGCACAGAACGCCAGGGGTTCCAGTTAGGGATCTGCCCCTTACATTACGTCGTGCTCCCCAGGGATTTTTGCACCCTGAGGGGGTGAACTTTAGCTTTATCATTAGTACCCAATCAGCAGACCACTTATACACCCTAGATAATTTTGTTTCACTTGGAAAAGAAAATTAGCACAAGTGTAAAACAAGCTGGCGGTTCACAATTGTGACATTCCATGCTAGGGGCAGAGTTTGAATTCACATGCAATGAGTACGAAAAAGATTAGGGACTAGCTGAATCAAATAAAATTGTTGCTATTTTCATTGGTTGGCTGCAAACCTGATGGTGGCGGGGGAGGTGGGAAGGGCGGGTGGGGGTACGTGAGAAGTCAAGTGGCTGCGGTTTGCTTATTTTTCTTTATTTTTTGAAGTTGTTCAAATTGAGGACGCCCCAGTAAGTGCTTTTGGAGTTACAATGCTGCAGCTGTTTGAACCTGGGAGATATGATTTCAAACTTCCTAAACTTTTCTGAAATTAGCTTCAGGCAAGAATGTTCCTTTCTTCTCCATCTGGCCCACTTAAACATTATTCCTCCTGTATTTGGGTGCACCATCAGCATTTTGCGGTCTTGCAATGACAGGCCCCTCTTGGTGACGGGGATTCCGATCCCACCCCACGTAAAAAAACATGATCCTTGACCCAGGATTGGCATCATAGTGGGCTCACAGTGGCAGGCAGAGGTGCTGCCCCACTGTTACCCAACTTTGAGAGCAGATGGGCTGTTTGATACCAGCGTGGTTGGGTACAGTAGCGTTGTTCTAAGATTTTAATGTAATTAATAGACCCATGAAGGACAGTAGTATTTTATTTATAGGTTGCAAACAAACATAAAAACAGCTTCAGTTGCGACAAAAGCAAACAAACCCTCAGATGACCAAAAGACTACAGTTCACACTTAACCTGCTTAAATATCTGAGTTACCTGATCATTGAGAAAAGTCTATTCAAATCAAACTGATCCGAAAATCAAAAACAAATGTACAATTGAACATGGGTCCTGCCCTCCTCAACTTTTTTGATGCCTAAGATCAGCCATGATCATATTGAATGGCGGAGCAGGCTTGACAGGCTAGATAGTCCGGTCCTGCTTCTACTTCTTGTGTTCTTGTGTTCTTAGTTCACAACTTTGAAATGCCCATTCCATATAACTGTACGTGTATGCAATGCGGAGAGAGGCCATTGAATCAATTACGTGGATTTTGAGAGCCTCTGCCCTGTAGATACATACTAAGTACTTCAGAAATGCTGTGGGGGGCATTTAACTTGCACTTCTTGCTGTTGTTCTGGCCAGCTCCATTTCGCCGAGATTCTCTGCAAAGGTTCTTGAAGAAGGTTTGCAGTTGATTTAGATATTAAAATTAGGGTCCAATCACACTAATCAGACCTTGGTACTATTTTAGGACTGAACTATGGTGGAGGGGGCACTCTGTATACTTCGCCCAGTACCAACTGGTGGCTGCGCCAAAATTGAGCCAGCAGCAAAGCTTCGTTTTATTTTTGTGAGGCCGGTAGGAACAGGAGTGTTCTCACAAGCTGCAAAAAAAATCAGCCGTGGCTACTGCTGCTCTGGCTTCCCTTCCACGTCTCCAATCCCACTAACCTCAAGATCAAAGCCCCCACAAGGATTCACTTTCTTACAGTTCAGAGGTCGGCTAACAGGCTACCCCAGGGCGCTCCATTTCTAATTGCGGCCTGCCTGTCCTGTCCTCAGAGAGCATCACATCTCTCCTTGGGACCATCCCGCAGGATTCTACTGGCCAGCTTCCCAAAGGATGAAAACCTGCCTAGTTCGTTTGTTCCAGCTCTTTTTTTTTTTAACGCATAAACAAATCCCACTGCCTCACTTCTCTATGCCTATATCTTCCTCTGCTTCTAAGTTTTATCTACCACTCTCATAAAAGATGTAATGCTCACCGCCTGAACTACTTCCTCTGTAAAGCCATCCACGCTCCAGCTTTCATCTATTTAAATAAATTTCTCCGAAGCTTTTGCTTAGCGACAACTCATAATTGATTTCTTCTTTGACCCAGGGATTATTTTCTTGTTCCTATCAAAACCCTTTTAGTTTAAAAAAACGTATTTAAATTGACTCTCAGCCTTCTCCAGGGTTGAACTGGTCTCACTGGGGTCAATCTTAACAAGCTGGGATTGGTGCATGGGGGCCTGAAATTGATGATGCACCCAAGAAGTCTGACAGCTCATAAAGTTTCAATTGATAGGCATTTGGGATGGGAGTCGGTCCCAGTCTTAGGTAAGTGATGGGGGGGTTGGGGGGACTGGATATTATATTCCGGGCACTCTGTCCACCCCGCCACAATCGGCAGCCAGACTGCTATTTTGAAACCTTTGACTAACAAGCTATTAATAATAACCCAATCATCCACAATTTTTTTGTTTCCCACTGCACTCTTCAGGCACTGGGTGTTAAAAATTTTGGGAGCCCTTTAACACCAGCTAAAATGTGGTGGCACAAGAGCCGCAGGAAAGGTCTGCCACTGACTTGGCTGAATGCGCCCGCAGATTCCGCTCAGGAAGCTTCCAAAGTCCGTTTGATTTTCAATTCTACTTTTTAAAAACATGCCTTGCGCCTTCAGTGAATGATAAATCTGGGCCTTCGACGCCGATTCTCAAAAGTTGTGTATTCGCACCAAAGAGTCATTCACATTCCACTGTGAATTCAGCCGCGACAAAAAAAAAAATCATGGGCAGGGTTTTGCCCTTGGAGGGGGTGCTCGGCAGGGGTGGGTGGGGGTGGGTGGGGGGGGGGCAGGGGGCGGGGAGGGGAGGCCGCGAAACCAGCCGTCGCCCACGACTGGCACCGGACCGCGAATTTCACGCTGGCGGGACAATTAAGCCCCCGCCCAGTGTGAAACGCGAGCGGCGGCGCTGAGCGGTGGGGGGAGGGGGGAGGGAGAGGGGGAGTGGGGGGGTGGGGGGGGAGAAGGGCGAGTGGGCCGAGCTTCGCACACACGCGCACGAGTGAGCGCTTCATAATCTCCCCGAGGCACGGAGCTGCCTCAGGGAGGTGAAGAGATATGGGGAAAAATTTTTGTTTTTTTTTAAATGTAATGAAACACATCCCATCGTGTGACTCATGAGCCGGGACAACATTATTGATGAAACATTCAAGTTCTTATTTTGTTTTTATTTGCTTTTGGAAACCTCATCCCGCCCGTGGACGAGGTTTCCAAAAAAATACGAAGGCCGCTTGGCCTTTTCGTCTGCCCGCCCACCGTTAGATTGGACGGGCAGTGAAAATTTTAATTTAATTGATTATTTAATGGCCTTAACAGGCCTTTGAATTGTCGACTGAGCTAAGGCGCAACTGCGGGTTGGCGTCGGCACGTTCGGCCGATGTCAACGTGCGTCTTTTCTAGCTCGAGCATGCCGGGCACGCGCCCACTCCACCGAGCGAATATTTCTGCCCCATCAATACTATTTTTTATATTAGCTCAAAATTGCAAGAGCCTACTATGTTATGGCATCTAAAAGCAGGCTCAAGAAACTGGCCCTGATCATAAGCGCAAGGTTGAATGGGAAGGATTTGTGGCCTGGAAGCAAGCTTTCCATAGTTGGCCTCCTTCCCGGGCAGCCACTAATTAACCACCCGGTGTTAGACTGGACACGCAGATATAACGGGGCAGGAGTGAGCAAGCCCCTCAGTTTCCCTTCTGCCTTCTTCACCTCGCCGAGAAACGGAAAATCCAGCCCAAGTTTTCAGAAAAGCCGCCAGTATAGGGAGCGCTAGGGCCGGGGAGTACATGCTGTATCAAAGCCTGGAACAAGAATTCTGCTCCTCATTCAACGAATCCTGTCAAAGAATTAAACTGTTAACAAACGGCGGAATTTCTGGTCACTCTACATACGAACACTCAAAATAGGAAGAGAATTAGGCCATTTGGCCCCTGTAACCTGCTCTGCCATTCAATAAGATCATGGATGGTTGGTTTGCGTTTTGAATTCCACATTCCCATCTACCCCTGATAACCTTTGATTCCCTTGCCTATCAAGAACCTATCTACCTCTGCCTTAAAAATCTTGAATGACCCCACCTCCACCGCCTTTGGAAGCAGAGAGTTCCAAAGTTCCACAACCCGCAGAGAAAAAAATTCTCCTCATCTCTGTCCTAAAAGGGCGACCCCTAATTTTAAAACAGTGCTCCCTACTGGACTCGCCCATCAAAGGAAACATCCTTTCCATGTTCACCTTGTCAATACCATCCAAGATTTTATATACTTCAATCAAATGATTTCTCACTCTTCCAAACTCCAGTGGAAACAACTCCAGTCTGTCCAACCTTTCCTCATAAGACAACCCACTCATTCCAGTTATCAAGCTAGTCAACCTCCTCTGAACCGCCTCCAATGCATTTATACCCTTCCCTAAATAAGGAGACCAAAACTGCACACAGTATTTGAGATGTGGTCTCACTATATAACTGAAGCATAACATCCTTACTTTTATGGTCAATTCCTCTTGTAATCAAGGATAGCATTCCACTAGCCTTCTTAATTACTTGCTGTACCTGTGTACTAACTTTTTGTGACTCATGCACTGGAACACCTAGATCCCTCTGCACCTTGGAATTCTGTAGCCATTCTCGGTTAAGGAATGCTCTGCTTTTTTATTTTACCTGCCAAAGTGAGAACTTAATTTTCCTACATTATACCCCATCTGCCAGATTTTCGCCCACTCACTCAACCTATCTATATCAGTCTGCACCTCCTTACATCCTCTTCTCAACATACTTTCCCACTGAACTTTGTCTTAAATGCAAGTTCAGCTACTGTGCCTTCACTCCTCTCATCTAAGTCATTGATATAAATTATAGAAAGTTGAGGCCCCAGCACAGACCCCTGCAGGGCTCCACTCGTCACATCCTGCCAATCAGAAACAGACCCATTTATGCATTCTCTCAGTTTTCTGCCAGCCAGCCAATCTTCTACCCAGGTTACCCCCGACACCATGAACTTTCGCTTTCCACAGTAACCTTTGATGTGACATCTTATCGAATGCCTTATGGAAATCTAAGTACAGCACATCTACAAGCTCCCCTTTATCCACAGCACATGTTATTCTTTGAAAGGACTCCAAAAGGTTTGTTAAACATGATTTCCTTTCCACAAAACCATGCTGACTCTTCCTGATTACCTTGATTTTCTCTAAGGTTCCAGTTATAACTTCCTTAATGATCGATACCAATACCTTCCCCAGAACAGATGTCAAGCTAACTGGCCTATAGTTTCCTGTTTTCTGCATCCCTCCCTTCTTGAATAGAAGGGTTATATTTGCTACTTTCCAATCTGATGGAAACTTTCCAGAATCTAACAAATTTTGGAAAATTAACACCAACGCATCTAGTACCTCATTAGCCACCCCTTTTAAGACCCCAGGATGAAGCCCATCTATTGCATTCCCTCAGGTTGATTGGTTTTGACGCCACCATGCTCTCCTCCAGATCTTTCTGTAAATGATGTGGCAGCCCCGATGATACCATCAAACCATGAACGTCAGATTTAAATTAGGCTCCCATCTATTTGCAGTGGGAGCCTTGGCTGATTTTAAAATTGGTAAGAACAGAATGCTGCCAGTAGGAAAGTTTGCAGCTGACAAGTGGTCTTGTCTGATTTTAAACTTCCCAGTGTCCCATTCCCGTCAGGATGGCAGGAGTGAAAATTGCTCCCAGTATCTGAAGCCTCTATTCACAATTAGTTTCTTGTCTCTGGCATCTCTGAGCTGTTGTTGGGGTGGCATTCCTGTCTCTGAGACAGAAGTGTTGGGTTCGAAATCTGCTCCACACAGCTTCAGCTGTGAATTCTGAGTTAACATCCAGCAGGATATTCATGACCAATGGGTGTAGGTGGCATCCTCTCATGGCATGGGTAGTGGGTGCCCACTAGGACTAATCACCTTCTCGCCGCTTTAAAGGTAATTACAGTCATCGAAGGGGTGTTCATGTCGTGCATGGCCCATCAGACTTAATCATCCTCTGAATCCTTCCATTACTTTATACGGTTTTCAAGAGCATGTTGCCGTTTTCTAATAATGGAAACCACCAATGTAAATTTGTCACATTAGAATGTCACATCCCACCAAAGGCTTGAAAGCCTTAATGGCTCTTTAATCCATAAGATTACAAGTGGTTTCACCTTACCAGCCTGGAAAATTGGTTTACACCTAATTTGGTTGCAAATTTAGCAGCAACTCTGATCGTTGCATCAAAGTTGCAATGAAGTGCAAGTGGACCAAGGGAGCGGTGAGGACACTGGTCGTACTCCAGGGGGCAGTGTGCTTGTTTCAAAGAGGAGGAATGTTGATCAATGGGGATACCAGCCCTGGGCCTACATTAAGTCTGGAAGCAGAGGAGAAATTCAGGGGAGGAGAAGCAAAAGCCAGTAGGGGCCTGCATTTTCAGTGTAGAACCTATAGGAACAGTCTTGCTCTTCCTGGATTCACATTCAGAGAAGTAAAAAATTCTTCCAGTTAATTTTTGGTGGCAGCTGCCAGCAGTCCCCTTAGGCATAACTGGTTTGGTCTAAGGAAGATAAGCACAGCTGTTGTGACCTAATTTTTTCCAAGGAGCCTTAAGCAGACATTAATCCCACAATTTACATAGATAACTGTTGTGAACAAGTGGCCTGAGGCAAGGGAAGAGGCTGCAGGGCTAGGGCATTACTGCGGGAGCGCAGCTTCCCAGGTTGTGTGTGTGGGGGACACATCTTGATCTGTGTAAGTTGCCTCAAGAGGGTGAGGGCTGAGGAGGCAGTGTTCGGTGGGGGTGAGTCCAGATGGAGATGTGAGGGCATGTGTGAGAGAGAGTGATGATGTCCCTTGAGCTGGCATTGAGCGAGACTCCAGTGAGTGCATGGTGGACTTGTGAGTGCGTGAGTTTAGAGTGATGAGACAGTTGCTTTACCCTGGTGGCACAGATAAGATCATTTACCCTCTTTCTGTGCTGGATGGCCAACCACTTCTGTGCAGTGTTGGCACCGCCCACCACTGCCACCGCTCCCCCCCAAGCTGAAGTGGTGAACCTTTTGTGGCCAGAAGTGGGGCACAGGAAATCACGGGCAGGCTCCAACAGTATCCAGAAGGTGTTCCAGGGATGTGTCACTGAATCAGAGGGGTTGCAGTCTTCTTGCCTTTTGGGACCATGTCTTCTGTGCAGCAGTACTGGGCTGGAAGCACTGAGAGGTTATGGCGTGGCGGCTGAATCGGAATACATGATTAATGAGGCAGGATTGGGATGATATGACCTGAAAACCCACCATTGCAGCCAATGGGTAAAACATCATTTTTCTTGCCCGCTACCGCACTTAGTTCCAATCAGGGATGATTCCGCCCAGAATTAATGTTTGAGTCCATATGTCTGTTCTTAAACTGTAAATCAGGAATTTGAAGGGAGGGAGGGACTCAAGTAAATTATAATAACCAGGGAAATGGTACTTAGCAAATTGTAGGAACTGAGGGTTGACAAGTCCCCAGGGTCCTGATGGATTTCATCCTAGGGTCTTAAAAGAAGTGGCGAGTGAGATAGTTGATGAGTTGGTTTGAATTGTCCAAAATTCACTAGATTCAGGGAAGGTTCCATTGGATTGGAAAATAGCAAATATAGCTCCTTTTTTAAAAAAGGGAGGGAGATATGTAAGCCTTTCCCTGCCCTGGATCAACTACTTAACTCTTGTGGTTCAGAGGTTTACTCTGGATATCAATGACTCAATGTACACTTTACTTGCATTATAAGCAACACTTTTATTAACCTAAATCCCTAAGCAAATAAATCAATATCAATGTAAAAATGCTGATACAAATATCCGCTAATGTTTACTCACAGTCCAGCCGCTTTGTTCCTTGAGAGACAGACAAGGTTAGATGGTCAAACTATCCTGTTCTATCCCTCATGTTGATGGCTGACCAGGCTATCCTCTATATAAAAACAAAAAAACTGCGGATGCTGGAAATCCAAAACAAAAACAAAAACAGAATTACCTGGAAAAACTCAGCAGGTCTGGCAGCATCGGCGGAGAAGAAAAGAGTTGACTTTTCGAGTCCTCATGACCCTTCGACAGAACTAGTTCTGTTGAAGGGTCATGAGGACTCGAAACGTCAACTCTTTTCTTCTCCGCCGATGCTGCCAGGCTATCCTCTATCTGCGCTTCCAACTGCAGCCACGAGTCTCTTACATATCCCGTTCTTATACCCTTCTGTCGGACCTGCATACTACATTTGCGGTGATGTTACTTTCTCATTAGCACAGTGCTGTCAGCCTCAAGTTACCCCTCAGTGAGATAATGTGTCCTTGGGGACATCACAACAGCTCATATCCCGATCACAGTATTCAAACCATTCCAGGGCTCTATGTTTGCAGGTGCGGTTTGACTCATTTCTGCCTACATGTCTGGGCATATTGTCTCTCTTCTGGTCCTTGTCTGGGCATGTTCTCTTTCTTCTGGTCATTACCTGTCCACAACCTGACCTTCGTCCCATCAGCTCTCAGTCCACCAAGCAACCATTTTGTGTTACACTAAAAATACATTGTTCAATCTCTAATTCTACCTTTGATATGACCTCTATAAAGAAAACCAGTGCGTAAATCATTTCAAAAAATGTAGATCAAAGAAACAAACTACAAAAATATCAACATCTGTAATAGCAAATGGTGTGCTAGTTCCATTCTGACAATTTCATCGCAAACTTGTTCTATCTCTATATTGTAAAAGTCGGTGGTTAAGTTACAGATGTTATTCTTTTCATTTACTGACAACTAAACCACACCAACTGTTGTTTAATAACAATGCATTGGCTGCTGTTGCCAGGCTTATTAACACTCCCATGCCCACAGATAGAAAGCAGGAAACTATAGGCCAATTTAACATCTGTTGTAGAGAAAAAGTTAGAAGCTATTATTAAAGATATTATAGCAGGGCACTCAGATAAATTCAAGGTAATTAGGCAGAGTCACATGGTTTTGTGAAAGGGAAATCATGTTTAACCAACTTACTGGAGTTCTTTGAAGAAGTAACATGTGCTATGGATAAAGTGGATGTATTGTACTTGGATTTTCAGAAGGTATTTGATGAGGTGCCACATCAAAGGTTATTGCAAAAAATAAAAGCTCATGGTGTAGGGGGTAACATATTGGCATGGACAGAAGATTGACTAGATAACAGGAAACAGAGACTAGGCATAGGTGGGTCATTTTCTGGCTTGCAAGATGTAACGAGTGGTGTGCCACAGGGATCAGAGTTGGGGCCTCAACTGTTTGTAAGTGATGTAAATGAATTGGATGAAGGGACCAAAGGTGTGGTGGCTAAATTTGCCGAAGACACAAAGATAGGTAGGAAAGAAAGTTGTGTAAAATGACTCAAGGTGGCTAGAAAAGGGTATAGAGAGGTTCGGTGAATGGGCAAAGATCTGGGAAATGGAGTATAATGTGGGAAAATGTGAAATTGTCTGTTTTGGCAGGAAGAATAAAAAGAAGCATATTATCTAAATGGTGAGAGATTGCAGAGCTCTGAAATGCAGAGGGATCTAGGTGTCCTCATGCATGAATCACAAAAGGCTAGTATGCAAGTATAGTAAGTAATTAGGAAAGCAAACAGAATGTTATTGTTTATTGCGAGGGGAATTGAATGCAAGGGTAGGGAGGTTATGCTTCAGTTGTGCAGGGCATTGGACCTAATCTGGAATACTGTTTATAGTATTGATCTCCTTATTTAAGTGAGGATGTAAATGCATTGGAAGCAGTTCAGAGAAGGTTTACCAGATTAACCCTGGAATGGGTGAGTTGTTTTATAAAGAAAGGTTAGACAGGCTAGGCTTGTATCTGGGGTTTGGAACAGCAAGAGGTGACTTGATTGAAACATATAAGATCCTGAGGGGATTTGACAGGATGGATGCGGAAAGGATATTTTCTCTTGTGGGAGAATCTAGAACTAGAGGTCACTGTTTAAAAATAAGGGGTCACTCATTTAAGTCAGAGATGATGTGAATTCTTTTCGCTCAGAGATCGTGAGTCTTTGGAACTCTCTTCCTCAAAAGGTGGTGGAGGCAGAATCTTCGAATAAATTTAAGGCAGACGTAGATAAATTCTTGATAAGCAGGGGTGTGAAAGGTCATCAAGGGTAGGCAAGGAACGTGGAGCTAGGTTAAAATCAGATCAACCATAATCTTGTTGAATGGCGGAACAGGCTCGTAGGGCTGAGTGGCCTACTCCTGCTCCTAATTCACATGGTCCCAGGTAATGATGCAGTACAGGTGGCTGGCGAAGACAGGGGCTAGATCCAGAAGCTGGGAATAAGCAAAGAAACCACTGCAGCTGTCTCTGCTGCTTGAAGATAACATTGGTGGGCAGCCGTCTAGACTGTCGTAAGCAGAATTAAGGAGGTCTGCAGATGTGTTCCACATTTGGTGAAGAACATGTTCACTGAACTTGGGTTGGTTTTTGTTGCTATTGTTTCGGGATCAGGCCAACTCCTAGAAGGAGAAAAGCTGCAATTCTTCATAAGGAAGACAGAGTTTTGAAGGACTTTATCATCACAGTTTGATGACCTATACACTGAGTGGACTGCTGAGCTAATTCATAAAATCTGGTTTAGTTGTATCTGCTATTTAATGTGTAGTTAATTATTTACAATCAAATGCAATTTGCCTGTTAATTCACGTTTAATTTTTGTTAATCCTGGGTTTTAGGGTATAGGAGAGTACCTAAGATAGTATTTAGTGTTTGCTTTGTCTGACTCTTGAATAAATTCTTCTGTTTTAAACCGGGTAACCTTGTGACTTCATCCTTTCAATAAATACCCGGGGTAGAATTTTCCATTCTGTGAGCGGGTGCAGGCCCAACACTCCAGAACGTTAAATGATAAGAGACGATGTCGGATGTGCGATATTTCATTTGGTCGGCTGGCGCAAGAGCCGGCCGTGCGCCCACCAGTAATTGATAGTCCTGTATAGACCATTAACCAGGTAATTAATCTGAATTTTATGCTCCCCGTCCAACCTTACAGTCGGTGGTGGTGGGGGGGGCGGGGGGGGGGGGGGCGGGGTTGCAGGCGAAAAGGCCAAGCGGCCTTTACATTTTTTAGGAAACCTCATCCACGAGCAGGATGAGGTTTCCTAAACCTTTTACAAATTGAAAAAAACTCTTCTGGAAAAATAAAAACATGCCCTACTTCTTGTTACATTACACATTACAATGGAATGATTGGTCCTCTTTACCAATAGTAGTCGAAGGGTGGGATCTTCTGACCCTACTCGCTTGTGGGATTTACTGGCAGCACTGTCAATGGACTTCTGGCTGGCTTGCTGCATCTGCTGTGGCAGGACTGGAAAATCCTAGCCTAACTCACTGTAAATCCAATTTGCAGGCTTTACATTTTACATTCAATAAAGAGGAGGATGACCTGTGATCAGGTAGGCTATATTTTCAGAATTAATTAGGTAATCAATAAAACCCAGTAAAAGTAGACCTCTAGCAAGATTTTTAAATTTCGTGCCTGAATTGATTCAAGAAAAATCTCGAATTTATAGAACACTTCTTGCATCCTCAGGATTTCCAAATTTTCCTTAAAGCCAAATAATCATATTTAGTTTATAGCTCAGACATTTTGTAGTCAAACACAGAAACACATTTATGCATGATCCTGTAAACAGCAATATGACAAATGACCAGGAGTAATCTGTTTTTGAAGGTGTTGGCTGAGAGCTGATTGTTGGCCAGGGCACCAGCACACTCCAAGCTGTTGTTCAAGAAATTGCCATGGCGTTTTTTTATAAACCCCCAGTAGACATAATCTCCACTTAATACATCAACCAAAAGACAACTCCTCTGACAATACAGCACTTCCGCAGCACTGCACTAAAGACCTACCTTAAAATAAATGCTCAAATTCTGGTGTGGTGCTTAAATCCACAACAAGATTTCAATTTACATAATGCTGTTCACAACCTCCAGATGTCCCAAAGTGCCTTACAGCCAGTGAACTACTTTTGAACTGTAGTCACTGTTGCAATGTAGGAAACTAAGCAGCCAATCAACATTCAGCAAGAATTCCAACCAGCAATGTGATAATGGCCAGATAGTTTGTTTTTTTTTTAAATTGATGTGGTTGAGGAATAAATATTGACTAACACTGAGGCAGGAATATTACCATTAGCCATGGATGACAGCATAAACAGTACAGTAATAATGACACAATGAGACATAAGGTCACCACTGACTTGGTACCTAGTTTCAGGGAGTGGCAAGAGTCCAAGAGAATGATTCCATCGTTTAATGTCTTAATGTTGAGTAACTGTTGAGTGAACCTATCTAAAAATCTGTTTTGCAAATGTTATTAGATCAAGCTGAAGGCCAGCTGCTTTGTTAATTGACTTTGCTTTTAGAGTTTTGGTTCTAGTATGTTCACGTAAATTTGGTCTCTGATGATGAAATTGCTGTTGCCTTTATATATGGAGATGTTATAATAGAAACGTAATTTTAAACGATACAAGTCCAATTATATGATGTCTAGACAAGACATGTAAAGCTACTTATGATAATGTTATACTTGATAATGGACATTCAAAATATTCAGCAACTTTGCAAGCTCCATTTTGCTTTACATTAACAGTATTTTATTTCATGAGTTTGCTGTACATTATCTGCACATTATTTAATGAGTGGCATCCATAGCTACAATCCTACTTCTGCCAAATCAAAGGTGATTTTAGCATTCTGGAAAGTTTCTGTAAAGAGAAGAAGAACAGGTGATTTCTGTTTTAATTTCTCCCCCTCTCTCCCCAAAAACTGATGCCAGGTTATAATGTCCTCTGACCAGTGGAATCCATGGCAGCTTCACAAATGCTTTTGATGTCATTTTTTGTAGACCCCTTAAAGAAAGAAAGACTTGCATTTTATATAGCGTCTTTCACAACCTCAGGATATCCCTAAGTGCTTTACAGCCAATGAAGTACTTTTGAAATGGAGTCGCTTGTTGTAATGTAGGAAATGTAACAGCTTATTACTGCTTGGAAAGGCATTGTGATGATAACTAATTTTTGAGACGCCAGCTGAGAGATAAATATTGACAAATGCCATCTTTTTACATCCTTTACATCTTTTACATCTACCTGAGCTGGTTGGTGGGGCCTCGGTTTAATATCTCATCCAAAAGATGGCACTTCTGAGAGCGCAACACTCCTGCAATATTGCACCGAATTATCAGCCGAGACTCAAGTCTTCAAGTGATACTTGAATCCACAGCCTCCTGAGTAGGAGGTGAGACTGTGACCAACTGACTCACGGCCGACACTTGGAAGTGCACTTGAGAAGCAGGATGGACAAGGTGAAGTTGGGATGGTATAGAGTAAAATGTAGTTTTTCCCATCCCCATTCAGACCAGTCAGTTTTCTACTCTATCCCGTTGACCTGTTTAAGTTTGGCAAACCTCACCCTCCAGGAAGTAAGCCGAAGTATGATTCTCAGTCAGAATAAGAATTGCAGCTTTATGTTAAGTTTCTATGAAAACAAACATAAGCATTAGGGTTTCCCAGTGAGGACTCGAAAAGTTGAAAATTACAGCTACCACGCTGCTTGCCCCTTGTAGTCAAATCACTAAATGGATAATGATCATACTTGATCCATTCAGTTTACTTAAGCATACCAACAAACCAACTTCACTCCTCCTGAAACAAAAATCAGAAACTTAATAATACATTCATTTGGAAACAACATAATCTAATTATTAATATAGTGTGGAACGCAGAGGGGTTTTTTTTTACAATTTAGTGAACACATGTGTGGTGGTTTTTGGCCAGCAAAATAAAAAAGTCAGAACCACAAAGTGAAAACAGTTCCTTCTTTCCACTCTATGGAGTTGGGGGGGGTGGGATTTTTTCCAATAAATATTGGAAACAGATGTGTCTCAATATCCGGACTCAATATGTTTGCAACTACTGAAAAACTGCTTGGAAACAGAAGGTCGCTGATAGAATATCTTTCGCCCGCCATTAATTATCCCCCTCCCCAATTGAATGCTGTTTATCGTCCAACAATAATTCTTCCCCCCCTCCCAGAGAGCAGCACAGGTAAAGTTATACTCATTAAATTCCATTTCGTGAATGCTCAAATTTTCAGCTACATTTTTTTAAAGGGAGGCTATCGTTCTTTGTCTCCAGAGCACTTCACCTGCTGTTTGCAGGTTTCAGTCATCGGCCAGCTATCTTTGAAAACCAAGGGCCTATTTTATTACTTCCAAATAATGCGGCTGAAATCACCTATTAGTTTTAATCTGAAGAGAGTGTTGTATTTTATCTATGATGGAGAAGAAAAACAACTGTTTGAAAGCCGAACCATTGCTTACTGACATGTTTCAGCTTACTTTTCTAAAATGGTTCATGTACAATAGATTTTGATTTTTTTTGCAGTAAGCACTGTAATGCAATATATGTTTCTTATCTATCGAATCATAGCCAGGGAATCACTTACAATTGTTTCTCATCTTGCTCCTGCACTTTTAATTCTGGTTCCCCCCACCCCCCCCCGAGGAAATACCTTTGGTCTCTTCCTATACTTCATCTACACATGCCTCTCAAGGACAACATCCGAAAGCACAGTGTTACTTTTCACACGTATGCTGACGACACTCAGCTCTACCTCAACATCACCTCTCTCAACTCCTTCATTGTCAATTAATTATTGGACCTGTTTACCCAACATCCAGTACAGGATGAGCAGGAATTTCCTCCAATTAAATACCAGAAAGACTGAAGCCATTGTTTTCAATTGTCACTCCAAGGTCATTCCCTAGCTACCGACTCCATCGCTCACCCTGGCAACAGTCAGATTATGCCAGTCTGTTCACAATGTTGGTGTCATATTTGACCCCGAGATAAGTTTCCAACCTCATATTCCTAAGACAGCTTATCTCCACCTCCATTACACCCCTCGACTTTGCCCTGTCTCAGCTCATCTGCTGTTGAAACCCTCCTAATGCCTTTATTACTTCTAGACATAACTATTTCAACACACTCCTGGCTTCTCACATGTTCTACTCTCCATAAACTTGAGGTCATCCAAAACGCTGCTGCTCTTGTATTCGCTGACTGACCTGAATTGGTTTGCTCTCCAGCAACATCTTGGTTTTAACATTTCCATTCATGTTTTCAAACCCCCTCCATGGCCTTGCCACTCCCTACCCCTGTAATCTCCTGCAGCCCCACAACCCTCCAAGATATCTGCACTCTTTTAATCCTGGGCTCTTGTTCATCCCTAAATTTAGTTGCTCCACCATTTGTCTCTGTACCTTCTATTGCCCAGGCCCAAAGCTTTGGAATACCCTCCCCACACCTCTCCTCCTCTCTAACTCCCTTTCTTCCATTAAGATACTCCTCAAAACCTATCTCTTTGACTAAGCTTTTGGCCACCTGACCTCATATCTTCTTATGTGATTTTGTGTCATAATTTGTTTTGCAATCCTCCTGTGAAGTGCCTTGGGACACCTTATATTAAGGGTACTATATAACTACAAGGGAAGATGGTTGTGGCTTTTGGAGGTCAGTCATCTCAGCTCCAGGACATCGCTGCAGGAGTTCCTCAGGGTTGTGTCCTCGGCCCAACCACCTTCAGCTGCTTCATCAATGACCTTCCTTCCATCATAAGGTCAGAAGTGGGGATGTTCGCTGATGATTGCACAATGTTCAGCACCATTCATGACTCCTCACATACTGTAGCTGTCCATGTCCAAATGCAGCAAGACCTGGACGATATCCAGGCTTGGGCTGACAAGTGACAAGTAACATTCGAACCACACAAGTGCCAGGCAATGACCATCTCCAACTAGAGAGAATATAACCATCGCCCCTTGATGTTCAATGTCATTGCCATCACTGAATCTCCCACTATCAATATCCTGGGTGGTTACAATTAACCAGATCCTGAACTGGACTAGCCATATTAATACCATGGCTACAAGAGCCAGCCGGTCATCGGCTGGGAATTCTGCGGTAAGTAACGCACCACCTGACTCCCCAAAGCCTGTCCACCATCTACAAGGCTTGCGTCAGGAGTGTGATGGAATATTCTCCACTTGCCTGGATGAGTGCAGCTCTAACAACACTCAAGAAGCTTGACACCATCCAGGACAAAGCAGCTCACTGGATTGGCACACCATCCACAAACATTCATTCCCTCCACCACCAACACACACTAGCAGCAGTGTGTACCATCTGCAAGATGCACTGCAGGAACTCACCAAGCTTCCTTAGACAGCACCTTCCAAACCCACGACCACTACCATCTAGAAGGACAAGGGCAGCAGATACATGGGAACACCACCACCTGGAAGTTCCCCTCCAAGGCACTCACCATCCTGACTTGGAAATATATCGCCGTTCCTTCGCTGTGGCTGAGTCAAAATCCTGGAACTCCCTCCTTAACAGCACTGTGGGTGTACCCACACCACATGGACAGCAGTGGTTCAAGATGGTAGCTCATCACCAGCTTCTCAAGGGCAATTAGGGATGGGCAATAAATACTGGCCTAGCCAGCGACACTCACATCCCATGAATGAATAAAAAATACTATGAGCTGTTGTTGTTTCCACAAATAAGAATTAGAGTTCAGTTCTTTGATGGCGCTGTCATCATCTTTACCTAAATTTACTTCAGATACATCGAATGTCATGACAGAACCTGGATATGCTCTGAATCATAGCATTGCGGCTAATCAGCTGTGTACTGAGGTAATAGAAGAAGAATTGACCCTTTATTTATTGGTTTTTACATTGACATTCTCCATAGTGTGCATTCAATAGGAGAATTTGGGCTGGGCCAACAATTTGTTTTTGTTATTTTATGAATGTAATTTGTGCCAGCGGCATTGTAAATCTTCATGCCACAGGTTAAGGGGCATAATGGCAAAGGCAGGATTTTTTCAAATTTGCTTATAAATACTTGCATATGAATATTATAAATCCATGGAATGAGTGGCATTACCACAGCAACATGGAATAATGTTTCTCATGCCTCTTGTCTCTAAATGGGCTGGAGTTCAAAATTTCATCAACTATTATTTAAAACATTAAAACAACGCTATATGAAATCAGTTAATCCAGGATGGAGGGAACTGATCCCTGTGGCAAATTCCTTCTGCGTTCCTGGTCAAAAAACCCAGGGAGCAAAGAGGATACCAAAATAAATATCACAATTTCCATGCAGCCTGTGCGTAGCTTAGTGTTGCCACATAAATTGGGGATACTGGAGACTGGTTTAGAACACTGCTCTAGGGCCTGGCTTCAAATCTGCCCCATCTGCTGAGATATAAATCTACTCATTCTGAAGGGCAGCCCAGCCATAAATGAAACTTTGTCTGCAAAACAACAGTGCTCATAATTTGGCACTAATTGGCAGTAGGCTAAATGGATCACTCAGATTGCAGTAAGAATGGCTGGCATAGAAACTGGAAAAAAAATTCTCCCAGATGGTATCCAGCCAATGGCATATATACCTTGCAGTTTTCTTCTTGCTCTCAGGCAAGAGAGGCGCTGGAGTAGCTATGGAGAATTCTATTAACTGAACAGTACCAGCTGAAAAAGTGAATGGTTTAAACATGGAAACAACATGATAGTGTCCACTGTGGGGGTGGGGTGGGGAGGGGGGGGGAGGGTGTGAAAACTCAAATTTCTTTTTAAATGAATCACAAAGAAAAAGGTAAGAGCGAATAAGGCATAATTGTATCCCAATACAGGATCTTCTAGTGATGTACCAGAGCTGAGAGCATTGACTAAACTCCAAGAGGAAATGTGTGTCATGATCCATGCCCTCTACATTTTTTTAAATTTTTTCCTTCGATGTGGGGAAAAAACCAGCACTCAGTGTTGATTGCCTATCCCTAGTTAATCTGATGAAATAAAGAGTCAATCGCTTAGTGTGGGGAACAGAGTCACATGCAGGAGCAACCAGAAAGCAGCAGTGAGCTCTATCCCTAAAAGGAAGGCTGGATTTTAAGAACATGAATTCACTTTCATAACTTATCACTGTGGAATTTGAACTCACAATCTCTGGATTATTAGTCCAGTACAAAACTATGAGGGTACTGCACCCTTGCATAATTGAAAACGTAACATTTTAATATATCCATTTGGCTTAATTATTTTATAATGTGCTTAATACACTTTAGTATACATAATCTTTTTATATAACTGTGTAAGGGATGCCAAGGATAAAAATTGAGAAGGTGCTCAAAATCTGAAATCAGAACAGGAAATCCTTGATGTACGCAGTATATCATCTGAAAAGACAAAGGATCAGATTAGCTATCAGGTCAAGTTAGGGTCATAATGATGAAAAAAATAGTCTATTTACTTACCTACTTGACCTCATTCTTTCAGCTCACCAACTATATTATCTTCTCATGACCGAATCTAGGGGCAGAATCATCTCAGATTTGCACTAAATTCAGTAGTGGGCGGGGAAAGCAACCTGTTGGCTGCAATGACTGCTTCTCACAATGTATTTATTGCCCCCAAACCTGCCACGTTAATTATGCATTCCCGGGAAACGCGCTGTTTCGATGGTGGGCGGGATCTCATTCGCCCAGCATGTCATCACCTCACTGTTGCATCATGCCGGACGCCACATTCAAAGTGCAGATCCGTGCACACCTTTCACTGCTTCCAGCCAGGACTGCTGCACAGATGGCCCCAAAAGGCAAAAGGACTGCAGACCCCCCACACTCCAGTTTAGTGATGCGTCCCCTGAGTGCCTTTTGGATACCATGGAGGCCCTTTGTAATGTCCTCTACCCCCACTCTTGCCGGAGGAGAGGCAGTGGCGTCGCCAATCCAGCGTGGGGGTCAGTGGCAGTGGTGGTCAGTGCCAATGCCCTGCAAAAGAGGACAGCCACCCAGTGCCACAACAAGATGAATGGCCTCATCTGTTCCGTCAGGGTAGCTCACTCTTCTCATCGCTCTCAACTCTCACTCTCACAAACCCATCACACATCCGCAGGGATCTCACTGCTCGAGGGACAACACCACTAACTCTCACACACACCCTCACATCTCCATCAGGCTCATACCCTCTTGAGCTCACATCCTCATCCTGTCCATGGCTCTGCTCACCACACAAACATTCCACACAGTGCCATGTGACCTGCTCACACTCTCTCCAACTCATACAGGAGAAGCCTTCTCACATCAGTCGGAAGAGGTCCCAGACCGGGGGTGGGGGGGGGTGTGGAGTGGTCCATATTAGGCTCCTCACTTACGTTGAGGAGTGTGCCATCGCGTTGACTGGTGAGGATGTGGACTGTGCATGTGGTGACAGTGAAGTCGGTGGTGAACACCCTCCTGAGGATCCTGCACCACATCATCCCTCTCTCAACGCAACTGTGAATGCTCTCTCTCCTGCTTTTGACTCTGCTGCCATGCACTAATTATCTCTACTTTGGTTCACAGGGAGCTCTGCCAAGCGACCGACACCCTCAGACAGCCAGTCCCTCAGCTCCATCCACGCCCTCACCTCCAGCCAAGGGGTCCCGTCCTCCAGTGAAGAGGTGGAATTCAGTAGCCTGGAAGACCCGTCACAGCGCTTACCCACACCCTCCACCAGCCCAGAGACACACACCTCGGTGGGACCTGGATCTAGAGCAGGTTCAGGTTCACAATCTGGTGTCATAGCATGGACACATGTCCACAGCAGGAGGAGGCAGGTTCACCCAAGCTCCCAGGCTCTTGGAGGACTGCTGGGGATCAGGCATCCGTGAGGTCCGAGTCAGGTGGCAAACCTCTGGACTTGACCTTCCAACTCATCCTGGAGAGTCAGCAGAAGGCAGGGTAATATCACACAAAGGTGTTGGAAGCCCTCAACAGAGTGGCTCATGAGTCAGAGGAGTGCGTCTGCCTGCTCTCTGATGAAGTGGTGCCCACATCGCGGGAGCCACGGGTGAATTCTTGCAGTGAAAACGCGAGAAGGAAACAGGGCACCTCAACGTCCCTCCAGCTGCTCCTTCCCCTCAAGGAGTCAGGTCGGGGCTTCTGGGCACCCGATGGGAGGAGGAGCGGCAACTGGACCCCCCTGGGTCATCCACTCAGGAATCCCAGAGGCTGTCCTCCCTCTCCAAGTCCCCTTTCCCTGTGAGCCCCTCAACCTCACCCTCTGTCAATGCAGAGGGAGCAGCTGGCCCATGAGTTACTCTGGAGGGAGAAGCATGTGTGTAGCAAGGCCTTTTAGAGCCTTGTCCCACATGCGCAGATCCTTCACATATCTCACTCATCTCAATGTCCTGAGTATTTTCAATGCTGCCAGCTGGGGTTCGCTCTCAGTTGTCCATCTGAGGTGACCTGCATCTCCACCCACCCAATGATCACACTCCCATGGAGCACCTGATCTCACCCACCACGACTCTCATTTCACTTTCGATTTAGACAGCATGTTGCTAATTCAGTTCTTCATTCGCACCATCCTTTCTCCTCCCCAAGTCACCCATATCCTTTCCCCATCACTGCTGACCCCCCCCAGCATCATCTTCCACCAAACCTCTGTGACCTACCAGTCACAACCCTTTTCTTTCGGGGATGTCCAGGTGAACGTGCACATTCCTTTCCTTCCTGAAAATCCTGCCCCCCCCATCCACATTAACCTCTCTGACCTCCTCCTTCACACCCCCAGGGTCCATGTCTACCTCCTCCCCACCAACCACCCTCGCCTTCCCTTCTGCCGCTACCATTGAACCCTCACCCTCCCACTCTACATCTTCACTCTGCCCTCGGTCATTCTCACCATTCCCTCAGTTTGCTCCCCAGGAGCCGGTCATGGGTTCATCACAACCCTCCTTGGCATGTTCACCTGGACATCCACCTGGGCCCCTTCCCCCTTTGGAACCCCTTCCTCCCTTGGAATCCATTTACCCCTTGGAACCCCTTCCCAACCTGGACTTCCTCCCCTAGTCCTCCCCACCTCATAAACAGGACCCTCCACCCCACTTTGTCCTTACCCTTCCTGACTCCTTCAGACACCCTTACTTCTTCCTACAGCCTTACACCTTCCCAACTCCTTTCTCCACACTTACTTCTTTTCCACCCTTACTCCCTCCCCTCTCTGCACTCCTTCCCCCTTCCAAATTCCTACCTTTACACTTTCCACCCCGCATAACATCTTCCTCCCCAGTTGCTGTCTCCTCCCCCGTACTCTTTCCCCCCTCCCAACCTCCCCCTGACACCTTTGTTACCCCTTCCAACCTCACTCCCCGACACCTTTGTTCCCCTCCTCCCAACCTCACCCCAACACCTTTGTTACCCCTCCTAACCTCACCCCCTGACACCTTCATTCCCCTTTCCCAACCTCACCTTCCCCGACACCTGTGTTCCCCTCCTCCCAACCTCACCCCCTGACACTGTGCTCCCCTCCTCCCAACCTCACCCCCTGACACCTGTGTTCCCCTCCTCCCAACTTCACCCCCGGACACCTTTGTTTCCTTTCCCCCCAACCTCACCCCCGATCCCGAACACCTCTCCCTCTCCCAGTTGATCCTAGATCTTCCTCTACCACCCACTGGTACATCTCCCTCTCCCAAGCACAGCTGGACCTTCCTCTCCACCCCGTCGACCATCATCCGATGTGAGCAGACCCTCAAGGTGACTTTCCAACTTCCATGAGCTGCTTCGCAGCAGAACCATGTCCATGAGAATCCACCCAGCGTGCCAAGGACGTTCCTCCAGTGTGCCGTTGGTGTCGGGTTCCAGCATCTTCTGCTGCTCGGGTGTCCGTAAAGTGAGCAAGGCCCTGGCGGTAAATCCCGACATCTGCACTTATCAAGATTTGTTCTGCACCGCCATGTTTTCCCACAGACATGGGCAGATGATCAAGCGGTGGGGAACGTTTCGGGCGGGTTGGCATATAAAGATAGGCTGATGTATTACAATGAGGTTCCCAACATCCAATGGTGGGAAATGTGGTCCACCATTGATGGGCAGAGCGGACAATTGCAAACTAGTTTTGCGATTTCGCGAAACCAATTTTCGACCTTCTCGCCATATTGTCTGTTTCCGCCACTGAACATGCCTGACGCCAGTGGGAAATTCTGCCCTAGGTGTTTCTTAACTGAGTCCTGTGTCCTGGTCCCAATCACCCTTTTCAACAAGCCTTGCAGGTGATGAGTGTCCTTTTTATGAAAAGATTCTCTTGCCTTCGATCCTAAGCTTGCTTTTGGAATTCCCAGGCTGTATCTGAAACATGGACTTGTCTTAATTTTTCTGTTGCTTATGCATCGGCCATGAATTTCCAATGTTTTCTGTGGGTTTTTTTTGTGTGAAGCAATGTTAATTTCTCTCTAGAGTTGCTTAGCTTCCATGTTGAAAATATCCTTAACAAGTAATGAAATTCAGATATGAAATAAATCCATAAAAATATCTCCTCTAAATCATTAATTGCTTAACATTTTCTCTAGTTCATTGCTGATTGGCAATCACAAGATTAGAAATATGTCATGGCACTGTGTCTGTACAGATGGTCTTCCTCTGCCACTCTGTTGTTGTTTCACAACCAGTGCAACCACTGGTCACTCATTCTAAATTGGCGAAGATTCCTGATCCACAGTTAGCCTCAGAGACCAGTCAGAGAGTTACATCTTGGTAACAGAAATATCAGCCATTTTTCATTTGTCAACATTCACTTATATGTGTCAGTGCCAAAACCATAACAACAAAATTAGTTAACTGAAGAGCTGACCTACAGCTGAATTTGTGCATATTTTCAAGAATGACGTTGGATAGTTTCACTAAAAGTTAATAAACATCCTTTCCTCATAACAATGGTATTCCAACTATCAGAGAGTCACATCCATCAACTAATTTTGGTATGGAGTAATGTTCTTGTTTATGTGCCATACTGAAACCTATCACCAAGATCTTAATGATCTTAATATAGTTTTATTATTAGTGTCCCGTGCTAAAGGTATTTGGCCAGATTTTGAGGTTAAAATAATTGTGAGCTGAATGGCATTCATTGTTATTTAACATAGAAACTAGGAGCAGGTGGAGGCCATTTGGCCCTTCGAGCCTGCCCCACCATTCAATATGATCATAGCTGATCCTCTATCTCAACGCCATATTCCTGCTTTCTCTCCATACCCCTTGATGCCCCTAATATTCAAAAAATTATTAATTTCTTCCTTAAATATACTCAGTGTCCCGGCCTCCTCTGCCTTCTGTAGTAGAGAATTCCACAGGTTGACCACCCTCTGAGTGACAAAATGTTTCCCCATCTCAGTCCTAAATGGCCTGCCCCATACCCTGAGACTGTGGCCCCTGGTTCTAGGCTCCCCAGCCAGGGGAAACATCCCCCCTGTCTAGCCCTGTTAGAATTTTATACGTTTCAATCAGATCCCCTCTCACTCTTCTAAACTCCAGAGAATACAGGTCCAGTCGAACCAATCTCTCCTCATATGACAGTCCTGCCATCCCCGATATCAGCCTAGTGAACCTTTGCTGCGTTCCTTCTATGGTAAGTTTATCCTTTCTTAGGTGGGGAGACCAAAATTGCACACAATACTCCAGATGTGGTCCCACCAAGACCTTATATAAATGCAGCAAGACATCCCTACTTCTGAACTGAAATCCTCTTGCAATGAAGGCCAACATACCATTTGCCTTCCTAATTGCTTGCTGCACCTCCCTGTTTACTTCCATTGATTGGTGTACAAGGACACCCAGATCCCTCTGTACATCCACATTTCCCAATATATCACCATTTAAATACTACTCTGCCTTTCTGCTTTTCACACTGAAACGTATAACTTCACATTTATTCACGTTATACTGCATCTGCCATGTGTTTGCCCACACACACAACTTGTCTAAATCATCCTGAAGCCTCCTCACATCCTCCTCACAACTCACAACCCCGCCCAGTTTTGTGTCATCAGCAAACTTGCAAATATTGCATTTGGTTTTCTCACCCAAGTCATTTATATATATCAAAAACAAAAACAGAATTACCTGGAAGAACTCAGCAGGTCTGGCAGCATCGGCGGAGAAGAAAAGAGTTGACGTTTCGAGTCCTCATGACCCTTCGACAGAACTTGAGTTCGAGTCCAGGAAAGAGCTGAAATATAAGCTGGTTTAAGGTGTGTGTGTGGGGGGCGGAGAGATAGAGAGACAGAGAGGTGGAGGGGGTTGGTGTGGTTGTAGGGACAAACAAGCAGTGATAGAAGCAGATCATCAAAAGATGTCAACCACAATAGTACAATAGAACACATAGGTGTTAAAGTTAAAGTTGGTGATATTATCTAAACGAATGTGCTAATTAAGAATGGATGGTAGGGCACTCAAGGTATAGCTCTAGTGGGTTTTTTTTTATATAGTGGAAATAGGTGGGAAAAGGAAAATCTTTATAATTTATTGGGAAAAAAAAAAAGAAGGGGGAAACAGAAAGGGGGTGGGGATGGGGGAGGGAGCTCACGACCTAAAGTTGTTGAATTCAATATTCAGTCCGGAAGGCTGTAAAGTCCCTAGTCGGAAGATGAGGTGTTGTTCCTCCAGTTTGCGTTGGGCTTCACTGGAACAATGCAGCAAGCCAAGGACAGACATGTGGGCAACAGAGCCGGGTGGAGTGTTAAAATGGCAAGCGACAGGGAGGTTTGGGTCATTCTTGCGGACAGACCGCAGGTGTTCTGCAAAGCGGTCGCCCAGTTTACGTTTGGTCTCTCCAATGTAGAGGAGACCACATTGGGAGCAACGAATGCAGTAGACTAAGTTGGGGGAAATGCAAGTGAAATGCTGCTTCACTTGAAAGGAGTGTTTGGGTCCTTGGACGGTGAGGAGAGAGGAAGTGAAGGGGCAGGTGTTGCATCTTTTGCGTGGGCAAGGGGTTGTGCCATAGGAGGGGGTTGAGGAGTAGGGGGTGATGGAAGAGTGGACCAGGGTATCCCGGAGGGAGCGATCCCTACGGAATACCGATAAGGGGGGTGAAGGGAAGATGTGTTTGGTAGTGGCATCATGCTGAAGTTGGCGGAAATGGCGGAGGATGATCCTTTGAATGCGGAGGCTGGTGGGGTGATAAGTGAGGACAAGGGGGACCCTATCATGTTTCTGGGAGGGAGGAGAAGGAGTGAGGGCAGATGCGCGGGAGATGGGCCGGACACGGTTGAGGGCCCTGTCAACGACCGTGGGTGGAAAACCTCGGTTAAGGAAGAAGGAGGACATGTCAGAGGAACTGTTTTTGAATGTAGCATCATCGGAACAGATGCGACGGAGGCGAAGGAACTGAGAGAATGGGATGGAGTCCTTACAGGAAGTGGGGTGTGAGGAGCTGTAGTCGAGATAGCTGTGGGAGTCGGTGGGTTTGTAATGGATATTGGTGGACAGTCTATCACCAGAGATTGAGACAGAGAGGTCAAGGAAGGGAAGGGAAGTGTCAGAGATGGACCACGTGAAAATGATGGAGGGGTGGAGATTGGAAGCAAAATTAATAAATTTTTCCAAGTCCTGACGAGAGCATGAAGCAGCACCAAAGTAATCATCGATGTACCGGAGAAAGAGTTGTGGAAGGGGGCCGGAGTAGGACTGCAACAAGGAATGTTCCACATACCCCATAAAGAGACAGGCATAGCTGGGGCCCATGCGGGTACCCATAGCCACACCTTTTATTTGGAGGAAATGAGAGGAAAAAACCCACTAGAGCTATACCTTGAGTGCCCTACCATCCATTCTTAATTAGCACATTCGTTTAGATAATATCACCAACTTTAACTTTAACACCTATGTGTTCTATTGTACTATTGTGGTTGACATCTTTTGATGATCTGCTTCTATCACTGCTTGTTTGTCCCTACAACCACACCAACCCCCTCCACCTCTCTGTCTCTCTATCTCTCCGCCCCCCACACACACACCTTAAACCAGCTTATATTTCAGCTCTTTCCTGGACTCGAACTCAAGTTCTGTCGAAGGGTCATGAGGACTCGAAACGTCAACTCTTTTCTTCTCCGCCGATGCTGCCAGACCTGCTGAGTTCTTCCAGGTAATTCTGTTTTTGTTTTGGATTTCCAGCATCCGCAGTTCTTTTGTTTTTA
Organism: Carcharodon carcharias; assembly: GCF_017639515.1. Classification (NCBI taxonomy): domain Eukaryota; kingdom Metazoa; phylum Chordata; class Chondrichthyes; order Lamniformes; family Lamnidae; genus Carcharodon; species Carcharodon carcharias. The sequence goes on along the minus strand of NC_054471.1, from coordinate 190,460,822 downwards.
TCATTTATATATACCATGAATAGCTGGGGCCCAAGCACTGATCCCTGTCGTACATCATTAGTCACTGCCTGCCATCCGGAAAAAGACCCATTCATTCCCACTCTCTGTTCCTGGTCTGCCAAACAATTCTCATTCCACGCCTGTATATTACCCCTGATCCCATGTGCTTTAATTTTGCCCACTAGCCTCTTAAGCGGGACCTTATCAAAAGCCTTCTTGAAATCCAAGTACGCCACATCCACTGGTTCTCCCTTATCTATTCCACTAGTTACATCCTTAAAAAACCCAAGTGGATTAGTTAAGCATGAGTTCCCATGCTGAATTTGTTCAACCCCATTAATGCTTTCCAAGTATTCTGTTACCACGTCTTTTATAATAGACACTAGCATTTACCCCACTACTGATGTTAGGCTAACTGGGCTGTAACTCTCTGTCTTTTCCTCTCCCTCCTTTTTTAAATAGTGGGGTTACATTTGCCACCCTCCAATCTGTAGGAAATGCTCCAGAGTCTATAGGATTTTGCAAGATGACCACCAATGCATCCAATATTTCCAGGGCCAATTTCTTTAGCTCTCTGGGATGTAGATTATCAGACCCTGGGGATTTTTAAGCTCTTAACCCCATTAATTTCTCTAGCACCATTTTTTTATTAATAATAATTTTCTTCAATTCCTCCCTTTCACTAGACCATTGGTTCCCTAAATTTCTGGGAAATTATTTGTGTCCTCTTTTTGTGAAGACAGAACCAAAAATATGTGTTCAATTCTTTGCCATTTCTTTGTTCCCTATTATAATTTCCCCTGTTTCTGACTGTAAGAGACCTACGTTTATCTTTGCTAATCTTTTTCTCTTCACATATTTATAGAAGCTTTTACAGTCAATTTTTTATGTTCCCTGTAAATTTATTCTCATACTGCATTTTCCCCTTCTTAATCAATCTTTGTGTCTACTTTGCTGAATTCTAAAAGGCTCCTAATCCTCAGGGTTGCTGCTTTTTCTGGCAATTTTATGTCTCCTCTTTGGATCTAATACTACCCCTAATTTCTTTTGTAATCCATGGTAGCACCACCTTTCCTGTTTTATTTTTACTCCGGACAGGAATGAATAATTGTTGTAATTCATGCATACATTCCTCAAATATTAGCCATTGCCTATCCACTGTCAATCCTTTTAGTAAGGTTGCCCAATCCATCACTGCCAACTTGTGCCTCATACACTCGCAGTTCCCTTTATTTAGATTCAGGACTCTAGTTTCAGATTCAACTTCTTCACTCTACATCTTAATGAACAATTCTATCATTTTATGGTCACTCTTCCCCAAGCGATCCCGCACAGCAAGATTGTTAATTAACCCTTTTTCATTGCACAATACCCAGCCTAGGATAGGATAGTTGGTTCTTCAACATATTGGTCTAAAAAACCAACATATACACACTCCAGGAAATCCTCCTCCACTGTATTATTGCTAGTTTGGTTTGTCCAATCCATATGCAGATTAAAATCATCCATGATTACAGTTGTACCCTTATTGCATGTGTCTCTAATTTCCTGTTTAATACCTTCCCTTACACCTCCATTACTGTTTGGGGGCCTATAGACAACCCCCACCAATGTTTTATGCCCCTTGGTGGTTCTTATCTCCACCCAAACAGATTCCACATCATGAGATTAGGAGCCAATATCCTTCCTCACTATTGCATTGATTTCCTCCTTTACTAACAGTGCTACCCCATCTCCTTTCCCTATTTGTCTGTCCTTCCTAAATATTGAATACCCCTGGACGTTCAGTTCCTTCCTTGGTCACCTTGTAGCCATATCTCCGTAATTTCAACTATATCATAACCATTTATATCTACCTGTGCTGTTAATTCATCTACCTTATTGCGAATGCTCCGCACATTAAGATACAATGCCTTTAGACTTGTCTATTTAACCTTGGCTTTATGTTGCACTATGACCCTATTCGTTTTTCACCCTTGTTTTTTCTGCCTTCCATTTTTGCTTCTTACTTTTCTGTCTTTCGTTTCTATCCTTGTTTCCTCCTCCTCTGTCTCCCTGCTCAGGTTCCCATTCTCCTGCCATTCTAGTTTAAACCATCCCCGACAGCACGAGCAAACACCGCCCCCCCCCAAGGACATTGGTCCCAGTCCTGCCCAGATGTAACCCGTCCTGTTTGTACTGGTCCCATCTTCCCTAGAAAAGGCCCCAGTGTCCCAGCAATCAGAATCCCTCCCCTCTACACCATTTCTTCAGCCACATGTTCATCCGATATATCCTGTTATTTCTACTCTCACTAATACGTGGCACTGGTAGTAATCCTGGAATGACTATCTTTGAGGTCTAACTTTTTAATTTACATCCTAACTCCATATATTCAGCTTGTAAGACCTCATCCATTTTTTTACCTATGTCGTTGGTACCACGATCAGTGGCTGTTCGCCCTCCCCCTTCAGAATATCCCGCAGCCTCTCCCTTGACCCTGGCATCAGGGAGGCAACATACCATCCTGGAGTCTCTTTTACGGCCAGAGGAATGCCTGTCTGCTCCCCTTACTATTGAATCCCCCATCACTATAGCCCTGCCATTCTTCTTCCTCCCCTCTTGTGCAGCAGAGCAACCAATGGTGTCATGGACTTGGCTCCTGCTGCTTTCCCCTGAGAAGTCCTCTCCCCCAACAGTACCCAAAACGGTAAATCTATTAGAGAGGGGACGGCCACAGAGGACTCCTGTACTACCTGCCTTCCTCCAGTCTGCCTGGTGGTTACCCATCTCCTTTCTACCGGTTCAGTCTTTACCTGCATTGTGACCACCTCACTGAACGTGCTGTCCATGAGAGTCTCAGCATCGCGGAGGCTCCACAGTGAATCCACCCGCAGCTCCAGCTTTGAAATTAGTGTTTAGCCAGTAGCTGCAGCTGGACACACTTCATGCGCACATGGTCGCCAGGGACACTGGAAGTGCCCGTGACTTCTCACATAGCGCAGGTATGGGTAAGTGTTAGATTAACTTCAGGTGAGGAGTAGATGAGCAAGTAAATGCCAGTATCGAACAGTTGCTATCCAATTTGTACCACTTGACGTTCACTTTGAGAAAATGGTATCTCGTTGGCTGCCTCACCATTGACACAACGTCATGAAGTTGCTGTATTTATACAGTAGATACGAACTAAGCTCACCGCAGTGAGCTACGACTTATTAGCCTTTTAACAAGATGATGAGTGCTAAATATTGCCAATCAGCAGCTCTGGAACTGAAAATTAACTATTACAATTGTGGAGTTTGACTCAGTAGGGCAGCAATTAAGTCTTTCATGAAGCAGATTAATAATTTAAGAAGTGTTGACATAAGCAAGACCACCTTAAAGATTTAAGCCCAAAATACCATGAGGGTTGCCATATCAGTGGGAGAGTGGCAGACAGGACCCTAAGTTCACCTGAGCAAACACATCCAAATCATGTCCCCCAGGCCCAGGGTAGGGTAACCTCCTTGGATGAGGCAGACCAACAGAACCTTTAAGAGCCCACCAGTGCCACCAGCCCTATTATTACCCCAGAAAATAGAAGTTGCACCACGCACAATCACCAGGTACATTTTTCTAATCTCATTGGAGCTGTTCTTTTTTAGAAAGATAATTAATACCCTCTGGGGATCGTGTAAAAAAGATGGTTTGTTTATTAATCTTCCTCCCTTCCCAAGTCACAGACACACACTCCCCTCCCTCCTTCATCCTTCAATTTTCCATGTGGAATCATCCTTTTCTCACCCACAAAAAGGCCCATCTCCTTCTTGACGGGTGTACTTCCCTCCTCTCCATCAGTTCACACTGGCACTCTATCGCCCTTTTTCCCAGTTTACTTTATCTTCACCGGCTTGCCACATTCCTGCTGCATCTGCGTTTTTTGAAGGATTTGGGCTATATTGCTGGAGTGGGGGAGTTCCTAACCTCTCAAGTCACAAATCCAGTAATTCTTTCCTCCACAAGTTTTGCAGATTTGTGCTTTCTAGTGCCCTAACTCATGAGCAGGGACCTGCATTGCTCAGAGGTGAACAGAAAACCATGAGTACTCCAGTGGAAATATGAAACAATAGCAGTAAATGCCAGAAACGCACTGGTAGCTCAAAGAAGATAGTTAATGTTTTGGGTGGGACTTTTCATCAAAACTGTCTGAGGCAAATTAGAGCTATCTCCTTTATAGGACTGACAAGGATAAATCGTGGTGTGCCCAACAGGAAAAATAGAAACGAGAGAGGTCAATACTTCGAGCATATTCTCCCTTGGGCTTGGGTTTGGGCCTTGGCTGTTAAGTAATCTTTGTGTCATTCATGAGCCAAGCAATGACCATCGCTAACAAGTGTAAGGCCAATAAATGCAAGGAACATCATCACCTCCTGACTTTGAAAGATATCATCATTCTTTCATTGTTGCTGGATCAAAAACTTGTAATTCCTTACCCACATGTCATAAACTTTACAATAAGTGAGAGACAGACAAGGCAAATGAAGATGCAATGGTTAAGTGACATTAAGCTTGGATTATAAAGGGCTGCAGATTTTCAGAAGAAGGAAAGACTGAATGGATTAGGAATTCCAGAATCTCGAGGCCCTGGTAAAAAAAAAGATTTAGAGTAAGAGAAATGTAAGTTGAAGTTTCCTTAACTTTAAATCATAGCCATCTCGCTGATTCAGCACTTGGAATTCCATATCCAGGTGATGTATTCTTTTAGGAAATGAAATTCCATTGAGTGCTATTTTTAGCACACTGGTTCATTCGGTCATGTGAAATTTCAATTATTCAAGGCAAAATATTCAAAATACACATAGATATTTGACATAAGAGTATGAAAACCAGCAGGAGCCACATTGCACCTAATTAATGACTTAAGACTTTGTGCAGAATTGTCCAAAATTTGCACTAAGTGCGGTAGCGGGCAGGAAAAAGAACGTTTTATCTGCCGGCCGCATTGGTGACTTTTCACGCCATAACATCCCCAAACCTGCCTCATCAATCATGCATTCCCAGGAAACACACCATCTCGTTGGCAGGCAGGCTCTCCTACGCCCGCCACACCGTCACCTCGCTGCTTCCTCATGCCAGGTGCCATATTTAAAGCGCAGCCGCGTGCACACCTCTCAGGGCTTCCAGCCCAGGACCACTGCACAGAAGGCGTGCCCCCGAGAGGCAAGAAGACTGCAGCACCCCCCCCCCCCCCCCCCCCACCGATTCAGTGATGTGCCCCTGGAATGCTTTTTGGAGGCCATGGAGGCCCACTGTGGTGTCCTCTACCCCCACCTTGGCAGCAAGTGGGGCAGCAACATTACCAGTCTAGCTTGGGAGGCAGTGGCAGTGGTGGTCAGCACCAACGCACTGCAAAAGAGGACAGCCACCCAGTGCCACAAGAGGATGAATGATCTCCTCTGTTCCGCCAGGGTAAGTCACTCTTCTCATTGCTCTCAACTCACACATTCACAAACCCATCACACACCCACAGGACCCTCAGTCACTGCCAGTTCAAGGGACATCACCATTCACTCTCTCACACACACCTTCATTGTCCTCATCCCGTAAATGGGACCACTCACCACCCACACATGCCAGGCATGCTTATAATCTGGCCTGGAAGGCATCCTGCTTACACTCTCTCTGTCTCTATTCATGCAGGACAAGCTGGCACACAATGAGAGAGAGAGGTCACAGATTGGTGGGGGCACCCCTGAAATTGAAGTACTCATGGACTTTGAAAACAGAGCTGTCCAGCTGGCCGGCGATGACCAGGACTGTTCCTGTGCTGACAGTGAGGTCAGCGCTGCTCAACCAAGTGAGGATCCAGCAGTGCAATATTCATCAGATAACCATGCTGTGAGTGATGTGTCCTGTTTCACAGGCCACTGCCGCGCACTAATTATCTCTCCCTCCTTTCACAGGCACATCTGGGAAACAGCCGCGGGACTCCACAACCAAGGTCCTGGACTCAAGCCTCGAAGAAACCTCAGAAGAGGAATCTGCCGAAACCCCAATTGAGGTCCCATCACAGCGCTCATCCACACCCTCCGCCAGCACAGAGACACATAGCTCAGTGGGACCTAGTTCTAGGCTAGCCTTGGGGTCTCAATCTGGTGAACGCTTCACACTGTTGGATCCACAGCAGTCGGTGGCAGGGACTTCCCAGGTCTCTGGCACTGGGAGGCCTACTGGAGGCCAGAAATCTGCTGGGTTCGAGTCAGATGATGAGCCTCTGAACTCAGTCATACCTCAGTTGCTGGAGCTGCAAAGGCAAGCTCGGGAACATCAGGAAGGTATGTCTGCTGCACTCCTTGGATTGCAAGGCACGAACAGGAGTCCATCTGCCTTCAGGCTGAGGTGATAACTCTGGTATGCCAACTCACTGAGGTCAACCCTGGTAGGATGGCAGTCGCCATGGAGACCTTGGTCCTGGACTTCGCTCCTGCATGTGCGTGGGCTAAACCTCATCACCGATGCCATAGTTGGCCTCCAACAGTGTCAATATGAGCGGGGAGCTGGGCAATTCGATATCACTCCAACTTCCCCTTGTCCTCAAGGATTCATTCAGGGACCCTGGGGCCATCCACACAGGTGACTCCAGGATCCTAATCCACTCCTCCTGTGACCCCAGCAGGTCCAGATCCACAGGCCGAGGAGGGTGACACTGCCACACAGCAGGAACCTGAAAGCAGGCTGGGGCCCTCCATGTCTTGGCCCTCCAGAGGGCGCCCGCCAAGGTCATCACAGACAGGGCGTAGCAGTCAGCAGGCTGCCTCCACCTCTGCTGTGGATGTCAGGGGAGAATCAAGACAGGGTTAGGGAGGTTAAGGAGACGTAGTTGAACAACCTGGGCGCAGGTGTTAATCATGTGTACATAATGTTCACTATTGTAAATAAACTCCCAAAAATGTCTCCTTGCCTATGGCTCCTTGTTCTGATGAGCAGTGTTCATGTCACTCAGATGTGAAACCTTTCTGCACAAGATAAAGGCAGGTGTCTCAGTCCAGGGCCTCTTCCTTGTGCTTTGTGCAGCCTTCAGACCAAAGTGATGGTCCAGTCTCAGGCTCCCTGGACACATTACTGATGCCTACACCTCGATGGTGCTTGTCTTTGTTGCCAGAATGTAGTGGGCAGGTGTTACTGAGTTCCGTCATTCTCTCTGTGTGCTCTCAGCACCTTTGAGGTGGGGCTGGCCATCCATCACTTCAGAATCTGTGACTGGTACACTGTGCTCCTGAAGGGGTCAGGTGCTGAAGGCTCACAAAGGATCAGGTGCATTTAAAGTTTCCCGGCTGTGTCCCCATGGTATGACCCTGATCACAGAGCCCAAGTGAGCTGCCCTCAGCCAGACAGGAGTCAGACATACACAGAGGCCATGTGAAGATCCATGGAGTGTCCTCACTGCATGTTATCATCATCCTCCTGGAATTGAGTGACTGATAGGGCCTCTACTGCGTTTCCATGACAAGGGCAAAATCACAGAGGGTATTTGTGCTGCCATCAGCCAGACTGGAGTCAAATGTTCACAGATGCAATGTGAGGATCTATGGTGTCTCCTCACTGCATGTCGTCATCATCCTCCATGAATCTAACAGCCCTGAGGGCCTCCCGAGCACACCTGCCTCATCTGGCCAGTGCAATGGCCTCATCGGCAGCATTTTCACCTTTGAGGACCTCATCCCCATTAATGTCCTCCTCATCAGAGGAGACGTGCAGCTCCTGTATCATCTCCTCAGCCAGCTCCTCTCCCTGCACTGGTACCAGGTTATAAGGGGCGCAGCAGGCGATGATGATATGTGACACCTTCTGTGGACTGTATTGCAGGTCACCACCAGACCGGCCCAGGCACCGGAATCTCATTTGCAACATCCCAATCGTTTGTTCCACCAAGGTACAAGTTGCAGCATGAGTCTTGTTGTAGCTTCTCTCTGCTGCACTCCAAGAATGTCACAGGGGTGTCATCAGCCATGTCCTCTGTGGGTAGCCTTTGTCCCCGAAGAGCCAACCCTGCAGCTTCTCTGGACCCTGGAAGACGTCAGGGATCTGAGAGCTGCTAAGGCTATAGGAGTCGTGGAAACTCACTGCGAATTGTGCGCAGTCCTGCAGGATGTGTTTGTGGTGGTCGCACACCAGCCGCACATTCAGTGAGTGGAAGTCCTTACGGTTGATATAGTTGGTCTCTTGTTGTGATGGAGATCTGAGTGCTACGTGAGTGCAGTCGATGGCACTCTGCACCTGTGGGAACCCAAGATCTGGGCCAATCCCAGCGCTCTTGCTTTACTGGCCCTGGGCAAATTGCACCAAGTTGTGTTGCCTTCGGGAAGGTGGTATCCTTGACCTCATGGATGCATTTGTGGGTGGAGGCTTGTGATATCCCACAGAGGTCACTTGTGGAGCCCTGAAAGGAGCCACAGGTGTAGACATTGAGCACAGCCACTGGCATAGGTTCCTTCCATGCCCTCATGGCGCCAAATCCTGTAGCAGGTGGCATGTGTGGCCAATCAGTTCCCTAGACAAGCGCAGTCTTCATCAACACCGGTTCTCAGTCATCTGCAGGAATGAAAGGCGGCGTCTATAGACCCTGGGTCTAGTTAGGCACCGACCAGCGATGGCTCGCTGTGGTTCTTCAGCAGAGTGTGCCAGAGCCCCAGCTGCCCCTTCTTCCTGAGGGTGCTGCTCCTCCCTCTGCACAGCCAGGCACTTCAATCACTCCCTTCTCCTTTGTTTCTGCTCTCTGTAAGACATTAGGCACACAGCTAGGTCACCAGTCTCCATGCTCCTGATGTACTCCTCCTGCAGGATGATAGAGAGAGATGCATGGGTTAGCATGGGTGCACTAAGAACCTCTCTTGGATAAACCTGAAGGGCGATAAACGCATCCCAGAGAGTGCTGGCCACCACTTTGATGGCCAGAGTTTAGTGCGCTGCATGGCTGCCCGAAACCCCACCCACCTCCACCCAACCCGACTGGCAGCAGCTTTGCCCACTGGACTGCCGGCTGTGCTCTCAGCTCAGGTACAGGCATTCTCCTAACCTGCACTACAAGTCTGCGCTGTTAGCTTGAACCGTGGGGGAGACTGATCCAAACTCAGATGCTGACATTGCAAGGACTGTGAGCACCTCCACCAGTGACTGTTCCATGGGCAGCTTTAGCAAGGAGATTATACAATGTGCTCTGTTGCCCAACTGTTCTGCAGTCCACTAAAATGCTCATTAGTTTTCAGTCTGTGCCCGAGGGGTGAAAAGCTCTGGAGTATTTGGTGGCACTTCCAGGACTCAGCTGTAGAGGAATAGTCATTTTGTACAAGGTTTCCCTAACGCGTGGCTGCTTCCCTCCCCTCCTCCCCTGCACGTCCTTGTGCACTACCATCAACTGCAGGGCAGCTCTTGCTCCCACCCCAACTCACCTGAAACGCAGAGCAACCTTTGCCCCAGCAGTGCACTGTCAGCCAGCCGGAAATAAACAACCTGCCTGTGTCCTCACCTAAATGCCACAACCTTGAGGTCCAACAGGCGACTGACATGAACATTGCACAACGTTACTGCGCACCCTCCTCCTATTTCCCCTTGAAATGAAGGTTACCAGCTGCACACCTTATATATGCTGCTGTGATGTCACGCCAGTGCGCTTGGATGATCCCGTGTTGGGGGCATGTTTCCGGCGTACTGGGTTTCTGATGATATGCGGATGTATCACAATGAAGGTCTCGATGTCTGGTGGTGGGGAATGTGGCCTGCCATTGATGGGGACAGAGTGGACGGTTGCAAATGTGTTTCGCCACGGCGTGAAACTGATTTTTGGCCTTCCTGCCATATTGTCTGCTCACACCTACTATGATGCCCGATGCCAGTGGGCACAGGAAATTCTGCCCCTTATGTAATGTTCCTCCCCGCACAAAATTGTTTTCAAATTTATATATATCCTTTTCTCTTTGAAGTGCAAAAGCGATTTGCACAAAAAAAACTATTTTTTAAAGTGTAATAAATTCTATGTGGATCTTCTTTTTGTGCTTGTGCAGAAGACCATGAAATTATATTGACAACAAACACAGTGGGCATCAGTTTTGTCTTGCCAGTGCAACCAATGAAAGAAGTGCAGATCAAGAGTAAAAGTCCTCTGGAGCAGTCAACACAGGATCCACACCAGTTTTCTGGTCTCCCCATTTGAATAGTTTAAGTGAGCTGACAACACAACATCGCCAGTTCACCAATTAGGAGGTTAGAAATCAGGTCCTGTTGTATGTTCTTAAGGGGCAGTAGCTTAAAAGAGATGTTCTCTTGTTTGTGGCCAAAATAGGGGGGAAAAAAAACTTCAGTGAGCTGCAATGTCTGGATCAAGCAGGTTTTCAGATAGCCATGGAAATACTGGTAGAGCAAGTCCTAGGTTCGAAGGAGGCCCTCATTTTCCAAAGGTGGTATACGAACAAAGGGAGAAAACCAAACTTCAGATATACCTATATGAAAGAAAGGTACACTGCAGTCAAAATGGAGGAGATGGAGGCCTGTGCAGGAAGTGTTGCCAGTTTCCCTTCCTCTTCTGTTTCTATTTACTTCATTCAGTCACACAATCACATGTTGATCATTATGTTGCCACCCTTCTGTCAGTGCTTACCTCCACAATTGCATCCTAACCCTTTTCCCTCCCCCATTTTTCCAAGTCAGTCACTGTGTCAGCCATGGCTCAGCTGGTAGCACCCTTGTCTCTGAGGTAGATATAAAAAATTCCACGGTGGCCTATATTTGTCTCTCAACCAATGTCACTAAAACGGATTACTTAGTAATTTTCACATTGTTATTTGTCAGATTTTGATGTGCATAAATGGCTATCATATCTCTTACATTACAACAATGACTACACTTCAAAAATGCATTTATTTGGCTGTAAAAAATCACTTGGGGAAGGCTGAGTTTGTGAAAATATATAAACGCAAACCTTTTTTTCTTTTAGTGCCAAGCAGAGGGAGCTCTGGTAACAACGCATGTTCATTTGCATTTAGCCTACCTAGCAATTATACAGAAATGGGCATCCCCTACGATTTAATAAGCATGAGGAGATTACACTGGAGGTTTCACTGAGCACAAATGATCAGGAATGTGTGGAAGAAGCAGCCAAAAGCCAATGGAGCAGCTAGGTTGAGGGCCAGCACATGTTCTAACTGTGCTGACGAGGAAGGATCTTCTAGAGTTTGCTTCTCCACAGATCACTTGGAGAACTGAGCTCCAACCTGGCAGCAGGTTCAGTCAGGCAACAGGAGTGGAACAAGATGCCATCTCATGACGCAACTTCTGTACCCTCATGATCCCTGAACCAGTACCCACACTGGTGTCAGAAAGGAAGTTGGCTCAGAGTTTCCCTTTCTCAGGGAAGCCGTTGTTATAGTTTGCAGCTGGACCCATTCAGGCCCACACTCCTACAGATTGCTGTCCATGAACATCTGTTGAAGCTTTGAATGAACCGCAATAGTCTCCCATCTCCTATGTTGCAGCTGCCTGTGGTGGCAACCATTACGTTAGGCAAGGGAGCACTTCAGACAGACTAGGCTCTCACAATGGGGTGAGAAGAAACATTTGTAGGCCTTTTTTAAACCAGTAAACAACAAACTTGTTTGAAACTTTGTGCACAGAAAGTACTCCTGTAGTAACTGACGCTCCTGCAATGTCAGCTGATATGAGTATTTTTAGGCATTTGCTGTTGCTTACATGCCTATTAAAGCAGAGGTGTGGATTGTTCAGCAGAAGTTGAAATAGCTCTGGCTGCAGGCTTCTCCTGGGATTCTCTGCTTCCTGCAATCCTCTTGTCATCTGCTTCTTCTCCTCCATTATGCTGAAGGTCCTTATCCAACAATGGCTCTGTATGTTTTTCTCCATTTCACAGTAAAGATAAACAAACCACAGTCACTCAAACACTCCTTTGAACCATTTTTCTGGATGACGTATGAGCTGATGATCCAGGCATCTGAATTATTGTTTGAGGGTTTCCAGTGGTATTTTTGGCAAGAGCGCGACTTGACCCATGCATCTGGCTGTTGCGGAGTTCTGCAGCCAAGCATGGGTTTCCAAGTGGAGCCTGATTCGAAATATGCGGGGTTGGCCCCTGTCTCCAAGCAGTCAGACCTTGCTGTGCAGGGGCTAATGGTGGGGGATGGATGATTGAGTGAATAGAGAAATACAATGGCAGTTGCCAAAGAAGCAAGCACAAAAGTGCATGATGCCAGTTACACACAAATAGAGGGAAACCCTTGCAACTCATGATGGCTGGAACGATGCATGGAGGAGCACAGAGGATGATATGAGTGCAGTCAATAGCACCCTGGACTTTGGGGTATCTTGCAATCTGTGCAAGCCCCACAGTCTTATCCTTCTGCTCCCCAGTGTCCATGGAGAAATTGGTGAATGCATTTGATGTTGCATCTAAGGTATCACTCTCCTGTTTAATATAAGGGTGGGTTGTAGATGACTAATATTGCTGACACCCACTGTGATAGCCTGGAAGGAACCAGAGGCAAAGGTGTTTGGTGTTTGGCAATGCTGTCCAAGCAGTAGGCTGTAGGTCAATATGAAACAATACGGGACACTACTCTGTCATTCCCTCATCAGAAAATCAAATCCTCCTTATGCACTGCTCCTCAGAGAACTGGAAGTATACTTTAATGAGCTTATAAATGCTGTTAGGAGGGCAAGGCTGTCTCCAGGCATGCCTCTTTCTATTTGTTCTTCCTCTAGCAGCAGCTTTGTTCGTTCCTTCCTCATGTTCCTCCTCTTCCTTCTCCCAGAATGGGACACCTAAAACAGCCCTCATTAAGGAACAACTGCAATGTGAGAAGCCCCTTAACAGTTCAGAATCTCTAATAGCGACAAGTACTTCCTAATCCTTTAGAGTAAAAAAACCCACCAGCTACTGCAAAAAAAGCAGTTTAGGTTTAGCTGATGATCCCTTTAAAAAAACACCTCAAGACTTGTGCTACCATCAGTGGTGGGTGAAAGAGAAAATGGCATTAAACAAGTGGTAGGTCTGCTGTTGTAATATCACTGAACCCTAATTTAACTGCATATTCATGAGGCTCTCAACTGTTTTGGGCAGAAACTCTGACGACCAAGATTGATGTCCACAGAGAACAAGGCCAGTTGTAAAAGTAGCAATAAGTGAGCAAGAAGAACAGTGTTATTTTACACACACCACTTTTTTTTGAGGACAGCTAGAGCAGAAAGGAAATTAAATTTATACAAATGTGCAGCCAGTGGAAATATTATTAAGAAACTGAAGGAAATATTTTTTTCCATTTTAGTATGTCATTGTTATAGCGTGCGCTATGTGCAACATGCACTGCAGCAGCTTATCAAGGTCCCTCCAACGGCACCTTCCAAACCCATGACCTCTGCCACCTAGAAGGACAAGGGCAACAAGTGCAAGGGAACACCAGCACCTGAAAGTTCCCCTTCAAGCCACACACTATCCTGGCTTGGAACTACATCACTGTGTTCCTTCACTGTCAGGGGGATGAAAATCACGGAGCTCCTGTCCGAGCAGCACTGTGGGAGGGCCTGCACCAGACTGCAGCGGTTCAAGAAGGCAGCTCATCACCACCTTCTTGAGGGCAATTAAGGATGGGCAACAAATGAAGGCTAGTGGCATTCACATTCCATGATAGAAACCCTGCAATTACTAATTTGCTTTTGTGTTTTAAATTCATAATATTTAAAACAGTTTTCCGGCTTTTTACTATATCATGACTAACTATAGGGAATTAACTTTTCTCCAGGTTGTCATCTTCTACAGATTACCGATGTCCCAATGGACATTATACGAATTATTGATTGTATTTCTCTGCCAGTGTGCTCTGAAATACTGACGCTTTCAAAAGTCACAGCTATCCCATTAAAATGTTACTCTAAAGCTATCCTGGTAAATTTGATTTTAACTTTAGAATATATGGATGGACAGGTTTTTGTGACATAGGTTCACCATTTCCTTGTCTTTTTAGTGTGTTTAAAAAACTAACCACCTGGTTTTAATCTGAACTCTCTTCTTTGTGACCCACCACTTTAGTTCTCCATCAGTGAAAAATGAATTTGATATAGAGAAGCATGCTGTCACACTCAGTTTGTATCACATGTAGAATTTTTCTAAATGACAGAAACATTTTTGCTGATTTGTAGACAGCACACTTGGGCAAACCATAAGCCCTTAAGACGTAGGAGCAGAAGTAGGTCAATCAGCCCATCGAGTCTGCTCCACCATTCAATGAGATCATGGGTGAACTGATAATCCTCAACTCCATGTTCCTGCCATTTCCCCACAACCCTTTATTCCCTTACTGATTAAAAATCTGTTTATGCCAGCCTTGAATTTACTTAACGACCTAGTTTCTACAGCCCTCTGCGGTAAAGAATTCCACAGAGTGACTTCCCTCTGAGACAAGAAATTCTTCCTCATCTCTGTCTTAAATGGTTGTTTATTGTTTTTTTAAATAAACTATATGGATGGAAATCACTTTGGGCCTGGTTTCTGGCCTGAAATAAGCACCAGAGACAGAGCCCATTCCCCAGCCAGGAGGCCTAAGGCTGGCCTAAAATTAGGCCTCAGGTCTCAATATTTGGAGAAGTTCCTGACACCTGTTGCTCCTCCGCAGGCAGCTTGCCCATTTTAAAAGGATAAATTCCAGGCCACTTGCCACATTGGCTATGTTATGAAGTTAAGCCCCAGGAGGAGGGTGGAGGGGGCGAAACAAGATACTGTGCTCCAGCTCCTACTGGTTTCACAGGGACATTTAAAATGAAATGTTTTAAAGCTCATCTTTTGCTGGTGGTTTCTTCAGCAGCCACTGAAAAATTCAGGGTGTAACGGGCTTAGCTACTGCCACTGCTCTACCCTGCAATGCCCAATTTGCCAGAAGGGGCAGAAGCCATTTACAGATGTAAGATGGCTGCCACAGAGCCCGAAAAATGGCCTAACCCAAGTTGGAGGTCTTTCTTGCGTCCTTTACACTTGGGACTTTGGTCCTGGAAATTGACCCTCATGGTGTCCATTTTACACCATATGGATGACATCAGATTACTTAGGATATATGGCACAGAAACAGGCTATTTGGCCCACCCAGACCATGCCAGCATTTATGCAGTCCTCCAGGCTCTTTCCATATATTCTCACTTAAACCTGGCATCTTAACCCTCTATTGTCTTCTCCCATAAATGCTTGTCTAGCTTCCTAAATGCATCTATACACTTCAACCGCTCCCTGAGGTACCGAGTTCCGCGTTCTCACTACTCTTTGGGTAAACGGCTTCTTCCGAATTCCCTATTGGATTTCTTGGTGACTATATTATATTCATGGTCTCATGCCAGGCTCTTCCACACAAGTGAAAACATTTGGCTGAATGCAATGGCTGTGGTTCAGCCCCATCCACCGGCCAGGAAGCCGGAGGGAGGGGGATTGGTGGGGAGGGGGTGGGGTGGGGGCAGCAGTGGGGTGTCAATGGCTTTTCCCATGGACCTGACAGGATTAAATGTCAATCAGGCAGTTAACTGCCTGCCGTCGGGGATTCCATGCCATTGGGGGTGGGGGGGGTGGTGTTATCCCGCCTCCGGGTTCTGCTGGTCAATTGGGGGGGACGTGTGGAGGGGGGAGGAGGGAAGATGGGAGGGGGGGGGGGGTTGCGAGATGGAATGGAGAAGCCCCTCCATGGACCACAGGTGGACTTGACACGACCATGTGAGGAGGGGTGGAATGACTCCCCTATTCTCCCACCCCGGGTCTGACCGTCACAGGGTTTCTTAGTGAATTTAGGAAGGATGTGATTGGCTAATTCTGTAGGCGTCCCATTATTTACGCTTTCAGGTGGTAAAGGATTAGTCAGACAGGTTTTCTTAGGTTAAACAAAGAGCAAGATAAGTTTATTGAAGCTATATCCCAAATCAAAAGAGCAGAGCTGGGATTTTCTGGCCCCATCATGGGGGATTCAGCGGCCCAGTCAAAAGCCCATTAACCTTCGGCAGGACCGGATGATCCTAGTGGTGGGTAGGCCGGAAAATCCACCCCCCCCCACACCCCCCAACCCCCCCGAGTTAAATCGCAACCATCATTCGGGGGGCAGGGTTTTGCCCTTGGTGGGGGTGCTCGGCAGGGGCGGGGTGGGGGGGGTGGCGGTGGGTGGGGGCTGTGGGGAAGCCGACCTCCACCCGCGATCGGCACCGCAGCGCGATTTTACGCGGGCGGTGCCAATTAAGGCCGGCCCGGCGTGGAACGCAATTGGCGGCGCTGAACACCGCCTGTGCAGGCGGTGGGGGCGAGGGGGGGTGTGGAGGGGGGCGGGGTTGCGAGCGAGCCTAGTGCGGACTCCTGTGAGCAGGGACTTGTTTTTAATTCAAGTGTGAAATTTTAATTTTCTTTTTATTTGCTTTAGGGAACCTCGTCCAGCCCGTGGACGAGGTTTCCTAAAAAGTGCAAAGGCCGCTGGGCCTTTTCGCCTGCGCCCGCCAATTGTCGGGATGGATGGGCGGCGTAAGTTTGACGTGAGTTACCTTCCTAATGGACTTAATAGGCCCTTTAATTATTGCCGGGCACGCAGACGACTCGGTGCGCGCCTGCCGGACAAAATATCGCGGAACCACGCGATGATGTCAGGACACGCGGCTCAGGTAATTGCGCGTCATTTTACACTCGGCTGGGCTGGACACCTCTCCAGTCCCCGAGCTCGATATTCTGCACCATATGTCACACATTTTTGTCTGGGCCCACACACACACACACACACACACACACACACACACACACACACACACACACACACACACACACACACACACACACACACACACACACACACACACACACACACACACACATACCAGTACAGATGGCAGAATAAAGGGATAGGCTTAAGCATTTTTTTTACTGTTTGTGAAGAAGATACAACAAAGGATTATGCGGTTAGCTGTTCCTTGGCTGGTCCCGATGCTGCGATTCTACATTGTACCACTTTGTTCAGTTGTCTTCCAGGGTGTAGTTGCATGGGAGCAGATTTCTCTGTTTTATTCCCAAAGGAATGCGGTAGGTTTCTCTTCTTAGAGTGGTTACACCTGGGCACAATGCTTCTGAGACAGGGAGAGAAAGAGAGGGCACATCTTCAGCATGTTTCCGGTGCTGCATGGTCTTTTGCTCTCCCTCTCTTGCTTGGTAAGCAACCACCTTAAAGTAAAATAAAAGCAAAATACTGCGGATGCTGGAAATCTGGAACAAAAACAAAAATAGCTGGAAAAACTCATCAGGTCTGACAGCATCTGCGGAGAGGAAGACAGAGTTAACGTTTCGAGTCCGTATGACTCATCATCAGGACTAAAGAGAAATAGAAATGAGGTGAAATATAAGCTGTTTAAAGGGGGGTGGGACAAGTGGAGTTGGATAGAGGGCCAGTGATAGGTGGAGGCAAAGAAGAGATTGCCAAAGATGTAATAAACAAAAAGACAAAGGGGTGTTGACTATGGTGATATTAGCTAAAGGATGTGTTAACGGTGACATTAAGGGTAGAAAGCAGAATGAGCAAGGTACAGATAGCCCTAGTGGAGATGGGGTGGGGGGAAGGGATCGAAATAGGTTAAAAGGTGGAGATAAAACAATGGATGGAAATAAATTTAAAATAATAATAGAAATAGGTGGGAAAAGAAAAATATCTTTTAAAAATATCATAATTATTAGAAAAAAGGTGATCGGAAAGGGGGTGGGGATGGAGGAGAGAGTTCATGGTCTGAAGTTGTTGAATTCAATGTTAAGTCCGGAAGGCTGTGAAGTGCCTAAAGTACTTAAAGTACTCTGTCCCTTAAAGTACTCTGTCCCTTAAAGTACTCTGCTGGCTGTATATTCCAGAGAAATTCTATTAGTCCATGTCGGTTGCAGTTATTGCTTCAGAATAGGTAATTGCATTTTGATGTCTCATCTTAGAATCATTTGAAGGGTCTCAGGATAGTGTGAAGCCAGCAGAAGATGGGGGTCTTTCACACTCCCCAGGGAGCTGAGTGTCTGGTTTTCCCATCCCATTTGATGAAATGTGACAGTGTATGGTAGAAGTCTGGGCAGTTCCCGTTGGCTTTAGGGGTTTCCAATTTCATTTAAGATTCAGCCCGATAAAGAAAAACTAGAAATTGTATCTTTGAAAAAAAAAATCCTCGTAACAAACTTGTGAATGCCACTCTGAGTAACTCCCCTGTACTCTCATCTCTGCTTCCTGTCTTGAATTCAGTTAGCCATCCAGTCTGCCATTTGTCCCCTGATTCCACATTCTCTGACTTTACTCATTAGTCAATTATGGGACACCATATCAAAGGTTTTCGAAATAGGCACAATAGACCTTAAAAGAGGCACAATAGGTCCAAACTTTACCCCCACAATAATTGCAGTAAATAAATCAATAAACATTTGAATTGTGCTTAAGTTTCAAAACTGTAATAGTTATTCATACAACAACATGTATTTATATAGCATATTTAAAGTAAAAAAATCTCGAAGTGCTTCACAGAGATATTATCCAACAATATATGATACCGAACCACATAGGGAGATATTAAGACTGATGACCAAAAGCTTGACCAGAGAGGTAGGCTTTACAAAGCATCTTAAGGAGGAGAGGCAGAGAGGTTTAGGGAGGGAATCCAGAGTTTAGGGTTTAGGCAGCTGAAGGCATGACTACCAGTGGTGGAGCGATTAAAATCAGGGATCTTCAATGGGCCATTAGAGGGTGCAGATATCTTGGAATGTTAAAGGCAAAATACTGCGGATGCTGGAAATCTGAAACAAAAACAGAAAACGCTGGAAAAACTAGGCAGGTCTAGCTGCATCCATGGAAAGAGAAACAGATTTAACGTTTCGAGTCCATATGACCCCCTCTGAAGAAGAGTCATACAGACTCGAAACGTTAACTCTGTTTCTCTCTCCACAGATGCTGCCAGCCCTGCTGAGTTTTTCCAGCATTTTCTATCCTGGAAGGTCGTCGGGCTGAAGGAGATTACAAAGATCCAGAGGGTCATGGCAGGATTTGAAAACAAGAATGAGAATTTTAAAATTGAAGCATTGCTTATGGGATCTAACGTAGGTCAGCAGGCAAAGGGGTGATAAGTGAAAGGGATTGGTGCGAGTTAGGACATAAGCATTAGAGTTTCGGATGAGCTCAGGAAAGTAGAAGATGGGAGGCCAGCCCAGAATTTGTTCGAATGGATACCTCGGGTAACATAGGCACGGGTGAGCGTTTCAGCAACAGAACAGCTGAGGCAAGGGTAGAGTTATGGAGGTGGATTACGCAGTCTTAGTGCTACTGTGGATATGTGGTAGGAAGCTTATCTTGGGATTGAATATGACACCAAGCTTGCAAACAGTTTAGTTCAGCCTCAAAACGTTGTCATCGAGAGGGATGGAGTCAAAATCCATTTCTCTCCAAATTAAACTCACAATCTCCTCTTGCCTCCAAAACCTCAGCCTAGATCAAAACCAGTGCAACTCTGATGGAGCTCTGTGAAACCACAAGGCAAATTATCTTGCTAATTATAATAGGCTGCAAATGGCCTACAATGTTATTACATAAATCATAATAATAACAGGTTAACATCTCTACTAAAACAGTGGGCAGAGGAATATATCACAGATATGATTAGCTTTTCAATAATATCATTGCATAGTAGTTCCTAGGCTGATGTCTTCAGTGCATGATAACCATGTCTCTCCTCATAAAAAGCGGAAAATAAAGAATGATTTTAATGTGACCGAAATAAACAAAACAAAAGCAAAATGGTTAACATGAAAAAGACATTCCTAATTAATATTGTCATTCTGTGAGTGGAGGAGACTGTAGGTCTGAGACATTTCTCCTAGGAGCCCAATTTTGTTCATTAGTTGTCACCCCCGCCAACCCTCTCAGATACTATCTACTTAATGCTGCAGGCAATAAAAAGTGTACTTAATGCCAATATCAGTAAAGATTGTTTCAAATACTTTCAGGGTTGATATGAAAATACTGCACAAAGACAGTTCTAGCTCAGTTGCTGTTTTGGCTCTGCTCCCTGATTTTGTGTGCTGCACACTACCAGCATCATATACTGCCACTTTCATATGCTTATTGTACAGGTTTGTGAGGCTCTGCACTTGTGTATTTTGAACTTGCTCAGTAGGAAAGCTGGTGATTTGTTTCCTAAGTTGGGAAAAATCTGCCTGCCCCATTGACTACATTTGAAAAAGTACTTCATTGGCGATAAAGTGCTCTGGGAACATCTGAGATCATGAAAGCCACGACACAAATGCAAGTCTTTTTCTCCATGCAATGATGCAGGACTAGATATCATAACTAATCCCCCTTCCCTGTTCTATCTCAATTTGCAGACTTAATACTTTGCTTCATCTGGGCCAATTTATCCCAGAGTGCAGTAGTGGGCGTGAAAAAAGTTGTTTTACCTGCCGGCCATAATGGTGGTTTCTGCACCGTATCATCCCCTTCCCACCTCATAAATGATGTAGTCACAGGCAACATGCCAGCTCGCTGGTGGGTGGCCTCCGATTGGCCCACCACTCCGTTTCCTCATCGCTTCCTCAAGCCGGACTCCATATTTCAAATGCAGCCAAGCGCACTGTTCTCAATGCTTGCCGCCCAGGACTGTTCCAGTCACGACATGGCCCCAAAAATCCAGGAAGACTGCAGACCCATGGTTCAGTGACACATCCCTGTGATACCTTCTGGATGCTGTGGAGGTCCAATGCGATGTCCCCAACTCCTGCGCTGGCCGTCAGAGGCCCATCAGTCTGACCACTCCGGCTCGGGAGAAGGTGGCAGAGGTGGTCAGTGCTAATGTTGCACACAATGGGTCGGCCATCCAGAGCAGAAAAGGGATGAATGACCTCATCCATGCTGCCAGGGTAAGGCAACCATCATATCACTCTAAACTCATACACCCACTGGCATCTCACTCACTGCCAGCTAAGGGACATCACCACTCACTCTCTCACACACACCCTGACATCTCCACCTGGCCTCATCTTTTCTGGAGACTGACTCCTCACCCCATCCATGGCTCCACACAGTACACATGCACGCCTGCTATCCTTCTCTTTTCACCTGGCACCCGCCTTGCTCACACTCTCTCCACCTGTCTTTATGGAGGACACCGACTGTGCACAATCGCCAGGAGAGGTCCCAGACCGGGAGTGGTGTGCTGGACATCAAGATCCTCACTCCGTTCGTGAGTCAAGCATGGGAGCTGGCCAGAGAGGACTTCGACCATTCCTGCGGCAATGGTGATGTCGGTGGCGAACACCCATGTGAGGATCCTGCACTACATGATCCTTCTCTCAGCGCTACTCTGAGTCCACTGTTCTGTGTTCAACGTAGCTGCCAAGCAGTAATAATCTCCACTTTCTCTCCTAGACACATCTGACACATCACCTAAAGGCAATCATGAGCCTGACCCTCAGCGCTGAATGCTCCTCGGATGAGGACCCTGAGGGCAGCATCACTGAAGACCTGTCACGGCGTTTACTCCCACCCCCCCACCAGCACAGCAGCACACACCTTGTTGGAATCTAGATGTAGAGTAGCCTTGGGATCGCAGTCTGGTGAGCACATCACACAATCTGTTCCACAACAGGTGGGGGCAAAGACACCCCAAGCCGCTGGCACTCGGAGGACTGCTGGAGGCAAGGAACCCGCTGAGTCTGAGTCAGGTGATGAGCCTCTGGACTCAGTCCTCAATCAGTTGGTGGAGCTGCAAAAACAATCACGGGAACATCAGGAAGGGATGTCTGGTGCACTCCACAGATTGCAAGGGACAATGGAGGAGTCGGTCTGCCTTCAGTCTGAGCTGATAGCTTTGGCATGCCGACGCATCAACGTCAACATTGGTAGGATGGCGGCTGCCATGGAGGCCTTGGTCCAGGACGTTGGTCCTGCACAGCTGCGTGGGCTGGACTCCATCGCTGATGCCATAGTTGGCCACCAACAGTGTCAACATGAGAGGGGCGTGGAGCAGCTCAATCTCACTCCAGCTTCCCGTTCTCCTCAAGGAGTCAGCGAGCGGCTGTTGGGTACCCATAAGGAGGAGGATCAGCAGCTCGACACCCCGGGACCATCCACCCAGGTGACCCTGGGAATGTCCGGCCGATCCAATCCTCTCTTCCTCTGATCTCCATCATCTCCAGCTCCACAGGCTGAGGAGGTAGCAGCTGGCCCAAAATCGAACACCCAAAGCAGGCCGGGGCCCTCCAGGTCTCGGCCCTCCAGAGGACGCCCGCCAAGGTCATCACAGACAGGGTGTAGTGGTCAGCAGTCAGCAGGCTGCCTCCACCTCCACTGTGGATGTTGGGGGAGCACCAAGACGTAGCGGCAGAGTTAGGAAGTTTAAGAAGATGTAATTGCGCAACCTGGGCATGGGTGTTAATCACATGTGCATAATGTTCACTATTGTAAATAAACTCCCAAGAATGTCCCTTTGTTCTGATGAGCAGTGTTCTTGTCACTCAGATGTGAAAACTTGGTTCCTGCACAAGATAAAGGCTGATGTCTCAGTCCAGGGCCTCTTCCCTGTGCTCTGTGCAGCCTTCAGACCAAAGTGATAGTCCGGCCTCACACTCCCTGGACACATTACTGATGCCTGCACCTTGGTGCTTGACATTGCTGCCAGAATGTTGTGGGCAGGAATCACAGAGTTCCATCATTCTCTCTGTGAGCTCTCAGCATATTTGAGGTGGGGCTGGCCCCCATCTCTTCAGCATCTGTGCTGGTGATGCTGTGCTCCTGAAGGGACCAGATGCTGAAGGCTGATAAAGGATAAGATGCTTTTAAAGTTTCACAGCCACCTCTCCAAGGTATGACTCTAATCACAGAGCACAAGCAAACTGTCCTCACCCACACAGGAGTCAACCATTCACAGAGGCCATGTGAAGATCTATGGAGTGTCCTCACTGTGTGTTGTCATCATCCTCCTGGAATCGAGGGACCATCAGGGCCTCAGCTGCGTCTCCACGACATGAGCCTGAACACTGAGGGTATGTGCGTCACCATCAGCCACACAGGAGTCAAACATTCACAGATGCAAGGTGAGGATGTCAGGACTGTCCTCACTGCAGCTCTTCATCATCCTCCTCGAATCTTGCGGCGATGAGGGTCTCCCGAGTGCACCTGCCTCGTCTGGCCGGTGTGATGGCCTCATTGCTGGCATTTTCATCTTCAGGGATCCCATCAGCGGAGAGACGTGCAGCTCTTCCATCTCCTCGACAGCCAGTTCCTC
Source organism: Carcharodon carcharias (assembly GCF_017639515.1). Lineage (NCBI taxonomy): Eukaryota > Metazoa > Chordata > Chondrichthyes > Lamniformes > Lamnidae > Carcharodon > Carcharodon carcharias. Next base: position 190,437,566 of record NC_054471.1, on the reverse strand, counting down.
TCCCCGTTGCAGAACCAGGTTGCGGAGAGCGCAGCAAGCTACGATAATGTGCGACACCCTCTGGGGACTGTATTGCAGTGCTTCACCGGACCTGTCGAGGTGCCAGAACCTCATTTTCAAGATGCCTATCATTTGCTTCACCAAAGTCCGGGTCACGGCCTGAGCCTCGTTATACAGTCTCTCTGCTGCAGTCTGAGGCCACTGCACAGGCATCACCAGCTACGTCCTCTGCAGGTAGCCCTTGTCCCTGAGGAGCCAACCCTGAAGCCAGTGTGGATCCTGGAAAATATCAGGGATCTGAGACCTGCTAAGAATGTAGGAGAGATGGACACTCCCTAGGAATCGTGTGCAGACCTGTAGGATATGTTTATGGAGGTCACACACTGGCTGAACATTCAATTAGTGGAAGCCCTTGCTGTCGATGTAGTTGACTGCTTGTTGCCATGGAGATCTAAGCGCCACATGAGTACAGTTGATGGCACCCTGCACCTGTGGGAAACCTGAGATCTGCGCAAATCCCAGTGCTCTTGCCCCCTGGCTTTCCTGATCCTGACCAAAATGCACAAAGTTCTGTACCTTCGCAAAGATGGCATCTGTGACCTCCTGGATACACTTATGCGTCGAGGCTTGTGCCATCCCCCAGAAGCCTCCTGTGGAGCCCTGGAAGGAGCCACTGGCTTTAAAATTGAGCGTCATGGTCACTTTCACAGCCACTGGCAGTGGATGCCCTCCATGTCCCCGTGGTATCAAATCTTGCAGCAGCTGGCATATGTGACCGACCAGTTCCCTAAGCATGCACAGTCTTCAGCGACACTGGTTCTCAGTCATCTGTAGAAATGACAAAAGCCATCAATAGATCCTGGGCGGAGTTTGCAACGTGAATGCTTCAGTTTGAATATTAATCTTCTGATTAAGAACTGGCGAGGGGGGCGATATCTAAATGTAATTTTCTGTGGAGCTGGAGGGAGCAGAAGTTCTAGCTCCACAAAAACACCGTGAGGAACCATCACCCCAGCCTCACCTCGCTTCAGCACCCTGTCCCTCCCTGCTCTGTGCACTGACCCGTGACCACTGCCGGTGTCCCAGCTGGCTGACATTCCTGAGGTTCAGGCGGAGGACAAGCTGCCTCGGGGCTGTCGCTTGGTCAATTCAGATGAGACCAGGTCCTTAAAATTGTGATAGCTTTGCACTGCTGGGGGTTGCAAACTCTGTCAGTTGGCTCCCACAGTCAAACTCAACCCCAACATTAAATGCTTTGGCTGGGAACCATTTCCCACACGTTCAACCCTTCTTGAGAAAAACGTTTTTTTTTCTCTCTTTTAACCTTTACTCGTTTCAGCAGGTGCTTTTAATTCCATCCTGTGTTTGCAGGTTTCATCTCCACAGAAGAAATGGAAAAACTTCCTCACATTTAAACTCTCTCTGCATCTCTGTATTTCCAAGACCTTCACTTTATCTCCTTTCTCTTTTCTCACTGAACATGTTCAGTTCAGTATGTTCATTGCATCAAAAAAGACGAGATCATCCTTTCTACTTGTCTCCAAGACCCACTCTCAAGCATCATGGCATTTTGAAGGTTGGTGGTCCAAGGCGGCAGGGAATATTTTAAACGTTGCCTATCAGGTGTTGTGTGCAAAGTATAAAGCTTACTTTGACTTGCAATACAAGGCCTCCAACATATTCCAGTGTTCAACTCGGCTGGTAGCAGCTTCATTATGATTGAAAATATCCAGAGAACGATCAATAATCACAACCAGGTCCTCCCTCCTCTTCAAACCTTTCTGGAACATAAGAGTGGAAGTGCACAGGCCGGGAGACTTAATGGATCATTAAAAAACATAAATGAGCTGCGCAGTCAAATCCAAAATGATCCAATAATATTTAAGTTTTGGGTGTTGTATATTTCTTTTACTTTTGGGACCAAGACCTAAATACAATATAAGCTGATGGAGTTCAAATAACATTTTGCTGCCAGATGCAAGAATATGATTTTATCGGTAGTACAAAACTTGAGTTTTGGCGAAAAGAAGAGACTTTTCGTCTTCCACTCAACGGGACAATTCACAAGTATACAATGTAAAGGAAAACAACAAATTTATACTGTATGAGAAGAAAGTGCTGATTCGTTGGCAAGTGGTAGATGTATTGCCATGGAAATGCACCAGTTGATGACGACTGACAGTTAACTGCCAAGCATTGCTTGAAGTTTAAATCAGGCAACTTTACTCTGATTGGGCAAGGCATCACTCTGAGGAATGAACCAGCCAATGGCTATCACTTATTTTGTTTAGCTGAAACAGGCACAATATGTGTACATGTTCTTTCTGTCTGAAAAGGACAGCCTTGCGCTTTTCACACCATTCACACAATGGTGGTGGGTCCAGGTCACCATGATATAATGCTGCAGCACAAATATCTGTGGCTTCCTCAGGTGGAATATTGGTGAATAGGCTAGCAATGTCAAATGAGCACGTGGACACAACATTGCTATCAATGTGCAAGTCCTGCAGTGTCTTCGCAAATATGAAGCAATCTTTTACCATGTACGTGGAAAGCTTGCTCAAAACTGGTTGTAAGAATTTGCCTAACCATTTGTCCAATTCATGTTGTGCACAGCCACTCATAGTTAAGATTGGGCATAAAGGGACATCACTTTTATGTGTCTTGTGCAGCCCGTACATATGCGGACACAGTGAGCTGTGAGGAAGAACTCTGTCATATATATGACATGGCAGCTCATTAGTCTTACATTAGACCAGCAAATGTTTTTTTTAGCTTAATTTCAAGCAAGGCTGTCCGGTCATGTTGAGCAGCAGGTCTAATAGATACATAATTGGACCCGCCATTAAGAATGGCATGCATTTTGTTGATATAATCACACTTGTTAAGAATGCCTATTCCTGTCCCTTTGTCAGGTTAACTGATGTGTATGCCTGGGTTAGTCTTAAGGCTGAAAGACATTCGCATTGCATGTAAAAATCAGGCAGGTCATTCGGAATCCTGCAATGTGCATGTGCTAGATCAACTTAGCATGGTTTCAAGGATTCAGCATCTTCAGTGGAAGCTGGTTTGTGGCGGGATATTTGAGCGTAGAGGAGTTAGAACTCAGTAAACAACTCTTACAGTTAGATTTGGGATGAAGGCACACCAAAATTGAAACCATGTGCAAGAACAAATGCCTCGCTTTCTGAGAGCACAAGCATCTACTGCAAACCTACCTTCACTGGTCAATATACGCATTAAGATCCTTACAGTTTCACACACTATGGGCAGAATTTTTTGCCTGTTGGGTGGGCTGGCCCGACCCAATCTCCGGCGGGCGTGGAGCTGATCCTTGCCGGAGAAGCGGGCCTGCTGTCATTTTACGTGGGCGGGTCAATTAAGGCCCGCCCAGCATGACATCCGATTGGAAGAGCTATGCACTCCCTGTGCGGGTGGGAGGGATTCCCTAAAAGCGAGAGTGCACTCTTTTGCCCATGCGCACGATAGAGCGCACATCTCCCTGAGGCTAAGTGCAGCCTCAGGGAGATCTCCTGGACTTTGAAAAGTATTAAAAATAGAGAAAAAAGATCCCTTACATGTCCCCCTCATTTGACAATGTCACATGAATTGGGACATGTTCATAATTTACAGAATAACTTTATTAAAATTTCTAAAACCCTGCATGAAACCTCATCCCGCCGCTGGATGAGATTTCATGTTTTCTCTATTGCCCCCCGGGGCTTCTGGCTGTCCCGCCAACCTTAAGGTTGGATGGGCAGGTCCTTTAATTGGTTAATTGATCCTGTCATTGGCCTCAAATGGCTATTGACAGGTCGGCGGGTGCACAGCTGGTTTTGCTGCGCCCCCACCTTCCTTAAAATTTAAATGGGGCGGGATGACATCGGGGGTTTCTTTTACGTGTCAGCAAGTGGGCCCCGCCCCCTGCTCATCAACGGCAAAATTCTGCCCTATGAGATTGGTCTTATCGACAACCTCATAAATAGGGCCTAAGCCAGTTGTTCACTACGCAAGCTTGATGCTAACACAGGGCACGTTAAAGATATCCTGCAGGATAATGGCTATCCCATTCGGATCATTTTGTGCTTTTTTTTCTTTTATTAGCTCATGGGATGTGGGCGTTGCTGGTTAGGCCAGCATTTATTGCCCATTCCTAACTGCCCTTGTTCAGAGGGCATTTAAGAGTCAACCACATTGCTGTGGGTTTGGAGTCACATGTAGGCCAGACCAGGGAAAGACAGAAGATTTCCTTCTTTAAAGGGAAATCTTCTAGCTCATACACACATGTTACATAAAAAAACCCTCTTATTCATGAAACGCTTTTTAAATCCCCTCAAGTGGTCAATCTGTTATAAAAACAAACTTCTATTCGGTAACTGCATCAAAGACAGCTAATCCTTTAATAGCCCTTTTTAAATGCTCTATCAAATGCAAACGCAGACCCCACCCCACAGCATCCCACCCTACCACCCACGGAGATAAGTACTTTTGGAGATTCTTTTGCGATTTAGCCAAGCATTCATAATGACCTCAGCTGCAATAATGACCCTTGGGAAAATGTCAACAATGAACTCTATTGAAGCTGCAGGAACAAATGCTAATTTTTTTCTAAGCTGCACGAGATGGCCTGACAATGAAAACAATCCAGGAGCTGATGTTTTTTTATAAAACTCAAATTAACAGCTGTAGCCCGTTTCATTCATGTCTTAAGGTTTGAGCATTTAAATACATTCAGATCACGTTTTATTTTCTGGAGTTTCAGATTAATACAAACTTAGTCAAAAGGTCACAAAGCTGGCATGGAGGTTGAACACAGAGGCCAGGACTTTCCCCTTGGCGATTTGGTGGCGGGGCCTGCTCGCCGACGCAGAAATGACACGAGATGATGTCGGGGAGAAACCCCAGACGTCATCCCGCCCCATTTAAATCTTCAGGAAGGCGGGGGGACAGCGTGATCAGCTGTCCGCCCGCCGACCTGTCAATGGCCAATTGAGGCCATCGACAGGATAATTATCCCAATTAAAGGACCTGCCCGCCCATCGCAGCGGGCAGTAGAACAAACATGAAACCTCATCCCCCGGCGGGAAGAAGTTTCATGTCCGTTTTAAAAATCTGTATTAAACTCTATGTCGTATTTATTAACATGTCCCATCTCGTGTGACATTGTCACATGGGGGGTGGGGGGTGGGGTGGGGGGAACGTGTTAATAATTTTTTTTTATTTTTCTATTTTTGAGGCTTTTTAAACCGTCACCAATCTCCCTGAGACAGCACTTTAGTCTCAGGGAGCAGTGCACTCTTTTGTGCGCATGTGTGAAACAGCGCACTCTGACTGTTGGGGATTCCCTCCTCCCTCCTCCCCCCCCCAGAACAGGAAGTGCATAGCGCTTCCTGTTGGGCAGCCCGCCCACTCAAAATGGCGGCGGGGCCCATTCCAGCGGCAGTGGTTGGCTGCCTGCCCGCCACCGAGCCGGTGGGGCCCACCCGCCCATTGAGGGCTAAATTCTGCCCAGAGATGCTTCTGCTTCTGCATACAAGACTGAATAAAACAAATGATATGACATCACTTCCTGTGATGATGTATACATTCACCTAAACATATATTCAAATGTTGATACCAATTTTATCCTACATTTTATCTTAACACACTAATCATTATACTATCACAGTATCATCCTTCCCTTAAATGAAAAATCCATATCATTCAACGCTAATATGTATATGATTACTTGAAATGCTACTCCTCAAGGTGTTTTCTAGGTTTGGAAATGTATTAATCATTGGCTGACTTGACCAGACATTGTAACAACTACATATCATGGCACTTAAGTAGACTTTATTCACCCTTCAAGAGCATTTACATCTCCTCCATGAATCCAGGACTTCACACTACAAGTTAACACCCTTGAAACAGTGAAAGTGTGGTCGTTTTGAACTCAGCACTAATTTCAAGTGGCCCTGTGGAGTTTGGTTTTCCCACCTGCATGATTCATGCCTCACACCCTTCCCCCTAATGGCAAAAATGGGATCCGTTGGAAATGGGGGCAGGACCTCCACCTCCAGATCCCGCCCACCATTTTTAAAGGTCTCCGGTGTCAGCACAACTCCACAAAATTCCGACCCATTGTGTCAAAATTTTAAGAAACAGCAGTCTTCACGTTGATGAGTCAAAATTTCAACACAAAATACAAATAAATGAAAACACAATCATAAACAACTATTTACCAGTGAATCCAAAGTGACTCAGTCCATGTAATTTTAGAGGCTGTGATTGATATTTAAATGGGAATTTCAACTTCCTGGTCATTGGCAGAAGGGATGTGAAGGCTGATTGAGTTGGTACAAGAAGCTCACTTTATTTTGATGACTGGCCCTCTTCAGAAGGGGTTCAGCAGGCTGGCCAGCTGAAAAGGGCATCCAGGAGGAGCTAGCTGGGTTGCATTGCAGAAATAACCAGAGGAACGACCTGACAGCCAGGCAATCAGTGAGAGCCCAGAGGACAGGGAAGCCCAAACATGCTTTGCGTGCCCAAAGCAGAACATTTGCTCCTCCTGGCCTCACAAGGACAAGTTTTGAATGTGCCCTTAAGGGCCTCTTTTTCTGCACTGAATATTCATCAGTGCTGAAATCCTGAAAAGTGCACTTTGAAAGAGTACTGAAATTTTATTCAGTTCTTATAATTTTCTCTTTAACCATGCTTTTAATTTCTGAAACAGCAAACATCGTGGTGTTAGAAACTGCAAGATAAAGAACAATTCTAAGGATAAGGCTTTACCCAAAACAATCACCGTTAATAACTAGAATCATGACATATGCCTGATAAAAATAATTAAAGTTGTTCCGAAGCTCCACCTGGCCTGGAGTTACTGTAAAGTCCACAGCTGGTGGTTTGCTTGTGTTTTCCCAGCAGCGAAGGCATCACTTCAGCCGAAGCATCAATGATAACCAACGTCAATCTTGTGCCATGACTCTGGTAGGTTTCTTATGACAGGAAATGTGAAAGGACTGAGCCATTATCTATAATCAGAGGCTTCTCACAAAACAAAGAGAAAACAGTCCAAGTGTAAATGGAGCCAATTCTTTTCCTGATATGGACTAGAACTGGAGTGAAATGAAATGGCACTGCGCTTCCAAATCTCTAAAAAAATAACTGGCTGAGAGGTGAAGCTGAAAAGATCAGATTCATATTTGTCTTTGTCACTCAAAAGTGGCAGAAATTCTTCCAGAACGTAACCCATTGGAGGTTCCAAATCTGATCAAAGCAAACTTTTTAACACCCCCTGTCATCTGAATCATTCTCCAAATCATTTGCTCAGACTATGAATGTAGACAGAGAGGCCTCTTTTGGGAGAATCAATGTATAACTCCCATCTCTTGATGGTTTTTTAAAAAAATTAAAATACCCCTCTTCTTAAGCAAATTAAAACAACGTGCTGTGGCTAAACACTTCTTTAAAAACAAATGAAATTTTGCACTCACTTATGTCACCTTTTTTATGTAATAAATAAATATGTGACTGTTGTGCAGATCAGTATTGTTCAGTGAAATGTATTGTGAAGTAAATACTTGCCTTCAAAATCAAGCACCGCCATTACTCCTGACCAAGAGTACCCAGGTCTGTTAGAATGGGATTAAACCATGCCGACATTGTGGCTTGGTGGTGGGGAGGGCTGGGGGGTGGGGTGTGTGTGGGGTGGGGGGGGGAGTGGAAGGGGCAGGGTGTGGTAGTGGGGTGGAGGAGGGGGTTGAGGTTGGAACTTGTCTGCTGACAGCAACAAGTAAATGACACTTTTCTCTGCATGCAGGAACTTATGTGGTATATATATGGCAGCATGTCCACCATCAGCACCAGTTGGACCCAGGAATTCTCCTTATTATTTTCAAATGCCTGGAAATTCCAATTTCACAGCGCTGCCCCAAAGGATACAGGAACTGATGGCACTCTGACCAGTAAATTTATCAGAGCATGTAGACCTTTCATGTTGACATTGATGAAGGAAAAGTACAGAGACGGAAAAAAAATAGAGAGCACAGACGTTTGTTTTTGATTAACTGGAAGTCGTTTTATAGGCGGATCTAAAGTGGAATTTCCAGAATTTATGTATGCTTTAACTACTAAAGCAGTAACATTTAAGGTTAATTTGCTCACCCATTGGGGGCCACATGCTGAAGTGGCATGTCAGATTTTGGATGGGGCCCAAACACAATACAAGGCCCAAAGCAATTTGTATTGGACCATTTCTAGTTTATTTGGAAAAGTAGAGATCACTTCAAATAGCAGGAAAATCTTGACAGAAAAGGTCCCATTATTTATATTACTTCATTAAATGTGTCCTGCTTCCATGCCATGGTGATTAGAAGGCTATATATAATTTCACACCTACAGCTGGAACTCCAAACAACAAATATTATCCTTCTCCTGTGAATGGAAGACCATTATTTCAAATTAATGCTGGGGAACTATTGGAACTTGGAGAAATTTGCTTTTCACACTTTTGTTTGGTTTAATGGGAATAGATTTATTTTCCTTCATGATTCCTGAAGGGGTAGTATTCAGGGAAATATCTTTACCTGAGTCATAATGGCATAATCATTGGCAACAATATTTCTGTTGCTATGTTTTTATTGGAATGATGGAATATGGAAGCATAAGAATAGGAGTCCCTTGGAGACTGCACTACATACATCCTGCCAATTTCAGTGCATTATCCTTTCTCTGTCTCCTACTTTCTAAGCAATTCCTTATGCAAACCAATAGAGTGCCTCAAATTCCATCCATTCAAATTCTAATTACTTTTTGCTAACAGTCTCTTATGTGGAACTTAGGCAATTGCCTTCTGGAAATCTATGTAAACAGCATCCACAGACATTATCTTTTCTACCATATTAACTAATTCCTAACAAAGTTCAACTAGGTTTGTTTGATATGACTTAACCTCTACACACTGATACCGGCTTTCTTTAGTTCAATCCAGATTCAGACAAATACTCAGCCATTTTGTCCCCAGTAACAAATTCTAGTAACTCCCCAACAATTAACATTAGACGAATGGCGTATAATTTCCCAGTTTATCTCTCCCACCATTCTGAAATAATGGAGTGACACTGGCAATTTTCTTACCCAAGAGGCCAGTTCCCGAATTGAGAGTGTTTTAGAAAATTACAACTGATGCACTAAAAAGTTCTTCACCTGCTTAATTTAGTACCCTGGGGTGGATGCCATTGGATCCTGGAGATTTGCCTGTCTTTTATAACAATTTCTCCAGCACTATATTTTGACTTATGTTCAATCTAGTTAGTTCCTCTCCTTGGTTTATTTTTAGTTTTGCTTGTATCACTGGCATTTAATCCTCATCTTCTGCCATGAAGATTGATACAAAGCAACTACTTAGTAAATCTGCCAGTTCAGATTTCCAATTATAATGCACTGGATTTTACAGCCCCCTGCCAAGTGTGTTTTTGGTGGGAGGGGGGGGGTTAACTATAAAATATGTCGAGGGGGTTGGTGTGGGGAGTCCATCCCTGACCTGGTCCTCATAATATGGGGGGTGGGTAAGGCACCCACTAGCCCAACTGCCCATAGGCCTGTGGAGGTCCTTAATTGGCTAATTAATGGCCATTTAAGGACCTCAATATGCCTCCACTGCCATAAACTGCTGGGCAGTGGAAGTTGGGTAAGAGTGAGAAAGCAGGTTGTTCACCAAAGTTGGTGAAAAGTGGGGGAAGGGGGAATTAAATCCTTAAGGGGTACCGGTGCCCTTCAGGGGCATGCCCTTAGATCATAGCCTCCGTTTGTGCCTCCTTGCCTGGCCTCCAAAACCCATCCTCCCCTCCCTGCCCTTAGCCCCCTTGCCACCCTGTCCCTAGGGTGCCCAATCCCTTCCTATGCAAAAATCCCAGGATTTAGCTGGGCCTGGTCACCATCAGTCTTCTTCATGGGGCTGTTTGTAGTCCTAGCAGTGCTCACTACTTTCTTCTGCACTGCTGGGACTGCAAAAGCTGCTGGCTAATCAGATTAGCTGGCAGCTCTCGAGAGTGGGACTTCCTCCTACTGAGGGTCAGAAGTCTGACCCTCAGCTTGTTAGCCACCCACAGTGTATTATCGCTGTGGGGCTGCGCTTTTTTATTAAAAGTCCATCTATTTGTAACTGTAGCAATTATAGTCTTGGGAAATGTTGATACTGTAGATTTAAAAATAACCCTGTATTGTAAGATCACATGATCTGTGTAAACCAATGTGTTAACAGCACGGGGAATCTTCACCGGAGACTTCTTCTGTCGTTATGGAGTTTGACGCACATGTGTAGTTGCTGTTACTATCCTGAAAATAAAGTTAAACCTTTCCACTAAGAAAAGCTGTCTGAAGATCAACTGTATAGCTCCGTGCCTCAGGGAGATTGAATTAAAATTAAAGAATCGAATTAAACATTTATTCCCCTGTTGTGACTGTGTCACATGAGTTGGGACGTGTTTGTAGAGTTGGGAAAATGGATTTATTTATTTTATAAAAGCTTCAGGAATCCCCATCCCGCCTGTGGATGAGGTTTCCTGAACAATGCGAAGGCTGCTTGGGTTCTTCGCCTGGCCCCCAACCTGAAGGTTGGACGGGCAGAGTTCTTTACTGCTCTAAGTCATTTCTTAATGGCTTTAACTGGCCGTTGACATTTCGGCAGGGACACAGCCGACTCCAGCGCACGCCTGCCGAATGAAATGTCATGATGGCGTGTCCTTTTACATGCTGGTGTGTCGGGCCACGTGCTGACCAGAAAATTCAGCGCATAATGTGGGAAAGTGTGAGCTTGTGCTCTTTGGCAGGAAGAATAGAGGAGCTGAATATTATTTAAATGGAGAAAGACTGCAGAAGGCTGCAGCACAGGGGGATTTGGAGGTCCTTGTTCATGAATCACAAAAAGCTAACATATAAGTTCAGCAGGTGATAGGGAAGGCAATTAGAATAACAGCTAAAAACTGTGGATGCTGGAAATCCAAAACAAAAATAAAAATAGCTGGAAAAACTCAGCAGGTCTGGCAGCGTCTGCGGAGAGGAACACAGTTAACGTTTCGAGTCCGTATGACTCTTCAACAGAACTAAGGAAAAATAGAAAGGAGGTCAAATATAAGCTGGTTTAAGGGGTGGGTGGGATAGGTAGAGCTGGATAGAGGGCCAGTGATAGGTGGAGATAACCAAAAGATGTCACAGACAAAAGGACAAAGAGGTGTTGAAGGTGGTGATATTATCTAAAGGAATGTGCTAATTAAGGGTAGAAAGCAGGACAAGCAAGGTACAGATAGCCCTAGTGGGGGTGGGGTGGGGTGAAGGAATCGAAATAGGCTAAAAGGTAGAGATAAAACAATGGATGGAAATACATTTAAAGATAATGGAAATAGGTGGGAAAAGAAAAATCTATATAAATTATTGGAAAAAAGGGGGATCGGAAAGGGGGTGGTAATGGAAGAGAGAGTTCATGATCTAAAATTGTTGAACTCAATATTAAGTCCAGAAGGCTGTAAACTGCCTAGTCGGAAGATAAGGTGCTGTTCCTCCAGTTTGTATTGAGCTTCACTGGAACAATGCAGCAGGCCAAGGACGGACATGTGGGCATGGGAGCAGGATGGAATGTTGAAATGGCAAGCGACAGGGAGGTCTGGGTCATGCTTGCGGACAGACCGAAGGTGTTCTGCAAAGTGGTCACCCAGTCTGCGTTTGGTCTCTCCAATGTAGAGCAAACCTCATTGGGAGCAACGAATGCAGTAGACTAAATTGAGGGAAGCGCAAGTGAAATGTTGCTTCACTTGAAAGGAGTGTTTGGACCCTTGAACAACAAGGCAATTAGAATGTTGGCCTTTATTTCAAAGGGAATGGAGTATAAAAATAGAGTAGTTTTGCTGAAACTATACAAGGCACTAGTTAGACCACACCTAGAATACAATGAACAATTTTGGCCCCCTTATCTAAGGAAAGATATATTGGTTTTGGAGGCAGTCCAGAGAAGGTTCACTCAGTTGATCCCGGGAATGGATGGATTTCCTTATGAGGAGGGGTTGAGAAGGTTGGGCCTGTGCTCATTGGAGTTTGGAAGAATGAGAGGTGACCTTATTGAAAAAATAAGGGTGGGATGAGTTTTTCTGAAGCTTTTATAAAATAAATAAATAAAACTTTCAAACTTCACAAACGTGTCCCAGCTCGCGTGACACTGTCACATGAGGGGACGTGCTTAAATAATTTTTCGCTTCATTTATTTAAATGTTTTATAATCTGTTCAATCTCCCCGAGGCAGCTCCGTGCCTCGGAGATCGCTTTGCTCTTTTGGGCCTGTGCATGTGCGAAAGAGCACAGGGCCCCGACTCTCCCTCCTCCCCCCTCCCACAAAGATAGAGCTGAGCGCTACCGGCCGCGCGTTACACTGGTATGGCCTTAATTGGCCCGGCGACGTAAAATGGCGGTGTACAGTCAATCGCGGATAGCGTTCGGCTCTGTGCCAGACCCCGTCTGAGAATCCCGTCCTAAGAATCTTAGGGGGCTTGACAGGGTAGATGCTGGGAGGTTGTTTCCCTTTGTGGGAGAGTCTAGGACCAGAGGGCATGATCTCAGAGTAAAGGGATGCCCATTTGAAACAGAGGTGAGGAGGAATTTCTTCTCTCAGAGGGTAGTTAATCTGTGGAATTCTTTACCGCAGGGATGTAGAAGCTGGGTCGTTAAGTATATTCGAGGCTGAGATAGACAGATTTTTAATCAGTAAGGGAATCAAAGGTTATGTGGAGAAGGCAGGAAAGTGGAGTTGAGGATTATCAGATCAGCCATGATCTCATTGAATGGTGGAGCAGACTCAAGGGGCCAAATGGCCTACTTCTGCTCCTACATCTTATGCTTTTATGGTCAAGCAAACAATATCATGGGGGAGTAATAGAAGAGAGTGATTCTTCTGAGTATTTGTGGGAACAAGGCCTACACTTTAATTTGAAGCTTGATGGCCCCTAATGCCCCAGATTTGATGACCTTCAGTGAATTACTGGACCTCATTGAGGGACATTTTCAACCCAAGCCCTCAGTCACAATGCAGAGGCTCAGGTTCAATTCATTGAATAGAACCCTGGGGTGGAGACAATTACTGCCTAGGTGGCGAAATTAAAATAACTAACGGAGTATTGTGATTTCGGTGAAACTGGGAATGACATGCTCAGAGATCGTTTGGTCGGTGGTGTGTAGGAGGATGCTACTCAGCGATGATTGCTGGCTGAAGTGAATCTTGATTTTAAGAAAGCTTTAGAAATAGCGCTGGCGATGGAAAATGCTGTAAGGGATTCACGAGCAATTCAAGGGTCACAAAATAGCACCGTTCTCTGAGTTGGGCAGGAACAGTAAACCAAAAGTGGCGTGAAAAGCTGGGACTCTGCCGCAAAGCAGGAAACAGCCCCCACTGACTGATAAATGAGAGGAAACAGCTTAGCCACAAAATCAGAAACTAATTTTTATTGACATGGAAAAAATTATTCTTCTAGCAATTTAAATTTACAAAAAGCAGAATGTTATTTTTGTCGCAGAGGTGGACACATAATGAGACATTGCAAAGCAAGATTTAAACAGGCCTCCAAACAGCAATCAAAGACCAATGAAGTCTACAGTGTTGAAGAGCCAGAAACAATTCTGACATCTATTCATTATTCAACATGAAATTTGGTAAGACAAAGCCAATATTTGTTGCAGTGCAAGTGAATGGTAAACCATTAGAAATGAAAGTAGACATAGGTGCTGCTGCCACTGGATTGGGGGAACACACTTTCAGATATTTAAATAAAGGTGACCAACAATTAAACTTGGAACAATCATCTGCCAAGTTATAAATGTACACAGGTGAAGAAATCCAAGTAAAAGGTATCACGAGAGCAGCAGTTCATTATAGATACCAATTGGCACAGCTAGCAGTGATGGTGGTAGAAGGTGAAGGGCCAAGCCTTCCAGGGCATAATTGGTTGAAGGAGATGAAATTAATTCTTCCAATTGCGATCAGGTGGACCACCAGAGCTGCTAAAAAAAATGACACCGTCTTTAAGGATGAACTGGGAAAAATCCAAGGCCTACAGGTCAAGGTTTACATGGTAACTAGTAGCAACTCCTCGCTTCTTGAAAGCGAGTCCAGTGCTATACGCCCTGAGAGAGAAGGTTGATTCTGAGTTGACCTGGCTAGAGAGGCCGGGTGTCATAAAAGTGGTTCAGTTCTCAGATTGGGCAGCACCCAACCTTAAACCAGACCCAGACCATCCAGATTTGTGAAGACTATAAACGAACAGTCAACAGAGCAGCCAAGCTGGACAGGTACCCTATTCCCAAGATTCAAGGCCTATATGCCAAAGTAGCAGGAGGGACAACGTATTCAAAGCTTGACATGAGTCATGCATATCAGCAACTGGAGCTGGTTGACACCTCCCAGGAATTCGTAACCATAAGTATCCACAAAGGGTTATACCAATATACGCACCTGCTCTTTGACGTTTCCTTAGCCTGTGACATTTTTCAGAGGACAATGGAGAGCTTACTACAGGGACTACCTCAGGTTGTGGTCTACCTGGATGATGCACTAATAACTGGATTCACAGAAAAGGAACACTTGGTTAATCTAGAGGGAGTCCTGAAATGATTTTTCGAAGCAGGAGTGCATCTGAAGAAGGAAAAAAGCACTTTTCAAGCAAATGAAGTCATTTATTTGAGCCACTGTGTAGATGCCCAAGAGTTACACCCGATTGAAGAGAAGATTAAAGCAATAAGAGAGGTGCCTACACCCAAGAACACCTCTGAGCTTAAATCATCTTTAGGGATGATACATTATTATGGGCAATTTCTACCAAATTAATCCACAGTTCTAGACCCTCCACATTCAATGCTAAGAAAAAAAATAGCATTGGTTTTGGGAAGCATCCCAAAAAGGAGCTTTCATGAAAGTAAAATAACTCTTACACTCATTAAATTTCAGTGCATTATGGCCGGACAAAGGTATTGGCACTAACCTGTGATGCGCCCCCTATGGAGTGGGAGTGGTACTATCTCACAAGATGAAAGGCGGCACAGAGAGGCCGATAGGCTATGTATCCAGGACACTTACCACAGCTGAAAAAGGATATTCTCAGATCAAAATGGAAGGTCTATCGATTATTTTTGGTGTAAAATAATTCCACCAATATGTGCATGGGCGACATTTCATAAGAGTATCAGATCACAAACCACTTTGAAGTCTGTTTAGGGAGGAAAAGGCAATATCACCCATAGCCTCTGCAAGAATACAAAGATGGGCCCTAATTTTGGCAGCATATGAATACACCTTTATATATAGACCAGGGATTCATATAGCAAATGCCGATGCCCTAAGTCTCTTCCTTTGCAAGAGAATGACAAACATGTCCCAATCCCACAGGAGCTCATATTAGTGATGAATTTTCTACCTTCCTCATAAGTCTGTGCCAGGCAGACAAGAAACTGGACAAATGTGATCCAGTCCTGTCTTGAGTGAGAGACCAAGTGTTACATGGTTGGTTCCAGCAATGAGACCCTGATGAATTGAAGCCATTTTTCAACTGAAGACACGAGATGAGCAGTCAAGATGGTATTCTATGATGGGGTGCATGAGTAGTAGTTCCTTCACAAGGAAGGGAACCACTTTTAGTAGAGCTACACAGTGCCCATCCAGGGATCTCCTGCATGAAGACGATAGCGTAAAGTTATCTTTGGTGGCCAGGGATGGACAGCGATATTGAAAGGGTGGTAAAACACCATGAGCAATGTCAACAGCTACAAAAATTGCCAGTGGCAGCCCCATTACACCCATGGGAGTTGCCTGGTAGACCCTGGGTGCGATTGCACATTGATTACGTAGGTCCTTTCCTTGGAACCATGTTTCTACTGATTATAGATGCTCATTCCAAGTGGTTAGATGTTTATGAAGTAAAGTCACCAATATCCAGCGCTACTATAGAAAAACTATGCCAGAGCTTTGCCACCCACAGATTGCCAGAATTAATTGTCACAATTAATGGTACTGCATTTGCGAGCGCTGAGTTCCAACAAGTTATCAGCCTCAATGATATCAACCACATGAAGACTGCACTGTACCATCTGTCACCAAACAGACTGGTGGAAAGAACAGTACAAATTTTTAATGTGGGAATGAAAAAGTTAACAGGTGAATCATTGGAAACTAGACTTGCTCATTTCCTATTTCACTACAGAACAACCCCCCACACTACAACAGGAGCAACACCTGCAGAATTACTGATGTGGCACCATCTTCAGACAAGACTAAGCCTGATACTTCCCAATTTGGAGGGGAAAGTGGAGAAAAGCCAAGGGATTCAAAAAGCGACTCTTCATTTGCATAGTCATGAGTGACAGTTTATTGTCAGAGAAGTAGTAAATGTAAAGAATTTGGGTGAAGGACCAAAGTGGTTACCTGGTAAAGTGAGTTCTGTGACTGAACTATTGTTGTACCACATAGGAGTGGAGGCCCGGATCACCCACAAGAATGTGGATCATTTAAGAAAAAGAGAGATACCCCAACAAAATAATGATCCACCTGTAACCATTACTGCACCAGTGGTTCCTGTTGAAGTTGCTCAACCAAGCACAGGCATGACCGATGTCTCTATCGGAGTAGAAGACTCTGAACTGCATGTGCCTAATGAGGTACCTGATATTAATGCGGTTCTAGAGAATGTGTTTCCTACAAAAGAATCGGAAGTCATGGAGTTATGACATTCCACATGGGTCAGGAAACCACCTGAAAGACTCAACTTGTAATTTCATGACCTGTATAAATATTGTAGTGTCATGAGATAAATATCTTTGTTAATACAAAATGTACAGAAAAGTTAAAAGGGGAGGAATGTAGTAATTATAGTTTTAAGAAACATAGGACTGAGGCTTTAAGAATAACCCTGTGTTGTAAGATCACATGATCTGTGTAAACCAATGTGTTAACAGCACAGGGAACCTCTACAGGAGAGTTCTTCTTTAGTTATGGAGTTTGATGCACACATGTAGTTGCTGCTACTCTCTTGTAAATAAAGTTAAATGTTTCCACTAAGAAAAGTTGTCTGACGACCAATTCTGTAACAGTCACCAACTTTTCTTCCAGAGGGTTGAGGAACATGTGCCCCCCCCCCCCTAAAATTGAGCCTAATATCTTTTCAGAGATTAAAGTTGCATGAGAGTTGTCATGTATTAGTTTTAATTCACATAAGAAAAAAAGGAAAAGCTTCCACTCATATGGTGTTATCATGTCTCTAAAATTTCTCAAAGTCGTTCACAAACGGCAAGTCACTGCAAGTGCAATGTTGTTATGCAGGAAATGCAGCAGCCATTTTGAACAGCTCTTATAAGACATCAATTGTTGTGGCATTAGGTTGAAAAGGAAAGCTAGCAAGAATAAATATCAACTCATCTAACAGTGCCACTGAATCATTAGAGTCACATTGAACCTGTAGATCTGACTCCTGTTTAACATTTAAGGTAGAATCTGGAAAATCACTTTCATGCATTTCTGCTAACATGGCCTGTCTTTGAAAGGCCTCTCTGTAAGGGAGTTACCTAGATGGGTTATGAGGTCAATGAGATGCTAAACAATACTGGAAGTTTCCTTTGGTGTGTGGCACCTTGCTTTGTTTTCGAACAAAAACAAAGAAAAAAAATCACCAAGTTATCCTAAAGTCTGAAAAACAGTAGCAAATGGCTGGGCTCCCTCTTTCAAAAACTGTTCAGCTGTGATTTGTTGGGGTTTTACACAAAGTGTGAAATCGAGAATATGATGCACCTTTCTCAACACATACAAATGGTTAGGGAAAGTATGTAAATTTGAAATTACAATTTCATTGCCTAGCTTATTCTGTTACTTGCAAAAATATATTTACAGGCTCCATTTCAACTTGCTTGAGATTTCAAATTTGCCATAATGTCAACACGATCTCAAATTCTAAAAATGCAAAAGAAAATCCTTTATATATCACATTTCTCTGAGAATTTTGCATTTTTTCTTGAAATAAGGGGCTGTTGTTATAGAAATTATAACACACAATGAAGACATTTGGCTTCTCTGCTTGACCAGCGCTAGTTCTTTAACTAAAGCAGATGACTCTATTCCTATTTATATGGGCAAGTCGCTTGTTATTTTTCAATAGACCTTTTTTTTTGTTCTTTAGATCATTCTTTGACTGTAACTACTTGTTATTGATTCTCTTTTACAATGGGATCATAAGGTTTCAATAGTATGATGTTCCTTGGCTTTAATCTATTCATAGGTTCATTTCACATAAATCTGGATAATCTAAATTTCAGGGCAGGGTTTGTAAAATGCAAGCTGAAGAGTCCAGAACTTCCTCCTGCTGCTTTGTCCCTGCCATGACCTTGTCCTAAATCCCAAAGATTGGATCATTCCCATATTATGGCTGAAATCCATGCTTATCAGAGAGGGGGGAGCACAGCAGAGTCTGGGCGAAGGTTGACCACTTTGTTGTTGTCTTTGTCAGTGATTCCTCACTTGTGGCTCCAGAATCAAATAAAATAAGAACATAACAACACAGGAACGGGAGCTGAACAGGATCAGCTCATCGAGCCTGTTCCATTCAATTAGAGCATGGCTGATTTGTACCTCAACTTCACTTAAACTGACTTTGTTCCCTATATCCCTCAATACCCTTGTCCAACAAAAATCTTTCAATCCCATTCTTGAAAATTTCAATTGACACAGCATCCACAGCTTTTTTGGGGGGGAAGGGCCCATTACCCTGTATAGTAAAAAGTGCTTCATGATTTCACTCCTGAATGGCATAGCTTGATTTTAAGATGTGGCCCCTTGTTCTGGATCCCCCTACCATCTACTCATCAAATCTATTTATTATTTTTAACGCAAAAATTAAATCAGCCTTCAAACTTATAAATGCAAGAGAAAAAAAGCTACGCATGCAAGCTGTTCTTATATTTTAACCCTTTAAAGGCCTTGTATCATTCTGTTGAATCTCTTGCGAAGCCAAGATATGTTTCCCAAAGTTCAGTGCCCAACATTAAATGCAGTCCTGCAGATGGAAGTCCAACAAAGACTCAGGGGCAGGTGTGGAGCCAATCGCCGCATGTGATTGGCTGTGCACCGACATTTTGGGCGGCTGGGCCAATTAAGGCCCGCCCAGCGTGACGTGCACCCAGAAGCACTCAGCACTAACTGTGCGGGCGGGGGGAGGAGGGAGAGTCAGGACATGCACACGAAAGAGGCAGAAATTAATTTAATAATTTAACAAAACATTGCAGAAGAGAGAAAAAATAATTACTCAGACGTGCCCCCTCATGTGACAGTTTCACATGAGCTGGGACATGTTTATGTATTTTAATCAAAATTTCTATTTAATTTATAAACCCTTCATGAAAACCCATCCCACCCGTGGATGAGGTTTCACGAGAAATGCAAAGGCCGCCTGGGCTCTTCGCCCGCTTGTCAGCCTTACGGTTAGACAGGCAGCCCTGACAATCACTTTCATGGGATAAATAATGGCCTTGACAGTTCGGCGGACGCACAGCCGACTCCGGTGCGTGCCCGCCGAACTGAAGATTGGAATGATGCATGATGACATTGGGATGCACGCCCAACATCATCGGGCGTCATTTTATACATCAGCGAGCAGGGCGAATGGAAGATTCAGGCCTTTGTATATGGAGCGATTGCTTCCTTGCTTTTGTATTCCAAACCTCTTGAGATTTATTGTTGTTCAATTTCTGGTTTGTTGGGCCCACATGTGACCCTGAATATGATTTAAATTTAAGTTCTGTAGATGTTTCTGCTACTGGACCTTAAAGTAGTGTATTTGGTGGGGTCCTGGTGAAGTCAGAAACACCCCGACCAAATTTGCAGCTGTTGCATTAACTTCCACCTCAAAAAGGGATAGAAGCTCTCTGCCAATGCGTCCAGTTATCGGAACTGCTGTATACTAAAGCTTAATTCCCACTGCGTTAGAATCATGTTGGCCTGAACGCTTGCTTTATAAATGGCTGGAGTCAGCAGAAAGGAGGCCAAGTGCTTTGTGAACAAAAGCTTGTTCTGATCTCCACATGCTAAGAAGATCAGAGCCTCCCATATGCTTATCCCACTTGAGAATTAGAATATACTCAAGTTTCACTGAGACAGGTGTTCCGAGTTTCATGTGCCAAAATGTGGCATACCAAGTTTTTCCAAAGCAGAGAGAGAGAGAGACAAATCTTCCATACTGCAAGGTGGACTGAATCAAGGACAGTTCAAGCAAACTCTGACCCAGTACAGATCACTGCATGAATGTGCCTGGCACAACTCCAAACTGCTCCTGAACTGAAATCTATTTATTATGCTGGGAATGATAGAGCTGCAATGTGTTGTGATACTTTGAGTATTGCACAGAAGTATTCCCAGGTTTACTTTCAAACATGGATTTTAATTTCTTCCAATAGCGAACTGGTTAAAGCATTCATGTACGATTCCTTTGTGTGCGATTTGAATACTAACTATTTTATTTTAAAATGTTAACAAGCCCATTAAAATAATGCACCAAGAAAATTTATATCATCAACCCATGCGTTACCAAAAGGAATTAAACCCTCATGTATCTTTCTCGTTTTAGATTTTATATAAGAACAACATATATTATTGCAGAGCTAAACAGAAACGAAGTACAGAAGACAAGGAACATGTTTCTATTTACAGCACACTCTTAAAAATATAAGACATTTTGATCATATTAGTTTCAGTCATTATGCTTGGTGATCATCTTAAAAGGCCCTGTATTGTAAATTCTGGAACGCTATATTAAACAACTCAGCAGTAACTGCAGTATGGCAGGAATTAGGATTAACTCAGCTAATATGCTCTGTATTCCATCATATTTTAGAAAATGCTAAAAAGTTTCTTGGGCAACAATTTGCCACATAATATGGCCTGGATCTTTGATGCTGAGATGGATTGCTGGAGTCAGGAAATTTCCCACCTCACCACACCCACCTCAGTAGAAAAGTCCCCGAATGGCAGCATCTTCACTCTGGGTGTGTGGGTGCAGCAGGGGGTTGAGGGGTTGTGGGTAGAGTTGGGCCCGCTGCCCCAGGACACAGATCAGAGTTGGCCACAGGGGCTGTCAAATGCTGAGATGGGGTGTTTAAAAGACCCACCTTTGTTCTCTAGGACTTTGTCCCAGTTGTTGCATTAAAGTTTGGTCCCTCTAGCCTTCACCCCTCACACGCCATCACCCCTCACATGCAGGCGCCCTTTATACCACATCACCCCCCACCCACTCCTCAGGCCACCTTCCTGCCCCCATGCCAACTTAATGCCAACTTATGCCACCCTAACAACCATCCTTGGCCCTTAACCCCTCCATGACAACTCACCCAGTATCCACCAGGGGCTGACCTTCGGAGACATGTTGAGATAAAATAAAGGCATAAATATCTATTACAGCCTTCACTTTACTAAAAAAAACCATTCATGAAAGCCCATTTAAAACTTCTAAATCTCCTAAAGTGCTTAATCCATTATAAAGACAAATAAAAATCATAACCACATATCAAAGACAGCTGATACATTAATAACTTATTTGAACTGTCAAACTTGGAATACCAGCTGAGGTAATTATAGCTTATAGAAGCAGTCAGGCAGTCAAAATGACATAATGATCATCCTTGAGGAAATAGCGACAAACAGCTGTTGTAACTACAGAACAGAGTTTTTCAACTCTCACTGATGCATGCAGCATATTTCATTTACTTTTTAAAGGGCTGGGAATTTAAATACCTTCATGTCTTGACCTTATCCGCCTTTCAATAGCACTTAGAACTACTGTAAAAAATTGTGACTCCTGCATTGCAGATTAAGGCCCTTGCTACAATGAAAATCGCATCTGCTTGAATTCAGCACTGAATCCAAATGGCCCTGCTTAGTTCAGGTTTCCTTTCTGTGTGAATCACACCCTGCCCCCTTTCCCCTACCAGTGAAAATGGGCTCAGAAATAGGGGTGGGATTTGCACATCTGGGCCCTGCTTGCCAATTAAAAAAGTTTGTGGAATCCCCTTGGCTCCACCAAAATCTGGCTCTATGCTTGAGTGTGTGTTTGAGTTAGTATGTCTGAGGGCAGGAGGGTGGGGGTGAGGTTGGTGGTGGTGTGAAGAAAGGATGCTACCCAAATAGAACAATATAGAATAAGAAAAGTTCTTGCATTCATGCAGCATTTTTCTTCGTACTCCTCCCCTCCCCAAATTGGGTAAAACAATGTTTAAAGATAAAATAATATTGTTTCATTTGATGCATATTACCATGCTTTGCTGTAGAGGACTGAACAGTGACAAGATTATGGCATTGGTATACAGATTATATTTGACACTGCTGCTACTAGTTATTTCTAAATTATAGCTTTGCTAAAGCTAAAATAGCTGGGATGGATTTTAACTCCAGCTGGGGTGGATGTGAACACACTTGTTAGAGAAGTTTTGGGATCTAGGCTAACTTGGCTCCAGGGCCTTATTATAATGCAGTCAGTTATTCTACTCCATGGAACGAGCAAGGTCTGTGTGGAAAGCAGCTGCTGACCTCCAGAACACTGGACAGTCCCTGACTACCTGGCAGCAGGAAGGTAGGTATGGGATAAGGGTTGCAAGAGGGCCTTATAGGAATCACAGGAAACTTAAGCCTAAGGGTGGGAAGAGGGTTTGGAGGATGAATCTGAGGCAGGGCATGCTCTAAATTTCCCTGTGTGGTCTAAAGAGTGCTTCTACTCCTCCTGATCCCGCAAAGGCAAGGTTTGGGGTTCTTCAACCCCCACTCAAGGTCGAGTGAAAATTGCAGGAAAGACCAGGCAAATAAGTACATATTTGTAGGAACACACGGCTGGCTTTGGGCTGGTGGATAAGAAAGCGTTCCGGAAACCAGAGAGAAAATCCTGGTTGAATTGATCCAGGTGGCTCCCTGGTGGGTATGTAACCTAATCACCGTCTGCGTCAGCTAGGTTCAAATTGTTCTTCATGTTGAGAGAATTGCTATCAATGTGAACACAGCAAGGACTTTCACTAGCAGTTAACATGGTGGCAATGAATTAAGCTTCCACAGCACAGGCTGTTCCTTCACCGTCACAGGAATCTCTCTCTCTCTCTTTCTTTGACTCAAGAAAGCCTGGCTAAATTGGCTCCTACAAAAAAAAATTGAATTAGGTAAAGGTTTTCATGGGGTGGGATGGGGGCGGCGTTGGTGGGGGGAAGGGATCCCCCTTAAACTAAACGTGTTGCGACCATCTGAGGGGGTTAAATAAAGAAGGGGGCCCAGCTCGTTCCTCCTCGCCTGGGAGCATAACAAAATTGGGGTGCCGTTCGGGAAGTTAACAAATCGGGGGCACCTCAGCCAGGGACCAGGTGTAACGCTGTTTTTCTGTGCAGGCCAGCACACTGCATTCTCAATGCTCTCCAATGCTGCAACTCCATTGCAGTCCGACCAAAACATCGAGTGTCATCTCACGTCATGTAGCACGATCTAGGGCTGTTCACCATGCCATACCTGTACTTAATCCTAATCTTGCTGCCATGCTGTCTGACCACTGCTGAGCACCCATGTGTGTTGTTAGAATGATTTAAAGGCACTAGTCACTCATAGCGCCTGGGAAAATACCTATTTAGACTAGACACATGAGCACAGGTATACATGGATAGAAAGCTTGGAAGACGTCAGCAGCAGAGCTGTGTCTGTGTGCGTTCTGCTCATAGGCAAAAGTGAAACTAAAACTTGATTGCATGGCACACTTCCTTTCTTTTGACATCATGCTGCCCTCTCTTAAAGGCATATTACAACAACTATCTCCTGCCCTGCCCTCTTGGGTGCTGTGGGCGTTCTAATGGCCACTGGGTTATAAGGTGCTGTATCATCTCTGGAACTTGTCGACCAGGATCTGTAGGTCCTGGTCACTGAAACAGGGCACAGCCCCTTCTGCTCCTTCTCCACTTATAAAGCTTTGTGGTATTCTGGAAAAGAAAAGGCACATAAGGCTTCCAGCTTCGAATGGTCTCATGCATATATGTCTGCTTGCATACACAAACTATGTTCTCTATCTCATCAATGCCTGACGTTGGGCAGAAATGGGGCTGGATGAATGGAGGGTAGCCTAACTTTTGTTTGTGTGGTCCCAAACGCAAGCTAACCTGCTAGCCCTCTCCCTCTGCGTCACACAGTCCTGCCACGGAAGCATGCAGCTGTGAGGGTCCTTGTCAAGGCTCAATTGCATGGCTGCATCCTGAGAGGTGGGCGGAAAGAGGGCAAGTGGAAGGGTAAAGGTTCCTGGCAAATTTGGAGACTATCAATCATTCTCTGAGGCAGTATACTAAACTGAGTCAATACAGAATATTGTGAGCAGCTGCTGGTGCCAAGATGCTGGCATCTCCATACAGCTGTGTCTTGTGAAACTTTTCCAACCTTAACTTTGTAGAGCGTGCTCCTTCATTACTATGTGAATTGGCACACACGTGTCATGAAAATATAATAATTTTCATAATATTATTGTGATTCATTGTAAAGGTAGGTTAATGCTGGGGTTTGGGTTAGGTCCTCTATGTGTATGTGTGTCTGTGTGTGGGGGGGGGGGCGGGGTTGTAATTGAATTGGAAACAGCTGGTCTGGAGGCTTTGAGCTATCAAAAGGGAAGCTAGGTTTGAAATGCTAAATACGTAAAACATGGCTGAAGTTTTAGAATGTGAGGTGTAAGGAAAATTTGCCTTTTTAGATAAACCAGAGTAGCTTGGATTTCAAAGAGATGGTAAGATGTTACACCTAGCCAGAAGAAGCTAAGCTAAACAGTGTGTTTATTTTTCCCAAAGGTTACTGATAAAATTTAGTACTATGAAGGATTTACATTTTGAGAAAGATAAAGTTGCAAAAACATGTGGCAACAATGGAATTTGCATTAAAAGGTGATGTATAATGGAGATGAGGCTATGTGTAAGAGGGGAAGGCATTTTAAGATCTAACACAAGTGTGAAAAGCCTCCAGCATCTGCGCATCGAGTTGCTGTCTACAGAAACCGAAGCTGAGAAAACTCACTTTGAACTCGACTGTTCAGGGTATTTGTGGCTTTGCCTGGGTCTATTTAAATCTATTTGTTTTTACTGTTGCCTTAACGGAGGTGCAACTGGGTAGCAGATTAATTAGGGGTTTTAAGTTATTATAATAGTAATTTGTAGACCTATGTATGTGCTTGGAATCCTTTTTTGTTAATAAATGTTTAACTTTTCTAAAAACCTCTGAAGTTATGATAGTCTTATTACTTCTGAATTCAGGGCACACACCTTGAAATAAAGTACAAATTGTAAAACCATCATGCCCATGTGATCAAGTTTCCCACGTGGATTTGACCAGCCTGGCACACATCATCTGCCGCGTCATAACGCATGACTATATTTTCCTAATGGAAAGCCCGTGATGGGCCATCTCCTCCAGTGTCAGCAACCAACTGGACAACTGTTACAGCTCGTGCTCACCTGGCTCTTGACTGACATCCCCTCTGAGCAGCAGCAGCACTTACCCCACAGCAGGAACTCCTCACAGACCCTCCTTTCATAACCTGCCCGGGTCACATTACCCACGCTGGGCCCACCTACGTATCTGTACTGCTTCAGGGTTTGTGGGTTGGGTTTCACGCTGCACCCAATCCCCCTGGAGTGAAAATCCAGCCTTTCGGGGCAGTTTCTCCCAAGGGAGTTTTGGGGAGTTGAGAAATTTCCCAACTCTGCGCGTCTGCCTCGGGAGTAAAAGATCCAGGCCCCAGTCTCTTACTTTTTATCCTTTGCCTATAAATGGGATAGCCTAACAAGTATCCTCCATGTCAAAATCCTGGAACTCCCTCCCTCACAGCATAGTGGGTGTACCTACACTACATGGACTGCAGCGGTTCAAGAAGGCAGCTCACCACCACCTTCTCAAGGGCAACTAGGGATGGGCAATAAATGCTGGCCCTGCTGGTGGTACCCATATCCTGTGAATAAATAAAAAAAAAACTTTACCTCTGTGCATTCTAATTGGATATTTCCTCCCTTGCTAAATCTGCTTTCCTTCATTAAGCATGGGAATCACTTAGGTTGGGGTCCACATGCTGCTTTTGTGACATTTTCTATTATTTTACATTGTCACTGTGCACGAACTAATGAGACCTGGCAAACCTGGTGTCTCAAGAGGACCAACGCCACAGGTATGTGTATAATTCAAAATCATTAACATTGCAGATAAACCAATTCAAAATTCAAAGAATAAACATTTACCATTTTTAAACTAGTTTGAATTTAAAATAGGAAAATTTCAATCTGAAGCTTTAAATAACATTGATATGATGTGAAAAACAGTGATTTGTTATCCTGGAATCAAATGTTGCTTTATTGCTCTCCTGTGAAGTACCTTGGGAGATTGGTTGTGCTATATAAATATAAGTTGTTATTCTTTAGACAGCGCTAATAGAACACACTGGGCGGAATCGTTCCAGATTTGCACCAAGTGCAGTAGCGGGGTTTTACCTGCCAATACAATGGCGGCTTTTCACACCTTATTACTTCTGAATTCAGGGCAAACACCTTGAAATAAAGTACAAATTGTAAAACCATCGTGACCTTGTGATCAAGTTTCCTGCGTGGATTTGACCAGCCTGGCACACATCATCTGCCGCGTCATAACGCATGACTATATTTTCCTAATGGAAAGCCCATGATGGGCCATCTCCTCCAGTGTCAGCAACCAATTGGACAACTGTTACAGCTTATTTCAAGGTGTGTGCCCTAAATTCAGAAGTAATAAGGTGTGAAAAGCCGCCATTGTATTGGCAGGTAAAACCCCGCTACTGCACTTGGTGCAAATCTGGAACGATTCCGCCCAGTGTGTTCTATTAGCGCTGTCTATGCATTCCCGGGAAGTATGCCATTTCCATGGCAAGCGGGCTCTCATTCATCCGCCACAACATCATCTCACTGCTTCATCACACTGGGCGCCATATTTAAAGTGCAGCCGCACGTGCACCTCTCAGTGCTTCCAGCCCAGGACTGCTGCATAGAAGACATAGCCCTGGAAGGCAAAAAGACTGCAGCGCCCAGATTCCATGAAGCGTCCCTCGAGCGCTTTTTGGACACAGCTCGCCGTGATGCCTTCTATCCCAGCTCTTTTGCCACAGGATGGGCAGCAACATCACTAATCTGGCTTGGGAGGTGGTGGCAGCTGTGGTCAACGCCAAAACCCCTGCAAATGACAGCAGTTACCCAGTGGCGCAAGAGGATGAATGATCACCTCCGTTCTGCCAGGGTAAGTCACTCTTCTCATCACTCTCAACTCACACACTCACAAACCCATCACACATCCACAGGGACCTCACTCGCTGCCGGTTCAAGGGACATCACCGTTCACTCTCTCACACACATCTTCATTGTCCTCATCCTGTCCATGGGACCACTCAACACCCACAAATGCCAGGCATACCTATCATTTGGCCTAGCAGGCATCCTGCTTACACTCTCTCCATCTCTATTTAAGAACATAAGAACTAGGAGCAGGAGTAGGCAATTCAGCCCCTCGAGCCTGCCCCGCCATTCATTATGATCATGACTGATCTCATTTCGGCCTCAACTCCAATTTTCCGCCCTCTCCCCATAACCTTTCAACTCGTTGCTAATTAAAAATCTGTCTAACCCCTCCTTAAATGTATTCAGCGTCCCAGCATCCACTGCAGTCTGAGGTAGTGAATTCTACAGATTCACGACCCTTTGAGAAAAGTAATTCTTCCTCATCTCTGATTTAGATCTACTACCCCTTAGCCTAAAACTATGGCCTCTCATTCTAGAATGCCCACAAGGGGAAACATCCACTCCACGTCTACTTTGTCTATCCCCTTTAGCAACTTAATGCCTCAATTAGATATCCACTTCTAAACTCTAGAGAGTATAGGCCTAAACTGCTCAATCTGTCCTCATAGGACAAGCCCACGCATCTCTGGAATCAATCCAGTGACCCTCCTCTGAACCACCTCCAATGCAACTACATCCTTCCTCAAGTAAGGGGACCAAAACTGTGCACAGTACTCCAGGTGCAGTCTCACCAATCCTGTACAGTTGCAACTACACTTCCCTATTTTTATACTCTATTCCTTTAGCAATAAGTGCCAAAATTCCATTTGCCTTCCTTATTACCTGCTCTGTACCTGCATACTAGCTTTCAATGATTCATGCACGAGGACACCCAGATCCCTCTGCACTGAAGCATTCTGAAGTTTCTGTCCATTTAAATAATAAGTTGCCTTTTTATCATTCTGGCCAAAATGGATAACCTCACACTTATCCACGTTAAACTCCATCTGCCAAATTTCGGCCCATTCTCCTAACCTGTCCATATCCATTTGTATCTTTCTTATTTCTTCATTGCAACTTACTTTTCCAACTATTTTGGTGTCATCTGCAAATTTAGCTATAGTACCTTCTATCCCTGAATCCAAGTCATTAATAAAGATTGTAAATAGTTGGGGCCCAAGGACCGAACCCTGTGGCATCCCACTAGTTACAGCTTGCCATCCAGAAAAAGACCCATTTATCCTGACTTCTGCTTTCTGTTGGTTAGCCAATCCTCTATCCAAGCTAATATATTACCCTTAATTCCATGTGATCTTATCTTGTGTATTAATCTTTTATGCAGCACCTTATCAAAGGCCTTCTGGATGTCCAGATATACTACATCTACAGGATCCCCATTATCCACTTGGCTTGTCACATGTTCAAAGAACTCTAGCAAATTAGTCAAACATGATTTACTCTTCATAAAACCATGCTGATGCTGATAGATTGCATTTTGATTTTCCAAATGCCCCGTTACTACTTCCTTAATAATGGATTCCAACAATTTCCCAACAACAGACGTTAAACTAACTGGTCTATAGTTTCCTACTTTCTGCCTCCCCCCCACTTTTTGAATAAGGGCATTCTATTAGCATTTTTCCAATCCACTGGAACCTTTCCAGAATCCAGGGAATTTTGGAATATTATAGCCAATGCATCCACAATCTCTGCTGTCACTTCCTTTAAGACCCTGGGATGTAGGCCATCAGGTCCTGGGGACTTGTCACCCTTTAATCCCGATAGTGATGGTGATTGTTCTAAGTTCCTCCTTCTCTATATCCTCTGCACCACCTGTTACTATTGGGGTAGTACTAGTGTCCTCCACCGTGAAAACTGAGGCAAAATATTGATTAAGCATCTCTGCCATTTCTGCATTAACTCCCCAGTCTCATCCTCCAAGGGACCAACATTCACTTTGGCTACTCTCTTTCCTTTTATATACTTGTAGAAGCTTTGCTATCAGTTTTTACATTTTGCGCTAGTTTTCTTTCATAATTTACCTTTGCTCTTTTTATTTTAGTAACCCTTTGTTGATCTTTAAAAGTTTCCCAATCTTCCAGCCTGCCACTGACCTTTGCAATTTGATATGCCTTAACTTTTGCCTTTATGTTATCTTTAACTTCCTTGCTTAGCCATGGATGCTTTTTCCTCTTCTTACCACTCAACACCCACACATGCCAGGCATACTTATGATCCACTCAAGTTCTGTCGAAGGGTCATGAGGACTCGAAACGTCAACTCTTTTCTTCTCCGCCAATGCTGCCAGACCTGCTGAATTTTTCCAGGTAATTCTGTTTTTGTTTTTGTTTTATACTTAGGATCTGGCCTGGCAGGCATCCTGCTTACACTCTGTCCATTTATGCAGGACTCAAGCTGGCGCACAACAAGAGTGAGAGGTTGCAGGCTGGTAGAGGAATGTCCGAAATCAAGCTCCTCATGGACTTTGAATATAGAGCCATCCAACTGGCTGGTGAGGATTTGAACAATTCCCGTGCTAACGGTGAGGTCGGCGCTACTCTACCAGGTGAGGGTCCAGCAGTGCAACATCCATCAAACAACCATGCTGTGAGTGATGTGTGCTGTTTCACAGGTCACTGCCATGCACTAATTATCTCTCCTTGCTTCCACAGGCACATCTGCCAAAGGGCCGACAGAGTCCATGACCCAGAGCCTCCAATCAAGCCCCAAAGAAACCTCCAAAGAGGAATCTGGAGGCACCCACCTTGAAGTCCCGTCATAGTGCTCACCCACACCCTTCACCAGCACAGAGACACACACCTTGGTGGGACCTAGCTGTACAGTAGCCTCGGGATCACAATCTGGTGAGCACATCACACTGTCCGATCCACAGCAGGCGACGGCAGGGACTTCCCAGGTGTCCGGCACTTGGAGGACTGCTGGAGGCTAGAACGTTGCTGAGTCCAAGTCAGGTGATGAGCCTCTGGTCTGGGTCATGTCACAGTTGCTGGAGCTGCAAAGACAAGCTCAGGAACATCAGGAAGGGATGTCCGCTGCATTTCTCAGATTGCAAGGCACGATGAAGGAGTCCATCCTCCTTCACGCTGAGGTGATAGCGCCAGGTGACAATGCACTGAGGTCAACATTGGTAGGGCAGCGACCGCCATGGAGCCTTGGTCCAGGACATCGGTCCTGTGCTGCTGCGTGAGCTCAATTCTATTGTTGACGCCATGGTTGACCTCCAACAGCGTATGACAGAGGGGTGCAGGGCAGCTCGATCTCACTCGTTATTTCTTCTCCTCAAGGAGTCAGCCAGGAGCCCTGAGACACCCATAGGGAGGAGGATCAGCAGTTGCACACCCCGGGGCCATCCACCCAGGTGACTCCAGGGGTGTCCAGCCCATCCGAATCCCCTCTTCCTGAGACCCCAGCGGCTCCAGCTCCACAGGCTGAGGAGGGTGCCACTACCACACAGCAGGTCCCTGAAAGCATGTCGGGTTCCCCCCAGGTCTCGACCCTCCAGAGGACGCCTGCTAAGGTCATCACAGACAGGGTGTAGCAGTCAGCAGGCTGCCTCCACCTCTGCTGTGGATGTTGGGGGAGCAAAATACGTAGCGACAGGGTTCGGAAGGTTAAGAAGATGTAGCTGCACAGCCTGGGCACGGGTGTTAACCATTTGTACATAATGTTCACTATTCTCAATAAACTCCCAAGAATGTCTCCCTGCCTGTGGCTCTTCATTCTGATGAGCAGTGTTCATGTCACTCAGATGTGAAACCTTGGTGTTCTGCACAAGATAAAGG
Organism: Carcharodon carcharias; assembly: GCF_017639515.1. Classification (NCBI taxonomy): domain Eukaryota; kingdom Metazoa; phylum Chordata; class Chondrichthyes; order Lamniformes; family Lamnidae; genus Carcharodon; species Carcharodon carcharias. The sequence goes on along the minus strand of NC_054471.1, from coordinate 190,406,421 downwards.
CAGGTGTCTCAGTCCAGGGCCTCTTCCCTGTGCTCTGTGCAGCCTTCAGACAAAAGTGATGGCCCAGTCTCACAGTCATTGGACACATTACTGATGCCTGCACCTCGGTGGTGCTTGTCGTTGCTGCCAGGATGTCGTGGGCATGAATCACAGAGTTCCATCATTCTCTCTGTGTGCCCTCAGCACCTATAAGGAGGGGCTGACCCTTACTTCTTCAGCATCTGTGAAGATCCATGAATTGTCCTCACTGCATGTTGTCATCATCCTCCTGCAATTGAGCGACTGCATCTCCATATCAGGAGCAACATCACAGAGGGTATTCACGCAGCCATAAGCTGGACTGGAGTCAAATATTCACAGATACAATGTGAAATCTATGGTGTCTCCTCACTGTATGTCATCATCATCCTCCACAAATCTAGCAGCTATGAGGGCCTCCTGAGCATGCCTGCCCCGACTGGCCAGTGTGAGGGTCTCATCACCACCTTCGAGGACCTTCTTACCCTCATCCACATCGACATCCTCGTCATCGGAGGCGACGTGCTGATCCCCCATCTCCTCCTCAGCCAGCTTCTGTCCCCATTGCAGTGCCAGGTAGTAAAGGGTGCAGCAGGCGATGGTGATACATGACACCCTCTGTGGACTGTATTGCAGGGTTCCATTGGACCGGTCCAGCCTCTGGAACCGCATCTTCATCATCCCCATGGTCTGCTCCACCAAGTTGCGACTTGCAGCATGAGCCTCGTTATACCTTCGCTCTGCTGCAGTCTGAGGCCGCTGCACAGGTGTCATCAGCCACGTCCTCTGCGGGTGGCCCTTGTCCCCGAGGAGCCAATCCTGCAGCCTCTGTGGACCCTGGAAGACATTAGGGATCTTTGACTGACTGAAAATGTAGGAGTCGTGGGCAGTCCTTGGAAACAGTGCACAGACCTGCAAGATGTTTTTGTGGTGGTCGCACACCAGCTGAACATTCAGTGAGTGGAAGCCCTTGTGGTTGATATAGTTGACCTCGTGTTGTGACGGAGATCTGAGTACCACACGAGTGCAGTCAATGGCACCCTGCACCCGTGGGAAACCTGAGATCTTGGCAAATCGAATTGCTCTTGTGTCCTGGCTCTCCTGGTCCCAGGCAAAACATACCAAGTTGTGTGCCCTCGCAAAGCTGGCACCTGTGACCTCATGGATCCATTTGTGGGTGGCAGAGTGTGAGATCCCACAGAGGTCACCTGTGGAGCCCTGAAAGCAGCCACTGGTGTAAAAATTGAGCATCGCGGTCACTTTCACAGCCACTGTCAATCCATACCCTCCATGTCCCCTTGGCGCCAAATGTGCAGTAACTGGCAGATGTGACTGACCAGTTCCCTAGACATGTGCGGTCATCTGCAGGAATGAAAAGCGGAGTCTACCTAGGTGTCGATCAGACATGGCTTGCAGGAGCTCTTCAGTGGCATGTGAAGGAGTCCCAGCGCCCCTTCTTCCTGAGGATGCTGTTCCTCCCTCTGAACAGCCAGGCGCCTCATTCGCTCTCTTCTCTGTTGTCTTTGCTGTCTGTACACCACAAGGCATACAGCTAGGTCACCAGGCTCCATGCTCCTGATGTACTCCTCTTGCAGGATGAAAGAGAGAGATGCGTGGGTTAGCATGGGTGTTCTAAGAACCTCTCTTGTTTAAATGTGAAGGCCCCTTATGGATCCCAGAGAGTGCTGGCCACCACTTGGATGGCCTGAGTTTAGTGCGCTACATGGCTGCCCGAAACCCACCCACACCCGCCTCACTCCACTGGACTAATTGGCGGCAGCTCCGCCCATTGGACTGCAGGCTGTGCTCTCAGCTCAGGCACAGGCATTCTCCTAACCTACACTGCAAGGCTGCGCTGTTGGCTTATCCATGGGGGAGACTGGTCTAAACCGGGATGATGACATTGCAAGGAGCTGTGAGTGCCTCCTGCAGTGACTGCTCCATGGCCAGTTTTAGCAAGGAGATTATACAATGTGCCCAGTTATCCAACTGTTCAGCAGTCCATTAAAACCCTCATTAGTTTGCAGTCTGTGCCCGAGGGGTGAAAAGCTCTGGAGCATTTGATGGCACTTTGATGCCTCTGTTGTATTGCTTGAGTGGGCAGAGAAGTTAGATGCCCGATTCCAATCACATCCATGTGGCTGCGCCTGAACTGTCTCAGCTGTAGAGGAATGGCCACTTATACTAGGTCTCCCTAATGCATGGCTGCTTCCCTCACTGACAACCCCGCCACCCCGCATGTGCTTGTGCACTACCTTCAACCACAGGGCAGCCTTTGCCTCCCCACCCACCACCACCCCCCACCGCACAACGCGCCTCCATCTTAAAGTCCAACAAGTGACCTGAGCAAGCGCTCTGCAACATTACTGTGTACTCACCTCAGAGTTCCCCTCAAAGTGCAGCCCGCCAAGTGTACGCATTTTATATCCTGTTGCGAAACACGTTGGCATGATGTGGGCGAACGATCCAGCCGGGGTGAGGGATGACTCCGGCGGGTTAGCCTTACAGTGATATGCTGATGCATTACAATGAGGTTCCCATTGACGGCTGAGGGGACAATCGCAAAGCAGTCTCACGACGTCATGAAACTGGTTTTTGGGCCTTCTCGCCAGTATGTCCGCTCATGCCACTGAACACGCCCGATGCCAGTGGGCACAGATGATTCCGTCCACTATTTAAAAATCCCCTGCCATTTTATCATATTACAGGTTTCCTGTGACACAGCTGAATGTGAGCCAGAGGGTTTGCTGCTATATCACATCGTTATACCATGCCGGGAATAACAATGGGTCATTGATTCACTGTAGCTGAATAAATCAAGCTGCATATTTATTAAATGGTAGCTCGGGAGTCTTATTGGTGTTTTCAAGATTGATTTCCATGACTGTCCATCATTCTGTTGTTACGACTGGTCCCTGGGTGAAGTAACACAAATTGTTACAATCCCAGGTGAGGAGGGGTGAACTGCTCTTCTTTATTTAACCCCCCTCAGTTAGTTGCAACAGGGTTAATTTAGAAAGGATCCCTTCTCTTGTTAATATCTTTTCCCTGTCCAAATATATTTATGTTTGAGAAGGAGCCAATTTTAACCAGGCTTTCTTGAGTTAAAGAGAGAGTGAGTTTATTAGTTACTAAAACGCAAGAAAAATGATAAAAATGTAAGACACACACGCACACACACACTCACACACACACACATGACACACATACACACACACACACACACACACACACACACACACACACACAGATTAGAAATGAGAATTGAGTCCAAAATTAAAGTTAAAAAAATATACAAATCAGTCACTTGTCTGCGAGGAATAGATAGTGAAAATTCACTGCAGTGAAGTTGGGTGATTCCAGCAGAGCTGACTTTGGCAGTTGAGCAGTTGGTTTGGAGACACTTGGCTCTGCAGATTAGCTGAAGGAGTTGTCATAAAACAAAAACAAAAATAGCTGGAAAACCTCAGCAGATCTGGCAGTATCTGCGGAGAGGAACACAGTTAACGTTTCGAGTCCGCATGACTCTTCAACAGAGCTAAGGAAAAATAGAAAAGGGGTGAAATATAAGCTGGTTTAAGCAGGGGGGGGGGACAAGAAGAGCTGGACAGAGGGCCAGTGACAGGTGGAGATAACCAAAAGATGTCACAGACAAAAGGACAAAGCTGTTGAAGATGGTGATATTATCTAAAGGAATGTGCTAATTAAGGGTAGAAAGCAGGATGTGCAAGGTACAGATAGCCCTGCTTGGCCTAAATAGCCAAGTGGTTATGGTACTGGGTTTGTAAACCCAAGATCAAGAGTTCAAATCTCACAATGGCAAACTATGAAACAACATCTGAAACAGATGGAAACGGGTTTGTACTCGAAAGAGTTACAGATAGCCCTTGTGGGGGTGGGGTGGGGGGAAGGAATTGAAAAAGGCTAAAAGGTAGAGATAAACAATGGATGGAAATACATTTAAAAATAATGGAAATAGGTGGGGAAAGAAAAATCTATATAAGTTATTGGGAAAAAGGGGGGGATCGGAAAGGGGGTGGGGATGGAGGAGAGAGTTCATGATCTAAAGTTGTTGAACTCGATATTCGGTCCGGAAGGCTGTAAAGTGCCTAGTTGGAAGATGAGGTGCTGTTCCTCCAGTTTGCGTTGAACTTCACTGGAACAATGCAGCAGGCCAAGGACAGACATGTGGGCATGAGAGCAGGGCGGAGTGTTGAAATGGCAAGCAACAGGGAGGTCTGGGTCATGCTTGCAGACAGACCGAAGTTCTTCCGCAAAGCAGTCACCCAGTTTGCGTTTGGTCTCTCCAATGTAGAGGAAACCGCATTGGGAGCAACAAATGCAGTAGACTAAGTTGAGGGAAGTGCAAGTGAAATGCTGCTTCACTTGAAAGGAATGTTTGGGCCCTTGGACGGTGAGGAGAGGGGAAGTAAAGGGCCAAGTGTTGCACCTTCTGCGGTTGCATGGGAAGGTGCCGTGGGAGGGGGTTGAGGTGTAGGGGGTGATGGAGGAGTGGACCAAGGTGTCACGGAGGGAACGATCCCTATGGAATGCTGCCGGAGGGGTGAAGGGAAGATGTGTTTGGTGGTGGCATCATGCTGGAGTTGGCGGAAATGGCGGAGGATGATCCTTTGAATGCGGAGGCTGGTGGGGTGATAAGTGAGGACAAGGGGGACCCTATCATGATTTTGGGAGGGAGGAGAAGGCGTGAGGGTGGATGCGCGGGAGATGGGCCGGACATGGTTGAGGGCCCTGTCAACCATAGTGGGTGGAAAATCTCGGTTAAGGAAGAAGGAGGACATGTCAGAGGAACTGTTTTTGAAAGTGGCATCATCAGAACAGGTACAATGGAGGCGAAGGAACTGAGAGAATGGGATGGAGTCCTTACAGGAAGCGGGGTGTGAGGAGCTGTAGTCGAGATAGCTGTGGGAGTCGGTGGGTTTGTAATGGATATTGGTGGACAGTCTATCACCAGAGATTGAGACAGAGAGGTCAAGGAAGGGAAGGGAATTGTCAGAGATGGACCACGTGAAAATGATGGAGGGGTGGAGATTGGAAGCAAAATTAATAAATTTTTCCAAGTCCTGACGAAGCATGAAGCGGCACCGAAGTAATCATCGATGTACCGGAGAAAGAGTTGTGGAAGGGGGCCGGAGGAGGACTGCAACAAGGAATGTTCCACATACCCCATAAAGAGACAGGCATAGCTGGGGCCCATGCGGGTACCCATAGCCACACCTTTTATTTGGAGGAAGTGAGAGGAGTTGAAGGAGAAATTGTTCAGTGTGAGAACAAGTTCAGCCAGACGGAGGAGGGTAGTGGTAGATGGGAATTGTTCGGGCCTCTGTTCGAGGAAGAAGCGGAGAGCCATCAGACCATCCTGGTGGGGGATGGAGGTGTAGAGGGATTGGACGTCCATGGTGAAGAGGAGGCGGTTGGGGCCAGGGAACTGGAAATTGTTGATATGATGTAGGGTGTCAGAGGAATCACGGATGAAGGTGGGAAGGGACTGGACAAGGGGAGAGAGAAATGAGTTCCGTGGGGCAGGAACAGGCTGACACGATTAGTCTGCCGGGACAGTCCTGTTTGTGGATTTTGGGTAGGAGGTAGAAGCGGGCCGTCGAGGTTGGGTGACTATCAGGTTGGAAGCTGTGGACGGACCCCACCACTGAACATCAAGCCATTGTTTCCAGGACTTTTACTGACCTCATCTCCTCTGGAGATCTTCCTTCCACAGTCTCCTCTTCATGCTCTCGTCTGGACCTGGAAAAAATTATTAATTTTGCTTCCAATCTCCACCCCTCCATCGTTTTCACATGGCCCATCTCTGACACTTCCCTTCCCTTCCTTGACCTCTCTGTCTCAATCTCTGGTGATAGACCATCCACCAATATCCATTACAAGCCTACCGACTCCCACAACTACCTCGACTACAGCTCCTCACACCCCGCTTCCTGTAAGGACTCCATCCCATTCTCCCAGTTCCTTTGCCTCCGTTGCATCTGTTCCGATGACGCTACCTTCAAAAACAGTTCCTCTTACATGTCCTCCTTCTTCCTTAACCGAGTTTTTCCACCCACGGTCGTTGACAGGGCCCTCAACCGTGTCTGGCCCATCTCCCGCGCATCCGACCTCACGCCTTCTCCTCCCTCCCAGAAACATGATAGGGTCCCCCTTGTCCTCACTTATCACCCCACCAGCCTCCGCATTCAAAGGATCATTCTCCGCCATTTCCGCCAACTCCAGCATGATGCCACCACCAAACACATCTTCCCTTCACCCCCCGGCGGCATTCCGTAGGGATCGTTCTCTCCGGGACACCCTGGTCCACTCCTCCATCACCCCCTACACCTCAACCCCCTCCCACGGCACCTTCCCATGCAACCGCAGAAGATGCAACACCTGCCCCTTTACTTCCTCTCTCCTCACCGTCCAAGGACCCAAACACTCCTTTCAAGTGAAGCAGCACTTCCCTCAACTTAGTCTACTGCATTCGTTGCTCCCATTGCGGTTTCCTCTATATTGGAGAGCCCAAACGCAGACTGTGTGACCGCTTTGCAGAGCACCTTCAGTCTCTCTGCAAGCATTACCCAGACCTCCCTGTCGCTTGCTATTTCAACACTCCACCCTGCTCTCATGCCCACATGTCTGTCCTTGGCCTGCTGCATTGTTTCAGTGAAGCTCAACACAAACTGGAGGAACAGCACCTCATCTTCCACATAGGCACTTTACAGCCTTCTGGACTGAATACTGAGTTCAACAATTTTAGATCGTGACCTCTCTCCTCCATCCCCACCCCTTTCCGATTTTCTCCCTCCTTTTTGTTTTTTTTCCAATAATTTATATAGATTTTTCTTTTCCCACCTACTTCCATTATTTTTTAAACACATTTCCATCCATTGTTTTATCTCACCCTTTTAGCCTATTTCGATCCCTTCCCCTCACCCCACCCCCACTAGGGCTATCTGTACCTTGCTCATCTTGCTATCTACCCTTAAGTAGCACATTCCTTAGATAATATCACCACCTTCAACACCTCTTTGTCCTTTTGTCTGTGACATCTTTTGGTTATCTCTACCTATCACTGGTCCTCTATCCTGCTATACGTGTTCCACCCCACCCTTAAACCAGCTTATATTTCACCTTTCTTCTAGTTTTCCTTAGTTCTGTTGAAAAGTCATATGGACTCAAAACATTAACTATGTTCCTCTCCACAGATGCTGCCAGAGCTGTTGAGTTTTTCCAGGTATTTTTGTTTTTGTTTTGGATTTCCAGCATCTGCAGTTTTTTTGCTTTTATCGAAGGACTTGTCATATTTCCTTTTTGACTGTGGCTTTGCTCTAGCCAGAGATAAAGACATTAACTGCAAGTTGCAGTGATGTCTAGTTGCTGATCTTCTGCTGTGACCTTCACAACACACATTGGAACATCAGAACTGGAAAACACAGGTCAGGTTTGGTATTTTAACCCTTTTCCTTGTGTATTCCTCGAAGGGAAAAACAAACATGTCTTTCACCCAGAATCTGTTTTCTTTCTACTCAGATCATGTCCACATTCTGAGATATAACTCAACAGGAGATGGTCTCTGCTGAGATGATAATCAGTCTCCATCGTCCCTGCAACCACAGGAGATTAAAGTTCAGTTTTTCCATTGTATCTCTCCCTTTCATGTCTCTGTCTGAAACAGGTCTTGACACCTTTTTAGGTGTGACATTCAAGGACCTCTCTTGACTAGTCAATCAAGTATAATCCACATTGGAATTTTCCAGAACGTGGTTTCCTTACAGTCTCAGCCAGCTTTTTCTGGTATGTCCTTTAAAAAAAAAATCTTCCTCAAAAAGTTCAACATGCCCACAAGTAATTCAGGCTGTGATCCATAGATTCTCCACAGGTGGATGCCTCATGCCAGCAGTGAGCAGTGGAGAGGGCCTGAATGAGTAGGAGGGTTTCAGGTCAGGGAGCGCTGGACATGGCTGGGCAGGTACCAGGTCAGACAGTGCTGGAGATGGTAAGGAGATCACAGATCAGACAGTGCTGGAGAAAGCTGGGCAAGTCCCCGGTCAGACAATGCTGGAGAGGGCAGGGCAGGGTCCCCGGTCAGACAATGCTGGAGAGGGCAGGGCAGGGTCCCAGGTCAAAAGGGCTGGAGAGGGCAGGGCAGGGTCCCTGGTCAGACAGTGCTGGAGGCGGAAGGGCAAGGTCCCAGGTCAGACACAGCTGGAAACAGCAGGGCAGGGTCCCTGGTCAGACACAGCTGGAGACAGCAGGGCAGGGTCCCTGGTCAGACACAGCTGGAGACAGCAGGGCAAGGTCCCTGGTCAGACACAGCTGGAAACAGCAGGGCAGGGTCCCTGGTCAGACACAGCTGGAAACAGCAGGGCAGGGTCCCTGGTCAGACACAGCTGGAGACAGCAGGGCAAGGTCCCTGGTCAGACACAGCTGGAGACAGCAGGGCAGGGTCCCTGGTCAGACACAGCTGGAGACAGCAGGGCAAGGTCCCTGGTCAGACACAGCTGCAGACAGCAGGGCAGGGTCCCTGGTCAGACACAGCTGGAGACAGCAGGGCAAGGTCCCTGGTCAGACACAGCTGGAAACAGCAGGGCAGGGTCCCTGGTCAGACACAGCTGGAAACAGCAGGGCAGGGTCCCTGGTCAGACACAGCTGGAGACAGCAGGGCAAGGTCCCTGGTCAGACACAGCTGGAGACAGCAGGGCAGGGTCCCTGGTCAGACACAGCTGGAGACAGCAGGGCAAGGTCCCTGGTCAGACACAGCTGCAGACAGCAGGGCAGGGTCCCTGGTCAGACACAGCTGGAGACAGCAGGGCAGGGTCCCTGGTCAGACACAGCTGGAGAGGGCAGGGCAGGGTCCCCGGTCAGTCAGCGCTGGAGACGGCAGGGACCCCGGTCAGACAGTGCTGGAGAAAGCTGGGCAAGTCCCCGGTCAGACAGTGCTGGAGGGGGCAGGGCAGGGTCCCAGGTCAAAAGGGCTGGAGAGGGCAGGGCAGGGTCCCTGGTCAGACACAGCTGGAGACAGCAGGGCAGGGTCCCTGGTCAGACACAGCTGGAGACGGCAGGGCAGGGTCCCTGGTCAGACAGTGCTGGAGGCGGAAGGGCAAGGTCCCCGGTCAGACACAGCTGGAAACAGCAGGGCAAGGTCCCTGGTCAGACACAGCTGGAGACAGCAGGGCAAGGTCCCTGGTCAGACACAGCTGGAAACAGCAGGGCAAGGTCCCCAGTCAGTCAGCGCTGGAGACGGCAGGGCAGGTACCAGGTCAGACACAGCTGGAAACAGCAGGGCAAGGTCCCTGGTCAGACACAGCTGGAGACAGCAGGGCAGGGTCCCTGGTCAGACAGTGCTGGAGGCGGAAGGGCAAGGTCCCTGGTCAGACACAGCTGGAAACAGCAGGGCAAGGTACCAGGTCAGGCACAGCTGGAGAGGGCAGGACAGGGTCCCTGGTCAGACAGCGCTGGAGACGGCCGGGTCCCTGGTCAGACGGCGCTGGAGACAGCAGCACAGGGTCCCCAGTCAGACAGGGCTGGAGAGGGCAGGGCAGGTACCAGGTCAGACACAGCTGGAGAGGGCAGGGCAGGGTCCCCAGTCAGACAGTGCTGGAGACGGCAGGACAGGGTCCCCGGTCAGTCAGTGCTGGAGACGGCAGGGCAGGGTCCCCGGTCAGTCAGTGCTGGAGACGGCAGAGACCCCGGTCAGACACAGCTGGAGAGGGCGGGGCAGGTTCCCCGTTCAGACAGTGCTGGAGACGGCAGAGACCCCGGTCAGACACGGCTGGAGAAGGCAGGGCAGGTTCCCCGTTCAGACAGTGCTGGAGACGGCAGAGACCCCGGTCAGACAGTGCTGGAGATGGCAGGGCAGGGTCCCCAGTCTGAAACTTACTCACGTAGCTCTCTAAGATATTTCAGAAAGCATTAAATTTGTGTATTGGTTGTGTGGTAAGATTATTAACATTTTTAAAATGCCAGCCCTCCTCCTGAAGACGGGTTGACTACCCTCCCCTTGTCCCACCTCCCTTAACCCTGGAAGAGATGGGTTCAAGCAGGCGTCCCAATGTGTTGGCCTATTTTCCTGATTTAACCACCCCCCCCCCACCACCCCACAACACCTGTGCCCAATCCCATGAGTCTTCTGATGTTAAAATTCTCCTTTCTGTGTCTGGCTCTCTTCCTTATTTCTTTCTCTCTTCCTCTCTCTATCTGCAGTTCATAAATGGCAGCCATTTGAAAGTTCATTTTCTGTTTACTTTCAAAATGCAATTGCTGTTTTGTTTTTTTTAAAAAAAAAGCTAAAATTACGATCACGCAAGTTACTGGACCTAAAATACTGCCAGTGGTCTGCCCGTCTCCTATCGTACCTCTGACAAGAAAGTCCAACTGTGCCAGGTCTTCACTGAGGCCATGGGTCTGAACTTGCTCGGAGTGGCAGTCAGTGTGTTTTTGACCTGTCTCGCCCGACCTTCCGACTCAGGCTGGGTGAGAGCCGAGTATTGCAGGGAGTCCCTGGATCCTAGCGTTGAAGGGCAGCTCAGTTAAAGGGAAGGGGGCCAAGCCACGCAGGGAGCTGGAGGTCAGGGAGTTGGAGGTTTAGAGGTCGGAGGTCGGGACCGGGTTGGAGGTTGGAGGGGTCAAATGTCAGGGTGGGGAGGAGGGTGGGGGTGACAGTCAGGCCACGGACGGACGGGTGCGCGACGTAGGGACCCGGATGGGGCGCTGGGTCGCAAAGGGCCTAGGGGGTGTGGTAGGGGGGGACAAGGCCTTTGGGAGATGAGGGGGTTTGGGGTGGTGTCAGGTCGGGTTGTGCCTGGGGTTGTTGAAGGTGAGAGTCGGGTCACGGGGTGGGGGCAAGGGGAGTTGCAGGGGTGTTGTCAGGCCTTGGGGTAGGGGTCTGATCAGGTCATGTCGGGCCTGGGGTGGATGGAGTGAGAGTCAGGTTGGGTCGGCCTGGGGAAAGAGTTCCTTAGGGATGGGGAAGCCCCATGTGTTCAGGACTTCCTGTTTGGGGGTGTAATCCCTTGGGGGTAGGGGGGGACCCATGTGGGTTGGGGGGGGGGGGGCGGTGTTGGGGGGGTGGGAGGGAGGAGTCCCATGGGGTGGTAGTCAGACGGGGGCTGGGGGAGCCCCATGGGGAGGTGGGGGGGTTCCGGCCTGTGGGTCTGTACAATAGGCACCAAGAAGTTAGGAGGGTTTTTAATTCTTCTAACATTTTCCAGGTAACTATTGATGTAACCCATTCGGAACCATTCAAAGCTTGTGATTTAAATCACATTTTCAGTGCAGGGCAATTGCTCAGGGGAGGTTTGCACTTCTGGGCAATTGCCGTGTAAATCTTACCAAACTTCTGCCCCAGCGCACCTTCAGGGTACCCCCACAGTACGATGCCCTGGAGCTTGGCAGCTACGGCCCAACTAGTTTCTTTACTGACTTGAAAGGGACAAAATTTCCCTTAGATAAAAGCAAAAAACTGCAGATGCTGGAAATCTGAAACAAAAATAAAAATACCTGGAAAAACTCAGCAGGTCTGACAGCATCTGCGGAGTCTATGACATCTTTGGCAATCTCTTCTTTGCCTCCAACTATCACTGGCCCTCTCTCCAGCTCTACCTGTCCCACCCCACTTCAACCAGCTCATATTCCACCTCATTTCTATATTTCTTAGTTCTGATGAAGAGTCATACGGACTCGAAACGTTAACTGTGTTCCTCTCCGCAGATGCAGCCGAGACCTGCTGAGTTTTTCCAGGTATTCTTGTTTTGGTACAAAATTTCCCTTGCCCATTACGAGGCAAATGATAGGTTGCGCATGGTGCCAAAGATGGACACATATGCTACACGTGCTTAGACACACCCAGATGCTCTCACTCATTTCTGAAGAGTAAAGCAAGTCGGTATAAATGTTACAATAAAACTTTTGAAGTTTGTCCTCCAGCTTTTCTTCAAATCATTCTGAAATATAACCAAATGATTTGGTTTGAGAATGGAGAGAAGTAATCTATCATTTGGCAGTGACTATACTTCAAATGTAGTTAATTGACTGCAGTGCTTTGAGACAGCCTGTGGTAATGAAAGGATTCTGTAAATACAATTCTTTCTTTAACTGCTACTGACGCATCCTATTTTTTCAAAATCATTATGAATGATTTTACTGTTGCACCAACAATATTGATAATGAAATATTTGCTGGATTTTTCCTATAATATTTCTATAGACTATTTCCATTGTAAATGTTGAAATAAAAAGCATTGCAGGGGCTAACACTAATGGACAGGACATGCACATTCCCAAGGCTTTCAATATCATATATAAAACTATCTTTTCTCCATTTCTTTATTCCTTCCCACCCAATAGTCTGACAGAAAAGGTTGTCTGAACTTGAGTTCTTAAAATAAATCAGAAATAACACAGCATGTGTGCTGGTATCTGAAAGAGAAACAGCAGCTAGTACTTTGAGTGTAAGCCAATCATCAGCAGCAATGCAGGCAGTTTGGAAAAGCCCTATTTAATAACAGTGACAGGCAGAGCATGCCCAAGACTTGAAGAATTCCATTTCAAAGAATTTCTTGATAACTTACATTTTCTGTTTCGGATGCTAAATTGGCCTCCTATGTATTTCCACCATTTTCTGCTTTTATTTCTGAATTTTTATTTAACCCTTAGAATTTGGTGAAATTCAGACCTTTTCTTTCACCCCAGATTCCCTCGATTGCCCTTCCTTCTTTTCATTGTAGCTACCGATACTTCAAATATATTTAGGATGCAACATTGCAGAAACAAGACTTGTTTGATGTAGTGCAGAGAGAATGATTAAGTTCTTCAGCACACAGGAGCATCAGAATGCACAGCTTGTTTTTTAACAAGGGCAATAAAATTTTACTTGCATTTATTGTAGAAAAGTTATGCAGTAAATTCCGATTGCACCCAATTAGTTGAAAAACTATGCATGTGAGATTTACTGGCAATGTGAGTTTTAGTTTTGAAATCTTCTAAAGATTTTAGTTATAGCATTCAATTTATGCATTTTTTTGAACTGCAAGTGTTACTGCTCTAATATTAAAAACAAAAAAACTGCGGATGCTGGAAATCCAAAACAAAAACAGAATTACCTGGAAAATCTCAGCAAGTCTGGCAGCATCGGCGGAGAAGAAAAGAGTTGACGTTTCGAGTCCTCATGACCCTTCTGTTGAAGGGTCATGAGGACTCGAAACTTCAACTCTTTTCTTCTCCGCCGATGCTGCCAGACTTGCTGAGTTTTGAAACGTCAACTCTTTTCTTCTCCGCCAATGCTGCCAGACCTGCTGAGTTTTTCCAGGTAATTCTGTTTTTGTACTGCTCTAATATTTCCTGCTTCCACCATGTCCAAAGCCTGGTAAATTTTAACCCTGGCCTCTGTTTGCTGCATCATTGCTTCTTTAAACATTTCTGAGATCTGACATCAATTAGAACATTTCGCACAACATAAATTTTTACAACCACATTGCTATTTATTAACATTACAAGAATTGTTTCCTTATTTTTCGTTAAACAATGCAACTTCTTCAACATTTATTCAATGGTATTTCATAATAATGCCAACTTTAATTACTAAAAGCAGAAGTACTGTGTTATAATTACATCCCTTAATTAAAATTCATCTAATTGTGCAATGCTTCCCAACATTCTGGCTGACATCCTTTTCACCATGCTTTGGGTTTCCAAACTTGATAGATGGAGAGTAAGTTGGAGTGTGCCTGAGGTCGTAACATAATCAATGCAGTTATCTGACATCATAAGCTATAAAACCAATTTCTGAGTGTTTTATGTAGTACAATAATCATATGCCTGTAACGTACACCGATTACACTGTTATTTTATGTAACTTACTTTGTGTTAATTTATGAGAGATTTCTTAGGGCGTAGAAGTCTGTCACTATCAGCCACAGATTGCCATAAAAAGTGCCTTAGCATTCGGACAGCCTTTTGAGTTTCCCAGTCACTTTCTTGTGACAAAAATCCCCCTTTGAAGGTGCCCTTTCGAATAATATGTGAGGGGGAGGGTAAATTAGAGTTAATGACATAAGTACTCAGCTATATTTTATCTTGTCATGGAAAAGTCCTCTGCTATCTTGCCCGTCATGCAAGTAGAGCATTATAAGCAATGAATGACAGCTTGTGTTAAATCTTATTTGATTTAATGAAAATTAAAAATGCTAATTGCCTTTGAAAGGCTGAAAGCTGAAACAGAAAACTCCCTTTCCCTATTTGCTGCCCCGCGAATGCCCTAATTTATGTGGGATACATTTCCACAGGAGCCAGTCAGTCTCTGGAATCTCAGTCAAAAATGACTGGCTTCATGTGTGAGCCTTGACAGGAATATTTCTTTGCTATTTAACTTGGTGAGCATCGCGGCTGTGCCCAAATCCTTCCCTCATGTTCATTTCCAGTTTCCATAGTCCCCAGCCACTGTCACTGAATAGTCAGCAGTTGAAGGTTCCCTGATTGATCTAAACCTATAAAATGCAATATTAGTTCTAGGCAGCATTATTGTGAATTTATAATTATATTCCATAATTATCTATTGTAAATTTATTACTGTTGTGCAGTTTCTGCATGTAAACATTGAAAATAGAAGTTTACAAATTGGAACTAACCTTGCAAAATTGACAGCAGGAACAATTCAGGGCATTGATTTAATGATTACATTGTTTGCATGCAAGAAAAAGCGGCCCACACAAGACTTTCCCTTATTTCAGGCTGTAGCTAGCAGGCAAGTATCGTAGCTATTTCCAATCTATATCAATGATGTAGATGAGGAGACCGAGTGCTTAGTATAAGTTTGCTAACAATACAAAGCTAGTGGGAAAGTAGGATGTGAGGCATTGATTTTCACTGGGGTATGGTCACACAGGCGTAGCCTGTAACTGGAGTAAAATCGCCCGGGCATTGCCTGTCACTAGAGTACAATCGCCCGGGCATTGCCTGTCACTAGAGTACAATCGCCCGGGCATTGCCTGTCACTAGAGTACAATCGCCCAGGCATTGCCTCTCATTGGAGTACAATCGCCCAGGCATTGCCTCTGACTGGAATACAATCGTCCAGGCATTGCCTCTCATGGAGTACAATCACCCAGGCATTGCCTGTCACTAGAGTATAATCGCCCGGTCATTGCCTCTCACTGGAGTACAATCGCCCAGGCATTGCCTGTCACTGGAGTACAATCGCCCGGGCATTGCCTCTCATGGAGTACAATCACCGAGGCATTGCCTGTCACTGGAGTACAATCACCCAGGCATTGCCTCTCACGGAGTACAATTGTCCAGGCATTGCCTCTGACTGGAGTACAATCGTCCAGGCATTGCCTCTCATGGAGTACAATCGTCCAGCTATTGCCTCTCACTGGAGTACAGTTACCTAGACACGGCCACTCACTGGAGTGCAGTCAGCCAGGCACTGACTCCAACTGGGGTACAGTCATTCAGGTATTGCCTCTAACTGGAGTATGGTCACCCAGAAACCCACTCTCACTGAGGTGCTGCACAGATGGTGGCAAAGGCTGGTTCCTCATGATGGCGAGGTTGTGGAGCAGGCAGTAGCCGTGACAAACCTGTATACCCACCGGCTACTGAAGAGTTGTTCTGGAGCAGTCCAGATCCTTAATTCACTTTCCACTTGGAATGCTGCCAAAGTGTACTCCTACTGTATGGCTACCTCTGTCCATACGTTGGAAGGTGCATTACCCGCTCAATCTGCAAGGGACAGAGTGTGCTGCTTAGTTATTGCAAAAACAACAAAGAATTTCTAGGCTCCTCCATTGAATGTTAATTAGGGATAGCAATGTTCAATACCTGCTAGAGCCAATGAGCCGTGACTATTACTACACATAGGATACTCCTAGCCTTAAATTATGGATTGGAGTAGGAACATTTGAATGCTAAAGAAGGTGCATTGTTATTCCTAAGTATAAACATCCAAAAGCAAATACATAGCAGCACTGAGACAATATAGGCATTTGTTTATAATGGGGATTAAAATAACATACAGACTTGAAATAGTTGACAAATCATGTTTGCCATTATACGTTTAAAATGGGTCCATTAAAAATTTTACATTTGAGCAGTAAAATTAGATTCCTTAGCCAAATGTTTAATCAAGAAACATTGTTGCTGACCTTGAGTCTGAACTGTTGGCTCTTAGTCACTGGGCCAAAAGCTAGTGCCTCAGAACAAAATAAAACAAATCAGCAATCTGCTAAAAGCATGGCTTTCGAAGGAATGATTCTCACTAAAAGGCGATGATTGTGCATGGACGTTCAATGGCATTGGCTTCCTAATCACGAACGAAAATGAACAATGACTTGATGCCTCAAGGTGTGGAACAAACCCCGCAAAGCCAACAGAATAATAAACTAAACTTATGTCAGGTCGCCATAAGCTCCATTAAATCAACGTCTTTCTTTCCATGAGCTTATGAAGCTCTTGCCAGCTGTAAAAATAGATAGAGTGCCCTGCTCTTAGCTAAGAAGCATTATTTATCTGGGGGAATTATACTCAAGTAAATGGAGAATCCGCACTTCGGTTGGATTTGTACTATTTTGAACTTTCTGATGCTCAAATTACTGAAGCTTCAAGCTATGCTCTGTACCAGCAAAGTGGGTGAAGTACTGGAAGGTGCAGTGAATTATTTTGTCCAACACAAAATCAACAGATAAACCCATAGGTAAACACTGATGTTGCATTTCGATAAAACTCGTGTTTGGCTTGTAAGATGGTTGTTATGCTTCCACTACAATGCCGGCCCAAGAACTATTGATTTTTATTCTTAAGGGCTGAATTCCGTCCCCGCCCCCCCACCACTGCGCCCCCTCCCTCCCCATCGGGGGTGGGGGGGATTGTGTGGCAGCAGGTGGGGGCGGACATGAACCCAATAGGCGCCCCCCCCCGATCGGGGACATGCCGCCATTTTACACAGGAGGGGCCAATTAAGGCACATGCTCGTGAAAGAGCGCAGGGATCTCCCTGAGATGCCTCGGGGAGATCGGTTTGACGTGCGCAAATTTAAATAGAGGGCAATAAAAACTGTTAAAACATGTCCCTTCACGTGACACTGTGTCACATGAGCTGGGACACGTGAAAGAATTATTTTTAAAGTTTTCATTGGCTTTTGAAACATTTCATGAAACCTCATGCACAGGCAGGATGAGGTTTCATGAAAAATGCGAAGGCCGCCTGGGCTTTTCGCCTGGCCCCCCCCACCCACCAACCTTAAGGTTGGACGGACAGCTCAGCTAATTGAATGAAGTAGTATTTAAATGGCCTTAATAGGCCGAACTGAAAATCTAAACGACGCACAGTGACGCCGGAACGCCTGCCTGACATCACCTCGCCTCATTTTACGAGTCAGCCAGCGGGTCTCGCCCCCACACGCCAACCAGAGAATTCTGCCCCTCGTGTAGTTAACTTGCCTGAGTTAGTAAGAATAAGGTTCAACTGTATAATTTTGGGACTTCCAGTCTGCGCTGCTAGTTGGCCCTGGTCACTGGGGTTGATAATGTAATCTGCAGTGCGCATAATGCCACTGCTCTTTAAGCATCAATGCCCATATTACTGGATACTGGGAAAACAGAAAAGAAAGTTGGATTGGGTGTATAGCTGGCTGGTCAACCACCCATTTTACATCCCCAACGGTGTTTGATTCCACCTTCCCCATTTGAAATTACTTTCAAAGAGAGGCCTCTTTAACAGTGTTAAAACTGCCATTCAAATGCCGACTTCTATGTTTTTCTGGAAGGCATAACATATGATTTTCCTAGATTAATAATGCTTCTTGACAGAGGGAAGGCTACTTTATCTATTTGTTTCTTCTGATTGCTGTGGCACCAACGCCCTTGAAAAGTGTTCCATGTGCCTTTCCTTCACTTTTTTGACTTTTTAATGCACTGTTCTACTTTAAGGGTGAGCAGTAGTGCTTTGCAATTTGCTGCCGCCTAGTAATACTGCTTTTGCCCCATTGACATTTATAACAGGCAAGTTCTATGGGCTTCCAAAACAAAAACAAGATTACCTGGAAAAACTCAGCAGGTCTGGTAGCATCGGCGGAGAAGAAAAGAGTTGACGTTTCGAGTCCTCATGACAATGTTGAAGGGTCCTTAGCATCCATAGTTTTTTGTTTTTATCTAAGTTTTATGGGCTTGCAACTCTGAATATTTATTTAAATGAATAGTTCTTTTGCATTATGGTGCCAAGTCTTCCAGTGCAATAATTGCACTGCCCATCGGACTGTCTATTTAGCTGGAATAAGATGAGCAGGGGTGGGAGCTTTTGAGATATGTTATAATTGTCAATAAGGAATGAATTGAACATACTACCGTTAAGCACCAAATCTTGAGTCAAAAATCAACTGAGAGAGAGAGATTGGCAGAAATAAGTTAACAGCTAAGATCAAATTATGATGGCAGAAAGCTGCTGATCGGGACTGAACACAATTGGACTAATGATTTGTTTGGGTGGTCAATTCAGAACTCAGAATCTGATATTTGGGCTGATGACTAAGGAAACCAGTGTAATAAAGCCATACACATTTAAAGTCAGGAAGGTTAATTATCATTCAACAGCTGTTATCAATGTACTTTGCTCTTCCACAGCTATGATGATTGAATGGTAATTTTCTCCCAACATTTATTTATAGCCTTATACATGACATTTAACAAAAAGATTTTTTTGGTGCCTGATCAAATCATCTGACTCTCATTGTCACTTGTTTGTAACTAAACATACTGCTCCTGGTCTCTTGATGAGCATTCATTTTTTTAAAGTTCTAATAGCATTCTATAGATTGAAATTAATATTTTAAGCTGATATTGATTTTACACATTGCCTACAAAATAAATTATTCATGCTTACACTTCAACAACATCCCATGCAAATATTAAGTGCTGTTTTCTATTCTGTCCCTCCTGTTCAGATGACTGGCCTTTGGGGACTAAGTGGGTATTTGCATTAGCTGTTCCATTGTACCGTTGTCACTGAGGTCTGCCAGTTGCAGATCAAACTATCTTGCTTTACCAAAGTCAGGAAGTTCAGAAGATTTCTAATGACAGCCATTCACGCAGAACTGAGTCAAATCCACATTTACCCATTTACATCATACCTGGTTTCTGTTGTGTAGGCAAATAGCTGTCGGCTTCACTGGTAAACTGGTGATTTTTCTCGTAAAACTTTACTGTGTTTACACAATAACTGCAGCTAAAGCCATAAAAGAGCATTTACCCCTCAGCAGGGTCCCAAGGTATTGTGTGACCAAAAGACAAGTACACCAGACAGACATCACATTCGTTTGCCGTTTAGAAGTCTAATTGACTTCCATGTGCAGATTGAAACCAATACCCTTTCATGGTGGCCAGGATCTTAATGATCAAACCACTTTTTCTCCAGATGTACAGAAACTCTTAGTTCATAATAGGCAGGTGTGGTCTTATAGATCAGCCTGTAGTTTTGTGCCAGGATGCAAAATGTTTTTTTGCAGAACTGGAAAAAAAAAATCAAAAAATTTACAAATCTGCGTTGGTTTGGCAGGACTGAAGAAAACATCCAAGTCCTGTTATTCAGTTGGTATTAGAATAGAAGACACTCCTAAAACAAACCCAAATAGATTTTAAAGTCTCCAGCTAAGAACTATGAAAGCATTTATTCTGGTTAGGTACCAATAAATGGAGCAGACGTAAAAACTGTGAATCTAATTCCAAACTATGTATAAATGACTAAACGATTTAATCATTTGTGGGATACTTAAAATTTGTCCAACTACGTACATGCCTACCTGTATTTTCTTTTAAAAAGTAAAACTTCTTGAGAGCATATTCAGTTATTCCCACAATGTCCCTTTGCAGATGATCATGATTGTGGTTTTCATGCCATTGTGATTGGCTGTTGCCAAAAACAAAGGATTTTTCAGTTGTATTTTTGTTATCTTTTAAAGATTCATTTAAAAAAAGCACGTTGGCTTACTGAGGACTTCCTGTCGAGCTATAATTAATTTGTGAATGATCTAATGGCAATTATTCCTGCACAATGAGGCACGTTCTATGTTCTCTGCCGTTTGTGTCTAGTATTAGAGCTGCATGTGTATTTCACGGACACACATTATCTGTTGTGGATAAAGTTATGGACAGGTTCTTTCACTAAACGAATGAGAGTTTATTGAAGGATTATTTTTTCAACCGAGGTAAATATACCCCCTGGTGTTAAAATGGGAGAGAGGATGTGTTTATGTGCCTGATGATCTACAGAACCTAGTCTGCAGTAATCGGAGTCACACTTAGGAGCCCATAAAATCACTGAACTTTTATCCCTTCCTAGAAAGGGGTCATGAGTTCAGCGCTAGCTTCACACAGAAAAACCGGAAGTGTAATTGGGTTCCAGTGCAGCTTCAATGTAATTATGCTAGCATCTTTCATTGCTTTCAGGTTAACTAACAACATGAGCCACAGCATTACATTGACTGATACCTTTGGGACAGCAGTATGTCTCTTGTTGGAGTACATCAGAAACAGAGCCTATGCAGTTCTGCTTTTACAACACGAGTATAACTACACCTATTTTCTGTAGCTTAGGTTTGAGTTAAATAAACAACTTATATTTATATAGTACCTTTTATACAATAAAATGTCCAAAGGTGCTTCACAGAAGTGTTCTTAAAGAAATGATACCAAGCCACATGAAAATAATTGGGCAAAATCTTGTTGAGGAATCAGGGATCTCACTGCTCAGGGAGTCGGCGAGAGACTCGTGCTGCCTCATTTTGGGAAGCCCCCCCCCCCACCCACCCCCACCCCCCCTCCCTCCGCACCACAATCCAACCAGACTGTGGCAAGGCCAGTGGGAGGCCTTCCCCCTGGAATCAAGACCCCCGGGAGCAGAAGTCTCACCTAATGAGAGCTGCCAGCCAATAAGAGGCCAGAGGCTCCGGCGCTCAGCAGCACTACTGGGGAGGTGGTGGCTGCTGCTGAAAAGTCAGGCATGGCGTTCCCAGATTCACCGAGCGGATCCCGGGCCATGGGTCAATAATGTGGAGGATGAGGGGTGGGGGCTCATGGGGAAAGGGGTGTAGGCAGTCAGCAGCCTACCCCCACTTCCTGATGTCCAGTCCCTCGATCAGGCACTCAGTGCCCCATGCACCTCCCCACCCCCCCACCACCCTCCCCAGCACCCCTGGATGTAACAAGCTGGCTGCACAGATTCGCTTGTTGTGCCTACCGCATGGCGAAAAGCCCACCCACCACTGACTTACTACCCCAGCAGCAACATTGCCCCTCATTACATGCCAATCCCACCTTCAAGCTCGTCACCAACAAGGGCAGAAGATTCCAACCATTATGGCAGCTGAGCTAAAGCTTGGTCAGATAGGTAGGCTTTAAGGAACTTTTTACAGGAGGAAAGAAAGACCAAGCGACAGAGATTTGGAGAAAGCACTCTGCAGCTTAGGGCCCACATAACTTAAAGTACGACCATCAGGGTGGAGCAGTTAAAATTAGGGTGTGCTAGAGGCCGGAATTGGAGGGACTTAGATACCTCGTAGGGTTATAGGGCTGAATAAAGTTACAGGGATAGGCCGGAACAAGGTCATGGAAGGATATGAAAACATGGATTATGGGGTTGCTCAGCAGGTACCAATGTAGCTCAGTCATTGCAACATTAATTGTAACAACCCCTGCTATACAATGCACAATGCGTTGAAGGGCTAAAGGGGTTAGTGTGTTTTGATATTCTAGGGTGGTTTGAAGGATTTATCATTTGTTTGAAGATAAGAGGAGTTGTAACAGTGGGACAAATATTGACTGTTAATCAGGTGAGAACACATCAATAATTAGTTATGTTGTGGTGCCCCTTGCAGCAGTCACTAAGGAGCCATTGGAGTGACAGTCATTGTATGCTCTCCTCTGTCTCATACTGCTTGCAAATCAGCTAAGGCCACCAGGACTGCCCATTTCCAGGCCTTTTAGCTTTGTACTGTTGTAGGCCACAAAGCATGCACCAGACATGATGTAGAGCATATTGCATTGCCCTTTCTGACCTGACAACAACTTGCATTTATATAACTTCTTTACCATAATAACATGACCCAAGGTGCTTCAACAGGAGCATTGCCAAGCAAAATTTGACACCGATCTCCCACATAAGGGAAATTGGGCAGGTGGTCAAAACATCGGCTAGAAGGAACATCCCAAAGGAAAAAGTGAGGAAGAGAAGTGGAGAAGTTTAGGAAGGGAATTTATGGCCTTGGCTATTGAAAACATAGCAGCTAACAGTTGGGCCATTAAAATTAAAGATGTTCTGAGGACAGGATTGGAAGAGCGCAGGTATCTCAGATATCTACGCTCTCTAGATCTGGTCAAAATTAGAGATAGGGAGGGGCAGGCCTTGGTGGGATTTGAGAACAAGAACAAGCATTTTAAAATAGAGGCGTTGCTCAACCAGGGCCAATGTAGTTCAGTGAGCGTAATATTGATAAGTGAGCGGGATTTGTGTCGGAATAGTCAAGTCTAGATGTGAAAAGGGCATGGATGATGGTTTGAACAGCAGATGAGCTGAGGCGAGGGTGGATTCTGGTGATGCCATGGAGTTGGATAGAGGCAATCTTAGTGATGGCATGGGAATGTCAGAAGTTCATCTTGAGGTCAAATATGTTACCAAGTCTGTGAACTGCTTTGCACAACAAAAACAGAATTGGCTGGAAAAACTCAGCAGGTCTGGCAGCATCGGTGGAGAAGAAAAGAGTTGACGTTTCGAGTCCTCATGACCCTTCAACAGAACTGATTTTTCTTTACAATGAGAGGAGTGAAATATAAGCTGGTTTAAGGTGTGGGGTTGGGGGGGTGCGTGTGGGGGGAGAAAAGTGGATGGGGGTGTTGTTGTCCCTACAACAGTGATAGGAGCAGATCGTCAAAAGATGTCACAGACAAAGGAACAAAAGAACACAAAGGTGTTGAAGTTGGTGATATTATCTAAACGAATGTGCTAATTAAGAATGGATGGGAGGGCACTCAAGGTATAGCTCTAGTGGGGGTGGGGGGGACATAAAAGATTTAAAAATAATGGAAATAGGTGGAAAAAGAAAAATCTATATAAATCTATATTTTGTCTGTCCGCAAGAATGACCCAAACCTCCCTGTCGCTTGCCATTTTAACACTCCACCCAGCTCTCTTGCCCACATGTCTGTCCTTGGCTTGCTGCATTGTTCCAGTGAAGCCCAACGCAAACTGGAGGAACAACACCTCATCTTCCGACTAGGCACTTTACAGCCTTCCGGACTGAATATTGAATTCAACAACTTTAGGTCTTGAGCTCCCTTCTCCATCCCCACCCCCTTTCTGTTTCTTCCCCCTTCCTTTTGTTTTTTTTTTTCCAATGTTTTTATCTCTGTGAGCTGCTCAGATAGCTGTCAGGAGAAAGGTGAAGTCAGTGGCTGGGAAACTGCATTCGTAGCAGAGATCATAACTGTAGTTAGGATGTTTTTCAAAGCAATCCTCCAATCCATTTTAACTAACGTTGGTGACTACATGGTTGTGGTAAAGTGGAGTGCTATGTACCTTTAAGAGAATGTAGTTAGTTGACCACGAGAATGTATTGACCAACTGCTGCACAGCGCGGGCTTCTTGGGAAACTGGAAGTCTAAAGCTGGAGGTGATTGAAGAAGCACACATTGTGTTAGTGCCCTGTTCTTAGTTCTAATAGTGTTTGTTCAGTTAATCGGTCTCTCTGCCTGCCTATTGTTTCAAGCACTAACTAATGTGTTAATATCAAGGGCTCAGCTAGAGTTCACCGGACTTGATGACCAAAAGAACTTAAAAATGGTACTCTGCAGTTTGCAGTTAGATGCCTTGTTGCCCCCAGAGTGCCAATTAGATTTTGTAAATGCTCCTTATAAAGTTCTCTCTTTGTTAAGCTCTTCCTTTCCTACTGCAGTCTTTTTACATGCTTTAATTACAATCAGATTGCAGGTGATTAAACAGCTATGGCTCTTTCTAATTCAACATCAGTAAGCTCTCATAAAAAGCCTAAACTATTTCAGGGAAGGAAATCTAAAATCAGAAGGCATAAAAATTAGCAATAAATAGGAACTGGAAAATTGAATGTTTTTTTTAAATGTACACAAAAGTGATAAGATCTCCAACACACCTCTAGCATCCCTTTGTGCCAACTTCCAGATGGCCATATGAAGTACTGAGTGATTATTCCTAAACTTAAGAGAAATCGTGCTGTGTCTCATTTAAAATACGTTCACAAACAATGGCCCAAAAGGTCAGCCAGAAGCTAGTGCAAATTGGGCGGGAATCCTGGGGAAGGTCAGACTCCCTGACCCCCACTCACATCTCCTGTGTTTGCAGGGCTAAACCAACCAGCTCACCCTTGTAAAATGGAAGACAAAAGATATGTTCAAAACTGGGGGAATGAAATTCTCATCTTCATCAATGCTAACGAAACCATAGTTTTGAGTAGAAATGGTGAAGTAATATTTATTTCCATATTTTTGAGTTTAATTTCAGTCCCTAAATTATAATAAATTGCATGTCAGCTTTTAAAAATTATATAAAATTAATTACAGCCATAAACCAATGGCATTTTGAACATTGCTGAGTGCTTAGATTTCACCACATAAATCTTGTCAGTACAATTATATCGGTGCTTACTAGGAATGGGGATCCTTGCAAAAAATGTGCTAGTGCAAATTTATACATATGACAAATATATTTATTTGTGAAAAGTTACAATCCAAACCATATGGCGATTACTGAGAAGTAGAACTAGAAAATAAACAGGAGGAAAATGGACTATTTTAAAGGCCACTTTAATATGGGGAAAGTAGGTATATTCCTGTGAGAGAAGGAGAAACATCATAAGATGAATGTCACAGAGACTAAAGAGAGAAAAGATTCCTTTGGTTGCTATGTGCAGTTGTTATGAATTGGTACACAAAAACGTCTTCTGCTGTCTGTGGCAAAATCATGAACACATTTCTGAATGCATTTGAAGTATTTCTACACGTGTGGAAGAATCCGCAGGAATTCTTACCTCGAGGAGGTTAAATATAACCCTAAGGTCAATCAATCAGATCATTTTAACTGTGTGTATTTGTGTGTGGGGGGTACCTCATCCAGGCATACTGTTTGTCCTCAGAGATGCAACCATATTAACCTTTAAGGCAGGCTTTTTAAGCAAGTAAGCAATAGTCTTTAGTGGAGTCTCAGCTTAACTTTTAAAATTGATGGAAAGGGAGTTGGGAAATGGACCAAGAACTAAAAGAAACAGTCAATAAAGGATTTCCTGGATTTCTTTTATAAAAATAAGATCAAATAAGTTGGGTGAGATTTGATAGTAAAAGAGTAAAATTAAAGATAAAATAAATTAAAGGTAAGGCAGGACAAAAACCTGGACAGAAAAGAAGGTTAGGGTTAAGAGAAGGAGAAGAAATAAATGTATTTAAGAAACTGAGGGTTGAATGTGATGTTCGGTTCGGTGGTGAATGCCCAGTGTCTGCCGGCAATAAAATAAAGAAAGGGCAGGGTATATGGGCTTGACAACATAGCAGCTTGTCACTTAGTGTTGTCAAGCCCATTCCGGTCTGCAACTTTCTAAGGGAACCCTGTCAAGACCGAATTGGTGTTTGTGACTGCTTTCTGGATTTGGGATAGAATTTCAACTTGATGCCCATAAGTAAAATTGGCATAAAATTGACTGCCTGTTCCTGAGTAAATATGATTCCTATTTCAATTGACTTAGTGGAATTAAGCATTATGTGGTTTCTATAATAGGGGGCCATCTGCAAGGTCGGTTTTATGGCTGAGTGAGAAGTTGCAAATTTCCATTGTCGCTATTTCCATTTGTCTCCTTTTCTGTCCGCTTTAAGAAAGTGTAATTATTCTATATAGTGTGAATAAAATGCTAACAATTTGATCCTTCAAAATTCAGCTAATGTATGAGTTAATTTGAAGGAAGAGCTCAAATTAGTTAGGAAAAGCACTCTTACGTGTCAACCACACATTTGGAACTATCTTCATTCCTTAGATGTTGCTGGGTCAGAATCCTGGATCTCCCTTGAGCAGTGTGGGTGTATGCACACCACATGGACTGCAGTGATTCAAGAAGGCAGCTCACCACCCTCTGAGCTATTAAGGAGGGGAAATAAGTGCTGACCTTCCCAGCAATGCCTACATTGTGTGAAAGAATATTTTAAAATATTTTGCGCAATATAATACGGATGACTGTGAATGAAGAAAATATTTTACACCTCCACATTATAGTCAATGGAAATAAGATTCAGGACAGATGTACAGTGGGCTGTTAATTTGCTATAACCTGCACAAAGTCAAGGTGCACACTTATGCGTCTTTCCATGTCTTTGTCTCTCTTGCTGTCTGTTAGAAAGCTGGTTACTAGTATGTCTACGTTTTCTGTCAAAACAGTCCAAGTTATAATCAAATGATCATTAGAGACTGTTTACTTCAAAATTCATTCTTATTTTGAAAAATTTTTTTTAATGTATCTTGGGAAAGATATTCTCATTGTAAATTTGTTTGACTTTTTTTTTTAGCATTTCTTTGGAGCTGGAATGATATTTGAACCCAGAGGTGCAATTCAAAGTGGATCCTATTTCTATTGGGTTTGCACCCTGTAATGACCAGTGTGCTCCTTTTAGCCAAGTTAGAGGCATTCTGGCACTATGCTGGGATCTCAGAATTGACAATGAGAAGTGCCCACATTTTGTGATTAGCCAAGTGTATTACATTACACATTACAAAGTATCATAGCACAGAAACAGGCCACTTGGCCTAACTGATACATGCCAATGTTTATGCTCCACATGAGCCTCTTCCTAGCTTTCTTCATCCAACCACATCAATGTATGCTTCTATTCCTTTCTCTCTCTTTTGCGTATCTAGCTTCCTCTTAAGTGCATCAATGCCTGTTGCCTCAGTTATTTTTCATTGTAATGAGTTCCACATTGTAAACACTCTCTGGATAAAGAGGTTTCTCATGAATTACCTATGGGATTCACTAGTGTCTATCTTATATTTATGGCCTTTCCTTCTGCTCTCACGTGCACATCAAAACATCTTTGCTACATCTACATTATCCAAATACTTTCATAATCTTAAGGACCTCTAATAGGTCAGTCCTCGCTCTTTTTACTGGGAAAGAAAAAGCTCATTCTTTCCTGATAGGTATAACCTCTGGGTTCTGGTATAATTCTAATATATATTATCTGTTCCTTTTTTCTCTAATTAACGGAGACAAGAACTGTGCGCAATGCTCTACGTGTAATTGAAGGGCTGAATTTTGAGGTCGCTGGGCCAGTGAGGCGGGTGGGCCCGGGAACGGCTGGGAAAAGGTCCGCCCCCTGCGATTGGCCCCTTGACCACGTATTCACATTGGCTAGCCAATTAACGGCCGGCCAGTGTGAAAGGTGCGCTGAAACGCTCAGCGCTGCTGAGCCGGGGGTGGGAGGAAGCCTGTATGCGCGCAGGAGCGTGCGCCGAAAGCTCCCGGACAGCACAGAGCTGCCTCAGGGAGCTGGAGAATTGGAGAAACGAAATTAAAAGGTTTAAGAGATGACTTAAACATGTCTCCACATGTGACTCAGTCACACGAAGGGGGACATGTTTAAAAGGAAGTTGAAAAATTCTTTCTGGTTTTTTTTTATTTACTGTTGGAAACCTCATCCCACCCCCACGGATGAGGTTTCGGTAAAAAAAACATGCAAAGGCCTCCCTATTCGTCCACCCGGCAACCAACCGGCTGAACAGGCAGCGAAAAATCCGGGTTAATTACTTGGCTTAAGGGCCTTAATAGGCCTCTTCATTGTCGATGGGCGCGCTGCCAGCTCTCGTGCGTGCCCAATGACCAAAAGGTGGCCATAGTGTGTGATGACGTCGGGGCGCTCGCCTGATGTCTTCGTGCATGATCTTATGCCGGATCGGGTCAGGCCCACGCCAGCCCGACGAATGTAAAATTCGGCTCCAAGGTTCTAGAGCAGGTCAACATAGCTCTGCTGCTTTTCAGCTCTGCCCCTCCAGAAACGTACCTCAGCAAATGTTGTTTTTATTTAAATGGCCTTATTAACCTGCACCCATCATACGAACATACAAATTAGGAGCAGCAGCAGGCCACTCGGCCCCTCGAGCTTGCTCTGCCATTCAGTAAGAGCATTGCATTTAGTAACTTGTGCATTTGTAATGTGAAATGAGATGAAAGTGTCGCCACTATCAATTGGTATGTCACTGGCACCTCGGCAGGCTGGAACAATTTGGTAAAGGGAATGTTGAACGTAAAAGACGGTTTTTGGAGCAGAGATTTTTGTTTTGCGTGTACCTGAATAGAGTTGACTTTGCCTTTGGCAGTCTGAGAGTTTGTGAGACCACCAGTCTTCCACCCCTGCAAAGCAAAAAGTTTTGAGTTACAGTTATGGGATTCCCATTGACATTTTAATGTCCTTGTTTGCTATTTTAATGAAAGAGGAGGAGGAGTAGTCTAGGATGGAAGACAGAAGGGTGAAGCAGCAAATGACAAGGTTGTACTCCATAAGATATTACCTCCCCTGAAGAGTTCGTAGGTCACTGTTACAGTCACATCATATATCTGTATAGTGTGTTGGGAGATGGACACTATACTTTTAAGAAGTAACGAGAAACAGGGATACTGTTCCTTCACAAAATGGACTGCAGAAAGTTCCAGGACGTACTTCTGGGAAGTCACTTAAAATGTAAATGGCCTTGCTAGATGCTAATTAACTACCCCTCACCATTTCAGGGGAAGAGATTTAAAATGACAATAACTGTTAAACCTGCTGACGCCACCAAGATAGGATTTCAAATAAAGTAATTCAATGAGGATGGTCAAAGTTGGAATGTTGATGAGATATCAAACATTTCCATATTGTGTGTCAATTACATTGGCTCAACCCATAGTGTGGACAATGCAATGCAATGATACTATCATCACATGACTGAAACTGGTTGGAGAGGGAATCAATACCTTATTAACGCACAAGGGTAGCCCAGCAAGGCAGTCTGGGAGCATCACCTCAGAGGGAAAGATCTGACCCAGAAAAAGAAAAAAAATCATGCCTCAAAAAGACAGTGAAGAGAGGCTATTTCATTTGATCTCCAAGATTATATTTTCTTCACTACAAGAGCTCAGCCACAATTTTGGCTGAAACCACCAGAAACCTCAAACTTCCATTATCTTCAAGGAACCAGAGAGGCTCCTTCAGGCCTGCAGCATTTTCAGCCACCACCTTAAGGACTGTGTAAAAAAGTGACCTCCTTCTGTTTTGCACTCCTAGGCCAGAATTTTCCTGTTTGTGAGTGGGGGCGGGTCCCACACGGCTGCACATAAAATGGTGTAAGGTGACATCGGGTGAGTGTCCCGACACCTCCATGCACCATTGCGATATTCGGGAAGGCGGGCGCGCTATAGGTTCAGATGTGCGCCCGCCATCAATTAACGGGCCTGTTAAGGCCCTTGAGGCAACAATTTATCTCGATTTTTTGCAGCCCGTGCGATCTTCAGGACATCACACGGGTGCAACGGGCAGGCGGGTAGGAGACATTTGGTTAAACCTCATCCGCGGGCAGGATAAGGGGGTGAATGGGGTTGTGAGTGTGATGTTTGAGGTATTTAAGTGTGAAAATAACTTATACTTACCTGTGTGAGCAGGGAAGACTTCAAAACCCATACCAGCTGCATGGACAGGAGTAAAAGCCTTAGTCAGGACTCTACAGTAAAGATCATTTTTGGGGCCTGCAGCTTTCAGGAAACCTTCCCTTAGCCTGGGAATGGGAGTTGTGCTCTCCACTGGAGTCACCTCCTCTGAGGAGGAAGGGAGGGCCAGAAAGGGGAGGAGGCCAGGAGTCCACATTCAGCCTCCAGGGGAGCCATCTTTGGGAGGACAAGCAGAGGCACAAGGGGTACAGGACCAATAGGAAGTCCAAGGCTTAAGTGGCTGCAGAAGATGCCACTATCCTGCTGCCAGGGTTTACAGGCAGTGAAGCAGCTACCTCAATATGTCTGAGGTGCAGTGCCGAAGGAGGCTCCGTCTCTCAAGGGAGACAGTCAACTATATCTGTCAGATGATTGGGTCTGAGATCTCTGCTAACAGTGCGAGTGGACACCCCATGCCAGTGGCGCTAATGGTCACAGCTGCCCTCAACCTCTATGCCTCTGGCTCCTTCCAGGTGACGGTGGGTGATCTTTGCGGTGTCTCCCAATCAGCTGTCCACACTTGTGTCAAGCAGGTGACAGACACTCTGTTCAGGTGTGCATTGACTTTCATTCACTTCCACTGGGACCAGGCAAGTCAGACAGAGTGAGCCAGAGGCTTCGCGGCCATTGCTGGCTTCCCCCGTGTCCAGGGTGCTATAGACTGTCCACATGTGGCCATCAAGGCATCAGCGGGTGAGCCCGGTGCCTTCGTCAACAGGAAGGGCTTCCACTCCATGAATGTGCAGATAGTGTGTGACCATAGGATGCTGATTCTACAAGTCTGTGCAAGGTACCCAGGCAGCTCCCACAATACCTACATCCTCAGACACTCCCAGGTGCCGGGGCTCTTCAGTGCTCCAGCCCGGCTGGATGGATGGCTGCTGGGTGACAAGGGCTATCCCCTCAGAAGGTGGCTCATGTCACCTCTCCACCATCCAAGAACAGAAGCTGAGCAGCGGTACAATAGGAGCCACGGCTCCACAAGGGCTGTGGGGGAGAGAACCATCGGTCTTCTCAAGATGTGCTTCTGATGCCTGGACTGTTCAGGGGGCGCACTCCAGTACCCCCCAGATCGTGTGTCACTGATAGTGGTTGCATGCTGCGCTCTCCACAATCTCACGCTGGAAAGGGGGTCACAGTGGACGAAGAAGTTGCTCCGGATACACACGATGAGTCCAGCAGTGAGTCTGAGGATTAGCAAGTACAGGAGAACACTGAAGGGGTAGTCACTGACCCGGGCATACCCCAGGGAGGCAGGGACACCCGGGAGGCTTTAATCCAAAGAACCTTCAGCTAGCACACCACAGATGGACCTTCAACACACACCCAGGGCTGCAGGCTCCACATTCGATAACTGGGTGCTAATCAGCCTGGATAAGAACATTAACTAAGGCCCTTGTCAATAAAGCTCAATGTCAAACAACTCACTCATAACATCATGGGTTCCCGTCCACTTGCAGAAGTAAGGAATCACCCTGAGGAATGGAAACATGTCAAAATTTATTGAGTAAACAGAAGTAGATTCATAAAACAAAACAAAAAAGGTGTTGGACATCACACCAAGTCTTCCATTAAGTACTATGGGCCATAGAAACACCAGTGAGAAACCCATGGTGTGCCTAGGCCGCCTTAAATTTCTGCTTATGGGTGCTATGTCTAGGTGTTGTCCCCTCACTGGCACTGGCATTGGAGACAGCCAGCTCACTCTGCTGTCCTGTTGGCCTCGATGACCTTGGCGGCCGTCTTCTGGCTTCCGGAGCATTTGATGGCCCCGCCTGGGAGGGAGAGGCCAGTTCCACAGCTGGCATCTCCCCAGTCACTGCAGCCTCATTGGATGCCATGGTCACTGGGAGAGGGGCGGAGGAGCTGCTGCCCTCATCCAGAGTGCCCTTAGACGACAGGCAGCTGCTGCGCCGACATGAGGTCACTTCGGACCTCCCTGGTCACCGTGGATGGATGGGCACCGAGCTGGGATACTTGGTGCCCAGACCATCTCCCATACTGGCAGTGACCAGCTGTGGGGGCTTGCAGGTCCCTGCACAACCTCAGGAAGGCCTGATTGGTCTCCTGGAGGAGCCTCTCCTCGAGAATCTCCAGTTTCTCCATGGAGGACGCATAGCGCTCGGCCATGAGGCTCATTGTATCGGTGGTGCTCCACGTGGACTCCTCCAGCACGGGCACCATGCCACACATAGCCTCATGCATCTCCGCCAGATCGTCCCACATACCCTGCTGCATGTCCAGCGTTCGCTGCCTCACAGGCGACTCCAGAGGCACATCATCAGCCACCGGCTCGTAAAATGACGGCGTAGACCTGATCACGGGTGGCGATCGGATCCACTCCCACTCCCGCTCCCAACCAGCTCTGGCCGACACGGGGAAAATTCTCAAACTAAGTGCATTTTACAACTTGAGAGGTAATCTTTTTGTCTGTATGTGCATGTGTGTGTTTGTGTGTGAGTGTCTGTACCTGTGTGTTTGGAGAGGGGATATTTGTTTTAGGTGCTGTGGAAATAGAAGTTTATCCTTTCTTTTGACCTAAGCTGACAAGGGAGCCTGTTTTGTGTCTGTTCTTTAAAGCCAGAGTACTCAAGGTGTTTAAATAATCTGGGTGGGATTGTCCCAGAATTGCACTAAATGCGGTAGCGGGCGTGAAAAATGACGTTTTACTCACTGGCCGCAATGACGGGTTTTCACACTGTCTCGTCTGCTTCTCGCCTCATTAATTATGCAGCCACAGGAAACATGGCGAACTCGCTGGCGGGCAGACTCTGAATCACCCACCATGCCGTTATCTCACCGTTTCCTCGCTCCGGGTGCCATATCTAAACTGCAGCCGTGCACACAGTTCTCAATGTTTGCAGCCCAGGACTGCTCCAGTGAAGACATGGCCCTGAAAGCCAAGAAGAGTTCAGTGACCTGTCACTGGCATGCCTTTTGGAGACCCAATGTGATGTCCTCCAACCCCGCTCTGGCCGCAGGAGTACCAACAATCTCACCACTCTGGCTTGGGAGGCAGTGGCAGTGGTGGTTAATGCCAATGCCACACAGAAGAGGTTGGCCATCCAGTGCAGAAAGAGGATGAATGATCTCATCTGTGCCACTGGGGTAAGGTCACCATCTCATCACTCTAAACTCACATACTCACAGGACCATTACACATTCACTGGCATCTCACTCACTGCCAGCTCAAGGGACATGACCAGCCATTCTCTCTCACACACCCTCACATCTCCATCTGTCCTGACCCCCTCTGGAGACTGTCTCCTCAGCCCTCACCATCTTGAGTCCACGTGCACAGATCTACATGTGCCCCGAACACACACCCTATGGCACCCCCTTCCCAGTACAGCCCTTTCCCTGCAGCCTCCTCCCTTGTCTGAGGCTTCTTCTCCCCCTTCCTCAAGCAAACCCTAGCCCTGTGGCTGTTGTAAAGCCACCCCCGCCTTAAGGCTGGTCTGGTATATAGATACCTGCATGTGAGCCCCCCAGCTAAAAGTGAGGTAGTGCTGCCTGCAAGGCCTGGCAGCGAGTGCTGCTCGAGGCACAGTAGGCAAACAAACCTTGAAGCCTCAAGCGAAATTCAGGTCGCCAGGTGCATATCGCTTATGTACAATTGTGAAACATGTCGGAGTACAATCACACCGATGTGCCTGGATGATCCAGTGTTGGCGGGGGTGGGGGTGTTTCTGGTGAGCAGGGCTTATAATGAGATGCAGATGTATTGAAATTAGGCTCCTGATATGCGGCGGCAGGAATCACAGCCCAGCATCGATGGGCCGAGCGGACGTGAAACCGATTTTGGGATCTCGCAATATTGTCCTCTGCTGCCCGCTCTGATGTCTGCTGCAAATGGAAGTGGATGATTCCGCCTGGGCATTTCTCTAAAAAAGACACATCTCGTTGTGGCCCAGCCAATCGGTGAGAAAATGGGAGGAAATTATCCCACATCTCTCCCCATCCGTGAATCCACTCAAATCCCAAGGAACTCTCAGTGAGAAACACGTCCTTCCCCCAAAAGGCAATGGGGTTGCTGTAATAATAACAGAAAGCGCTGGAGAAACTCGGCAGGACCGGCAGCACCTGTGGAGGGAGAAGCAGAGTTAACCCTTCCAGTCCGCATGACTCTTCTCCAGAACCGATATCTGTGTCAGCTTCTGCCCCGGTCATCTGCCCGTTCAGCTCTGCGAGTTAGCGGCACTGAGAGTGACCAATGGCATTCAACTTTTTACGCAGTCGCTCATTCCAAGCACCACAGAAGATCCATTCAGTCTTGCCAGGTGCCATCTGGGCATGTATCCCACAGATTATTGACACCATGATTAGGAGAGACATGGCGAATTTGATCAGTGCCAGACAATACATTTCTATCACGTTCCTGGATTCCTCAAAGTGTACAATGCAACAGATATCAGTGACATAGCACATGAATGCCTGCAGTGATGCCCCTTAATTTCCACTGGATGAATGTGCAGATTGTGCGCCAGGTTTGCTAGTAGTTGCCCATGGTATTTTTGTCACCAAGACTGGAGTGTCTTCAAGAAAGAATCTGAACCAACTGAATAGCAAAGCATACCCTTGCTACCACAGATGGTGACCCTTCCTTGAACTGCAAAATAAGCAGCAACTTAAGAGTGCTGGAAAAAATGCACAGCCTTTGACAAGAGATGTAATTGAAAAATCTTATAAGAGTCTTAGAGGTTACTTTAATAGATCTAGAGGGGATCGGCAATGTGCCTGATCCCTGAGTGGGTATCCTGAGCGGTTGTAACTTGCTGGGCCTTAACAGCCCATCTTGGCTGCCTCTTCCCCCCTTTAATGCCTAAAGTATTCAGCCAAAATCACCTCCAAAAACCTTTGGAAGAGGCCGAGGCCTTCAATAAACTTTAATGAAGGATTTAAGCGGCGCAAAATGGATAGATTTGATTGTGAAAAATGAAAGTTTTCTGTAGTACGAGTGATGACTAACAGCCAATTAAGAAATATCTGCCTGAGCATCTCCTTTTATGGCTTGGTGTCAGATTTTGTTTTATATTGCCCCTGCAAATCACCTTGGGACATTTTATTCCGTTAAAGGTGCTATATAGATTCAATCTGTTTGCATTTTATTAAAACAGGACTGCTTGATTGGGTTAATTACTCCGATAGCCATCTTTTAAATTCGCCTGTTACCTTACCCAGAAAGTGAGTGATCCACTGTGAAGCACAAAGTTCTCAGCAGCAAGAAGTGCACCCAGTGGAGCAAGAAATATCAAGCACTATGCTTAGAAGATCTTAATTAACACAATGCTCGCTTCGGCAGCACATATACTAAAATTGGAACGATACAGAGAAGATTAGCATGGCCCCTGCGCAAGGATGACATGCAAATTCGTGAAGCATTCCATATTTTTGTAGCACCTATCCCGGGGTGGAAAAAGTTATGCAGAGAAACAGCTTCGACCACAAGTCCATCAGGCAGTGGTCGGCACGTAACGTCTTAGAGGCTCTGAGGGAAAAGGAGAGGGTGGATCCTGTGGGATGGTTCCCCGAGCAGACTGTCAAAGTCATTTGGCAGAATGCCTCATCGCCAGAACTTTCCAACAAGCACCAAGACGTAACTTGGCTGGTGGTGAGAAAGGCCCTCCCTGTCAGATCCTTCCTACACGCCAGGAGTCTCACCCCCTCTGCACGTTGCCCTCGAGGTGGCTGTGGTGGGGACGAGACCGTTGTTCACCTCCTTGTGGATTGTGCCTTTGCAAAGACGGTCTGGAGAGAGATGCAGTGGTTTCTGTCAAGGTTAATCCTGAGCAGTTCTGTGACACAGGACTCTATGCTCTACGGGCTGTTCCCAGGGACACACACCAAGACAAACATCAACTGCAGCTGGAGGATCATCAACTCGGTGAAAGACGGTCTTTGGTCTGCCCGAAACTTGTTGGTCTTCCAGAGCAAAGGTTTGTCCCCGACCGAGTGTTGCAGAGTGGCACATTCCAAGGTCCAGGACTACATGCCGAGGGACGCACTAAAGCTTGGGGCAGCTGCTGTAAAGGCACAACGGGGAAGGGTTGCTGTCTAAGACCTTTCTGCCGTAGGGCACTGAGGGGCTGGGAACTGTTGAGAGCCCCTCGGGCTGTACAGCTCAAAATGAACGTATGCATTGAATACTAATTGTAGTATAATTGTATTGAAGCACCTCAGAGTGCAACATGATGTATGTTGATAACTCCAATCCCATTGTCTGATTGTCTGCATTGACCAGATTGAAATGATTGTAATATTCATTGATTGTATTGATGCACCTTGTGATCCATGTGTAAAAGTTGAATCTGATTGTACTTTTGTGATTGTGATTTTGAAATGATTTGGAATGTTCTTCCAAATATTTTATGAATAAAGTATATTTTTCAAAAAAAATAAATTACCACAACATTTTCTTGATAACCAGCGCAATCCCAGCTTGCATTTTTATTTGAGCACTTTGGGAGTTAAACAATATTTTTATTTCACTGTTTGCTTGAGGTAAGTTTTACAGGCATTTTGTGGTCTCCTCCTACAGTGAAACCATTACGACTACACTGACATTTGAAATGAAGATGGCCACAACCCTCAGGATCACTGTTGGTTACAGACACAGGTCATGTAAGAGAAAAGTAAATAAGCCATGACACCTTGTGGTGAGAAGGATAGCTGGAAAAAAGACTTTGATATTCCTAGGCGGATGGTACACGTCTTAGAATAGAGAGAATTTGACACAATCAATTTTCTATATGAACTTAATGCCCTCAATGAAATATAATTTTAGCGTAGCCTTTCCTTGTAGAGATCTCATCTCTTTAGGATGCAGATGATTCTAGATTATTTATAACTGCTGCATTTCATTTCTTTCCAAGTCAGAAATGTTCTATTATCAACATGCACAACCTGAGCTGGACTCAGGTTCGACTTCGCTTTACTGAATTTGCTTACAGATATGCTATAAACAGAACAGTATAGGCTTCAAAACAACAGCAGTGATAAAATGGCTCTCCAAATGACTCTCTCAATTTCCTTGTGGAACTTTGACAGGTAATTGGTAGAACTATAAATGGCCATTTTTAGCTGCTTGCATTGTTTCCCCAGGTGTTCCATCAATTTCTTGCCAGAGGAAACGTATGGAAATTCCAGGCACTGATCTTTTAACACTAATTCGCTCCTGATGTAGTGAATATAGTCAATTACTTCATTAAGAGACTATAACACCCTTAATTCTGTTTCATCCAGAGCTATCCTAGTTCCTCCTCACCAACCCTGCAATGTTCGAGGTTTCATGTTTCCCTCAGAGTGGTGGTATAGATTTCCCATTCTATTAATAATTGCACAGGACACCCAACACATTGCAGGTAGATAGAAAATAATGTATATCGATATGATTCAGGATTTTCACTTTTATTGTAAGAGAACTGATAATTGCAGATCAGCCATTTTTTAAGAAGACCATCTAATTTTTCTTTAACATTGGAAGTGCGTCTCTGTGGTTTTCTGCCCCTGCATTATGTTCTAACTTATCTAATTTTGCTTTATTTTCTGTGTCCCGGCTAGAGGACATAGCCCCAGGAAAGTCTCCCTTAATACCCAAGAGTACAGAACAGATACTGAGAAAGAAAGACCAGTGGAGGGAAAAGACAAATATGACCAACAATGGGAATAATGTCAAGAATAAGGGGAAAAGAGGGCTTGTCCCTAAAGTATAAAAGCTACAATTAGTAGGTTGAACCAGGGCAAATATAATAATGAAGTAAGGAATTGGTCAGTGGAGTTACAATATGAAATGCAACTAGGGCAATAGGGATGTTAAAACAATTTCCAAATATGTATATAAATCTGTGTGTAGTGAGTAGGTGGGGCCATTGAAAGATCCATAGGTAAAATTATCACGTTACAAAAGAATAGCAAATATCCTAAATGATTGTTTCTTCCCTGCAAGACAGACCATGGGGGATATGCTCAGTACAAAAATTCTATTTCAGCGAAATGTGGAGGAATTACTTAAAGAAATAGGCTTCAACATTATTGTTGCATCTTACTGTTGCATAATTTTAGCAGGAGAATGATAGACCAGTCGAGAGCTAGACTAGGACCTGGTTACTCCAAATCTTAATCTAATTGTGAGGAATCTTCCCATCTCCAACAAGGCTGCTGTTATAAGGAGAGGTGGGTTCATGAGTTGCCATGTTCCTGACAGTTAAAGGAATCCAGTGAACCTCCCAAATCTCCAGAATATGTAGGAACTACCTGGGGAACCAAACCAGAATCAAGACCTGGATCCCCAAAAATCTGGCAATCTTTTTTTTAAAGTATTCAGGCGAATCCCTTTGCAAAAGTTTCTGAACTCCATGACTTTTCATTCCATAACTTCCAACATTTTTTGGATGGGGTGGCAGTGGGGTTTGGGGCAGATGTATTCCTAATCTGCTGAACGCATTTAAACAGTAGGACCTTCCTGAATCTGTGAGTTTTGAATGGGTGGGCAGTAGAAGTCTGAGATTGGCACATCTTGAAACTCATGCAGCTGTTTAATCTCAAGGAGATAAGGCTTAGGGGAGATATTATTCAAATATTCAGAATTCTGAAGACAATAAAAAACTTGGTCCTAATAATATGTTGGAAATTGTCACAAACTCTGGAACTAGAAGGCATTATATCATGAGCACTAAACCTTATAAGATGGTTATGTTTTAAAATGCCCCCTTTAACTTAAGGTGAAACGGAACATCCTGAAAAGGGGGTTGGTGAAATCGTGATAAACACCTCAGCTTGGAGACGTGCGTGTGTGATCCAATTGCCATAGGGAGAGAAATTCAAACTGAAACCCAAGGAAATGCTGGGTACCAGCTTTAAGGTCTTTTCACAGTGTCTCACAGGAAAAGGATAGCTGCTGTTTGAGTGACAGAGACAAAGAAGCTACTGCAGTGGGAAAGCTGGTGAACTGTTTTGATTTAACTCAGCAGGAGGCTTGTGAAACTTTGGTTTCTGTTAAAAAGGAAGGGAACAGAACAGATAGGATCCTTGGAAACTTAGGGATCGGGGAGTTGTCGAGGTGTACATTGCAGGTGATAATTGGATCTGGAAGACTTAAAAAAGGAGCAGAATGATTGTTGAAGGACACTGGAAGTTTTGACCTGGTGTGGTGGGGGAGACCTGGAAGTGACTATGGGACTGTTTCTGTAATGCCACATATCTGCCAGTAGCGAGGAATTGCATAAAAGTATTTCATAACAAGTATTTTGGTTCCATTCATTGGTTAACACAGAAGTACCTTTTCTTTAGTTCGATATGTTAGTGGCTTGCTGATAATGTTTAATTTGGTTGATTTTAGTTTGTTTGTTACAGTAAAAGTCTCAAAACATGAAATTTTGTTATTTGCCATTGTTTGCTGGAAAATTCATCTCTTTTTAAACATTATCAGTCCCTATGGGGATCATAACAATAGGCTCAAGATTTGAGCAGGGAAGGTGGTGAATGCGTATAATGGGCTTTCCAAGGAGGCAGGAGTTTGGAAAAAATGAAAGAAGAATTGAATAGATATTTCAGATGAAAGGTAATTCAGAGTTATTCATTTTTGGGATTGGTTGGTTAGAATGCGTAGTCTGCTCCATTCCTGGACTTGCCCTTATTTATAAACTAAACCACTCATGTATTTTTATACTAGAACTCAGGCTGAGTTTTAAATACTTATTGCCAACTAATTTAAGGTGTATATTTAGAAAAAGGGGAGCATGATGGCCTTGCATTGGAATAACAAGTGGCCCATCTTTAGTACATGCCATAGTTAAAATAAATAGGTTAATTGTGTAAATGTGCCGGGGCAGCTAAGGGACATTTTTTGTGTGTATATTTTGTGCTCTGCAACTTGCAGCACAGCTGCACTATGTCTCCATCACTTGTACAACAGCAGTAAAAATGCTCCTGCAATTCAGGTTTATTGGCACCATCAGAGTAGGTTATATATGGATGTC
This sequence comes from Carcharodon carcharias, assembly GCF_017639515.1. Taxonomy (NCBI): domain Eukaryota; kingdom Metazoa; phylum Chordata; class Chondrichthyes; order Lamniformes; family Lamnidae; genus Carcharodon; species Carcharodon carcharias. The sequence continues at coordinate 190,366,684 of NC_054471.1, read as the reverse complement.
AACGAGACAGGCGTCTCAGTTCTTTGCCATGTGGACTGTGGCCTACCCTTTTGTGTTCCAGAAGAAACTGTAATGTTGATCTGAAATGCTCATGAACTGTACTGAGTTGAGTGCAGGATAGCTATGGAGGCACATGATACATTGAGGTTGAGAAACAATTCCAAATGGCAGTGACCTGAGTGAATTCTTCAGCATTGCAGAAAAATATAAACTGAACATACATTAACATAACAATGTTATGGTCAGCCTCACATCCAACTCAAAAGATACTAGCTAGGGCTAGCAAATGTGAATTGTTAACATTAGGGTGAAATCCTTGACATTTTGCCCAATTACTTTTGGCAATTAGCAAGAAATTCCAGCTTTTTTCTTTATGGAAGTTCTGGGTATGATTATTGATTTCATAGTTGGTGAGATCTCCTGATAGTGTAGGTTTCACATGGCCCACTGGAAGAACTGTTGGGCCGAATGAATACTTTTCAATTGCTACTTGCTTATGCACAAGATAGGGAGGGACTGATTATCCACGGCTATAATACCAGTGGGGATAAACTGGAAGGCCGGAAATTAGGGGTTGGGAGTCTATTATATCAGCTCTTGGCCCTAGGTTAGGAATTCTATGCTGCCCAAAGGGTGGAACACTTAGCTACTCCTGACAAAGCCACTGGTATTGAAGGTGATGGAGCTTTGGGAAGGGATTCCTAATTCTGGATGCATCCTCAAAAATCAAGATGTATGCAGAATACTGCGGATGCTGGAAATCTAAGACAAAAACAGAAAATGCTGGAAAATCTCAGCGGGTCCAGCAGCATCTGTGGAGAGAGAAGCAGAGTTAACATTTCGGGTCCATACGAGCTCTGAAGAAGGGTCATACGGACTTGAAACGTTAACTCTGTTTGTCTCTTCCCACAGATGCTGCCAGACCTCTTGAGTTTTTCCAGCATCCTCGGCCTTTGCTGACCTGAAAATCAAGTTGGGCAGAGCACTGATTGGCTTTAGAGGAGCTCAGCTGGGTTGCAGCCTGTATCACTGAAGTATTTCCAATTTTGTTTTCCTGCTTCAGTTGAGGAGGCACCTGACATTTTTTACCCAAGGGAAGGAGGCGGACGCTTGGGAAAGGTGAATGCTGTTGTGAATAATCACCTTGACGTCAGGAATAGAATGGTTAGAATAGGAAGTCACCTTTGAACATTAAGGGCAGAATCTTGCCCTTGGATGGTGGGCGGGTCCCACCGGCTTGGCGGGCGGGCAGACAGCCGACCCCCACCGCCGAAACGGGGCCCGCCGCCATTTTGAGTGGGCGGGCCAATTAAGGCCCCGCCCAGCGGCATCCCCGACAGGAAGCGCTATGCGCTTCCCCAGGAGGGAATCCCCAGCTGTCAAAGTGCGCTCCTTCATGCATGCTCCCCGAGACTAAGTGTTGTCTCAGGGAGATTAGTGACAGTGCACAAAAGTTAAAAAACAAAAAAATAAAAATATTATTAGCATGTCCCCCACTCATGTGACAATGTCACACGAGATGGGGCATGTTAGTAAAAACGACATAAACTTTCTTAAACTTTTTAAAAACGGACATGAAACCTCAGCCCGCCAGTGGATGAGGTTTCGTGTATTATCAGAAGCCCCGTGGGTCTCTTGGCCTGCCCGCGGCCTTAAGGTTGGACAAGCAGGTCTTTAATGATCTTAATGAGCCTGTCAATGGCCTTAATCGGCTATTGAAAGGTCAGCGGGTGGACAGCTGATTTCGCTGTCCACCCGCCTTCCTAAAGATTTAAAGGGACCGGGATGATGTCGGGGGTTCCTCCCGACATCATCCCGCGTCAGTTTCCCTTCAGTGAGCTGGCCCCCCCCCCAATCGCCAACAGGAAAATCCTGGCCTAACTCTCACATTGTTAAGTTCTTAATGACGATAAGTTATCCACATCCTTTTCACTATATTTGCAACTTATCCTTACACCCTGACCCATCATTTTCACAGCTATGACAATAATGCAGAATAAACAATCCTCAGGCTCAATGAACTCATGACTTAACATTTCTCCAAGGATTTTAGTAATAGCTTTTCTATCATTTGCTTATAACTGGAACCTAACAGAGATTTGCTTGTGTGATGTCAGAGACATGCTGGTTTGACTTCAGAAATTTTGTAGTGTTGAAATTTGTGTGGAAGTAACACAAGGTATACATTATTGTTTGTGTTGATTGTGGATCTTTGAAGTCAAACTGTTATTATAAACCATTTGGACTCTGAAGAAGGGCCTTACAGACTCGAAACACCAACTGTTTCTCCCTCCACAGATGCTGCCAAACCTGCTGAGTATTCCCAGCGTTTTCTGTTTTCGTTGCGCTCTTGCAAGGTTTTCTTTTCAACTTCAAATACCAAGGAAAGTAAGTAAATGTGCACAGCCAAGTCTATTGGCTGGAATTTCCCCACCCTGTTGGCATCTGGGCGTCGTGGTGGGTGGGTGGAGTAGGTGTACAACTTGGCAAGAAGGCCAAAAATCGTTCTCATGCCGTCGTGAAACCAGTTTGCGATCAACCGCTCCTCGCGTCAATGGCGGGCCATGTTTCCCAGCACCGCACGTTGGGGCACGCTGGGGACTTAATTTCAATACTTTAGCATCTCATTATAAGCCTAGCTCACCAGAGTCATCCCACAGCGCTGGATCATCCAGGCACGTTCACAACTGTACATAAGCGATGTGTACCTGGTGAGCTGCACTTTGCTCAGGACTTCGAGGTTAGTTTGCCTACCTTGCTTCGGGCAGCACTCGCAGTCATCAGCTCCAGGTTTCACTTTTGGGGGGGGGGGGGCGTGGTGAGGTTAGAGTGATAAGATGGTTGCCTTACCCTGGTGGCACGGATAAGATCATTTATCCGTTCTCTGCACTGGCCGACCTCTTGTGTGCAGCATTCTCATTGCCACTGCCTCCCAAGCCAGAGTGATGAGGCTGATGGGCCTCCTACAGCCAGAGCAAGGTTAGAGGGCATCGCAGCTCACCTCCACAGTGTCCAGGAGACACCCCAGGGATGCGTCACTGAATCAGAGAGGACTGCACTCATCTTGACTTTTGGGGCCATGACTTCGCCGAAGAAGTCTTGGGCTGCAAGCATTGAGAAGCGTGCACATGGCTGCATTTTAAATATGGTGCCCTGCATGAGGAAGTAGCAAGGTAATGGTGTGGTGGGCAAACTGGAGGCCAGCCGCCAGCGAGACAGTGTGTTTCCTGTGGCTGTGTAATTAATGAGGTGGAAATAGGACCATACAGCATGAAAACCCGCCATTGTGGCCTGTGGGTAAAATTACTTATTCCCCCGCCTGCTACCACTCTTTGTGCAAATCTGGGATGATTCCGCCCAGTGTTATTTTTTGATGTAATTAGAGTAATAAACTGAGAGGTGGGTGTTCCCTTTGTTTATGTTCAGGTTATCGGCATAATCTGGGCCGAATCGGCTGAATCTGCTCAAAAGATGGGAGGATTTTAAACAGTGTGGAATATCTACTCTTGGGTGTTCTAAATGACGACAAACCAAACTTGAATCCTTCAATTTCAGCTCTGAGTAAACATTACTTAGTATGTACTTTGCATTCTGTTCTTTGTAAATCCCTCATGCTGGAACGTACCACATTTTTTTTATGACAAGTAACCATGATCAAATCCTAGGAAATCCCATAATCCCATACAACAGAAACAGAACTTGATTATTCAACCACCGCAAACTAAAGGCCCTCATTATAAGTGGATGGAATTGTGTAATTCAATCCCCAAAGTACCAGTAAAAACCTCAGATTCCTGCAATCCGTTGTCTTATTCAGTCACCGTAAAATAAAGGCTCTGGCCATAATTTAATAACATGGTGAGTGCTCCTGGCGTGGAGCCTCAATGAACGGGAAGGTGAATCGGATCATTGGGAATAGAAGTCCAGACTGAAAGGTCCTCATTTTTTTTTTAAATTCTCAACTTTCATTCTTTGGCTTGATATTTGATCAGTGGGATTGAGGCATTAGGCCACAGTGCCATATTTCTCTGGATGGCCCAGCAGAAAATACTATGGGCAGTGATCATTTGGAATATGCGTGGACTCCAATAGCCCATATTTATGGAAGGTGGAAGGCCTGTTCCATGCCCAGGGAAGTCCCTGGAAATCCTCAGGCAACATTAAAGGGATGTTCCTTAGGAATAAGCGTTAGGATAACCCATGTTAAGGTCTTTGCGAAGGAGATGACACAGCTCTGTAACTGCCTCCCCGTTAAACCATAGACAATGTACTTCAGTCATTGGCAAGTATTGATGGGTGAACCTGTGGATACGATGGGTAGCACAGCGATGGGTGTGGTGTTTGCTGCTATCCAGCATTTTTAGCAATTGTTTTCTGCTACTGTTTGCCCTCTGAAAGCAATTTTCATTATACATGAGCTTCTTACCCAGGCAAACTCTGTAAAACAGCAGTGGTTTCCTCCTGAATCACTACATGTGTCAAAATCCCTCAGCTACATATATCTGTTCCATATGGTTGGAAGGAGTACATTTGCTTGTGTGATGTATGAAGATTGACATTCTTTGGGTACTCACCTTGAAAGACCAATAATCCTGGAAATAATGAACAATAGATTAACACACGATTCATGTTCAATAACCCAATGCTGATACAACAATATCAGAGCGCAATGGGGAATTACAGTTTCCTTTCTCCAGTGAAAACTGAGTGGATGGTATCTAAAACCAGAGACGTCTATTTACTGCTCCATTTCTGCTTTTTTAGAAGGTTTAACTTTGCTGTGTTTGCCAGCAGTAGCACATCCACCTATCTCAGGTGACAGACTTATTAATATGTTTTGTCTTGTGGTTCCCAAAAATCTGAAATAAGCACATTTTTAAACTCAAATACTTGAGCTTCGTAAAATATATTTCCCAGATCGCACCATGTGCTGCCGACTGATATATTGTTGCTCAGAATGCTGAAGGTTTCTGGAAATGTTCATCTTTAGCTGCCCGAGCTTTCTGAATTACTTCTCTTTCCTTCTCTGTCAAGAGTTTATTGTGTCTTTCAATATTGGCCTTGAGAATTTCAATATCTGACTCCAGCCTATTTATCTGACTTTGCATGTTATCTCTCCTAACGATTAAATTTACCCAATCCGTAGGCTCTGTGAATCTGGAAATGACTTTCCTTTCTTCCATCTCTTGGAGGCCTCTTTCAAGCTTTCATTTCTATTGGTACATTACATGGGGGATGAATCACTGGCTTCTTCTCCGATTAATAGTGATGTGATACTCAAACTCTTCAAAGCATCAAAACACTTTGCATACTGTTGTAATATGCCATTAAGGGCTGGTGCATTATGTCACTGGAAGGAAAATGTGTTCTGTGATCCGGTCTTAGTTTCACTTTTGCTTTGAGCAAAGCACACACACAGCAGCTCTGATATCTTCAAGTTTTATACTTATGTATAACTGTTCTCATGTGCCTAGTCTTAATAAATGAATGAGCAAATGTTTATCCAATCCCTTATGAGTGAATGGTGCGGTATGTCTTGCACAGTAAGCAGGCCAAGGTATTATATCATTAGAGTAACATGACAGATACATTTGGACCAGATCTTTCTTGCTTCTGATCAGAGGGCACTTTTCAATGTGTTTTACTACCTTCAGCACTCAGCTGTGCCTTCTTCATCTCATTTTAACTGAGATCAGTTGCAGCTCTTTGCAACTGCTCAACCCCAGGATAGCAGGACCATCTGCTTCAGTGATGTAAAATATAAGGTTAACATCTTTGCCTTTGGGTGTCTGATTTGGGTTGTTCCTAGCTGTAGAATTTCAGTTCTCCCCAGATGCCGACAGCATGGTGTTATTTGGTTTCAGAGCATATTTCTTTGGGTAACCATTTTCTTTCAAATTTTTAAGAAAGATCTGGTATAGTCTGAATGGGATGTTACTTTGTGCTCGGGTATCAAGTTAAGGTTTACATTTATGGTTGTGGACTTATTTCTCACCTTCTTCCGGACCTGAATGGCTGTGTGAATTTCTTTACTCTGGGAACTTTCACATCCAGACATTTCATGCAGTTGTATGGTCTGTATGTCTATCATACCCTCAAACTCATCATCTTCCAGGGTATGGATGTTTTGATTTCTTTTCCTTCTCATTTACCCCATTGATCTGCCTCTGGTAATTCTTTTACCATCTTCTTTCTTTGTTCTGCACATATTTTCCCAGTAATTGGGCTTTCCATAAGTTCTGCAGTTTGATCCATATGTGGGATGTTTTCTTATGACTGTGAACACATGTGGTCATCCAAACCTCTTGCACACTGTTCTCTCTGTATGTGGTGCATTCTTTTGTTGCTTATTCACAGCATCGCTCCTGCTGCTTTTCACTTGACTTAAATGAGGGCTAGCCATTTGGGTTGTCAATGTCTTCATTTGTCTACTTGTGGCTTCATGAGCTCTGGCAGCGTCAACAGCCTGTGAGGTTGTAAGCTCATAATTTTGTAGCCAGAGTTTTTTATACATCAGAGCCCAAAATGAGCTGATCTCCCAGCCTTTCTTTTGCTTTCTTGAATTTACACATTCTGGCTATATTCCTCGATCGTTAAGAAATTATCAACAGGCTCACCTGGTTCCTGACTCAGTCTTCGTGTGGATCCAATGATTTGACCTTGGCTGGAGATATGTGTTGAATTTCTCAAAAATTTTGACTGGATTTTTACTGTCACCTTCACTGACCTCCCAGCTGTTAAACACATCTGAACCTTTCTCTCCTGCCCACCAAAAGGATCCTTTCCTCTTTGCTGGTGCCATTTTAGAAATCTACTAAATGTCAATCTGCACTTTTGTTTAAGCTTCTCAAATGCCTCTATGATTTCATCAGCCTCCCAATTCATCCTGGCAATTTTATTAACAAAAGCAGGCTAAACAGAGGACCTCATTATGAATGCTTAGCTGAGCTCCGAGATTGGGCCAATGCATTTAGATCTGAGTGCCAACAGAAAGCTGGCCAGTGAGATATAGCTGAGGCCCAGCCATTAATATCAATCAGGGTCCTCCCACTGAAAGTGTCAGCCCAGGTCACCTGTCAGCTTCCTGCCTGCAAGTTAAAATTCCACCCCTATGGGTACCAGGTGGGAATCTCATGAAACAATGTGGACTCATCAACTTCCTGGCAATTACCACTCAGTTGATTTGTTAAGAAAAGCATTCACCATAATCTGTGCTTCTACCGATGTGTTTGCTGGATCAAGCACTGCTTTTCCAAAAGGCTTGGCTTAAGTTGGGACCTTTGGCTCTGAAAAACACATTCTAATTAGGTGATCTCGCAAGACATTGTATATGATAAGCCAGAGAACATGGGGATAATTTTCACCTTCACTGCCTGATGCAAGAGCAATAGCAGGCGTAGCATCATTTTACTGCTTTACATAAATGCCTCAACAGTCATTATCACCCTGGTGAGAACCATTAGTAACTGTCTTAAGTGCTCTCTTACCTACTTTATGAGGTGTTCTTTCAGTGGCTTCAGCGTGGGAGGCAGAAGGCTGCTGTAGCTCACTCAAGAGTCCTCTAGATGCTCAAGTTGTTGAGTTCTAGACATTCAGCCCTGAGAGGGCTAGACTGCAGACTGCATCAAATCAGGAGTTGCTGGGGCAATGGCCAAACCAAACCTGACCCAAATGGTCTTCTGAACCCAAGCCAGGCATTGTTTGAGAGGATTGCTGGTATCCCAACATGCTGTCATCCTGAGAGATGGCAACAATATGTTAAATTCCTATGGCGTGACTGCCCCTCCTAACAGTGACTGTGACTCAGCCCTCTCACTGATCTATGAGAGAGCAGACCATAGGAAATCTGTGATCTGACTGAAGTTCTCTAGTTTCCCAGCCTGTTCAAACATCTTTCTTTTGAAGTCTGCATCTCTCTTCTTTTCAGCAGAGCTGAGCTGAGGGCCCTCTGTTGAACTGTTTCCAGTTCAGTTTTTTTCACAAGCAGCTGCTCCTGCTTCCTTGTGCTTGGTGAACCCCATACTGCAGGCTATTTCCTTACGTCTGCCTCGCAGGGTGTAGTTGTTCTGTGCTTCTCTCCCACCCTATGCTGACGGGTGCAAGGGCTGAAAGGCAAGTGACAGTGCATCTTTCAGAGGGTCCTTTCCCTCAGTTTGTTCAACAATAAGGCCCAAGGCTTCTGATGAACCTAGAGAAAGGGGAAGTGGATAATCTCCAGCAGACAGTGGCAAGGGTAAGCTTGCTTTAGGAGAAGCTGCAAAGCTCCAAGAATGAGAAGCTGAAAAGACAACAGTTAAGTATGTTCCGGGCATGGGCAAGATGCTCTCAGCTCCCTTTGACATTGGAAGTCGGCATAAATTGGCTGCTATAGGTAGAGATTTGGGGATTTGCACCTGTAAAAAGGCTGGTAGTGAAGTGAAAATAATGAGAAAAGAATGTTGACTTACCACTGGAGGCAAACCCACACAAAGTCGTGGGCAGCTCTTGATTTAGCAAAACCTTTGGCAGAAAACAGGCAGGGGCCAAATTAAAATATTCAGCTAGGGGCCAACTGACATTACCAGGACTCCTAAAGCTAATTTCATATCAGTCAGTGCTGCCATCACCACTTCTTCAACCCAGCCAGAAACTGTGGGTGGTACAGGTCATAAGGCAGCCATTTACAGGGCTGCACTTAAAGGGATCATTAGCTGAAATAAAGGGAAAGCTGGGAGCAGGCCAGGTACTCATATTTTCTTCATTCTTTTGGATGTTTCAAACTATTAGAACTTCTTTAAGTTTCCGTTCCTTGCTGCTGGGTGTGCTCATTAAATTTTACTGATACTGCTCCATTTAACCTCTGATTTTTTTTTTTAGCCCTTGCCCGTACATATTATCAGGATCCACCCTGCCAACCTTTTCGCTCCCCCAAATGGTGAGCAGCAATGATTAGCTCAGGCTTTTCCATGCTCCGTGTCTAAGTGAGCCCCTGATTGTGCCAAAACTTATCGGGCCTTCCCGTTGGTGTAATTGGGCAAGCAGACCTGTCGCCCATCTCACTGTCTGATGCCTGTCTGATGTGCCCTGAGCATAAAAAAATAAACCTCCCCCCACCCCCCCATTCGTGTTGATAGATTTTCCCGAGTTTCTGTCCCTGCTAGGCATCTAGTGCTTCACTCCTGTCGCAGGTGTGCCAGATATCCTCAAACCCTGAGGGATATCCGAGCCCTTTGTTCATAAGGGTAATGTTCTAAACTTAATTAATTCTGCTTGGACAAGTGCAAGAGGTCAAAATTGATTGTGCAAATTTTGTTGTACTTAAGGTTCTGACAACTCAATGTATCACATATTGAAGCATTATATTCTATATTTTCCCTCTGTCCTGCGATGTATATATTGACAATGCCTTGACTGTGTTCTGAAGTATTCAGCATTTTTATGTGGTAAATTTTTTGAGAAGGGATAATATAAATTTTTTCTGATTTTCCCAAATGGAAAGTGCCTTCTGAGAAAACGTTGCCGGTTACAGTTGGCTCATGTATGGAAAAGAATGACCAACAGCATAAGTTGCAGATCAGCTCCCTGTTTCCTAGACTTGACTATTTTTTCGCAAATCAGCTTCCTATTACTTTAAGTGAATCTGAAATGCCAAGTGGATGTTTTCTACCAGAGAGTAAACAAATGGGAGAAAGCCAGGCCCTGAGTTTGAACTGAATGGAATGGACACCAAACTCAACTCTTTTTATTTTGGCAGCCTACTTAGCGTGTTTCACATTTTTGGAAAATTAATTTGCCAATGACTAAATATGAAGTTGGATAGGTATTTTTACTTTTGTCAAGCGTGCCAATAAGATTGAATATTTGTTAGCATTCTGGCTTCAGAGGCCCTATAATTTGGGATTTCATGAACCAAAAATGAATTTCTGTTCCAAATAAAGCAGCTGGTTCTCCCTGCTATTAACCAGCATGTATTTAATGGGCGCATATCTATCATTTATGTATAAAAAGCACACAGACCATCAGTTTTCTGAGGAATAGTGAGATGTATAGTGACTTGTGGATCATAAAGAAATGCTCCCCACCATTAAAGCTGTAGGTAATACAAGACTAGAGTAATTAATCAGTTCCTTGGAATTGGGTATTGCCACACTAGACTATGCATCAGGACAGTAATAGGATATGGAAACTAGCATTCTATTTGTGCGTATGAACACATGCCCTTCCTCACACAGGAGCCAGGTTTAAAAATAATGTGGGTAGATTTCTGACAATCTTGTCCAAAACTGTTCAAACTAACAAAACCCTCTGGGGCCCAGAATTCTCTTGAAGCGAGTTACACTGCTTCTGCATCTTTAAAAAAAATATGGTTACATCTATCGGTAGTCTCTAGAAGGTGATACATATGAATTTCCTGGGTTTGCACATTCATGCTCCCATGGGTTTAGGCTTGTTTTGTAAATCCCATGCAAACTTGGTACAAGCAGCTGTGTTGCCTGTACGCTTGTGTGCAGCCTTTAAGAAGATAGTTCAGCCTGCATTCATCAGGTGTGGACTGGAGGACAAACAGGTAAGAGTTTGGCTCTTTCGCTCCGCCCCATAAGAACTCAACCGTTTGCCATGGCGTTTTCAAAAATTGAGCTTGTGCAGAATTTTGACGTTTCGAACACTCTCTGGACTCAGAGACGTCAGGCTATGACATTAAGACAAAGGGAGGAATTTTCCATGCCTGCAAAATGACGGGAAGGCCAAATACCGGTTTCGCACCCTCATAAAGCCAGTTTGCAATCGGCTGCTCCGCCCGTCAATGGCAGGGGCACCGTTCCTGCCGCTGCATATCGGCAACTTCATTTTCATACATCTGCATATCATTATAAGCCCTGCTCACCGGAATCATGCCCCCCACACACTGGGTTATCCGTCACAGCGGCGTGTACCATTTATGATGGTACATAAATGATGTGCACCTGGCGAGCTGCACTTCGCTCAGGACTTTGGGTTTTTGTTTGTCTACGTTGCTTCAGGCAGCACTCATGGTCATCAGTATCAGGCTTCGCAGGCAGCACCACATCATGTTTAGGGGAGGGGGGGTGCTCAGGGGCAGGTCTGTACCTACCAGACCAGCCGTAAGACAGGGTTGGCTTTTCAACGGCTGCAGCACTGGGTCTTGTTTGGGGAAGGGGGAGAAGTGGCCTCAGGCAAGGCAAGAGGCTGCAGGGTGAGGCCTGTAATGGGGAAGGGGGATATCTCAGGATGTCTGTGGGGATACATGTTGACCTGTGCAAGTGGCCTCAAGATGGTGATGGCAGAGGAAGCAGTCTCCAGATGGAGATGTGAGAGTGTGTGTGAGAGAGTGAGTGGTGATGTCCCTTGAGCTGGCAGTGAGTGAGGGAGTTTAGAGTGATAAGATGGTTGCCTTACACTGGCGGCACAGATGAGATCTTTCATCCTCTTTCTCACTGGATGGCTGAACTCCCCTGTGTAGCGTTGGCACTGACCACCACTGCCACTGCCACTGCATCCCAAGCTGGAGTGGTGAGATTGTTGGACCTCCTGTGGCCAGAGCAGGGGTAGAGGACATCACATTGGGTTTCCAAAAGGCATGCCAGTGACAGGTCATTGAACTCTTCTTGGCTTTCAGGGCCATGTCTTCACTGGAGCAGTCCTGGGCTGCAAACATTGAGAACGGTGTGCACGGCTGCAGTTTAGATACAGCACCCGGAGTGAGGAAACGGTGAGGTAACGGCATGGTGGGTGATTCAGAGGCTGCCCGCCAGCGAGATGACATGTTTCCTGTGGCTGCATAATTAATGAGGTGGGAAGTGGACGATACGGCTTGAAAACCCGCCATTGCGGCCGGCAACATGTCCTTTTCCCTGCCTGCTACCACACTTAGTGCAAATCTGGGATGATTCTGCCCAGAGAGAAAGAGGAATATAAAACATAATCAAGCCTCCATGTTCTGGAGGCATTTGAAGGAAAGCCAAAAAACATCCAGTTAAGTTACCCAAGAGTTATCAGTCATGTTATCTGGGGGATGGGTTTGGGGGGTTGGGGGGTGGGGGGGGGGGGTGGGGTGGAGGTGGGGGGGCTGTTGGTGGCAGTGTGGGAATGGCTCAATTTGTAACCTCCCTCACCCCCTTGGATTGCAGAACAGTGCTGTCAAAATCTCCACACCATCAGCAGCGCAAACAAGGTAACACACCTGATATTTGTCAATGCCTTTTCTTCCGTGCCCTTACTTTTGAAACAGCACTTGCATAATGAACCCTTAAATCAAAGCCTTGTGTTTTAAGAAGTCCTTGCACTCAGTATCTTGCACTATGGTGACCCAGCTCCTCTCAACAGCTTGTATTTATGCAGCACCTTTAATGTAGTGAAGTGTACCAAGGTGCTTCACGAGAGCGCTCCATCAGACGCAATTTCTCACATAAGGGGATATTGTCCCAGATTTTACTGGAGTGGCAAATCTCATGGGGGAGAACCTTCGGCTCGGCGAGCAGTGACGGGGCCCACTCGCCAAGGCGCAAAATGACGTGGGGTGATGTCGGGCGTGTGTCTCCATGTCACCGCGCGTCATTTAGCATTTCAGTTCGCTGGGCGCACACGCAAGTCAGCTGCGTGCCCGCCGAACTGTCAAAGACCTACTGAGGCCATTTAACTAATAATTAAAATAATTAATGGAGCTGCCACCCAACCTTAAGGTTGGCGGGGTGGGGGGTGGGGGAGGGGGGGCAGGCGAAGAGCCCTGGCGGCCTTCGCATTTTTCATGGAACCTCATCAACGGGCGGAATGAGATTTCATGAATGATCTTAAATTTTCTCAAAAATGTTTTACTGAAATTAATGCACATGTCCCAGCTCATGTGACAGTTTCACGTGAGGGGACAGGTCATAAGTATTTTTTCAACACTTTATTGAACTGGTAAAACTTAATCAAATCATCCCTGAGCCCTCTATTTTCCAGGGAATACCAGACTAGTTTATGTAATCCCTCCTCATATTTTAAAGACTGGTGCTATCGGTGAAGCTACGCTACACTCCTTCCAAAACCCAAGTCTTCTGTTCAAGGTTGGAACCCCTATTTCCAACCTTGATCAGACAACAACTACACACTTACATTCCTCCAATTTTGCAGGGCAAACTTCCGATGGAGGATCCTGCAGAACTGACTCAGCGCAGGAATCCTCAAAGGGAGCAGCCTCTGGTCTCTGACCATCCAGAGGTCATAAGATCTGAGCTAATATCGTCTTTATAAGGTGCAGTGCCACAAACTGTGCATGGTACTACAGATGTGGTCTAACTAGAACTCTGTATAACATGAAAAACTTCCTCCTTTCAATATTCTGTCCCTCTATTTATAAAGGCTAACATTCAATTAGCCATTACAATTACTTTTTGCAACTGATCACTTCTTTTTAATAGTCTGTCTACACAGGTTCCTAAATCTCTTTGGGCTTTCACTGCTCCTAGATTTTCACCTTTTCGATAATACTTGGATTTAGCTTTTTTGAATCCAAGAGTGGATGACTTCACAATTACTTGGATTGAAATACATCTGCCATTATTTTGCTTAAGCTATCAATGTCTCTTTGTAATTTCATGTTCCCATCGATTTACTATTCTGGCAATCTTTGTGTCATGGACAAACTTGGATGTAAAGTTCTCTCTTGAGTTATTTAAGTCATTAAAAAACATAGTGAATAGTTGAGGATCCAGCACAGATACTTGTGGGAAGCCACGAGACCCTTCCTTCCAATTCAACTACAGACCCATTATCCCTACCTCTGTCTTCTCTCACCTAACCTGTCTCCTAATCAGGTCAATAATTTGCCTTCAATTCCATAAATATTAATTTTAGCTGGTATTCTTATTACTCGATGCAAAGAAAAGCAGCATTGTGCAAAACAGCAAATACTAATTAGCTTTTGCTGCAAACATGGTGGGGGGGGGGGGGGGTGGGGGGGCAGAATTTTACAGTCCTGTCACGGTGGGGGCGAGGCTGTAAAATGCAGTGAGCCATCTAAAAGTCCATTGACTCGGCGGGAATGGAAAACTCCACCAGCGGAAGGGGGCCATAAAATTCAGCCCGAGTTGTTTAAAGTACAGTGAACTATTACATCCAAAGCCAAAAAATAAGAATTGAGATAATTGTTTGCACAGTTAACAATAAAGGGTCATTTGAAGTAATGTATAACTGCCCATGACATGTTACCTTGCAAGAAACTGTATATAAGTAGTACCTTCTGAACATGCGACATTTCTAATGGTAGCGGGGCTAAAGGCGCGTTATAGCCAGGAATGTTTTTTTTTAACACAAAAACAGAATTACCTGGAAAAACTCAGCAGGTCTGGCAGCATCGGCGGAGAAGAAAAGAGTTGACGTTTCGAGTCCTCATGACCCTTCGACTGTTTTTTTTTCACTGATTCACTTCCATAGTCATTAGGTTAGTACAGCATTTACTTAACTACCAGCAGTGGTTGTTCTGTCAGCAGATTGATTACTTAACTTTGTTCTGAGGAAAAGAAAGACTTAAATTATATGTCATCACAATACCTTTCCTCCAAAAAGTGAGGTTTTCTTGTGGAATGGGCATTTTTGAATAGTATTGAATTTACCAAGAAAACACTGCAGTAGAGGGACACAAGGGATGAGTTTTTTGAAATTTAAGAAATTAGGAGACCTCTGATTTAAAATTTGGGAATTCTGCGTATTAAATTAATTTTATAATAATTATAGGCAAACCACCAGGGTAAATGAGAATTTATGACAAAGAATAAAACAGTAGGATTCCAAAACAGCTCAGCACAGTTTTGTTAGAACATGAAATATTGATTGCACAGAAATGTACCATACTGAACACAACCACTGGCTTCACTTGAGTAGATCATTTTTATATTTCACTGTTGCCCACGATATGCCCTTTATCTACGTGTCATAGAAAAGCCCCACACTCATTTATCAATCAAGTTCAGGTTATTTCATTTCTCGGCTCAACTGGGCTAGGAAGAGTTAAGCATCAATGAAAATATTCACGGTTCCTTTGTTGCCACATGTGTGGTATCATTTCTGTGCATTTAAGAGATTAAAGGGAGTGCTCAAGCCTATGTTCTGCTCTCTGCAATGTATAATTGTCATTCTGTCTGCAGTTTACACATATGTTTCAGAAACAATTACTTGTGTTAAACAAAATATAAAGTTGAGCATTGGGGCCAGATGTTCCACTCTAACCCAAAGAGTTTCTATGATCTAATTCCTGACCCACATCTGTACCTTTTATCAACGTATTTACTAATTTACTGCAAAAGCCAACTTTTCCCAAAAAATGGTTTTACAATGTTACTGCAGTCCTAAATGGGTCAACATGTTAGTCTTTTCAGAAATAAAATGGTAGCATTTGAACATTGCTTGTTTGCTAGCTGTGATTTGTGTTGCTCTCCTAGTATTTTGGGTTGCTGTAGATCCCATCCGTCTGAATCAGAAACACATGGCTTGAGAATAGAAACTGAAACCTTTTGAAAAGTCATTGACTATATAGTCAGGTTAACTTGCCAGTAGCAAAAAAAAAGTGATATAAGAAGGGGTAAATGAAAAGAAAATCCATACCAAAAGGAAAGAAAGATCAAAGGTGCAGATTTTGTTGGGTTTTTGATTTGCAACTCACTTAACCCACAACCCAAACCTCCCGCTGACTGCCACTTGCAGAACATCTTTTCCTTAGTAGGGCATGTTTGAAAGTTGAAACGATTTACAGTCCAAGGTACTATCCGAGTTGTGTGGGGTTTTTTTTTCGCAAACTTTATGCTCTTTTCTTTGAGTTAACACTGCAATTAGTTAGAGCACACTAAAAAAAATCATCCGCTTCTTTTGCAACACTATAAAAGATTTAATTTGTTCACAGCTCATTTAAGTCACTTTCACCCTCAGTGAAGGATATGAATAAAGTAAAACTATTAATGCCAACTTTCAAAAAAATTCAAATAGATAATAAGTGCAGCAATAGAATGAATTTATATTGTACTTACTTCATTTCTCTTCACTGTTTCATACTAGCTGTTGGACAGTTGTTCACATCATAATTTCAACCAGGTGCATAATTTGACCGCAGTCATTCTTGAGTAGTATAATCCATATAAAAAACATAAATCAGTCATTTCAGTCTTGTTCATAAAGATCTCTATTTTAAAATTTCAAGTCCGGTTTATTATTAGCAGAGACATATAACAGGGAATGTTTGAAGATACAGTTGCAAGGGCTGTATATCTTTAATGGTACGAGGACTGTAGCTGTATTTCATTCAAAACAAAAAGTGTAACAAGTTATGGATTTGTTTCTGATTTTATTCAGAAGAATGCTATGCATATGGGGGTGCCCTGTGGTTTTGTTTAGCCACTTCATTGAAGCATTCATAGAATATCTTTTCTTTCTCATTTGATACAGGAAACTACACACACATTTTGAAGTTACTGGGGTAGTTCACTACACAAAGGCTTAATTTCTTCAAAAGAATAAAACAGTTTTATGCTACCAAAACCATGTGTATAATTTGCCATTTAGGAACAAGTATTTGCAAGTAATTTTAATATGACAACAGACTATTTGGAAAAGCTTAGTTTTCCATTCTAACTATAACAATTACAGTTAAGACCCACTTTTGAGAAAATTTTCTTTGTTGCTAAGATAAATTGACAATTGCTGTTTCAAATAAAATAGTGGCATTAGCATTAATAAGGAGAGCATTTATGACAATGTATCTGTTGACAGTAAGATAAAAACAAAAAACTGCGGATGCTGGAAATCCAAAACAAGAATAAAAATACCTGGAAAAACTCAGCAGGTCTGGCAGCATCTGCGGAGGGGAACACAGTTAACGTTTCAAGTCCATATGACTTTTCGAGTCATACCGACTCGAAACGTTAACTGCGTTCCCCTCCGCAGATGCTGCCAGACCTGCTGAGCTTTTCCCGGTATTTTTATCTGAAGACAGTGTTGTATTTAATTGCTTATATATTTGACAACAAATAACGATATTTTGAACATACTTACTCAAAGCTTAGTTTAGCGTATCCATGCTTTGACAGAAGTATAGCCTGTTGGGTAAATGCAATCCAAGTAGACATTATGAACACAAAATGTTGTTCTGTAGTGCTGTTTCTAGCATCACTGGCTGTTTTCTGCATGCACCATGACATATTATTTGAAGGTATGGGTGCATGCAGGGATGACCCCTTAATTTGTTGGAAGTTGTTGATTTGGCACTCTCTTGATGACAGAACAGCCCAACTGGCCTGTTTGGACACCAGGATCCTAAATTTAGGCAACAAATGTGCAGGCATCATATGTGCTGTTTACTCATGACTCTGATACAATCCCTGCAGATTAGAAGGTAGCAAATGTAATCCCACCATTGAAGAAAGGAAGGATAGAGAAAACGGGGAAACTGCAGACCTGTTAACCTGACACCAGTAGTAGGGAAAATGCTAGAATCTGTTCTAAAGGATGTGATAACAGGACGATTAGAAAATAATGGTAGGATTTGGCAGAGCCAACGTGGATTTATGAAAGGGGAATCACATTTGACAAGCATGTTAGAATTTTTTCAGGATGTAACTAGCGGAATAGATAAGGGGGAACCAATGAATTTGGATCTTCCGTGGGCTTTCGATAAGGTCCCACACAGGAGGTTGGTGAACAAAGTTAAAGCACATGGGATTGGGGGGTAATACACTTGGATGGATTGAGAATTGGTTAATGGACGGAAAACAAAGATTTTACAGTTGGTCCCCATATCCAAATCATTGACATAGATTGTGAACAGCTGTGGCCCCAGCGCTGATCCTTCTGGTACCCCACTAGTCACAGCCTGACCCATTTATTTCTACTCTCCGGCCAGAATTTTTAACTCGTCGAGCGGGTGCGTGTCTTACCCGACAGAGTGTAAAACGACGTGTGACGATGTCTGGCGAGCGTCGCAATGTCATCGCGCACTCGTGTGATATTTCGGTTGGTGGGCGCGCACGGGAATTTTCCCTCGTCAGGTGGTCTCGGTGGGGGGGGTGGGCGGGAATGGTCAGGAAGCCAATTAAGGCCCACCCAGTGTGAAACGCGCACTGCAGCGCTCAGGGTTGCCTGGGTGGGGGTAGGAGGATGCCATGCACGACCTTTGCACCTGCGCGTGGGTGCGCACAGGAAAAGCTCCCTGAGGCACAGAGCTTCCTCGGGGAGATGAAGAGGTTAAAACATTAAAAATAAAGATTTGAAAAATATCATAAAACATGTCCCCCCATCATGTGCTCTGTCACAGGAGCAGAGACATGTTATGAATGAAATGTTAACATTTTTATTTCATTTTTAATCGCTGTTGGAAGCCTCATCCTTGTCCGTGGATGAGGTTTCCTAAAAAATGCGAAGGCCGCTTGGCCTTTCCGCCTGCGCCCGCCCTGTTGGGCAGACAGGGAAACATTTCTTTCAATTTTAACTTCAATGGCCTTAATCGGCCTTCTAATTGTCGGCCGACTCCCACGCGCTCCCACCAACCGAAATATCACGCGAGTGCGCGATGACATTGCGACGCTCGCCAGACATCGTCACACGTTGTTTTACACTCTGTCGGGCAGGACACGCACCCGCTCGACGAGTTAAAAATTCTGGCCGGAGAGCAGCAATAAATGGGTCAGGCTGTGACTAGTGGGGTACCAGAAGGATCAGCGCTGGGGCCACAGCTGTTCACAATCTATGTCAATGATTTGGATATGGGGACCAACTGTAAAATTTCCAGGCTTGCCAATAACATAAAACTAGGCAGGACTGTGGGGTTGTAAGGAAGATGCAAAGGGGCTTCAAGAGGTTTTGGACAGATTTGGTGAGTGGACAAGAACATGGTGGGTGAAATATAGCGTGGAAAAATGTGAAGTTATCCACTTTGGTAGGAAAAACAGAAATGCAGAGTATTTCTTAAATGGCAAGAGATTGGGAAGTGTTGATATCCAAAAGGGACCTGGGTGTCCTTGTTCACAATTCACTGAAAACTAACATGCAGGTGCAGCAAGCAATTAGGAAGGCAGATGGTATGTTGGCTTTTCTTGCAAGAGGGTTTGAGTATAGGAGTAAAGAAGTCTTGCTTCAATTGCCTAGAATCTTGATGAGACCACATCTGGAGTATTATGCACAGTTTTGGTCCCCTTGCCATAGAAGGAGCACAACAAAGGTTCACCAGACTAATCCCTGGGATGGCGGGATTGTCCAGTGAGGAGGGATTGTCCAATGAGGAGAGATTGAACAGACTGGGCCTATATT
The DNA here is from genome assembly GCF_017639515.1 of Carcharodon carcharias. Lineage (NCBI taxonomy): Eukaryota > Metazoa > Chordata > Chondrichthyes > Lamniformes > Lamnidae > Carcharodon > Carcharodon carcharias. Next base: position 190,347,412 of record NC_054471.1, on the reverse strand, counting down.
TTCTAGACTTTAGAAGAATGAGAGGTGATTTCATTGAAGCATTCAAAATCCTTACAGGGTTGGAAAGGGTAGATGCAGGAAGAATGTTTCCTCTGGCAGTAGGTGATCTAGAACCAGGGGACCCAGTCTCCGAATTAACAGGTATGCCATTTAGAATTGAGATGAGGAGGAATTTCTTCCCTCGGAGGATGTTGAATCTGTGAAATTCTCTACCCCAGAGTGCCTTGGAGCCTCAGTCATTGTGTATATTCAAGACAGAGATAAATAGATTTCTAGATATTAAAGATGTCAAGAGATATGGGGATAGTGCAGGAAAGTGGCATTCGGTTAGAAGATCAACCATGGATGGTGGAGCAGACTCGAGGAGCTGACTGGTCTACTCCTGCTGTGTAAAGCGTGAAGCTGCAAGATGGGCTATGTGATAGCATTATTTAAAGATACAGGTAACTTGATTGCAGTTAAGGTAATGTTTTGAATTATTTTCTCTTGCAAAGTATCTGAAAGCATTCTGAAGTATTTTTGTAGGGGTTTAGGTGCGTTCTTGCGTTTGACGGGGAGTGACGCTTCATCCTCACAGGAATGGTACAGGAGAGGTGACCTAAGCACACGAAGGCCCCAATAGGTGCGGGGTCGGCGGTGATAGCACCTCCGGGTCTACAGCATGACGTGGAGCACAGGCTGTGATAAGAGCAAATTTTGAATGATATCCTCCACGAAATTGGAGTTAACTCCTCTATGGCCCTTGACAGTGATGGGAGGTTGTCAGACAGGCCAGCCAATGCACCCAGTATCTCAATGTGTATGTTCATCGTTGCTCTCCTGTATGTCGCACTATTAAAATTCTCATCTGAATTCACTGTAGCTGTACTTAGCTGCGACATCGCCCTCTGGTGAGCTGACAAATGAACCGGCATTTAACTGCAATCTAGTTGCAGTCCACTCAAAGCCAGTGACTTGCACAGGTGATCAAGACCAGACAATGCGTACTCACATGACATGTCCACTAACTCACACTGCTATAGGCTCCATGTTGTATACTGTAAGATCTGAGCATTTTGTTACAGTGGGTCAGATGAAGACTTTGATGGGACTGCGTATAGGAGAGTGCTGATGATGATGATGCACACTGACATGCTTGGAGCATCGGTAGTTCTGTCAGACAGTCGCCTGTCATCTCCATGGGGCACAGAGGTGGTCTGGCTCAAACATGGTACAGGGCGTCACACGGAGCTTGGAGCCCACTCTTTCCATCACATGAGTGCACGAGCAGACTATAACATCTGGTGACTACTGTCCCAGCTTTCACTGCATGCACCCAACGTCTCAGTGCTGCAGTGGGAGCTCGGATTGAGGTCATGAGATTTACACTGGCTGCCTCGCAGGCCCTGACTACTGCTATCATGGCTGCAGATCTCAGTGCTCAAAGGGTACTCCTGGCAGTCCAGCAATCTAGCTGATTACTAGGATTGGTGAGGTGCCGCTCTGGGGAGTGGCAGTGACTCCATGCAGCATGAGCCTGCTGCCCTTTCTCAGGATGACAGCATTCATGGGGCAAAATTTTACGGCCCCCGTTTTGACGGGGACATTCTAAACCCCGTTGGCTTCAGTGGGAACGTAAAATCCCACTGCCGTAAAATTCTGCCCATGCTTCCCCCACCACCGCTCTGCCAGTGGCCTTGCTGTTCCCTGTCAGCCGGACCAGACTGCTGCCACTCATGTCGTGGTGGTGCAGTTTGAAGCCACACCCTCAAGGCCCAGGACTGTTCAAGCATGTCCTGCAAGGCCAAGGCCATTGTAATGTTCCCAAGTGAAAGACAGCAGTTTTTCACAAACCATGCTGTAGCTACCGGGCTAGCGCTGTCTAGTGATGCCAGGACAGACAAAGGCACCTGCAAGACTGGTACTAAGGGTGACTGATCATTTTTGTTTTCTAATTGGATGAGTTACTGAATAAAGGTGTTAACAGAAAGTTTTTTGTGAGTATTTTTTAAATTGTTGGATGGTGGCCACAGGGACAATGTGATGGAACAGGATGGGTATAACAGTGGGGAATGGTGGATCCATGGTGGTAAAGGGAAATAGTTTTACTGAAACTGGAGTCGAAGCAGGCCTTCTTTGACAGCTTACCTGAAGTGAAGAGGTCCAGGATGCATCCTCCCTGCCCCCTCCTCCTCCTGATATGGTCCCTGGATTGCTGGAGGCAATGCTTGCACCCTCATAATGGTGATGTTATGGAGGATGCAACAGGGGACCACAGACAAGGGCACCCACTCCAGCATGTACTGCAGTGCTCCTCCCAAATGGTCCAGGCATTAGAAGCATTACTTCAGCAAGTCAATGGTCTGCTGCACTATGTCCATGGTGGCTCTCTTTATATGACCATTGTCATTGCATGGTTGGGTGGCAGAGGGGTCATCAGCCACTGTTATGACCACACGAAGAGGAGTGAAATGACTCCCTCATCCTCCCACCCCAGGTTTGACTGTAACAGGGTTTTCTGTGAATTTAGAGAAGGTGTGCTTTGCCAATTCTGTAAAGTCCCACTTTCTACACTTTTAGATTGTAAAGAATTAGTTAGACAGCTTTTCTTAGGTTAAACAAAGATTGTTGTGGAAAATAAAAGCTCATGGTGTAGGGGGTAACATATTGGCATAGATAGATGATTGGCTAGCTAACAGGAAGCAGGGAGTTGGCATAAATAGCTCATTTTCTGGTTGGCAGGATGCAATGAGTGCTGTGCCACAGAGATCAGTGCCGGGGGCTCAACTCTTTATAATTTTATATAAATGATTTTGATGAAGGAACTGATGGAATGGTTGCTAAATTTGCTGATGACACAAAGATAGGTCTGAAAGTTCATTGTGAAGATGGCAAAAAGACGCTACAAAAGGATATAGATAGGTTAAGTGAGTGGGCACAGATCTAGCAAATGGAGTATAACGTGGGAAAATGTGAGGTTTTCCATGTTAGTGATAGGCGGGAGGTCCTCATACCCGCTGACAGGAACAGGAGACCTCCCAGCCAGACAAGAGCCGTCTGGACAGAGGTCACAGTGGAAATTAGCAGCTTTGGGGTCATCCAGTGAACCTGGCTGCAGTGCCGCCAAAGACTCAATAATCGTTTGAGGTCTGCAAGGGTGAATGTGTTACCATTCTGGTGATGGACATATATGGAAGGTCGTGATGTGGGTCCATTAGGGCATTGTCTTGTGTGCTGTCCAAGTTGAGCTGGCATGATGCAGAAACGCCACTCTGCCTGGCAATCTGTGTTACAAAGGGGGGTAGGAACTGCCACACCAGCAATAGGATTGAATAAAGTGCACTCTGCCCACACATTTAAAGACATCAGTACATCATTCCAATCTCCCTCTTTAATTGCAGAAGAGGGCACACAATGCCTGAGAATGGAACAGGACTAGAGGCAGTCTCCCAAGCTTAGCCATCCTGACAGCCTCCGAGTAGGAGGTCCTGAAGTTGGCTGCCAGCCATTGGAGACGGACCATAGGATAGAAGGAAGGCCCCAGAGTGGTGAGAATCTAAGGTCACTTTTTCATAATTCCAGCAAACACTGCTGAAGGGACTTGGGAGGGGAGGGTGCTTGAAGCTGGGAAAGCTGTAAGGAAGGGAGCATTGATGGCTTGAGATTTCAGAGGCATACAGACATCAGAGAGGAAAGTGTGCCTCTATGTTGAATGGTAATAGATGCAAACACTGAAGCACATTCCCCAGTGGCTCATGTGTTTGCAATGAAGAAACTTGTCTCAGCAAACTCACCTCAAAGGTTGACATTGCCCCTATCTCCTCCCAGATGCAAATTTGGCAGCTGCCACCTGATCTCTCCAGGCATCATAATCTCATCTTGAGCAGACCATTGGTGGTCCTGGTCGTAGTGTGGCTTTTGTTGCACGATGCACAGGCCACGTTTGTGGACTTCACACTGGATTCATCAGCCATCTTTCTAACTGGTATCCTTTGCCTCCGAGCAGCCATCCATCCAAAGCCTCTCAGCCAGTAAACATCCCTGGTACCTGGGAACGTCTGATGATGTATGTGTCCATAGCTGCTTCCCAGATAATGTCCACACACCTATAGAATTCTTTGACCTAGGTGCACACAATCTGCACATTTATTAAGTGGTATCCCTTTCAGTTCATGAAAGACCCTGGTTGTCCTACTAATGCTTTTATGGTTATACGGGTGCAATCAATCACCCCTCAGACCCATGGGAAATCAGCCATGGCTACAAAGCCTCTGGCTCATTCCATTTCACCGTTGCTGTCAGCTGTAAAAGAGATATTCTGATGTCCATGCCTAAACAAGTCATCAGTTGTCAATGCGGCAATCACCTTGTTAAAGGCAATTGCTAGTTAAACAGGTGATGGGCATTGGTTACCCCATCTAAATCGAATAAAAAGATACAGTTGGAACACTTTGTGTGGAAGCTACTAGGAAGTCAGTAGCACTGAGGAGTTGTCTTGAATATAAACCAGCTTGAACCAAAAGACCAGCCTGGATTAATTCTTCCACCACAACCTCTTACTGTGACTAACATCAGTGAAGACTTTAATGCAGTAATATACTGCAGGCTGGGTGCTCCCACTGAGATCTCCTCATTCCACCTCGAAAAATTCAGAGTTGAAGAACTTTAAGGCAACTGTGACTTCAATGGCCATGGGTATTGGGTGGGTAGCCAGCCACACACTTGGAGGCTATCTCAGCCAAAAGTGTGTCACAGAGGGATGTGACAGTCTCTCTTGAGAAACAAGTCTTTGGAGGCACCGTCACTCCATCATTTGAAGGTAGGACGTTCAGATCCTGTAAACCCGCTTGGCAGGGTAGGGCCTTTGCTTACCTCTGTCTGCCTGCTACAGCCTCCCCTTCATAGCCCCTCGCTCCTCAGCAGGTCACCTACTTTCCTGCCAGCCTCCTCCTTCCCCTTCTTCTCCTCCTCCTCCTCCTCACCTCCTCACTGGAGGAGATGCCTTCAGCAGAATGTGCAATTCCCAGAGGGGACAGCATATCACAGCATACATGGTGCAGTGCTTAATGATGAAAGAACATTTTGGCCCCTCCCCTGAGGAATTGCCCTGATGCAGACCAGAAGTGTATGAACAGCAACATTTTCACAAGAACTTAACTCCCAGCAGATTCTTCTGCTAAAGTCAGGCATACTACTTTCAGCCTTTATATTCATCTTTTCACTGGTCTTTGAAAATAAATGTGATTCTCACCGGCTGTGTTTCCCATGGATCCACCTCCTGTAGTGTGGGCAATGTTTTATAGCAGTCAGCTGGACTAGTAACAACCTAAATCGGCTCTGAATTACTTATTTCAAAATGGCAGGTAGGCTGCCCACCCACCTATTGTGTTATGGCAGACCAGTGTAATGATGTTGGGTTCATGACCCGAGGTCATCACACTGGATTTAACGCTTCAGCAGGACTATGGCAGTCCCGCTTTGGCCGCGTAAAGTTCAGTACACAATTTCAGTCACAAGCTTTTTCCAATTTGCAGTTCAGGAGAGAACTTGCCTTTAGTAAAGGAGCAGCACCACTTTTTCTTTTATCTGTGTAACAACACCTGTTTCGACAGGAAATTAATGTGCTGGGTAAAGCACTGCATTTATCCAGGAGTGCTACTGTGTCTGCCCAACTTCGGATGACTCTGGGATTATCCCCTTATTTGGTCCCTATGAGCTCTCATTACTAGTGATACCACTTTGGCAGAATCTTTTCACCCCAAACATGCCATACTGTTGAAATCAGCCAATACATATGGTCACATTTTGAATGTAAGCTTTACCAAATGTGCTGCACAAATGACATGAATAGCATGCAGTAGCGCATCTGACAATACATCAAAAACCTTAAATATATAAGAAGTGTTGTAATGAAGGAAAACACTGTCAAAATTAACTGCTATCATTCAAAAACTCTTAGAAGGGTTTGCAAAACAGTGATGTGGTTATATGGCTCATAAACTCCAATACTATAAAGATCAGCTGCTATCCAACTTTGCATAGCGGTTTGCAATAAAAGGGCTAACGTACTGGGACCGCATGCAACTGTAGTCTCATCAAGACATTATTAACAACATATGTAACTGTCTTAAATGTTGGCCATTGATGGCTGGAAAAATATCGCTCCCGAATCTACAGTTTACTACGCTGTGTTCAAATCTTTCTAATTTCATTAGTTCCTCCGATTTTCTTTCTTGTGATTTCTTTCCTTTTTGGAGACGACTTCTTAACTATCTAACAAATGTCAGGTTTCACTTCAGATTAAATTCAGTTATGCCCTCTTAGTGTAAAATAACTCACAACTGCAAAAATGGAAAAGACCAAAATATTGGACCCCGTCACAGGAATAAATTTGTAACTGATTAACTGCATCCCAATCATATGGTTCAATCGGTAATTGCATTCCATGGTTGGATACTTGACCTGAAATCTCATTAGTTTTATTTCTGGTTGGTGGTGAGTTTGGTGATTTTGGCCAAAGTGATGGAATCAGTATTGGAAGTGGATGCAAGAGTTTAGATTTTTCAATTGCCAGGCATAAACTACTGGGAAAATGGGTGAAGATTCTTAATCCTGGGACTCTGCCGATTTAATGCATGACTTTTCTGGTTTTAATTTTGACAGTGAAGTAATCTGATTTGAAACTAGAGTCCTAAATCTAAAAAAAAATCTATGAAAGTATGAGGCATAAGCTGTCTAAGATAGATTGGGGAACTTCATTAAAAGGCACGACAGTGGATAGGCAATGGCTAATATTCAAGGAACGAGTGGTTCATTAATGTCTTTTAGGGAAGGAAATCTGCTGGCTTTACTTGGTCTGACCTACGTGTGACTCCAGACCCACAGAAACGTGGTTGGTTCTTAAATGCCCTCTGAATGAGGGCAGTTAGGGATGGGTAATAAATGCTGGCCTAGCCGGCAATGCCCACATCCCATGAATGAATAAAAAACAATGCATTGCAACAGTTATAAATCCCTTTCTGGCACAAAAACAAAACAGGAAAAGCAGCCCAACCAAAGAAATTAAGGATGGTATTAGATCCAAAAAGCAGCCACATAAATTTGCAAGAATAAGTAGCAAGCCTGAGGATTGAGAGCTGTTTAGAATTCAGCAAAGGAAGACCAAGAGATTGATTAAGAGGGGAAAAATAGAGTACGAGAGTAAACTTGCAAGGAACATAAAAGTGGGTTGTAAAAGCTTCTGTAAGTATGTAAGAAGAAAAGGCAAATGTACGTCCCTTACAGTCCAAAACGGGAGAAATAGCCCCAGCTATCCACGATATATATCAATGATTTAGTTGAGGGAACCAAATGTAATATTTCCAAGTTTGCTGATGACACAACACTAGGTGGGAATGTGAGTGGTGAGGAGGGTGTTATGTGGCTTCAAGGCGATTTAGATAGGTTGAGTGAGTGGGCAAATACATGGCAGATGCACTATAATGTGAATAAGTGAGAGGTTATCCACTTTGGTAGAAAAAACAGAATGGCAGAGTATTATTTTAGTGGTGATAGATTGGGAAATGTTGATGTACAAAGGGTCTTGGGTGCCCTTGTACACCAATCACTGAAAGCGAGCATGCGGGTGCAGCAAGCAGTTTAGAAGGGAAATGGTAAATTGGCCTTCATTGCAAGAGTACTTGAGTACAGGAGCAAGCATGTCTTACTGCAGCTGTACAGGACCTTGGTGAGACCACATCTGGAGAAGTGTATGCAGTTTTGGTCTCCTTACCTAAGAAAGGATATACTTGCCATAGAGGGAGTGCAGTGGATGTTCACCAGACTGATTCCTGGGATGGCAGGATTGTCCTATAAGGAGAGATTAGGTTGATTAGGCCTGTATTCACTGGAGTTTAGGGGAATGAGAGGAGATTTCATTGAAAGGTATAGAATTCTGACAGGGCTAGACAGACTGGATGCAGGGATGATGTTTCTTCTGGCTGCGGGGTCTAGAACAAGGGGTCACAGTCTCAGGATACAGGTTAGGCCATTTAGGACTGAGATGAGGAGAAACCTCTTCACTCAGAGGATGGTGAACCTGTGGAATTCTCTACCACGGAAGGCTGTGGAAGCCAAGTCACTGAATATATTTAAGAAGGAAATAGATAGATTCCTTGACTCTAAAGGCATCAAGAGGTATGGGAAGAGAGCGGGAGTATGACATTGAGATCGCGGATCAGCTATGAACATATTGAATGGTGGAGCAGTCTCCAAGGGCCAAATGACCTACTCTTGCTATTTTACATGTTTCTATGTTAGATGAACTCCATCAAAAGAAGACAAACATTTAATTTCGATACACTGTTCCAATCACCCCATTTTGATACCTGTGCTATTTTCCATTATTCCTGTCTACCTCGCACTAATTCGTTCTCCTGTCACTAAATGTAAATGACCAGGCTTCCTTGGCACAGAGCTGCTAGAGAAGCAGATTTCAAGGTCCCAGGTCCAGTACACTGATCACAAGATAGATAAGATGAAGGAGACTAATTGAGCCATCATAACTCATTCATACAGACCCACATCTAGCTGATTCTTAAATGAATCTCAGATTTTCACCTCTACCATGTAAAAAAATGTGATGGATACCTTGTTTTCTTCAGCATTTTCAGATGGCATTTAACAAGTTGCCATTTCCCTCTTTGTAGATAGTTAACAGCACAGAGCTGTACGGTTTTACCCGAAGTGTGGTTTCTAAAGTTCAGGAGGTTTCTAGTGATGTGGGATAGGGCTGGAAGGCACCAAGGAAGTTCAAATTTCTCTGATTTTAGACCACAAGCATGAACCACACAATTGGGTGTCTCAAACACTTCATCCACAGAAAAAGTGGATGATTGAACCTTTGTTTAAAGTCCCATATGAAAGACAGTTCCTTCAGCGATGCAGCACTCCCTCAGTACTGCGTCAAAGACAGTTCCTTCAGCGATGCAGCACTCCCTCAGTACTGCGTCAAAGACAGTTCCTTCAGCGATGCAGCACTCCCTCAGTACTGCATCAAAGACAGTTCCTTCAGCGATGCAGCACTCCCTCAGTACTGCATCAAAGTCTCAGCCTAGATTTGAAGTTCAAGTTCAGAAGATCTTTCCACCCGGAACATTCGACAAAGAGGTTAAATGTTATCAGCAGAACCAAGATGATACTTCCATTGTTGACCACATTGGGCCCTTCCCTCAACCACTCCTTTGCCCTACTTGTATGCATCTGTGCAGTACTCTTATGTTTAGGATTTCTAAACATGATTCACTTCAATGCTTTGCCCCTCTATCAGCACCATTCAATCTAGTTTATTACTAAAGTCATCACTCAAAAAGAGCTTTTTAAAATTGAGTGTTTAAACTTTCTCTTTTTCATCGTAAACCTAATCCTAAACTCTGATAAATGACACAAGTGCCAGGCAATAACCATCTCGAACAAGAGAGAATCCAACAATCTCCCCATGACATTCAATGGCATTACTATTGCTGAATCTTCCACCATCAACATCCTGAGGATTTACTTTTGACCAGAAACAGAACTGGACTAACCATATGACTACTGTGATTACAAGAACAGGTTAAAGGTTGGGAATTCTGGAAGGAATAACTCACCTCCTGACTCCCCAAAACCTGTCCACCATCTACAAGGCACAAGTCAGGAGTGTGATGGAATACTCCCCACTTGTCTGGATGAGTCCAGCTCTGACAACACTCAAGAAGCCCAACATAATCCAGGATAAAGCAGCCCGCTTGATTGGCACCCTATCCATCACCTTAGATATTCACCCTCTCCTCCACTGGCACCAAGTGACAGCAGTGTGTATCATATACACGATGTACTGCAATAATTCACCAAGGCTCCTTCGACAGCTCTTTCGAAATCCGTGACCTCTACCACCTCGAAAGTTAAGGGAAGCAGGTGGATGGGAACACCACCATTTGCAAATTTCCCTCCAAACCACACACCACCCTGACTTGGAATCATATCACTCTTTCTTCACTGTCACTGGGTCAAAACCTTGGAACTTCCTATATGCCCTAAACAGCACAATGGGTGTACCTACACTACATGGACTTAAGCAGTTCAAGAAGGCGGCTCAACACGTCCTTCTGAAAGTCAATTAGGGATGGGCAACAAATGCTGACATCGCCAGCGATGCTCACATCCCACCATGAATTAAAAATACACGATCATTACTACTGCCTTCTTGATTGTCACTTTATAGTGGCTCCAATTGCACTTCAGCCCACCTGGGTTCCTTGACCAGTTGTTGTGTGTGACAATTTGTTTTCAATGTAGGCAGGAATCTTTATTTTGTCCGCAGCTCATCTCTAACCCATAACACTGTGCAAGCTATCAGATCATTTCATGAGATGTGAATACAAACACATGGGGCAGGAGTTTCCGCCAAGCCTGTGGGTGTGTGCCTGACATGCCCGAGCGTGAAATAGCAGGTGATGACATGGGGCGAGCGTCCCGAAGTCATCGCTCACTCGCGCAATATTTCGGTTGGCGGGTAACCGCAGACACTTAGGAGGCCCCATTAAGGCCATTAAGTAATTAATTAGTTAATTAACATGTAGTTTTCACTGCCCGTCCAACATTACGGTTGGCGGACAGGTGAATCAGCCAGGCGGCCTTTGGATTTCTGAGGTTTCCGCAATTAAATAAAAAGAAAATACAAAATTTCTGGGCAGAATTTTGCAAGTACACATGTTAAGGTGAGTGAGTCCGCTGTGTGGACATGTTTTCCGGAATTTAAAAGAACCTTACTCTTGATTTTAAAGTTCTACAGCTCCTTAAGGCAGCTCTCTGTCTTCAGGGGGCCTTCATTGACGGCTCTCCAGCTCCTGCGCAGACTTCAGCGCCCGCCCTCCTCTTGACCTCCTGAGAAGCGAGCTTCTCAGCGCGCTTTTCACGCTGGCCGGCTGGCCGCTAATCGGCGTGAAGTCACGGTCGGGGGGGGGGGGGGGTAGGTGGGGGGAGCTGACCACGGACGATGGGCCGTTTCCCATCCACTCCCGGGCCCACCCACCGTATCTGCCCGACCACCCGAAAATCCTGCCTGTGAAAACAAACCAAAAGATAAACCGCCTGGACCTTTGTCATCGGTTGAACTGTGCCAGCCGCAGAATAACAAATGATGTGTGTAAGAAAAGGTTGAAGTAATTTTTACTTGTGTGGTCTGCATTCATGTTGACCAGAGCCCCGTCTCATTTCCTCAATGGAGTAATGGCCACAGAGGTAGGAACCTCAATGATTAACACAAGCACATGATCCACTGGGCCATCACCTTCGCACAATAACAATTGTTAATGTTATAGAAGTACTTTCGTACTTCAGATTTAATAGTAAATGACCAGGCAGGTTACTAATGCAAGCCCTGCTTTGCTGAGCTCCTGCCAAGCAACAGATCCCAGGAATCTCTACTTTCTGTTGGCGTTACCCATGTTTGGTTTTACAGAGATGGAGAAAGCAGCATTGTGGCAGTGCTACTGGAAGCTTAAGACTGCCGCTGGAATAGCTTTTCCTTCCTCAGTCACCTATTATTTAATACTGTGCTGCCCAGCTTTGCTTATTAAAAGACCAACATCTTGTAAGTGGGATGGTTGATATGAAACTGCGCTGCATGTAAGGATCGGAGCCGCATTGAAGCCCAGGCCTGGATTTGTCCTGTGGCGGGTGGGCTGTGAGAGAACGGGTGGGAGCGGGCGCAGAGTGCTACCTGTGCTACCTGATGGAGGGAGAGTCGGGGCCGGCGCTCCTTCATTCATGCACGTGTAAGAGCGCAGCGATCTCCCTGAGGCACGGAGCTGCCTCCAGGGGGATTGAATGGATAGGATAAAAATTAAAGAATCGAATTAAAAACTCACTCAAACATTTCCCCTCACAAGACTGTGCCACGTGAGCTGGGACGTGTTCGGAAAGGTGGGAAAATGTAATTACTTGCTTTTTAAAAGCTTCAGAAGACCTCACCCCGCCCGTGGATGAGGTTTCCAGAAAAGCACCAAGGCCGCTTGAGCCTCCCACCTGCCCGCCAACCTTAAAGTTGGATGGGCAGCCTCCTTAAATACTTCAGTTAATCTCCTGACTAGGCCCGTAACATTTTGGGCGGCCGCGCAACCGATTCCGGCGCGTGCCCTCTGAACGAAATATCGCCGTGACATCGGGACGCACACCCGACATCATCGCGTGTCATTTCACATGTCGGCGTGTCGGAGCCCGTCCCCACAACCCTGACAGCAATATTCTGCCCCAAGCAGAACGGTACTTCTGTCTCACACAGGAAGAATAAGCATAGCAAGCCATGACCGGTGTTACCAAAAGTCAAAAGTCAGAGAGCCGAACCTCAAGCAGTTTGAAAATCGATATAGAAGTTGCAAAGTGTGTTATGACACAGCCCATGTTCTTTACTAATAATTTTTAAAAAAGAGATTGCGCAGAGTGCTAATGACATCGGAAATGTGGTTCCGACTGAAATCAGAATGATTGGAAACAGACCAGGGGGTGAAACTTCCCGATCTTTCCCTCCGGCCGGAATTTCCAGTCTCGCCGAAGTCAATGGGCTTTTGAACGGGCTCGTCACATTTTACAGCCCCCCCCCCCCAACCCCCCCCCCACCACCCACACCCCCACCCCCCACCCCCCACCATGACGGGGGTAAAATCCCGCCCCCACCCCCCCGGTGCTTGTGTGTAACAAGTGCCGTTCTCAAGCCTTTACAGAAGTGGAGCACAAATCTTGCACTTTATTATTCAGCTTGACCTATTTTCACCACATAGTCACCACAAATTGAACCAGAGAGTAGGGGAAGGCCAAGGTCAACTGGGTCACCATGGCCTGCCAGGACCGGAAAAGCAGCTGCTTTATGACTGTAAGTGCATTATCCAAAATGCAGCTGTCTGAAAAACCCTAATTGTCCGAAAACTGGACATGTTTCTCTGAGGAGATCTGGGGTGCCGTCCCCTGGGACAGAAGAAGCACAGGAGTGAAGGGGTCATTTTCAGGCTGAAATCCTAGAGGACAGAAACAGTGAGCGTTGCGCGCACATGCTGGATCTGAATCCATTGCAGCACTTTGAGATCTGTCTCCGCAACCCCACCACCCCCACCGGCCTCCCTAATCTCCGGACACAAAACTGCCTGTTCCATCAAGGAGATAGATTTGGGGTTAAAAACAAAAAACTGCGGATGCTGGAAATCCAAAACAAAAACAGAATTACCTGGAAAAACTCAGCAGGTCTGGCAGCATCGGCGGAGAAGAAAAGAGTTCACGTTTCGCGTCCGCATGACCCTTCAACAGTTCCAGATAGATTCGGGGATTCTCTCCATAAGGGTCTGGAGCCCTGGGGAACTTGCAATTAGAGTCAGAGTGACAGAGCTGAGTTACGTGTCCTGTGCACCGATTTTCAATATCATAAAATATTAGTGGACTCATTTGGTTATGTTTGTAAGTAACTCTCCTGTAAACAGAGCTGGGTCAATTCATTCCTTCTAACAAAAACTGGGATCCACCTGTATTTATTTTCACGAAATCCCATTGAATGGATCACAGGAAGGACTGGTGAGATTCTGCTGAGCACCGATGAGCAATATTGCTTTACGAATTCCAGATCAGGTCTTAGCCCCGCACTCCTTGAGATAAAGTTATGCGGGAGCAGAATACAGGGCCAGAATTTTAGGGTCCACACAGGAGAACGGGCAACCTGAGCTGAACCAGGGTGAAATCACGCAAGATGACGTTGGGCAAGTGTCCCGACATCATCGTTACACTCGCAGGATATTTCTCACAGCGGGCACACAGAGAAGTCAGAAGAGCGCCTGCCGACGATTAAGCCCAAAACCCAACCTTACAGTCGGCAGATGGCCAATGGCCAGGTGGGCTTCACATTTTTGATGAAACCTCCGTTAGGATTTAAAATAAAAATAAATACCTGGGGACTTTTATTTTATGTGAGGTATGCTTTCAGGTGCTTGATTGTGCTGCACGGACATTCTTGCAGCTTTTTTGGGCTTTATTTTCTTATTTGGAGGTCTGCGGCTCCCTGAGGCAGCTGTCTGCCTTCAGGCAGCTCGGTGGAAGCGCTCACAGGCACCCGCGGTGACGTCGGAGCCCATCCTCTTCCTGCCCCCCACCGGCAGTGCTGAGCCTTTCTCCAGGCGTGTTTCTCGCTGGCTGCCCGTTAATTGGCCAGCCAGTGTAAGGTCACGGTTGGGGCTGGTTGCAGGCGGAAGCGCATTTTGCATCCGCTTCCGAGCCCGGCGATCGCGCGCACCCGACCAGGGTTAAAATTCCGGCCCATGGGTCCGACCCTCCAACCCTAATGGCAGGTCGCCCAAAATCCAGGAAAACCTGAAAGCCAGCATAATCTCGGTCCAAAGGCTGCTGGATTTCGGATATTCGACCCCTATTTGAACTTCTCCCATAACGACAGCACACCTTTTCTGGGTGTGTCACCTGTGCAAACAAGTGGTGAGAATGGTGCACTATGGGATGACTCAACCAACCCCAAATTAGCTGGTTTGTCAGCCTTCATGTTACCTGTTTGAACACAGTTAAAAAAGATGATTGTGTGCAAAGCAGATCTTGGCAAGCATCTTTACCCCGTGCACAGTGACTTGATTGAGATACAGATTCTATATCCCAAGCAGGCGTGACTGCCTCCCACCTGCTGTGACTATTCAAGTTGTACATTGAGCTTCTATGTACCACAAGACTACAAGGTGACTGACTAAATTTAATCCCATCTGTTGTAGACTGGCTGAGGTGCATCAATTACCATCACTGTGCACACAGCCCTGTGATAATAATAATAATACAAGCTGCAATCCACCTTTACACGGCTCAGAGTCAACTAACAATGTAATATGAAATGAAACACCCCACCCATAAGAGTATTTCAAACGGTTGATTCTGGATAATTCCAGCTATTGCCATTTTACAGAAATAATTTTCCTTTTCAGGGAAAGGTATGACTATAAGTATTGTGAATAAATAGGCTTTGTATAAATTGGGTGCCAGCATAATTCAATGTCTATTTTTGTTATATATTTACATATGCTGCAATCTCAAGCACACTGGTCGGGTTTATTTTCAAATAAACAATGGCATAAATTTAATTGAAGATGTGGTTAATTTCTTTCACTAATGAATAAAGATACAGATAAGTTGCATTCCGTGCTCAGTAAAATGATTTTCCATTCTGCTGTGTCTTTCTGCACTCACTTTTTTCCAGTTAAGACGTAATAGCCTAACCATGTATGATTTCATCCATGGTTCAATGTAATTGATATGGGACTTCTACAGATTGTAAGGAAAATGATGTAATCTCACAAAATACCCCAAATGGCATCTGAATAAATAATAATTAGCCTTCAACATCTTAGATGGCTACAGATGTAATTGATTAATCAGTAATCTTACAACGCCTACTTTGAAGCCTGTGGAGTCCAACAGTGGTATTCAGGGAATGGAATGGGAACTCCCTGTTTCAATGTAATGTTTCAGATTCAGATGCGAGATACTCATTACTTGTCAAAAAAAATTACAATGAGCTAGCTCTGCATTTACTTATGTAACTCTTTCCAGTTCTAATATCTTGCTGGTAGGGCATTCTCAAACTGTTCCCTTTCCTTCGTTGTTGCCAGACAATGTTTGTTCTGCTTTCAAACCCTGAGCAACATTTATGTAGTGCCTTTTACACAGTAAAACAGCCCAAAGCAGTTCACTAGAGTGCAATCTGACACTGATCCAGAGAAGAAAGCATTAAAAACTGTGACTAAAAGCTTAGTGAATGATGTAGGCTTTTACATGAGCCTAAAAGCACAATAATCACAAGTTACGTGATGATACAACAAAAGATAGTTCTCCCTTCACCAAACTTTCATAAATAAGTAACAGAATTCAGAGTTAAGTTAGTTGTAATACTAATCATACGTCAAACAATACTAATCATTCTCATATAGGTGAATCACTTAAAAATAATTCAGCAAATCTGTACAAGCACAGCAGGGTATTGGCCCGACTGCTCCCTTCCCTCCTGGAATCAAGCTGGTGCAACAGAGGGCAGGATTTTACGCTGATTCGGTGGGCATGCACCTGACCCGATCGGATGCGAAATTGCACGAGATGATGCCGGGTGAGGGGTCCCGACACCATCCTGCGTTTGAGAGATATTTCGGTCGGCGGGCGTGCTCCTGACCATTAAGAGGCCAACTGGGGTCATCAAAGGAGCAATTGCCTCCGATTTTTCGTGGTCTGCCTAACCTCGTGGTCGGCCGACAGGCCAATCGGCCAGGCGGACTTTGCATTTCTTGTGAAAGCTCATCCAAGGGCGGGGGAAGGTTTCCGTTATTAAATGAAAGTAAAAGAAAAATTTGCGGATGGCATTTTTCTCATGCATATGTTGTGATGCTTGGATGTTTTTTTCCCCCCTGATTTTAGAAACTTTACTTAAGGCTTTTCAGGTCTTCGGCTCCCTGAGGCAGCTCTCTGCCTTCAGGGAACTTTCTGTCGGAGCTCGCCCGCACCCACGCTGATGTCAGCACCCACCCTCCCTCCACCCCGCCCCCACCCGACCCCACCCCAGCAGCGCCGAGCTTCTCAGCGTGGGCTCCACGCTGTCTGGCCGCTAATTGGCCAAGCCAGCGTGAAATCGTGGTTGGGGACAAATCGCAGTCGGCGGTCTGTTTCCTGGCCAATCCCGGACCCGTCAATCGCGCCCACCCACCCACCTGAAAATTCTGCCTCGAAAGTTAATATGACATCCAGATGAAGAAATCTGACGACATACAAAGGATAAAAGGGTATATTAATAAGAGCACATGAGAGAGAAATTGCAAATTGAAAGTGCACTGATTAAAGGTTAGGAGTGAACATTTTACCATGAAGGAACTATCACAGGGACAGGGGTTTGGATCCTGCCTCGCAGGAACAAAAGTGGCAAAGGATCTAAAAGCCAGGATGGATCACGATCTTTCTATCCAGATGCCGCTTTCCAAATCTCATTTTTCTCTGTTGGGTTTTGGCTCCAGAAGTAAACCAAGAGGGAGGTCAGTGAAGACTTGGTAGATCACTCCCAGATGTTCATATTTATCCTCAGACAGGAATTTTCAACCATTCATGGTGCTTCTGAAGCCTGTAAATTGCACTCCAACTCAACTAACTCCATGAAGGAAATTTAGTAGAAGTAAACCAAAGTAGATACCACATGATTCTGTGGAACATTGAGGCTAGTGTGTTGCTTCCCTGACTAGATTGCAATAGCAGTAACAAGCAGTATAGGTTAGGGTAGAACCAAACCCAGGCTGTTAGTTTATTGACAAGTTCTACTTTACCTGTGGTTAGTTGTGGAAATGTAATCAATTGATCAGTGATGCTTGTAAAAGTCAGAGAAGGAAGAAGTGTGCGCTGGCCTATCATGGACTACTTTTAAGGAAAATGATAACAGATACATGGTTTGAGATGGATTTCCTGCTATACATTCCTGCACAATGCTGGCAGAGTGTACAGAGAATTGGAACATTTCCATTCTGTAGCTTCAATGAGCACAGAAAAAAATATTGAAGCAAATAAGCAGATACAGTGGTGCTACAGTCCAATATTCCTCAACTGATGTGCTTAAATCAGAAGGAAATAAAAAATAGGAATTTTCATCCAATGTTTCAATTCTTTCCCTTTTATTCCCAAGTTAACCCAATAGAATCAAATGTCCCTCAAAAGAAAACTTTGTCTTAAAACCTCACATGGTCTTGGTTTCACTGCCTCTGTCTCGTTGTTTGCTTTGCTTGGTCTCCATGATGAACAGGAGCCCTTAAAATTATCTCTCCTATCAAGCCCAGTTTGTATTATTTTTGCTTGTTCATTTTCAGCATTTAGTTTGCCAAGCGATTGAATTATTGTTAAATGTTGTCATTTCAGACCATTTCTTTCCCCACCATTGAGCAGATACTTATCCATACCTTAGTCTCCTTCAAGCTGGAAGTCTCAAAGACTATTCTTGTTAGACGCAATATCTCCACCCTATACTAATGCCAACTTGTTCAAAACTCCACCACCCTCCCTCCCACACCCCCATCACTACTCCCCCCCCCGCCATCCTGTTCTACTGGTCAACAATGAATCCTTTTGAATCATTAGTGAAAAAACCTGCAAATCAAAAATTATGCTTCTAAGAATCTCAACCTTGCTATAAGTCCTTCACCATGTTTGCATTACAGACATTTTTTTAATGATTATTCAGTACAAGTCTTTTTTGTTAGCTGTCCTGAGGACTAGAGATAAATGTTAAATTCCAGATGATCTCCAAACTGGTAAAATAAATGATCACCCTACCTTTGCAGGTTCAATATTTATTGGTCGCAGGATTTAGGAAACAATCTATTAAGTTATAAAACTTTTGGTTGTTTTTATTTCCTTTTGTCAGGGATGATATAGAAAGTTAGGTACACAAATGTGCAACACCGTCAGGTGAAACATGGGGCAGGATCATCCGGTTGGTGAGTGGGGGCGGGGCCCACTCGCTGAAGCATAAAAAGACGTGGGATGACGTTGGGTGGAACTCCCGAAGTCATTCTGCGTCATTTCCATTTTCAGGTTGGCGGGGGCGCAGCTGCCGACCTGTCAGCAGCCTATTGAGGCCATTGGGACACTAATTATAATCATTAATGGGCCTGCCCATCCAACCTTAAGGTTGGCGGGCAGGCCAGGATCCCTGGTGGGCTTCAGAAAAAGCATGAAACCTCATCCAGGGGGCGGGATGAGGTTTCATGAGGGTATTTAAATTTTTAATAAAAGTTTCAGTTAAAGCTATGGACATGTCCCAACTCATGTGACAGTGTCTCATGAGTAGGGACATGTCAGGGAAATTTTCCTATCATTCTTATTGCAAATTTTAATTCGGAGTCGATCTCCCTGAGGCAGCACTTAGCTTCAGTGAGATCAGTGCATTCTTTTGCGCACATGCGTGAGAGAGCGCACTCCCAGTTGAGGGAATCCCCCTCCACCCGCCCGCACAGGGAGCGCATAGTGTTTCCTGGTGGACGTCATGCTGGGCGGGCTTTGATCGGAGGCGTGCCCACCTGCGCCCGCTCCCACACTTCCCCATCAGTGGGGGGAAATTTTTTCCCATGTCATTTGACTCTTCTGGTTCATGGTCTTCCTCAAACAGAGAGAAAAAAAAAAACATTTTACCGTACAACCTTCCTTGAAGGTAATGCAGTTGTAATTGGGAAATGCATTTCCACCAGACAAAATGGGAGAAAATAGTACAGGCAACAGATCTTTACATCAACAAACTCTCCTGATAGTTGAACACAGAACAAAGGCAAAATTAAGGGTGGAAAATGCACGCAACATAAACATAGCTGGTGCCAAAATTTGGATCAAAATAGGCTTGGACTGGCATTAATTGCCTTTGTATTCCTGTACCCAGGAACTTCCAAACATCAAAGATAAGAGTGACTGTTTTAAAAGGCCTCATTTTAAAACATTTTTATAACATATAGTTGAAAGAAATGACTAATATTTTATTAATTTCATACTCCCACTTCTGATCAATCAGGCAACATATAAATGGTTTTAACAGAATCATATTTCGTTCAATTTCAAACAAATGTATAATTTTTCTCGTTTGTGAAACTCATAAAACTGTTTTACAAGCAACTCCCTAACATAAGAAGTTTAAGGAAATGTCATAAATTCAAGTCTCTTTCTCAGAGGTGAATGCTACCTCCCCTCAGTCTCTTCATTGTCCTTCTCTTCCCAGAAGCTTGTCCAGTTATCTCCATTTATAATGTCCACTTTAAAGATCTTGCCTGCTACCTCACTGCAAAACTCTCTTCTCCTTTCGATTGACAAGTTCCACTTCACCTCTCTTACTGCTGCAACATCCTCATTTTGAACTTTGGCCACTGGCATTTGGACCCTTCCCTGTGAACCGTTTGCTTGAATCAATTTTATTCATACTTTATAGTCTTGAAAACAGGTTCAGCTTCTTTAATTTTTCTGATAAACTAAAGATCTGTTTATTGGGATTCTATTTTCTCCTAAGCCCCACTCGTCCCATGATTCTGATTTCAAAGGTTATAAAACCAAACTGAACAAAAACTCTCATCTTCACAGATGATATCACGCAGCAGCAAATACTTTGAAAACCGAACCCTTGCATGGCATTAGACTCGTGGTGAGATTCTGCTAAAGGTACCTGTGATAATTTTTTTAGTTGATAATTCACAGCTCCAATTGGTAAGAACCATTGTTTATATGCCAATCTGGCTCTGGAAACCAATCCTTAACATTTTGGTTGCAAAATTACAATTTCCTGTGGTTGTTAGGTCAATTGATTTCTTGCTAAGGCATAACAATCAGGATGGCAAGAAAAAATGCTCCTCAATCATTAAGGTAAAATTGTTTCAAAATTGGCTTGTTAGAAAAATGGTAAAAGACGTGTAAAATGACTCGAAAATAACTGCACATTTTTTTAAGCACCCCATCCCTCACTAGGCTACGTACATCAGAGGTAAGAATAAAAATAAAAAAGCTAAAGAATTAAATTCAGGCGGATGAGACTCATGCAGAATGCAACCACTTGATTTCGGTTGGTTTGAATGATGCAACATTTTGTAGAGCAGTCCTCCATGCTGACATCTTACACTGGCTGTCGAACTATACCGCAGTTTAACAGGAACCGAGAGAGATCACAGTTTTTCTTGCAACCGTTTATTGTTCAGCCTCTCATGAGTGCTCCAACTGATATGGTAACAATTATCTAAAAATGCAGTTGTGTTCAACTAATCTTTTTAGATTAGATAAATAGGTTTTGAGGTACTTAATTAAAAAATTATGCCCCAAATGTGTTAGCCATCTACATATTGTGGAAAAAGAAAACACTTTGGATTTCTGCAAAAAAAAAAATCCCTCCAGTTGCTGCTATTTCATCTAATCCATTAACCATCATTTACCTGCTGTAAAGTACAGAGTCGGCAGTCAACAACAAGGTAAGCGACTGTGACTGAATTGAAATCAAGATCAAAAGCATCACACGTCACATTTTTTGCCTCACAGACCTTAGTTGCTAGAATTGTTTGTAGTACATCTTTTCCCAGCTTAATTTTGGCTCACCTCCCTATCAAATTATTTCTTGGCAGCCTTCACTGGTACTAGTTACAAAGACACGTTAAATTCAAAGTCACTTTTAATTAAATTTTTGCAGAGTATAGATCTAAGTGTTATATATAAGAAAAGAACCTTAGCTCAATAGATTAAGTACAAGTGATACAATTAACATTTAAAATGTTTGTCAAACATTTGCCAGTGAAACAAGGCACCTATTAAAGTACATATAGAGCTCTGTCTTTACCCTGGGGTTTTGGCAATCTATATTACGCCTAATTTATATTTAATAAGTTGAAATTGCTTTATTATGTAGTAGAGCTGAAGAAGTATTTTCCAAATTGGCATCATTAAAATAGCAATTACAACTCAAATGAAGGGAAAATAACTCTTTGTAGGCTGTAATTCAAATCTAATACAAATCAGATCTTCTTAATGTTTAATTTACTCCAGCCATCTAAAATGCTTTAGTGTATTTACTTTACAAAAACAAATGAATGCCACAGTTCCCACATTTTTGGTGTGTACTGTGCAAAACAAATAATAATTTTATCACAAAAGTAACTCCAGGGAAACCTCAGTTCATCTTGAGTTTCCTTTTAGGAGGTATCTTTCGTGTGGTAATGTGATAGCTAAGCCAATTCCCTTCTGCGATTTACATATCATTTTTCTATGTTGTATTTTTAAATGTCTAATGATAACCAGCGTGGCACATATTGATGCATTAATGTAACGTGCAGGGTAACAGGGTGTACGTTTTTCTCTCAGAGTTGTTCAGCACATTCCTGTTGTCAGCTAGCCCACCCAGAAGAGTCGCCATGTACAAATGAGGTATTGCTTCAGAATATTGAAGAAAGTCCCGTCCGTACCTTTCCCTTCTGGGTAGAAGCATGCGTTGCCTCTTTGGTTTTGAAGCGGAGGTGGGAAGTTCAGAGGTGAGAGAAACTCTTGGAAAAAGCAAAGAGACAAACAGCAATTAATATGCAAGCTATAATCCTTCATGAAGATGGGAAAAAACAATTCGCACCAGTATTCTAAATTCCAAGTTTTTTACTGGCATTCCATTTTAAGGTATTCCAGACCAGTTTGGACCAGTATTCTAAATTCCCAGTTTTTTACTGGTTTTCCCTCCTGGGCCCTCAATTGAATGGATTTTGGCTTGGAGGTGTGTTCTGTGGGGGGTGGGAGGGGTGGAGGGACAGGTTTGAGGCCAGGACATCTGAAAGAACAGGCTTCCTTAAATTCTTGCAGTTTGTGACTCCAGGATTCCTTCAGTTATTTTTTTTCTCTCTTGGTTTCCCAACCACAGCCAGCATGAATTGACAGGCTGCAAGCCTACTGAGTGTGGAAGCCTGGAACAAAAGGCTACAGAGCAGGTATGTCCAGTGGGAGGTGAGGAGGCATGGGAAGGCCTAAGATCCTGACATGGGACGTTCCTATCTCAGGGTGAGGGTGGGTGTGGCCTGATCATGGAGGGGTGTAGCTGATTGCAAAGAGGACAGTGCTGATGGGGGTAGCACAAACAAGGAGGTACCATTGGTGATCGGGGAATCTGACTATGGAGGTGAGATTCTAACGGTGAATGGTGGGGAGAGCTCCTATGGCTGGGGAAACATTTGGTGTTCGGAGCAATAATAGTGGAGCATGAGGTGCAGTTAGCAGGCAGATCACAATGTGGGGTTGGGGTTCTAAGGTAGCTTGTTGTGCCTGATGGAAACATTCCTGATCCTCCTGGGCATCTTGTTTATTCATTCATGGGATGTGAGCATCCCTGGCTAGGCCAACATTTACTGCCCTTCAGAAGGTGGTGGTGAGCTGCCTTCTTGAATTGTTGCAGTCCATGTGGTGTAGGTACACCCACAGTGCTGTTAGGGAGGGAGTTCCAGGATTTTGACCCAGCAACAGTGAGGGAACAGCGATATTTTTCCAAGTCAGGATAGTGAGTGGCTTGGAGGAGAACTTCAAGGTAGTGGTGTTCCCATCCATCTGCTGCACTTGTCCTTCTAGATTGTGGTGGTCACGAGTTTGGAAGGTGTTGCCTTGGAGCGTTGGTGAGTTCCTGCAGTGCATCTTGTAGATGGTACACACTGCTGCTACTGTGCGTCAGTGGTGGAGGGAAAGAATGTTCGTGTATGGGGTGCCAATCAAGCAGGCTGCTTTGTCCTGGATGGTGTCAAGTTTCTTGAGCGTTGTTGGAACTGCACTTATCCAGGCAAGTGGGGAGTATTCCATCATACCCCTGACTTATGCTTTGTAGATGGTGGACAGGCTTTGGGGAGTCAGGAGGTGAGTTACTCGCTGCAGGATTCCACACTTCTGACCTACTCTTGTAGCCACAGTATTTATATGGCTAGTTCAGTTCAGCTTCTGGTCAATGGTAACCCCCAGGATGTTGATAGTGGAGGTTTCAGCAATGGTAATGCCAGTGAATGTCAAGGGGTGATAGTTAGATTCTCTCTTTTTGGAGATGGTCATTGCCTTGCACTTGTGTGGCATGTAAGTTACTTCCCACTTATCAGCCCAAGCCTGGATCTTGTCTGCAGTTGGAAATAGACTGCTATCTGAGGAGTCATGAATAATGCTGAACATTGTGCAATCATCAACGAACATCCCCAATTCTGACCTTATGCTGGAGGGAAGGTCACTGATGAAGCAGCTGAAGATGGTTGGGCTGAGGGCACTACCCTGAGGAACCCCTGCAGTGATGTCCTGGAGCTGAGACGATCAACCTCCAACAACCACAACCATTTTCCTCTGTGCTCGGTATGACTTCAGTGGAGAGTTTTCCCCTAGATTCGCATTGACTGCAGTTTTGCTCGGGGTCTCTGATGCTACAGTCGATGAAATGCTGCCTTGATATGAACATACAAACATACGAAATAGGAGCAGAAGTAAACCATTTGGCCCCTGGAGCCTCCTCTGCCATTCAATAAGATCATGGCTGATCTGTTTGTGTTTCCAGTTCCACATTCCCATCTAACCCTGCTAACCTTTGATTCCCTTGCCTAACAAGAATCTATCTACCTCTGCCTTAAAAATATTCAACGACCCCTCCTCCACCACCTTCTGTGGCAAAAAGTTCCAAAGTCACACAACCCTCTGATAGAAAAAATTTCACCTCATCTCTGTCCTAAAAGGGTGATCCCTAATTTTAAAACAGTGCCTCATAGTTCTTGACTTACCCACAAGAGGAAACGTTCTTTCCCCGTCCACCTTGTCAATTCAGGATCTTATATTCTTCAGTCAAATCACTCCTCACTCTTCTAAACTCCAGTAGAAACAAGCCGAGCCCGTCCAACCTGTCTATCCTCATAAGATAGCCCACTCATTCCAGGTATCAATCTAGTAAACCTCCTCTGAACGGCTTCCAACGTGTTTACATTTTTTCTTAAATAAGGAGGCCAAAGTTGCATGCAGTATTTGAGATGTGGTCTTACAAATGCCCTCTATAACTGAAGCATAACATCCTTACCTTCATGTTCAATTCCTCTCAAAACACAAACAGATCAGCCATGATCTTATTGAATGGCAGAGCAGGCTCCAGGGGCCAAATGGTTTACTTCTGCTCCTATTTCTTATGTTTGTATGTTCATATCAAGGCAGCATTTCATCGACTGTAGCATCAGAGACCCCGAGCAAAACTGCAGTCAATGCGAATCTGGGGGAAAACTCTCCACTGAAGTCATACCGACCACAAAGGAAAATGGTTGTGGTTGTTGGAGGTTGATCGTCTCAGCTCCAGGACATCACTGCAGGAGTTCCTCAGGGTAGTGTCCTCAGCCCAACCATCTTCAGTTGCTTCATCAGTGACCTTCCCTCCAGCATAAGGTCAGAATTGGGGATGTTTGTTGATGATTGCACAACGTTCAGCATTATTCATGACTCCTCAGATAGCAGTCTATGTCCAAATACAGACAATATCCAGGCTTGGGCTGATAAGTGGAAGTAACTTACATGCCACACAAGTGCCAGGCAATGACCATCTCCATTCCACTAGCTTTCTTGATTCCATTCTGTACCTGCATACTAACTGCATACTAACACCTAGATTCCTTTGTACCTCGGCATTCCATAGTCATTCTCTGTTTAAGCAATGCTCCGCTTTATATTCTTCCTGCCAAAGTGCACATTTTCCCACATTTTGCCAGATCTTTGCCCACTCACTCAACTTATCTAAACCCATCTGCAAACTCCTTGTGTTTTCTTCACAACATATTTTTCTACCTATCTTAGCACAATCTGCAAATTTAGCTACCACGCCTT
This sequence comes from Carcharodon carcharias, assembly GCF_017639515.1. Classification (NCBI taxonomy): domain Eukaryota; kingdom Metazoa; phylum Chordata; class Chondrichthyes; order Lamniformes; family Lamnidae; genus Carcharodon; species Carcharodon carcharias. The sequence goes on along the minus strand of NC_054471.1, from coordinate 190,322,044 downwards.
TGCTCCCCTCATCTAAGTCATTGATGTAAATTGTAAAAAGTTAAGGACCTAGCACATACCCCTGCAGAACTCCACCCATCATATCCTGTCAATCAGAAAAAGGCCCATTTATGCATACTCTCTGTTTTCAGCCAGCCAGCCAAACTTCTATCCAGGCTAATATGTTGCCCCCTACATTATGAGCTATTATTTTCCGCAATAACCTTGATGTGGCACCTTATCAAACGCTTTCCGGAAATCCATGAGCAGTATGCCTACAGTCTCCCCTCTATCCACCACACATGTTACTCCTTCAAAGAATTTCCCTTTCATAAAACCATGCTGACTCTTCCCAATTACCTTGAGTTTTCCAATTGCCCAGCTATAACCTTTTTAATGATCGACTCTTAATGCCTTCCCTTGGACAGACGTCAAGCTAACTGGCCTAAAGTGTCCAGTTTCCTGCCTCCCTCCCTTCTTGAATAGAGGGGTAACATTTGCTACTTTCCAGTCTGATGGAACCTTTCCAGAATCTAGGGAATTTTGGAAAATTAACACCAATGCATCTAATACCTATTAGCCACCACTGTTAAGACCCTAGGACATAGTCCATCAGGACCTGGAGACTTGTCAGCCCACAGCTTCACCAGTTTGCTCAGAACTGCTTCCCTTGTAATTATAATTTCACCAAGTTCCTCTCTCTCCCCTCCACCTCCCGATTTACAGCTATTATGGGAATGTTTCTGTATCCTCTATAGTGAAGTCAGAGCAAAATATTTGTTCATTTCATCTGCCATTTCCTTATTATCTACTATTACCTCTCCACTGTCACTCTCTAGAGGACCAACACCCACTTTACTTACTCTTTCCCTTTTAAATACCTGTAGAAACTCCTGCTATCTGTTTTTACATTTCTAGCTAGCTTCCCTCATACTCTAATTTCTTTCTCCTGGTTAACTGTTTTAGTCATTCTCTGCCTTTCTTTATATTCTGTCTAATCATCTGACCTGCCACTCATCTTTGTGCAATTATATGCTTTTTCCTTAAGTTTGTTGATTTCCCTAACTTCTTTAGTCAACCATGGATGGTGGGTCCTCCTTTCAGAATTTTTCTTTATAGTAGGAATATACTTATTCTGAGTATTCTGAAATATCCCCTTAAATGTCTGCCATGGATTTTCTATTGATCTATCCACTAGCCTAGTATCCCAGTTCACTTCAACTAGCTCAGTTTTCATGTCCACACAGTTGCCCTTATTTAAGTTTAAAATACTAGTCTTGGACCCACTTTTCTCCCTTTCAAACTTGATGTAAAATTTAATCATAATGTGGTCGCTGCTACTTGGGGTGCCTTTACTCTGAGGTCATTAATTAATCATGTCACATTACACAATGCCGAGTCTAATATAACCTCCCTTGTTGGTTCCAAAATGTGCTGCTCTAAGAAACTATCTTGAAAGCATTCTATGAACTCTTCATCCAGGCTACTACTGCCAGTCTGACTTTTCCAGTTTTTTTTTCTGTAGATTAAAGTCTGCCATCATTATTGCAGTCCCTTTATCACAAGCACCCAATATTTCTTCTTGTATACTTTGTCCTACATTGTGGTTACTGTTAAGGGGCCTGTAGACCACTCCCACTAATGACTTTTTCCCCCTACTATTCCTCATCTCCACCCAAACCGATTCTCATTCCTGATCTCCTGAACCAAGGTTACCTCCAACTATTGCACCAATGCCATCCTTGATTAACAGTGCTACCTCTCCACTTCTATCTAGCTTCCGATTCTTCTTAAAGGTTATTTACCCTTCAATATACAGGACCCAATCCTTGTCATCTTGCAGCCAGGTCTCCATAATGGCTTCAGATCATATTTATTTACTTCAATGTACACTCTCGATTTGTTTACTTCATTATGAATGCTATGCGCAGTCAAATACAAATCCTTTAGTTTAGATTTTTTGTTATCTTTGCAACATCTAGTCTTGATTCTTTGTGCATTCTTGGGTTTTTTTCTCTCTGTCCCTTCCTGCCATCCTCTGGCCTTCATTTCTCATATTACTATTTCCCTCTGTTACCTTGTCTCTACTCTTTGATATACCACATCTTTCCACATTTGATCTTTTGCCTGCACTATTTTACTTTAAAACCCTCTCTACTTTCCTAGTTACGCAGTTTGCAAGAACACTGGTCCCTGCAAGTTTCAGGTATATACCGTCTTAATGGTACAGCCCCCCACTTTCCCCAGTATTGGTGCCGGTGCCCCACAAACAAGAACACACTTCTCCCACACAGGCTATGGAGCCACATATTCATCTCTCGAATTTTATGTATCTGATGCCAATTTGCACATGGCTCAGGCAATAATCCAGATTATAACCTTTAAGGTTTTGCTTTTCAATTTAGTGCCTGCCTCCTCATACTCTACACAGAACGTGTACCTTAGTTCTACCTCTGTCATTGGTATCTACATGGACTATGACAACTGGATCCTCCCATTCCTACTGCAAGTTCCTTTCCAGCCCTGAGCAGATGTCCCAAACCTTGGCTCTGGACAGGCGATACAGCTGTGTGGACTCTCGCTCTTTACTACAGAGAACAGTGTCAGTTCCTCTTACTATACTGTCCTCTACTACCACTACATTCCTTTTTGTTCCCCTCGCTTGGATGGCTTCCTGTACCACAGTGCCCTGGTCAGTTAGCTCATCCACCTTGCAGCCCCTGCTCTCATCCAAACAACCTGAGAGAACCTCAAACCTGTTGGACAATTACAGAGTCTCACACTCCTGCAATCCTGCCTTTGGGTCCCCTTACCTGCCTCACTCGCAGTCACACCCTCCTGTCCCTGACCACTGACCAAATCAGGTGACCCTATTCTAAATTCTGTGACTGTTTTCTGGTACAAAGCTTTGAGGTAACTTTCCCCCTCTCTGATGTGTCGCAGTGTCTGCAGCTCAGCCTCCAGCTCAATGACCCTGAGCTGAAGTTCCTCGAGCCGTAACCATTTATTGCAGACGTGTTTGCCCTGGATCACAATGTTATCCAGGAGCTCCCACATGCTGCAGCCTTGACACATCACCTGACCTGCCATCCTTAACATGTTTAGATTTTAATTAATTATATTTATCGCTTACTTATGTTGCTTTATATATATTTTATTAACTTTATCACCAATTTGTGTACCATTTTAAACCTTAGGGATAGAATAGATTTTACCCACTTACCAGATACTCACCAAACAGCCAGCTCCTTTCCCTGTAGTAAAGCAAGAACCAATTCCTATAGGGTGAGAAAGATAGAAAAAGGAAACAAGCATGTCCTTCCCCCATTCACCGAACTCCCCCTCTCACCAAACTCCAAGTCTTCACTCAGCTACCTCAGCTGCACTCCGTTTTCAAGGGAAACTATTTGTCAAGGGCAGTCACTCCCACCTCACCTCTGGAGTTCAGTTCCTTTGTCCATGTTTGAACTAAGACTGTAATGAGGTCAGGAGCTGTGTGGCCCTGACGGAATCCAAACTGGGCATCAGTGAGCAGGTTATTGCTGAACAGGTGCCGCTTGATAGCACTGTTAATGACCCTTTCCATCACTTTACTGATGATCGAGAGTAGACTGATGGTAATTCATCAGATTGGACTTGTCCTGCTTTTTGTGTACAGGACATATCTGGGAAATTCTTCCACATTGCCAGGAAGATGCCAGTGTTTTAACTGCACTGGAACAGCTTGGCTAGGGGTGAGGCAAGTTCTGGAGCACAAGCCTTCAGTACTATTGCCAGAATATTGACAGGGTCCATAGGCTTTGTAGTATCCAGTGCCTTCAGCCGTTTCTTGATATCACGTGGAGTGAATCAAATGCACTCCAGCAACCAGTACTGTAAAGTCACTTACTTTATATATTCAGCCCTTCTTGTCTCCTTTCACCTGCTGGGTTTCTTGAGGTTAACATAAATAAAAAATAATCTGTAAAAATTAAGTTGCATAACGATATTTAAATAACCAACCCACACCCTGTGAGTGGATTGGTTACCCACCCCATGTTCCATTTCTTTTAAAATTAGAAATGGGCATGATCAAGGTGGGGGGGGTGGGTTCTAGTTTCATATTTTTTGAATTTTAACCTCTGATTTGACCCCACCCCAATTTTTGAGCGTTCTGGTACAGTCCCATGAACCAGCAAGTTTTATGTGGAAATAAGAAACATTTATTTCAAGCACCAGGAGTGAGACAAATATTGTAGTTACTCCTCTTCAAATGGGCCTAATACTAGCCAATAAAATGCAATAAAATTTAAGATTGAGTTGAAAAATGTATTTAACTAAAAATCTGGAACCTGTTGGATCATTTAAGAAAAGATTATTTCTACAATATTGTTTCTTCAAGATTTTATGCTTTTGACATTTTAAATGTAATTTTACAGCAAGTTGTGACTCTAAAAGGTATTTGTGACTTGCTTTTTGTGACAACTTAATTTACATAGGACTACATAGCTATATGGCACAGAAACAAGCCATTCAGCCCAATCAGACTAACACAGCCTTTATGCTTCACTCGAGCCTCCTCCTATCTTTCTTCATCTGGATATACCATAATAACCCCCAATTTGCTTCTCCCTCATATGCATGTCTATCTTACCCTTAAACGCAAGTATACCGATTCACTTCAGCCACTTCTGTGGTAGTAAGTTCTACATTTGTACCACTTTTTGGGTAAATAAGTTTGAAGTAATTATGGTTTTATATAGTGTATAATGTGTATAATGTAGAATTTAAGAATAATACTTGTTGAGGAAGATTACATGATCTGTAGTAACCAATAGGAGAGCAGCATGGGCTACATCAGAAGTCAGTGTTGAGATAGAGCTGGAGTTGAGAGCACACGTGTAGTTGCTACTGAGTGTATTGTAAATAAATTTAACGTTCCACCAAAGAAATGTCTGCAGATCAACTCTAATATTAAGAATACAGTTTGGCCACCTTCCAACAAACTGGCAACGAGGATAAAACAGGATTGAACAGAAGAAATCAAGTTAGAAAGAACTCAGCACTGTACTTCACCCGGTGATTGTATGTAGTAAGCTCCGTTAGGTTTGAAGAAGTTATCCCCTCTCAAAATGCCACAATTCTGGAGAATTGATCCTTTTCAACCTGCCACTGACAATTGGTCTCAATACATAGAATGCCTCACATTCTTTTGCAAACGAATGAGATTATGGGGGAAGAGAAGAGCCTAGCAATCCTCTTGAGCACTTGTGGGCGTGAAACCTGCAGTCTGATTCAAAGTTTGATGGCATCCAGTGCCCCAGATTCAAAGAATTTTGATGAATTGGTGGACCTCATGAAGGGACACTTTCAACCAGAGCCCTCAGTCATGATGCAGAGGTTCAGGTTTAATTCACGAAATAGAACCCCGGGTGCGACAATTGCATGCTAGGTGGCAAATCTGAAGCCGTTAATGGAACATTGTGTGTTTGGTATGACTGAACGACATGCTCAGAGATCATTCAGTGTGTGATGTGAAAGAGGACTCTATTCAGAAAAGATTATTGTCTGAAGTGAATCTGGATTTCAAAAAGGTGTGAGAGATAACGCTGTCCACGGTAAGCCTATTAAGAGTTTCAAAAGCAATACAGGGTGCGCAAAATGGCTCCATCCTTCACTTCAGGCAGGAAAACTCAGTCAAAAGAGGCACGAAAGAGCAAGACTCCTCAGAGAAGTGGGAAACAGCCCCCGCTAGCTGAAGAATAAAGATAAAAAACTTGGCAGCCAGTTCGAAGAATAATTTTAATAGAGGTGGAAACAATCAGTCTTTTAGCAATTGGCAGTTTAAAAAAATCGAATGTTATTATTGTCATAGAAATGGACATATAATGAGGCAGTGCAAGGAAAGGTTCAAGCAGGCTTGTAAACAAAAGAAGCCCAATGAAATCTACAATGTAGAAGAACCTGAAACAATAATTTCAGACATTTACTCGTTGTTTAATCTGAAAGTTGGAAAAACAGAACCAATATTGGTCACAGTGAAAGTAAATGGCAAACCTATTAGAATGGAAGTGGACACGAAAGCTTCCACTACAGTAATTGAGGATCATACCTTTGGATATTTGAATAATGATGAACATCAATTAAGTTTAAAAGAAACAGCCGTCAAGTTAAAAACATATAAGAGTGAATACATTCAAGTAAAAGGCATAAGCAGAATAACTGTCCATTATGGAAGCCAATCAGCAAAGATACCCTTGATGGTGGTCGCAGGTGAAGGGCCAAACCTCCTGGGATGAAATTGGTTATAGGAGATTAAGTTAGAATGGTCTGAAATTTCCGCATTCGGAGCAAGTGGGCTACCAGAGCTACTTAGAAATCACACCACCATCTTTAAGGAACGAACTGGGAAAAATCCTGGGCCTGCAGGCCAAGCTACATGTGGATCTGGAAGCAACCCCTCGCTTCATAAAGGCGAAACTGATACCATACATCCTGCGAGATAAAGTCAACATCGAATTGAACAGGCTAGAGAAACTGGTTGTTATACAATGTGTTCAGTTCTCAGAATGGGCAGCACCCATAGTCCCCATCCTTTAACCTGACCAAAGTGTCTGAATTTGTGGAGACTACTGTTGTGACTCTGTCGGCAATTTATGGTGACTTGTGAATCACACTTGCACGTTTGTTGCGGGGTGACTGAGTTGGTACTTTAGATAGATTAGTTCTGCAGACACTTCTTAGGTGGAACACATTCTGTTTATTTACAAGGTACTCAGCAGCTACACCTGTATGTTTCTACACCAAACTCCACCTACATACTTCTGCTGCTCACTTGCAGACTACTGACTTCCAACTGTCCACGAACTAACTGACTACAGAGTTAGCCAGCGTTACTCTTCCATTGGTTATACAAGATCACGTGATCTTCCATTATAACATCCTTCTTATAGGTATACTACACATTACATAAAACCATAGTTACCACATCCCTCCCTTTTACTCGGAAATATTTTTTTACATTTACAATTAAAATTTTCTCAAAATAGCAAATTACTTACACTGTTAAGTAATTTACAAATTTAGTCTTTCTAGGGGTTTCCTTTGGCATAGACATAGAAAAGTTACAGCACAGAAGGAGGCCATTTGGCCCATCTTTTCCATGCAAGCCCGAGGACAGCCAGGTGCCCTTTCTAATCCCACCTTCCTGCACCCGGCCCATAGCCCTGCAGCTTACAGCACTTAAGGTGCTGATCCAGGTCATTTTAAAAGAGTTTAAAGTTTCTGCCTCTACCACCAACTTGGGCAGCGAATTCCAGACACCCACTACACTCTGCGTAAAAAAGTTCTTCCTCATGTACCCCCTACACCTTCTGCCACTTATCTTGAATCGATGTCCCCTGGTTCTAGAATTCTCCACCAAGGGAAACAATCTTATCCAGTCCATTCTATCTATTCCCCTCATAATTTTGTACACCTCAATCAAGTCACCTCTCAGCCTTCTTTGTCCTAAGGAAAAGAACCCCAACCTATCCAATCTCTCCTCGTAGCTACACTTTTCTAACCCTGGCAACATTCTTATAAACCTCCTCTGCACTCTCTCCAGAGCTATTACATCCTTCCTGTAATGTGGTGACCAGAACTGCAATACTCCAGTTGTGGCCTCACCAGTGTTTTATACAATTCCAACATTATATCCTTACCTTTATATTCTATACCTCTGCCAATGAAGGAGAGCATTCCATATGCCTTCTTTACAACCTTGTCCACTTGAACTGCTGCCTTCAGGGACCTGTGTACTTGTACGCCAAGATCTCTCACTTCATCTACCCCTCTTAGTATATTCCCATTTATTTTGTAATCCCTGTAAATGTTTGACCTCCCTAAATGTATGACCTCACACTTCTCTATGTTAAAATACATCTGCTGCTTTACTGCCCACTCCACCAACCCATCTATATCGTTTTGGAGATTATGGCTATCCTCTACACTATCCACTACTCGGCCAATCTTTGTGTCATCTACAAGTTTTCCAATCACGCCCCCCACGTTCACATCCAAATCGTTAATATATATGTATTGTTGAACATCTCAGCTCTGCAACTTCAGATGCTTTGTTAGGAACCTAATTTTCTGGAGTTGTCTGAACATCAGGTTCTTCAGCAGCTACCTACAGATCTGTAGGCCAACTCTTGTAGGTATAACAAGTACTTCAGACACATCTGTACTTGGTTGAGTTCTCTCAACAGGAAACGTTGACCTGGTTGTGAACACTGGTGGAGTCATTTCTTGATGATTTGTTTCTCCCTTCCTCAAATGATCCACATGTCTCTGTATGGCTCAACCTTTCACCTCCATGTGGTAAGATAGAGGTCCACTCACTGCACCTACTTCACCTAGTAATCACTTTGATCCTTCTCCAAAATTCTTCGCATATACTCTCTCCCATGGTAAATTTCCTCCCACAATAATGCCAGTCGTGTCCAGTTTTCTGACTTCCTTGACTCCTTTCCATTTTCCCCCATAAGTTCGACATTATTAAGCTCAATCTTGCCATGAGACAGCATTTCATTAATAATTCCACAGGGTGTGACACCTGTTGTTGTGTGAGGGGTGGTCCTATAATAAAAAAGAAAGCGTGCTAGCTTGTTTGCTAAGGAATCTCCAGTTAACATTTTCACACCAGACTTGAATGTTTGAACAAAAATGAAAATACCTGGAAAAACTCAGCAGGTCTGGCAGCATCTGCAGAGAGGAACACAGTTAACGTTTCGAATCTGAATGACCCTTCAACAGATGCACACTCAAAATAGATGGACATATATGAGGTGAAGTTACCAATGTCTTCTGCTACAATTGAGAAACTATGTCAAAAAAATTTTGCAATTAACGGACTACCCCTGTTCTGCTGAAGGGTCATTAGGACTCGAAACGTTAACTGTGTCCCTCTTCGCAGATGCTGACAGACCTGCTGAGTTTTTCCAGGTATTTTCGTTTTTGTTTTGGATTTCCAGCATCCACAGGTTTTTGCTTTTACCTTGAATGTTTGAATTGCTCTTTCAGCCAGTCCCTTTGAAAAACAGTGGTAGGGCAAAGTTTTCACATGAGTGATATTTTTGAGGCTGATAAACCATTGAAACTCAGCATTTATAAATGCTGTACCATTATCAGATATGACCACTTCTGGTAGTCCGTTAATTGCAAAGATTTGACATAGTTTCTCAACTGTAGCAGATGTTGGTGACTTCACCTCATATATGCCCATCTATTTTGAGTGTGCATCTACAATGAGCATTGTTCCCATGTAAAATCCCACATAGTCAATGTGTATCCTTATCCATGGCCTTCCTGGCCACACCCATGGGTGTAACAGAGCTGTTGAAGGTAACTTTTTCAATTGCTGACATTGCACACAATTTTTCACTAAGCTGTCTATTTTGCCATTCATCCCAGCCCATCATAGATAGCTGCATGCTATGGTCTTAATTCGGGAAATTCCTAGGTGGGCACTGTATATTTCAATTAACAATGACTTTCGTCCCTTTGGAGGAACTATCACTCATGCTCCCCATCCTGGCTGGTTATTTCATGTCTTCTGTTGAAGTATGGTTTCATTTCGTCAGATACAGGCTCTTGTGACCAACCATGAAGCACTGGTTCTCATACTTGAGATAGGACTGGGTCCCAATTTGTCCAATCTCTGATCTGTCTAGCACATACCAGTGATGGATTTAAGAAATTTAACAATAACACAAGTTCTTGTGGAACTGGGAATCTTCATCATTTTCTTGTAAAAGTAAGCGACTAAGTGCTTCGGCGTTTGCGATTTGATTTCCAGGCCTATGTACAATAGCATACTCATATGCTGTGAGGATCAGGGCCCAATTTGTGTTTCTGGATCTTCTTTCTGCGTGTCTTCTTCTTTTTAACACTGACTTTAATTTCAGCCTTCTTTTCAACTTCAATATTGGCCAGACTACTCTCAGATGCAAGTTCGACTTGAGCGAACTCAATGGCTGAGTCTCCCAGAATTTCATCATCTGTCTGCTTCTTGGAAAATTCTGTGACTTTTGCCTTCAAGACTTCTTTGGCTTCATGTAGCTGATTCTTCAGCTCTTCCATCTCTTTTTTTCATTTGTGTACTGCCCCCTGGAGAATTTAGCCTTGTTGTGTCTTCTCTGCCAATTCATCGTTCATTTTACTCAGAGAAGTGCTGAACTCCTTCTGTTACTCTTCATATTTTTCCAGAGGTATAAGCTTAGACTGAAGGGAGTATTGTATTGTGTGAAAGCCTTTTAGCAGGTTTTATTTTTCCTTTCGGAGGTTGCTCATCTCGTCTTGAACTCTATTATTAAGCAATGGTCTCTTCGAGTTCCTTTTGCTGTTCTACCGTGTTTTGACTTAAGATGGCCTGCTTCTCTTCAGGTTGTCGAGCCCTCACACACCCCTTTTCCAAAACAGAAACATTCTCAGCTTCCTTTTGGAATCTCAGTGGCCAATCAAGGTTGATTTCCCTCAACCAGTTTCGCCCTAGGAGGCTTGGTGCTCTGCCTCTCAATACCAACACTGGCAGTTTTACCGATTAGCTTCTGTAATGGACACTAACTCTGCTTATGCCTTTGACTTGGGTGTCTTCACCCGGTTAAGTTCTTAAGTTGGCATCAGTTTCCTCCAAATTTAATTTATGTTCACCATAATTCAGATATGTGAAGGCGCGTTCACCAGTTACTTTAGTGGAAGCTCCTGTGTCCACTTCCATATTGATAGGTCTGCCAGTTATCTTTACTGTTACACAGATTGGTTCTGTTTACCCTACCTTCAAATTAAATAATGAATGAACATCTGAATTTGTTGCTTCAGGCTCTTCTACACTGTAAATCCCACGGGTGGGTTTTCTCTTTTGCTTGAAAGTCTGCCTGATTCTTTCCTTACACTGTCTCATTATGTGTCCCTTTCGATGACAATAAAAACGTTTGATTTTTTTAAAACTATCGATCGCTACTAATTTGCTTATTTCCACCTCAGTTGCCATTAGTCCTTATTTTCGCTGCTGAGCCAATTCTTTTTATTTTTCCCTTAGCAGTGGCCGTTTCCCACTTCTCTGCAAAGCCTTGTATTTTCACGTCCTTTCCTTGTATCTTCGCATCCTTTTCGGCTGGGGCTTCGCCTCCCAGGTGGCGGATGGCACCATTTTATGCTCCCTGCACGGCTTTTACTTACTGTGCCTTTCTTGCGCTTTCCATAGCCAGTGCTATCTCTAGCACCTTCTTAAAATCCAAACTTGTTTCGGACAGTAATCTCTTCTGAATCGTGTCCTCACTCACACCGCACACTAAACGATCTCTGAGCATGTCGTTTAAAGATGGACCGAGCTCGCAATGTTCTGTGAACTGTTTCAAACTTGCCACATGACAGGCAACTGTCTCCCCCGGGCCTCTAGTCCTTGAATTAAATTTGGAATGTTGCATCGTTACTGAGGGCTTTGGCTGGTAATAACCCTTCACAAGATCCACCAATTCATCAAAATTTTTCGAATCTGGGGCACTGGGTGCCATTAAACTTTGAATTAAGCCGTTGGCTTTATTCCCACATGTAGATAATTGGATCGCCCGCCTTTTCTCTTCCCCCATAATGTCACTTGCTTTGAAATAGGTGTTCAATATAATGAGACCAATCATCCGTGGCTGGATGAAATGGATTGATCCTCCTGAATTGTGGCATGCTTTGAGGGTATTGCTTGGACAATTTGAAAGGAAACTCCACTTACTCCGACTGTGCGAGGAACAGCCCGATTTCGATTATTTTGCTTTCCTCCGTGATTTAACTCTTGACGCTAGTTTGTGGTATCTTTCTTCTATCCTCCTTTTTCCTTCATTCTCCTAGTCGCCGATTTGTTACATCCTCGTCACAAGCTTGTTGGGTTTCCACTTTTTTCTCATTTCATCCTCATCGTATCCTCGTTTTATCCTCACTCCATCCTCATCGCCAGTGTTTTGTGACTCCGTTGCTAGTGTTGCTATGATGACTTGTGAATCACACGTGCACGTTTATTGTGGGCTGCCAAGTTGGTACTTTAGATAGGGTAGTTCTGCAGACACTTCTTAGGTGGAACACATTCTGTTTATTTACAAGGTGCTCAGCAGCTACACATGTGTTTCTACACCAAATTCTATCTACATACTTCTGCTGCTCACTTGCAGACCATTGACTTCCAACTGACTACAAACTAACTAGCTACAGAGTTAGCCAGCGTTACTCTTCTATTGGTTATACAAGATCATGTGATCCTCCATTATAACATCATTCTTAAAGGTATACTACACATTAGATAAAACCATTGTTACCACAACTACAAACAGAGGGCTAAGAAAATAGTTAAGCTAGACAGGCTTAGACATTCCAAAAATCGAAGACCTGTACGCCAAGCTGGCAGGAGGGACAATGTACACAAACCCTGACATGAATCATGATTATCAACAATTACAGTTGGATAATGCCCCCCGGGAATTTGTCACAGTTAATACCCACAAAGGGTTGTACCAATAAACACGATTGCCTTTCAGTGTTCTCTCCATGTGTACCATCTTTCAGAGAACAATGGAAAGCTTACTGCAGGGACTGCCCCAGGTTGTAGTCTATCTAGAAGATGTATTGGTGAGAGGATTCTCTGAGAAAGGGCATTTGGCAAACTTAGAAGGAGCCTTAAAACGTTTCTTGCAAGCTGGAGTGCATTTAAAAAAAGAAAAGTGCACATTCCAAGCGAGGGAGGTAATCTATGTGGGTCTGGGCAGATTCACAGGGCCTCCATCCTGTTGAGGAGAAAGTGAGAGCCATAAGAGAGGCACCTACACCAAAGAACATCCCAGAGCTCAAAACATTCCTAGGAATGATCAACTGTTATGGGTGGTTCTTACCCAATTTGTCCAAAGTGCTGGTCCCCCCTGCATTCCCTGCTCAAAAATAACCAATGTTGGTGTTGGGAGGTGCCCCAGAAAGAAGCTTCCATAAAGGTGAAACCATTGTTGCACTTGTCCAATCTATTACTGCATTATGACCAGATGAAAGAATTGGTGCTAACATGAGATGCACCTCCCTATGGAGTGGGAGCAGTGCTCTCTCATTGGATGGATGATGGCACGGAACGGCCAATAGGTTATGTATCAAGGACCCTCACCACAGCAAAAAGGGGATAATCTCAGATAGAAAAAGAAGGCGTCTCCATCAGCTTTGATGTCAAGAAATTTCACCAGTACATACACAGCCGTCATTTTACAATCATTTCAGTCCACAAACCATTGCTAGGACTGTTTAGTGACAACAAGGCTATACCACCCATAGCCTCAGCAATAATATAATGATGGGTTTTAATTCTGGCAGCATACCAATACATTTTTGTACATAGGCCTGGGATTCAAATCACAAATGCTGATCCCCTTAGTCATTTGCCTTTACAAGGAAATGATGAGCGCATCCCAGTTCCACAGGAACTTGTTTTACTGTTAAATTTCTCACAGGTATGTGCTCAATAGATCAGAGACTGGACACGTCTGGACCCAGTCCTATCTCAGGAACGAGAACAAGTGCTACATGGTTGGTCACAGGAGCCCATATCTGATGAAACAAAACCATACTCAACAGAAGATATGAAATAACCAGCCAGGATGGCATTTTATTGTGGGGAACACCAGTGATAGTACCTCCAAAGGGAAGGGAACCACTTTTAATTAAACTACACAGTGCCCATCCAGGAATTTCCTGAATGAAGAACAGAGCATGCAGCTATCTATGGTGACCTGGGATGGATGGCGAAATAGAGAGTTTAGTGAACAATTGTGTGCAATGTCAGCAACTGCAGAAGTTACACCTATGGGAGTGGCCAGGTAGACCCTGGGTGCGGTTACACATTGACCACATTGGACCTTTCCTGGGAACAATGTTTATGCTCACTATCAATACCAATACAAAATGGGTGAACGTATATGAGGTGAAGTCACCAACATCAGTTGCTACAGTTGAGAAACTCTGTCAGAGTTTTGCCATTCATGGACTACCAGAAGTAGTTGTCTCCGATAACGCCACGGCATTTACAAGTGCTGAGTTTGAACGGTTTATCAGCCTTAACGGTATCACTCATGTGAAAACTGCACCGTACCACCCTTTCTCAAATGGATTGGCTGAAAGGGTGGTTCAAACATTCAAGGCAGGCATGAGAAAGCTAACTGGCAATTCCATGGTAACCAAGCTAGTACGCTTTATTTTTCATTACAGGTCTACCCCTCACACAACAGGTGTCACACATGCAGTTATTGTTGAAACACCATCTCGGTACAAGATGGAGCTGAATTTAGAGACACAACTGGCACAGTTGTGAGAGAAAATTTACTGTAGGAGAGCCAGTATACGTGAAAAAATTCAGGGAAGGACCAAAGTGGTTACTGGGTGAAATAAGTGCAGTGGCTGGACCTCCATCTTATCATGTGGAGGTGGAAAGCGAGATCATTCATAAACATATGGACCATTTAAGGAATAGAGAGATAAATTATCATGATATGAGTCCACCAGTGATCGTGACCGGGTCTGCGTTTTTGTTGAGGAAACTCAACCCTCGACAGACATGTCTGATGTTCCTGTAAGAGGATACAGACCTGCAAGTGTCCACTGAAGCAACTGATGTTCAGGCAACTCCGGAAAAAAAGGTTCCTGACAAAAAATCTGAAGTTGTGGAGCTGCAACGTTCCACATGGACCAGGAAACCACCTGAAAGACTGAACTTGTAAACTCTTTACTCTTTATTGTATTGAAAAATATATATTTGTAAATAAAATATGTATAGCCGAGTTAAAAGGGGAGGAATGTAATAATGGTGGTTTTATTTAGTGTGTTATGTAACTTAAAGAATAATACTTATTAAGAAAGATCACATGATCTGTAATAACCAATAAGAGATTAGTGCGGGCTACCTCAGAGTCGGTGTAGTGATAGAGTTGGAGTTGAAAGCACACGTGCAGTTACTGCTGAGTATATTGTAAATAAACTTAAAGATTCCACCCAAGAAATATCTGCAGGTCAACTCTATAATTAATAGCACAACTTGGCCATCATACAACAAAGTTTACTTCTGAATCCCTTATTGGATTTCTTGATGACTATTTTATATTGATAACCTTAGCTACTCTCTTCCTGGTAAGAAATCACTCTCTTGTATCCACTCTATTCAAAACTTTAATTATTTTAAAGACCTCCATTAGGTCACCTCAGCCTCCCTTTATTCAAGGGAAAAGAGATACAGCATGTCAATCCAGTTCTGATATGTACACCCATACATTTATCTATCACCCTTGTAAATCTTTTCTGTACTCTCTCCAGTGCCTCAATGTCCTTCTTTTAAAATATGGCAACCAGAATTGCATGTAGTACTCAAAGTGTGATCTAAGCAATGTTCGATACGGGTTTAGCGTAACCATACTTTTCAGTTCTATCCCTTTGGCCAGTGTCGGGTCAGTCTTGGCTCATTTGGCGGCATTCTTGCCTTGGAGTCACAATGTTCCATGTTTACGTCCCATTCCAAGGTTTGAGTACAACAATATAAAGCTGACACTTCAGTACAGTACCGAGGGATTGCTGTACTGTCAAAGATACTGTCTTTCAGTCAGGACACTAAATTGAGTCCCATCCCATAGCACTTATTTTGAAGAATATCAGGGGAGTTATGCCATATGCCCTGGCCAACATTTATCCTTCAATTATTATCACCAAACAGATTACCTGGTCATTTTCATATCACTGCATGTCGGTGTTTTCTGTGCGCAAATTGGCTGCAACATTTCATGTGTAGCAACAGTGGCTACGTTTCTAAAAACACTTCACTGAATTTAAAGCACTGTAAGATGTTTCATGGTTGTGAAAAGCACAATATAAATGCAAGCTTTTCTTTCTTTTCTCCAAAAATAAAGTGTAGTCCTTGGTTTGCTTATTTTATATGGCCTTCCTAACCTGTGGCATAACTTGTAGTGATTTCAGTTTTACATTTAGAAAATAACTCTTTGAAAACCTGATACAACACAAAGAAAATAATATAATAAACAGAAAGTGAATTTGCATAAAGTTAAGCATTTTGAAGTTGAAACATTATTGCAGATGAACCTTTAAAAGATAAATTAATGACGCATAATTTACTGTGGAAGCAAATCTAACAGTGTCAGCTGATAGACTTGCCCTTGTACATTTAGGTTTTTTAACCTTTTGCATGTCAAGTTATGAGAGTGCAAACAATTGAACTGAAGGAATGAGATTTCCTGCTTGTCATCATTATTTTTCAGTGTCAGTGAAGTTCTTTGGCAGTAGTTAATACTTACCATGTCATTAAAAGAATATTTAGATTGAAGTAGGCAAGAATTAACTTTCTGCGGCAAAGTTATTTCATATCTACTATGCAAGTAAAGCAACTTTACACAATTATATGCATTTTGTTGGTGAGGTGGACAGCAAGACGTTGTTTTCATGAAACTAACAATGAAGCTACGCATCACAGAGAGCAATTTTTGAATTTTTGCATTTGTTCCATGTCTGCCCCCCACCCAAAGTTATGCATTTGTGTATAAATGATGGAGACGCCAATGCCCTCGGTGCTAATTTGCCAGCAAATTGTGGACCAATGAGAATAAGTTCACTCCTAGAATTAACATCAATTAATAGTATAAGTGGTCCATCTGAAAAGATCCGTGCTGTCCATTGGCGATTTTGAGGTATTAAGTAGGGGATGCTTGTCTGCAGCAAAAGCACAATAGCAAATTTATAGCCCATTGTCAGGAAGAGATATTATTGTAGATAGTGTTATTGGAAATTATTATTTTTTAAATAACGGTTTAGTCTGTGTGTGTGTGTGTGTGTGTGTTAACTGGATTAAAGCCAGCTAGTCTGGGTGCATTGATGAATAAAAAGAAGTAGGTTCAAAATGCTAATTAGATAAACATGGGGGCAATTTGCATTTTTAAATGAAGCACTCAAGAGTGGGGAGTGAAATCCTGCACCCAGCTGGGAGATACCAAGCAATGTTTATATTACTAATAAAATTGGTACTATGAAAGGGGTTCAAAGGGCCTGGTGATACAATGAAAATTTATATTCAAAGGGGAAATCTGGGTATAACAGAAAGGAATTTGTGTGTGAAGGTCAGAGGTATGTAAGATCTAAGCCTGTAAGCCTAAAACTGTCTGCAAAGGAACACAATTGAAAGGAACCTCATTTTGAACTTGTAAGGTGAAAATGCTTTGCCTCGTGTCTGTTTAAGTCTATTGGTTATTGTTGCCTTAGTGAAGATTAACTTAGGAATTTGTTAAAAGTTATGATAGTAGTAATTTGTAGCCATGTGTATGTGTTTAATTTGTTGTAAATTAATAAATGTTTCATTTAGTTTGATATAAAAATCTCTCGAGAACTGGTGATCTTATTCCTGAATTTGGAGATGCAACTCAAAAGATACCAGTTGAAAATATAGGTGATGACAGTTGTTTAAAGTTTCCCTCCGGGATTTTAAAAAACTCAGCCTTTATAAACTGGTTTGTTATAACAGTTAGGGGCTCTTGGCAGGATATTAATTCCTTGATTGGTTTGGAATTGGTGAATCTTAAGGTTCTAAGTATGAGAAGCACTTTGAGTTCAGGAGTTGGTGAGGTTTTTTAGAAGTGGTGAGATTGCGAAGACTTGTCTGGGAGTAGATGATATAACTCTGATTGGGTTGCAAAAACTAACCAAGAATAAGTTAGCAGGGTTGGCAGATAAGTTAAAATTGGAGTTACCTGCAGGGGCAAAGAAATCAGATATAATTAATAGTTTGGCACAGCATTTACAGTTGGAGGTGAAACCTGACATTAGTGAGTCACAGCTGGAGGTAGTGAGGCTTTAGCTACAAATGATGCTTGAATTTGAACAAGCAAAGGAACTGAAAAAACTTCAATTAGAAGCAAAGGACAGAGAAATGGCTTTTAAAAGGTAACAGGTAGAAAGACAGGAGAGAGAAGAAAACAGAAATTGTGAAGATAGAGAGATCATCCCAGGCCAACACAAAAGGCACCAGTGAGAAACCCGTGGTGTGCCTAAGGTGCCTTATCTTTTCGTTTTTGGGTACTACGTCTTGGTGCTGCCCCATCGCTGGGAGTGGCATCTGAGACAGCCTGCTGACTCTGCTATCCTGTTGGCCTCGATGACCTTGGTGGGCATTCTTTGACCCGTGGAGCCTGTGCTGGCCCCACTTGGGAGGGAGCTGCCATTTCCACAGCTGGCATCTCCCCAGTCATCGCAGCCTCATTGGATGATATGGTCACTGGGAGAGGAGCAGAGGAGCTGCTGCCCTCATTCAGAGCGCTCTGAGAGGTGCCCACAGAGATGACAGGCAGCTGCTGCGCAGATGTGAGCTCACTTTGGACCTCCCTGCTCACTGTGGATGGATGGGGACCGAGCTGGGAAACTTGGTGTCCACACCATCTCCCACACTGGCACACACCAGCTGAGGTCAATGCCAATGTGAGGGCTTGCTGGTCCAAGCGCATCCCCAGGAAGCCCTGATGGGTCTCCTGGAGGAGCCTCTCCACGGAAGTTGCCACTCTTTCCAGGGAGGATGCATGGCAATCGGACATGAGGCTCATTGCTTCGGCGATCGTCCGCATGGACTCCTCCACCACAGAGACCAAGCCAAGCATTGCCTAATGTATCTCCCCCAGGTGCTCCTGGACACCCGGCCACACTTCATGCCCCTGCTGCATTGCGGACGACTCTAGAGGCACATCATCAGGCACCGACTGAGCATGCGCCTGGTCCCCTGTAGTCCTCTGGCTGTTGGCACCATGGGCACTCTCTGTCTTTGTCAACTCCTCCAATGACTGTGAGGTGCCCTCACCGCTGTGCCCCGGGACACCAACTCTAATTCCCACAGAGGTGCTAATATCTGCGCTGGTGTCTGCCTGGCAGAGATGGTGTGAGCTGGTAGGTCAAAGACTTCAGGGCCCTCAGGTGTGAGAGGGAGCCCCTCTGCCTCTTCCTCCCAGCCCTGATCCACTGATGCTGAAATGAAGAACAAGGACGTTTGATTAGTTAATGTGGGGACAATGTCAATGTGCATCCCTGTCTCCCGCATCATTATGCGCTCATCCTTCCATAAGCAATGGTCAAGCCATGTTGCAAACTTCAATCACTGAACATTCAGCAGTGTCATGGCTGCTGAGACACTAATGATAACCTCAATGCTGGGCTAACATACCTGCCCCCAGCACCAACATCAGTAGACCTGGGCGCATGGCGCCTCTCCAGATCGAGTACCTCCTGCTCAAACCTGGTAATGATCACCAACTGGGCCAGCCCTCCGCCAGTCCTCACCCGCTCGGCGGCATTATGAGCACTCTTCTCCCGAAAAGAAGAGACGAGCATTGGTTAGTGCAACTTATACCTGGAATCTCTTCGCTGCTGTCCCAATCCAGCCAGAGTGGGACATTGCAGGGGCTCCAGTGCCTCCTCACCCCTCAGCTGCCGCACACTCACACAAAGATGCTAGGCCTGTCCCTCCATCCCCCCCCACCCCTTGGCCAAATGCAGCCTACATCACATTTGGCACCACACGGTCTAACCTTCCGTAGCAAGGAGGCATAAGCACATGGGACGCAAGGGAAGCAGATGGATCGGTGCCCCACCACCTGGAAGCTTCCCTCCCAGCATGTCAGCACCCTGACTTGGACATGTTTTGCAGTCCCAGCACTGCGCCTGGGTGCAGATCCTCCAGGTTGTCCCCAAAACAGTCATGTGGGTGTCCCTGTACCCTGCCAGTGGATGAGGTTGGTAAAAAAAAAATCACTTACCCGCCTGCCCATTGGGCCCTTGCGCCGAGCCAAAGTTCGCGCGGGCCCCTCAAAATCCTGGTCGATTGGAGATTTAAGGGCCTTGACAAGGCCTTTAAATAATGGCGGGCGTGCGTCCTGCTGCATAGCGCGCCCGCCGACTGAAATATCATGATGCCACGCGCCGACATCAGGACATAAGCACGCGCCATTTTAAGCGCAGGCGTGGGGACTCCGCCACCCGCACATCAGCCAGAATATTCAGCCCAACTTGTTATGCCAATTTCAGGCGTGGAATTTTATGCCTGCGGGAATTTACAGCCCAAGGGCTTTTGAGTGGCTCACCACATTATATGGCCCCGCTCCCCGCCCCCCCCCCACGCCGCCGTGATGGAGGGCAGTAAAATTCCACCCGAGGTGTGATTTTTTTTTTTAAATTGCCAGCCGGCCATTTCATGACAGGACAGGGAAATGGGTAGGCAGCAGTTGAAAAGGGAGGTGGTGGGATAGGTGGCCGGGGTGCGGAGTCATTTTGTCCAAAGGTCGACCTAATCCAGTTTTCAGGTGGGCTTAGAAATCGGCGAGAAGCCGGCTTTCAGCAGGAGGCCGCTTAAATATGCAGGTCAGGCTCCTACACCATTGCCAAGATAAATCAGATCAGGTGGATAATGGAGGCCGTTGGTCCACCATCATGTGCCCGCCAAAGTTGGAAGTTCCACGACTACTTGCGATTTAGATAGAAAAAGTGATCAAAACAAGTCTTCCTGCCACAGTTACACACTGCTGGTCCACACAGCAGCCGCAGAAAATCTTTCGACTATATTTCGATACATATCAGCTATGGTTCAAAAGGATCTATGGATCTATAATTAGTTTCACAGACCAAAATGAGACTGAGTACCGCTGTAGACTCAGATTGAATAAGCAGATGATATCTGATCAATGAAGTGCTTAATAACAGCTCAGCCTCCAAGAGCTCTGCTTTACTGATGTTGGTAAGGATGGTAACTGCTCTGCTAAACATATAGTTCAGATCCCTGCCGATCTCAAAGATATCGACTGATGTGCAATGTTAAAATGAATTTTTCAGATCAGTAGCTTTTTTTCTGGGAGGGATAACTGTTCCATCTGCTTTCTTTTGACCCTGCTGTGGTAACTGAGAGTTAACAGGAGTTCCTTGTTATTGTAGGTTTTCACCAATATCCTGGGAGCTGCTCACTGTACCCTTGCAGCACCTTCAATCAATTAAAATGTTTTCAGGAACAAGAAAAGAATCCGTAAAGAATGGTCCCAGTGGTATGCAATTCCTAAAATATCATCATAAGCATATTTTCCAATTTCTAAAGCTTCTGCTATGACTTCTTCACACTCACTCAATCATCCTTAGTCAGGAGGTTTGAAAGTGAAGCCCACTGTTAGTAACTGGCTGGTGGTTATGGTAATCTTTGCTGAGCTCTGCAGTTTGTGATATTGTTATGCGTATTTCTGGATTGAGGTCCAAGATCATGACGATGATGTCAAATTTGCAAGTGTCAATATACATATAATAACAAGCCACACCATTAGTCAGAGCTATTAAAGACACAATTTTACTTTGTAGGCTTCTCTTGGGTTAGACTGTTGTTTAGTTATAAGAAGTTCTGTCTGAATCTACATAAAATTACACCAACCAAAGAGGTTTCAGAGGGCAGCAGTGTTCTGAAGAACTTAGTGAAGACACACCAGCAAGCAGAGTATCTTGTGACTGATGTGTTTGAACTAACTTGATTTGTACTCCATACCCAGGGACTGCTGGGAATGTGGAACTGCTACCAAATGGAATGGTTGAGCCGAATAACAGACATATTTATGGGGAAGCTAGATAATTTCACAATGGAAAAAAGAATAGATGAATCTGTTGGCAGGTAACACCCGCAGCAGGTAAACAATAGCATAAGGCCAAATGGCCCGTAAGTTTGAACGGCTTGTTTCTCTGCTGTAAATTTTACAAGTTGGAATTTGCAGTTAACTGCGAAGCAACGGTGCTAACCATCGGCCTTGATGAATGTTGCCCCCAAAGGTGTGGATTTCCCTTTTCCCAAAATTAATTGGAATCTGGCACCAAGTCAAGGAGATGACCAGGTGTCCAGCAACAGTGATGCCATCAAGTAGGGTAAGCAAAATTCAAGTATTTTCACAGACAGCAAACCAGGGAATAAAATGCACTAATTACCCTTCACATTTTAATTTTTAAGTTTCTCCGTTAACATGATCACACCTTCTCGCTATATGTAATTCTATGTAATATAAGGAGGTGGTTGGCTCTGCTGACACATCCAGCTGTTGATTGCGTGGCGTGTTTTAGTGTAATTATTAGGAACCATTTTAATTTAGATTATGTGGAAATGACTTTCCTCCAGTTTCTGTTGCGCTTGACAAAAATCAGTTTGCTACATTTAAAACCGTTGACTGTTAATTTGTCTTTTTTGATACCACCTTAAAGAATCTTTTTACTAATTAATCTTCTCATGGAGAGAGAACGTCTAATATACCAGTGTACAAAGAATGTTATTCAGTGGCCATCTTGTTGGAAGAGAATGGAAAGAAGCCTATCTTTTAAACACATAAGGTGGGCATGTAGATTTTCTAATGCTCTCACAAAAATAATGTTGTTGAAGCAAAGAAAAACATACCTTGGCTCTCCCTGACTGGGAGTTTGGAAATGGAGGAGTCAGCCTCAGAATATGGGGTCGGTCATTTAGGATGGAGATGAGTAGAAATTTCTTCACTCATGAGGTTATGGATATTTGGAATTTTCTACCCCAGAAAACTGGTGATGCTTAGTTGTTGAGTACATTCATGTCAGAGATCAATAGGTTTTTGGTTACTAGGGGCACTAAGGGATATACAGATGGTGTGGGTAGGTGGAGTTGAAGTAGAAAATCAGCAATGATTGGATTATTTGGTGGAGAAGACTCAAAGGGTCAAATGGCCTACTCCTGCTTCTGTTTCTTATGTGACCAACTTATTACTCTCTTTTTCACAAGTGTAAATTGTGGCATCAACTAAAATCTCATATTCTATGTTTGTTTCTACCGAACATTAAGCCCCAGCCCTCCCTCGCGCCCCACAGGCTGTGGTTCTGCATGATCAGCTTGATGAAGCGCATGATCAACACCACATTTACAAATTGGAAAAGGAAATGTATCCTCATAATTACCGTCCTCGAATTATCCTGGTCTGCTCACGATCAAGTGTCTCGGTTTCTACTTTGTGTTGTCATCTAACAGATAATCACTGGTCCCGAGCGATCACTTGATCTGCTTTGTTTCTGATAGAGATGATGTGAGCATGTGGTTGTGATTTAGCCTTTTAATGCAAACCCAGTATTGAACACCAAATCGTGGTTTCCTTGTGGCTGTTGAAGGATGCTTTTGCTTTAACTTATTGCTTTGTGATTTCTTCTGCTTTTGCACTGAAATTCTTCTTGAATAATGGTGATTGCTTAAGAATAGTCAATGGCATACAATGGTTACCACCTATCATAAGTTACGCCAGTGTCTTTCCGATCTGAGAGTGTGAGTGGATCAATATGTTCGAAGGAGGATATGATTGGGCTGTTCAAATATTTTACCCTCTGAAATACTGGGTGGAATCGTCCCAGATTTGCACTAAGTGTGGCAGTGGGCGGGTAAAAGAACGTTTTACCTGTCGGCCACTATGGTGACTTCCCACGCTATATTGTTCCGAACCTGTCGCATTAAATATGCATTGCTGGGAAACACAACGTTTCCAGGGCAGGTGGGCTCTCATTCGCCTGCCGCACCATCACCTTGCCGCTTCATCACACCGGGTGCCATATTTAAAGTCCAGCTGCACGCACACCTCTCGGTGCTTCCAGCCCATGACTGCTACACGGAAGTCATGGCCCCAAAAGGCAAGAAGACTCCAGCACCCAGGATCTATGACGCATCCCTCGAGCGCCCTTTGGAGGTCTGTCAAGATGTCCTCTACCCCCACACTGGCTGCAGGATGGGCACCTACATCACTAATCTGGCTTGGGAGTCAGTGGAAGCAGTGGACAGCACCAACGGCCTTCAAAAGAGGACAGCCAGCCAGTGCTGCAAGGGAATGAATGATCTCCTCCGTTCTGCCAGGGTAAGTCACTCTTCCCATCACTCTCAACTCATACACTCACAAACCCATCACACATCCACAGGACGCTCAATCATTGCCAGTTCAAGGGACATCACCATTCACTCTCTCACACACACCTTCATTGTCCTCATCCCATCCATGGGACCACTCACCACCCACACATGCCAGGCATTCTTATCATCTGGCCTGGCAGGCATCCTGCTTACACTCTCTCCATCTCTATTCATGCAGGACAAGCTGGCACACAACAAGAGGGAGAGGCCGCAGACTGGTGGAGGAATGCCTGAAATCAAGGTCCTCTTGAACTTTGAAAACAGAGCCATCCAGCTGGTCAGTGAGGATCTGGACCATCCCTGTGCTGACAGTGAGCTCGGGTCTGCTCTACCAAGTGAGGGTCCAGCGGTGCAACATCCATCAGATAACCATGCTGTGAGTGATGTGTCCTGTTTCACAGGTCACTGCCATGCACTAATTATCTCTCCTTGCTTTCGCAGGCACATCTGCCAAACAGCTGACAGAATCCATGACCCAGGGCCTCCAATCAAGCCCCGAAGAAACCTCTGGAGAAGAATCTGAAGGCACCCTCCCTGAAGTCCCGTCACAGCTCACCCACACCCTCCACCAGCGCAGAGACACACACCTCGGTGGGACCTAGCTCTAGAGTAGCCTTGGGGTCACAATCTGGTGAGCACATTGCACTTTCTGATCCACAGCAGGCGGGGGCAGGGACTTCCCAGGTCCCCGGCACTCGGAGGACTGCTGGAGACTAGGACGCTGCTGAGGCTGAGTCAGATGACGAGCCTCTGGACTCAGTCATGTCACAGTTGCAGGAACTGCAAAGGAAAGGTCAGGAAGGAATGTCCATTGCCCTCCTCAGATTACAAGGCACGATGGAGGAGTCCATCCACTTTCAGGCTGAGGCGATAGCGCCAGACGCCAACGCACCGAGTCAACACTGGCAGGATAGCGGCCGCCATGGAGACCTTGGTCCAGGTCATCGCTCCTGCTCTGCTCTGCGGGCTGAACTCCATTACTGATGCCATAGTTAGCCTTCAACAGTGTGTATGCGAGAGGAGTGTGGGTCAGCCCGTTCTCACACCAGTTACCATTTATCCTCAAGGAGCCAGCCCGAGCCTTTGGGCACCCATCGGGTGGAGGATCAGCAGGTTTCTCCCACGGGGCCATTCAACCAGGTGTCTCCAGGAGTGTCCGGCCCATCCGAATTTCCTCTTCCTGTGATCTCAACAGCTACAGCTCCACAGGCCAGGTCTCGGCCCTCCGAAGGACGCCTGCCAAGGTCATCACAGACAGGGCATAACAGTCAACAGGCTGTCTCCATCTCTACTGTGGATGTTAGGGAGCACCAAGATGTAGCGGCAGGGTTAAGAAGGTTAAAAAGATGTGGTTGCACAGCCTGGGCACAGGTGTTAATCACTTGTACATACTGTTCACAATTGTAAATAAACTCCTAAGAATGTCTCCCTGCCTGAGGCTCCTTGTTCTGATGAGCAGTGTTCATGTCACTCAGATGTGAAACCTTTCTCCACAAGATAAAGACAGGTATCCCAGTCAAGGGCCTCTTCCTTGTGCTTTGTGCAGCCTTCAGGCCATAGTAATGGTCCAGCCTCACACTCCCTGGACACATTAATGATGTCTGCACCTCGATGGTGCTGGTCATTGCTGCCAGAATGTTGTGGGCAGGTGTCACAGAGTTCCCTCATTCTCTCTGTGTGCACTCAGCACCTTTTAAGGTGGATCTGGCCCCCATCTCTTCAGCATCTGTGACCAGTGATGCTGTGCTCCTGAAGGGGTCAGGTGCTGAAGGAGGATAAATGATCAGATTTTTAAGAATTTTAAGAGTTTCATACCTGCATCTCCATGATGTGACCCTGTTCACAGAGCACAAGTCAGCTGCCCTCAGCCAGACAGGAGTTAGACATTCACAGAGGCCATGTGAAGATCTATGGAGTGTCCTCACTCCATGTCATCATCATCCTCCTGCAATTGAGTAACTATCCACTGCATCTCCATGACAGGAGCCTAATCACAGAGTATATGTGCGCTGCCAGAAGCCAGGCTGGAGTCAAACATTCATAGAGGCAATGTGAGGAAATTTGGGGTCGCCTCACTGCATTTCATCATCATCCTCCACAAACCTAGCAGCTATGGGGGCCTTCCGAACGTGCCTACCTCATCTGGCCAATGCGAGTGCCTCACTGCCATCATTTTTGCCTCCTCAACCTCGTCAACGATGACATCCTCCTCATCTGAGGAGACCTCCAGCTCCAGCATCTCCTCGTCAGCCAGCTTCTCTTCCCGTTGCAGTGCCACTGTTAGTTGACCCCGTGTTGCGATTGAGATCGATGCACCACATGAGTGCAGTCGATGGCACCCAGCACCTGTGGGAGACCCGAGATCTGGGCGAATCCAATCGCACTTACATCCTGGCTCTCCAGGTCCTGGGCAAAATGCACAAAGTTGTGTGCCCTTGCGAAGAGGCATCTGTGACCTCTTAGATACATTTGTGGGTGGAAGCTTGTGATATCCCACAGAGGTCACATGTGCAGCCTTGAAAGGAGCCACTGGACTAAATATTGAGCGCCGAGGTCACATTCATGGCCAATGGCCATATCCAAATCCTGCAGAAGCTGGCAGATGTGACCGACCAGTTTCCTAGACATGCGCAGTCTTCGGTGACACTGGTTCTCTGTCATCTGCAGGAATGAAAGGCAGAGTCTATAGACCCTGGGTCTAGCTAGGGGCCTACCAGCAATGGCTCGCTGTGGGTCTTCAGCAGCATCTGTGGGAACACCAGCCGTCCCTTCTTCCTGAGGGTGCTTCTCCTCCATCTGCCCAGCCAGGTGCCTCTGTTACTCTCTTTTCCGTCGTCTCCATTCTCTCTACCCACGAGGTGTACAGCTAGGCCACCAGGCTCCATGGTCCTGATGTACTCCCATTGCAGGATGAAAGGAGAAAACTCATAGGTTAGCTTCAGTATACTAAGAACATGTCTTACTTAAGTCTGAAGGCCCCAGAATGCATCCCGGAGAGTGCTGGCCACCACATCGATGGCCAGAGTTTAGTGCACTCCATAGCTGCCTGAAACGCCAACCACCTTCGCCCCACTCCACCTAACCGATTGGCAGCAGCTTTGCCCATGGGACTGCATGCTGTGCTCTCAGCTCAGGCGCAGGCATTCTCCTAACCCACCCTGCAAGGCTGCACTGTTAGCTTGAACCATGGGGGAGACTGGTCCAAACTGGAATGATGACATTGCAAGGGACTGTGAGCACCTCTACCAGTGACTGTTCCATGGCCAGCTTTAGCAAGAAGATTATACAACATGTCCAACTGTTCTGCAGTCCACTAAAACCCTCATTAGTTTGCAGTCTGTGCCCGAGGGGTGAAAAGCTCTGGAGCATTTGGTGGCAGTGGCATCCCTCTGTGTTGGTGAGTGGGCTCATGGACTGATTCCACAAATGTTAATGCGGCTGTGTCTGAACTGTCTCAACTGCAGAGAAATGGTCACTTTATACACCCTTTCCCTAATGCGTGGCTGCTTCTCTTGCCGCCACTCCACACATGCCTGTGCACTACGTTCAACCTCAGGGCAGCTCTACGCCCCATGCCTCCAACTCACCTCCACCTTGAAGTCCAACAGGTGACCCTGGCAGGCACTGCACAACGTTACTGTGCGCTCACCTCTGAGTTCCCCTCAAAGTGCACCCCGCCAAGTGCACGCCTTTTATATGCTGTTGTGAAACGCATTGGCGTGGGGGTGGACGATCCAGCATCGGGGGATGTTTCTGGCGGGTTGGCTTTATAATGATATGTGGACGTATTACACTGAGGTTCCCAAACTCATTTGGCGGGAAATGACGGAGTGAGCGGACGATCACTCCAGACATCGTGGAACTGATTTTTGTCCTTCTCGCCATATTGTCCGCTCAGGGTGCCGAGCATGCCCGATGCCAGAGGGCACAGATGACTCCGCCCACGATCTCTCAGTCCTTTGTCACTTTTGAATCATTTGACACCATCGTTCAATTGCGGGTTGTATTGCGATGTCCGATGGTGAATTCCTTAACTTGCTAGGAACTTTGCAAAATGGCTGAAATCAAATAGTTGCCCATCTGTCTGTAGTGATAGCTTCCGGCAAACCCCATATTGTAAACAGCTTGTCTGGGATATTAATGACCAAAGTGGTCCTTATAGAATTTGTTGCTGTGGTTTTTGTCCATTTGGTAACGTAGATCCTGAACAAGTAGAACATGTTGATTCTGAAAGGCTGCATGCACAAGTTCAAAAAATATCAATTTGGAGTTTTTGCCATGTTTTTGTTGGCCTTGGGGTCAGATGTGGAGGCGTGGGACATAGTTTAAACAGTTTGTCACTGAATGTTTTCATTTTGATTTTGAACTTTGTGTTCCGACGAAGGGTCATGTTGGGCTCAAAACGTTAACACTGTTTCTCTCTTCACAGCTGCTGCTTGACTTGCTGAGCTTTTCCGGCACGTTCTGTCATTATTTCAGATCTCCAGCGTCCGCGGTATTCTTGCTTCTATTCCATTTTTAACCACAGTCAACCTGGTTTCCCAGACCAGGGAACCAAAAAGTGAAAGGAGGTGGCAAGTGCTGAATCCGTGATGTAAGTGCCTTTGTAGCACTGCTTGTGGGACGGGGGGAGTAGGAGTTATTCTTGCACTTGCTTAGCAATAACCTGGTCACTGATGCCCAGTTTGGGTTCCGCCAGGGTCACTCACCTTCTGACCTCATTACAGCCTTGGTTCAAACATAGACAAAAGAGCTGAACTCCAGAGGTGAGGTGTGAGTTACTGCCCTTGACATTGAGGCCGCATTTGACTGACTGTAGCATCAAGGAGCCCGAGCAAAACTGGGGTCACTGGGAATCAGGAGAGATACTCTCTGTTGCCTGGAGTCACACCTAGCACAAAGGAAGATGGCTGTGGTTGTTGGAGGTCAGTCATCTCAGCTCTGGACATCACTTCAGGAGTTCCTCAGGGTAGTATCCTAGGCCCAACCATCTTCAGCTGCTTCATCAATGACGTCCCTTCCAACATAAGGTCAAAAGTGGGGATGTTCCCTGATGATTGCACAATGTTCAACACCATTCACAACTTCTCAGATACTGTCCAAATGCAACAAGGCCTTGACACCATCCAAGACAAAGCAGTCCACTTGATTGGCATTCACTCTCTCCACCACCGACGCACAGTAGCAGCAGTGTGTACCATCTACAAAATGCACTGCAGGAATTCACCAAGGCTCCTGAGGCAGCACTTTCCAAACCTATGTCCACTACCATCTACCATCTAGAAGGACAAGGGCAGCAGATACACGGGAACAGCACCAGCTGGAAGTTCCCCTCCAAGCTACTCACCATCCTAACTTGGAAATATATCGCCGTTCCTTCACTGTCGCTGGGTCAAAATCCTGGAACTCCCTCCCTAACAGCACAGTGGGTGTGCCTATACCACATGGACTGCAGCAGTTCAAGAAGGCAGCTCACCACCACCTTCTCAGGGGGCAATTAGGGATGGGCAATAAATGCTGGCCTAGCTAGTGATGCCCACATCCCATAAATTAATGAAAAATAAAGGCTCAAAAATCTGCCATAAACCTCCCACCATTTCTCCCACCCGCTTCCCCAAACCCCATCCCCTGCCCCCACCCTCACCCCGCTGCAGTTAAAAGTTGCAGGACACCCAGGAAACTGTACTTCCACATTTCCCAACCTCCAAATAGCAGCCACTGTCACGCCATCCCTGAGCTAAAATTTCAGCCTGCTGTTCCTGGTTTCAAGCAGACCATTACAACATTACCGACACCTGGAATCTCCTCCCAATATGCAACTAATCTAAAAGTTGATATGAATCTAATATTGATGTTAAGACTGAGGTAGATCAGAAAATATGTTTCTCTTGGCTGAGCTTAAAAGTGAATTCCAGTTTACCTGAAATGGCAATTTGTTCCGGTGACCCGTGAGAATTTCCAAAATAGCAGCTGCTATAAAACAAAACACAAACACATTTCCCATCAGGACTCCGACTCACCCCAATGTATTTTCCCAAAATACCTGGATGGTTCTGATGATGTTAGAGAGAGAGAGAGAGAGAAAAGGGCAACAAGACTGGTCAACTAATTTTGAAAAATGTTTGAAATGCTAAATATCAAAATGAGTTGTGTAACGTTTTCTCATAGCATAATTAGAGGAAGTAACCAAGAGGGCACTGAGCTCATTTATGCCAAGGAGCTGATTTAATATCAGCAGAGCTATACAATGGGACATGAAAATGTTTTGATGGTAAAGCCTCCAGCGTCTGACAAGCCGATAGCTTGTTCGTTGTTTATCACTTTTTCGATGGTTTAAACTAAATTTGAATGCATTTGTTGTGTAAGCCTGAAGTGAACCATTTAATCTTTCTGACTGAGTCATAAGGTAACCTCAGCAAAACTGAACTAAAACAATCTGGAAAACTAGCTCAGTGAAGTGGAGCTAATTGTTGAGAAAATACATGAACACTATGGGCTGTATTCAGGTCCCAATCATCCACTGAACATGAGACCTGGAAACAAACTGTCAATTTGGTATATGCAGTTTCCCACAATAATAAAAACTTCAACAGCTGGAGAGAGTATTTTAACAAGGTTTCAAAGTTGGTGAAAGAAAAGATTGTTTTAACAAGCAATGCTGGGCTGCAGCTGAAAGAGGTCACCTCAGTTCCAACACACTATAACTCCTGCTGAGCAGACCATTGGCAACTCCTCTCATGTCCTCATAAGGATACGGTACAATGTAATATAAAAGCAAAATACTGCAGGTGCTGGAAATCTGAACTAAAAACAGAAAATGCTGGAAGAAAACTCAGCAGGTCTGGCAGCAACTGTGGAGAGAGAGACAGAGCCATTGTTTCGAGTCCGTATGACCATTCTTAAGACCAATGTAATGTACTGTACAACGTAATTCTGGTACCGCATATTCGAAATCTTATTTTTCAAAAACATATACACCTTTACATCTTTCCAATCCAGTAAGAATGTATATGTCCCACCACTTCCTTTGTGGCATTCTTGCTGTGGAAATTATCTTTCTCACATTTTGTGTTTATTTTATAAACTTGCTGTCAGGATCGTCAGGGGACATAAGCCCCATACACAGCAGAGTCACAAACAACATCAGGAAGGGCACAATTCCCTGCTACAGGATCAACCATCATCTCCAGATATTATAACTGCTGCTTAGTATTGTGTTTTGTGTCTTGAAGGTATGCAGAGATGACTCTCACCAGGTTCTGTATGTGAACAGGATCTTTATCATTCTGCTTTTAAAACATCTGCTTTCTTATGCTTACTTTTTCTATTCTTTCATAGGATGTGGGCATCGCTGGACACGGTACAAGCTGCCCAAACCTAATTGCCCTTGACAACTGAGTGGCCATTTCAGAGGACAGTTAAGAGTCAACCACATTGCTGTGGATCTGGAGTCACATGAAGGCCAGACCAGGGTAAGGATGGTGGATTTCCTTCCCGAAAGGACATTAGTGAACCAGGTGTGTTTTCACAACAATCAATGATAGTTTCATGGCCACTATCACTGAGAATAGCTTTTAATTCCAGATTTTAAAAAAATAATTGACCTTATCAATGAGACGAATTTAAATTCCACTGGTTGCCATTTGGGATTTGAGCTTAGAGCATCAACCTAGGTCCCTAAATTACAATGCCATCGTCTCCCCACTAAGCTTACTGCTTAGTTTCAGTTTCTCTAACCATACTCACTGGCTTGACTCACAGCACTTAGCACAGTCAACAGACACACACAAACTCCGAACCATTGAGCAATTGTAAACTACACCTTTTCCCCTTGTAAGACCTTATTTTAAATTAAAATAATCCTAAACAGCAAACGCATGTACATCAACCCATTTCTTAGAGCCCACAGTGTCCATTTTCTCTAAGTACCGAAATGGCCTTTGAGATATGAAGGTTGCTGACAACAGTCCTGAGATTTATGAACATGAGTTGTGGTTCCGTGTAAACACTTTGATGAGGCAGATGGTCAAAATCACAGTCGCAAATTGGGGAAGGAAATATATCCTCAGATTCACTATTGCTCGAACTATTCTGGTCTGCTCACTATGAAGCGTCTCACGTTCCACTTTGTGTTGTCATCCAACAGGTAATCATTGATACTGAACCACCACTTTAATTGCTTTGTTCCTGATGGAGCTGATGTGAGCATGTGGTTGAGATTTGGCCATTTGATGCAAACCCAATCTCTAACTTCAAATAGTGGTTTCCTTGCGTGGGTTCGCTTGTCGAAGTACGCTCCTGGTTTACCATGTTGCTTTGCGGTTTCTTCTGCTTTCACACTGAAATCCTTGTTGGATAGAGGTGTCAGCTTCCAAATGGTCAGTGGCATGCGAAAGTTATGACCAATCATAGGTTCAGAGGGTGTCTTTCCAGTCAGAGAGCGTGAGGTGGATCGATGTGTTCAAAGTAGAATATGAATGGATTGTTCAAATGTTTATCCCCTCCGACATGTTAACTTCCAGACTGTCCTTAAGCACACTGTTGAATTGTTCAATGGCACCATCCTATTGTGGGTTATATGCAATGGCAGATGGCGGTGAATTCCGTAGTTTTCTGGAAATACCATGAACTGACTGGAAACAAACTGCGGTCCATTACCTGCAGTGATAGACTTTGGTAAAAACCATGGGCAAAATTTTCCCCCTTGGTTGGGGGGGGGGGTGGGGGGGGAAGTGTGGGAGCGGGCATGGGTGGGTGGCCCTCTGATCAGCTCCCCCAATTGGGAGCGCACCGCCATTTTCCGTGAGCAGGCCAACTAAGGACTGCCCAGCATGAAATCAACACGGAAGCGCTATGTGCTCCCTGTGGGGGTGGTTGGGGGGAGAGGGGGGTGGAATGGCAAATGCAGAAGTGCACTCCGATCTCCCGGAGATGAAGTGCTGCCTCAGGGAGATCGGTTCCCAAAGTGAAAAAGTTATTCTTTCGAAAATTTCATTTAACATCCACATCCCCTCATGTGACAATGTCACGTGAATTGGGACATGGATGTAACTTTAAGTAAAAGTAAATGTTAAGTTTTAAATTCAGTCATGAAACCTCATCCCGCCCGTGGATGAAGTTTGATGCTTTTTCAGGCGGCTGCCAGCGCTCCTGACCTGCCCATCAACCTTAAGGTTGGATGGGCAGGTCCAGTAATTGCTTTAATTGCTTTTTGAATGGCCTCAATAGGCCGTTGACAGCTGATTCGGCAGCACCCCCCCGCAGACCTGAAAGTGCAAATGACGCGGGATGATGTCGGGAGTTCCGCGTCATTTTATGCGTCGGCGAGAAAGGTCCACCCCCTCTCATCAAGGGGGAGGTTCTTGCCCATATTGTAAACAACTTGTCTACAATGTCAGTGACTGAAGTGGTGGTTATGGAACTTGTTGTTGTGATTTCCGGCCGTTTGTTTTGTAGATCATGAATAACTTGCTTGCTCTTCTCCACATATATTTACTTGGTGTTGTTGCCATGGTTTTTGTTGGCCTTGGGGTTGGTTGTAAAGGTGTGGGACATGGTTTGATAGATGTTTTCACTCAGTGTACATGCTACGCAGTTTCCAATGAACTCTTCTATGCCAAAATCTTTTCCTGGCCACCAGAATTCCTCATGGGATCACTGTTTCAACTTAACAGCACCTGAATAAGACCATAAGACATAGGAGCAGAAATTAGGCCATTCGGCCCATCGAGTCTGCTCCGCCATTCAATCATGGCTGATAAGTTTCTCAACCCCATTCTCCCGCCTTCTCCCGTAACCTTTGATCCCCTTATGTCCTTCATGAGCATAATGCAATACATGTTGCTGTAGCAGCTTTGGAATAACTGCTCGGGTTCTGAGTGTGATACAATTGTCATCACACTATGTGAGCTCTGTAGTACAGGACTAGTTCTTCCTTCATTTTGTAAGCCTATCTGGTTTTTAGGTTACTGGATTACTTTCTGTAATATGCTGTCTGTCACTGAATCTGACTTCAACTCCTCTCACATAACAAGATTCGCAGTCACATGTGAAATCACTGTGATCACGTAGTCTTCGACATCACAAGTCACTTCATTATACTGTCTGTGACAGTTGTAAGGCCCAGCATGTCAGCTACTCAGTTGCAGGAACCTGCAAGATGTTCAACATCCAGAATGTACTGACAAACATGATCTGATCATCTGTACATGTGTAGTGGTTGGTGACCAGATCCTGACATGGCTAACAATGTAGTCAGCGCTTAGTGAGAGAGTGAATTTTGTACTATAGAGATGTGTGTGCCAATGTTCACCAGTGTAGCTGCACGCTTGTGCTTCTCCCTCTCCAGTAGAGTTTCTGTGTTCAGTTTCCAACAACAGGTGTGACATGTGAGTGACTCACTTCCTTCAATGTGCTGTGAGAGTGCAGCTCCAATTGCATTTCCTGATGCTTCTGTTGTGACATATATTTGCGAATGTGGGTTGAAATGCAGGAGGCCTGGTGGAGATGCTAACATTGCCTTTAACGTGTCAAATGTTGTTTGCTGTGGGACTGTCCATTCCCATGGTGCATCTTTGTACAGTAGCTCTTGAAGAGGCTCCATGATCTCTGCATACCTAGGACAGAATTTGTGATAAAGGTTGGTAGTAGCGAGGAACAATGCCCACTTTTTCACATTAGGCAGAGTCATTGGCATTGATGTTGTCGTGCGTAGCCTTTACTCCAGTGTACCCTAGAAAGTCAATCATGGATGCTGAAATTGTGCGTTTGTTCTTGATGAACAATAGATTGTGTTATGCTCGTCAAGTAAGCACCACCAATAACCGCTGGTCGTGTTCTGCTTTGTCCCTTCCGTGGGCAAGGATGTCATCGAGTGAATTAAGCATCCACTCAACATCTGACAAGATTGCAGAAACAACCTTCTAGAATGAGCTAGGTGCTGAACTTAGTCCATACGATATTCTGTGGTGCTAAAACATACCTCCGTGCGTAACAACAACATTGTTGTCAAGCTGCATGAAGACTGTGGAATCATGAAATGATGCTGATCATTCTTGGATTGTAGGAAGTATATACTTGTCTGGCACAATTGCTTTGTTGACCTCCTTAAAGTCAACATATAGTCTAAGTTTGCCATTTTGCATCATGCAGTGACTAGGTTCAATATGCATGGGGATGATTAGATTTGCTCAACATTACCACCCACCTCTAGCTGGTCAGCTCTTGTAACACATCGGCGTGCATCTCAAATGCCAATTGTCTCAAATTTTGTGAAACTGGCAGAATTGACGTGTCAATGCGAGGAGCATGATCTCCCCAAAACTGGTAAATAAGAAAGGATAGTGTCATGCATAGTCTGTGTTATCAGTCACGTTAATTGGTACTGCAATGGGGTCTTCAAGTTTGAAGCCAATTATTGAACAAGTTTACCCCCATAAGGCTTCTGTTTTTGACTATGTCAAACATGAACCCGTAGGGGGTGTCATTTTTGTACTGCACTGGAACAGTGAGCATTTTCAAAACCAGAAAATAGTCAAGTCATGGTAAGCTTGAAGAGTGTCTGTCACAGGAATGAGAGAAAGTTGGACAAAATAGCAATTGTAGAGTTTGTCGCTCAGTACAGACACTTCTGTGTCAACATCAGTGAGGAATTGCAATGAGCTGCCTGTGATTTTGACTGGGTAATCCTTAAAATTACCTGGTTCTTTACCATTCATGATAGCATACACATGCCGTAGCTCACTCGCGGCAATAGGTTCCTCCATGTGTCGATCTGATGAAGTCTTCCTCAACCTTTGCGATGTGAATAGTGTCATTTAGGTAAGGAAATCTACCATCCTTACCTGGTCTGGCCTACCTGTGACTCCAGATCCAAAGCAAAGGGGTTGAATCTTAACTGCCCATTTAGTTCAAGGGCAATTGAGGATGGACAACAAATGCTGACCTTGCCAGCATAGCCCATGTCCCAGAGAATGAAAAAATAAATCTGAGCGTGAGATACAGTTTTGCCCCCTCAAGCTGGACATGTTGTTGGGAATTGATGGTTACCTCCACAGTCTTGGCACATTTTTGAGGGTATCTGTCTATAATGGGATTAGTGATGTTGAGAATCCTGAAGTCTTTTTATCCATAACCCTTGCACTTGAGCTGATTGAGCAAGCTGTGTCTGCAACCCTGAGCCTGAGGGCACATTTCTGTGCAACCTTTGTGAATCAAGCTCGGCGGATTCGATTTGGACTGCCAGTGTCGTGGCTTCTTCCAAAGTTAAATCATCATCCTCCATGAAGCGGTGGCCCCTAACTCGTGGAATTGAAGTTTTCTCAATCAGTTGGTCACAAATTAGTTCATTAGTTAGTGTGCCAAATTTACATGTGGAAACCAACTGCTGCAGCGCTGCCACATATTTGTTTTATGGGCTCACCATTTCCTTGACATCTCTGGCAGAATATATATCATTCAATCGTCACGCATTTCTTTGGCCTGAAGCATTTTTGAGAGCATTTATTGCCATATTAAAAGTAGACGTGTCTTCTGTAAGCTGCTCGAATATTCACTGGGCTTGCACTCTGAGGCAATGGACATGAATCACTTTCTTGCAGGTTGCTGCGTCCTGTGGACTGTCTATACCTGGCATCACAAATTAGCTCTTGAACCTCGAAATCCATCAATCACATAGCATAGGTGGATCTCCTGGTGAAGGAAGGAAAGGGACTGGAGCCAGTAAGTTTCCACTATTTTTCATCTTCGTTGCCAGATATTGCAGTTTGTCCCTTGCAGATATGGAGAGGTGACTCTGACTAGGCTCTATGTGTGAACATGATCTTTATTGCAATGCTTTTAAAATGTCTGCTTTCTCATGCTTACTGTTTAGTTTCAGCTTCTCTCACCACACCCGCAGGCTTGGCTCACAGAACACAACACATTGAACAGTCAACAGACACAGAACCAAACACCTGTGATGATGGATGTTATTTTTTAAACTATGTTTGGGAATATGGTGGCATTTTGTAAAGAAGGCTGCGTGTGTGTATGTGTCCATGATTAACCAAACTGATGGAGGTTAATAAAGACAATTTGTCTGTGAGAACTGAGAGATAAAAGGGCAAAGGTGTTAGGTTCATTCATTTGTAATGAGAGGCTATGGTGAGATTAGATTTACAAGTACATAGGTTGGACTTAAAATTTGCATTATTAGTTAAGTGGAGACTTGGTTTTTTAGCTGTTGAATTTCAAAGGGAAGTTTAGAAGTGACAATGAACTTTTACAACTTACAAAGGTTTCATAGGTAAATAGGAGGTGGTATATTAAATTTTATTGACTTGAAAGTAGATGCAACAGGAGAGCATAACAAATTTTTATATTTGGAGAAATTGAGCTCAAAGGGGTGTTGAGGACAATGGAATTTGAGATGAAAGGGAAAAAAAAAGATATTTAAGGAAAGGTGTTGAGCTGAGTGAGTGGCTGTGGTGTGGGGCGGAGGGGTGGGGGGGTGAGGTATGGAAATCCACTGACGGCAGCTTCTGTGTGCTGGAGTGCTGAAAAACTGTGATGGATTTGATTTGAAGAAAGCCATCCAGTTTCAAGCCCGAAAAGTCTTTGTTTTCAGAAAGCAGTCTGCTTCTGAACTTTTTTTTGGATTTCCACATCTGAGTGGAAGTGTTTGAGGAGTTGTGTGATATACCATTATTAAAGTGACAACACTTCTTTGCCTTGGGTAATATTACTGGATTTTTACAGTTAAAACTCTGTCGGGGATGGGGGTTGGGGGTCGTGGGGGGCGGTGGGGGTTTATTGCCAAGAAGGTAGCTTACTTGTGTGTTTTAACCAAGTAGATTTTTTGGGCGTTATTCTGTAAGACTGATTTATCTGTGTAACTTTAATCTTACATGCTTAAGTTTTTTTTCTCTTTTTAATAAATCTTTTAATGTTTAAAATCCTAAAGCTGTTGCTGGAGTTCTATGCTTTTGGGGTCAGTAGCTTTTCCTCCTCGTTTTCAAAATATAAAAAAAAAGAGGTTTATGATCAGTAGGACCGTTTTCCTTCTGAGATCTGGATTGCTCAGCAAATAACATCTGCTGTGGCTGTAACACAGCAAACAGACTGAAATTCATGGTACACAAATGCATAAAATATTTTCAGACTATGTTGAATACATAAACCAAATATATTGAAGAGAAATGAAATTACCTTTAATTTGTCTTATAGCCTGTTTTTCTTTCATTGTGCAGAAAATAAGATATCACTGCCTTAACATGCACAGTATGCTGCCACATATATGTAGATTAAGCAGCTAACAGTTTCACAATTGCATGTACATAACTTGAATATTGCTGAAAAGATGTAATTGAAGCTTTTCACCTTACACTCATCGGGACCAAAGCAAGAATGGCAAGTTTCAAACGAGCACAACATATTATACTACAGGAGAAAAGGGTGTTGATTGGTTGGCAAATCATCTCTTATTGATTGAGGTGTTGCCAAGGAGAAACCAGTGGTGAACTAGAGGCTCCCAAAGACCTTGGGTAATTCGAAAAAAGCAGAAGACTCGAACATATTCCTTTTGCTTGCAGAGAAGAGGTCCCTGTGTATGGATGTATGTTACTTCTAGCAAGCATAAACAAACCACATTGTGAGCGTATGGCTCATTTATGCACTTCAGAGGTGCAATACAATCATGCACAGGGACCCATTCTCTGCAAACAAAAGGAATATGTTCAAGCCTTGTGCCTTTTTTGTATTACCCAGGAGCCTGTGGAACATGTAGTTCCCTGTTGATTTCTCCTCGTTAATGTCTCAGCCAATAAGAGTCAACTTACAACCAATCAGCACCTTTTTCTCCTGTAATATAAATTGTTGTGATTGTTTGAAATTTGACAATCTTGCATTTGTCCTGATGGGTTTAAGACAAAAAGCTTCAGCAACATGTCTCTCTTTTCAGCAATTCTCAAATTGCAACTATCTTCAATGGAAAACAATAATGACCAACTGGAAGAACTGGACAATCAGCTTTGAACACCTGCTTTGCTCCTGAAGCATCTGGTCTGCTGCTATACCATCATCTTTCCAGCCTCACATAGCTTGTAGCTGCATATCGACCAGGTTTGCAGTGAGGCCTCTGTCAATAGCATCAAAAAATATAAAATTACCATTATCCCAACCTTCTCTGGACTTATTGTAAGGCCTAGAGTATTGTGCAAACATTGAAAACCTGGCATTAGCGCTGCAAATGTTTGCTCGGTGAAGACCCTGATTCGTTCATGTATCTCATACTGAATTTGTTCTCTGCAATTAACATTGAAACTTATTGCCTAAGAAGGTGACCATTTATGCATTTCCCCCCTTTATTATGGCATGCTTGATTGCCTTAAAGTTAAAACTACTATTTTGAGAACCATTCATTGGGTGCCTGATTTATATTTCTTGTTTCAGCACATAAGAGGTTTGATGGAGGTTGTATGCACAACAAGTAATGCTCTGCATCTTGGGGATACAATAAATCGGATCAAACATTAACCGCCTTAATGATTGATGTAGAAGTTGAATAAGTTGGGTTTATAGCAACACAAGGCTTTGGTTACATCTTTATTAAAGCCATGAAATGGGGAAGTACCTGACAAGCGAGATATGCCCTGTGAGTGCCTTTTTAGAAACATGTGGCATAAATGTTAAGTTCAGTGTTAGGCTTCACACTAGTGATACTCCTATCTGAATGACTGACTGACTTGACAGGTCTTATTTAACTAGATGACACACCTCAACTGAAGCTTCTCTGCTGAACCAACTGTTACATTCCTCATCCTTTATACACAGATCGTGTCACTTTCGTCTCAGTGGCCTGAGATGAACGCTTGTTCTGTCATGTGCTTTTCACTTTCTGTGCAGTTCCAAATCACCATTTATTTCTCCTGCTCATCCATTGTGAATTATCTGGGAATGATCGCTCTATCCATGCTGGGGACAGATAAAAGAAATTTGTTATTCGCTTCTGTGACTATTGTGTTACATTGAAATCTTCCATGCATCAATTTCAGTAACTCTAGGTCAAACCTTTCCAACTTCCGCTCTGTATAATTTTGTCCAAACCTTCAATGAATGCCCTTTCACAGAGCCTTAACAAATAACAAGCTGCCTTTTCCTTCTGATTAATTTTTATAATCCAAATTTTGGATAAAGCAATCCTCAGAGCAGCAATGAACAGACAAATGGCTAATGTGTTTTTTAACTGGAAGTGCCTCAATGGTCACACACAATTGTTAGCAGTTGGAGAATTTTATCCAAGTAATTCCTGCTATCATTCATGGAAAATTTAACACAAAATAAATTAGCAGCAGTAACTTGGCCAAAAAAATGAAGGTCTTGGTTTATGGTTTTTAAATTGTTATCATTAGGTACTTGAAAATAATCATTAGGATGCTTGGGAGCAAATGTTTATTAAATTCATCTGAAATTCCTGTCTGCTATTTTGGCAGTGGCTTGAACCATCCCAAAGTGAATGGATTAACATCTCTGCTAAAAGGATGAATAAAGGGTTTGAAATAAACACATGCATTCATATACCGTTATCTTATATCTCAGGTTTTAACGAAGGACTAATTTCTGTATAAAGTAAACATAAAGCTATTGCTGCATTAAGAATTTACTGCACACTTGTTCATTCTTAGAAGCTGTTCAAGTTTCATTTATGTATTTGCAAAATCTAATGTGCAAAGAATGTCATCACAAGATAAACACCAAATGCACCTGTTTGAATTAATTTGGTCCTGGGGTCTTCACAGAACACTAATTGTTTTGCAGTACTTTAAGTGCAATTGAAAGTATGACCCTTTTAAAACAATATACGACACTGAAAATGGAAATTACGCAGAATAGAAAACAGATGTTGCATCAAATTCAAATCCTGTCGTCAAAGCCACACGACTAAATTTGTATGACCGTGGAAGTGCAGTTATTTTAAGTAAGGGATATAGGAGGTAATAGCATATAACAAGGAAAACCATCCATCCAGCTTATTAAGATGATTGATTCACTGCAATTGTGGTTTGCAGCAATTATAAAGCTTAAAAATAAGAACCATTTATTTTGCCAAGACAAGTAACTTTATTTCCATCTTTGCTGCAGACAAAACCACATACGAACGTACGAAATAAGAGCAGAAGTAGGCCAATCAGCCCCTGCAGCCTGCTCTGACATTCAGGAAAATCATGGCTGATCTGTCTGTGTTTTGAATTCCACATTCCCATCTACCCTCGATAACCTTTGATCCCCTTGCCTAACAAGAATCTATCTACCTCTGTCTCAAAAATATTCAATGACCCAGTGTCCACCGTCTTCAGAAGCAGAGAATTCCAAAGTCACAAAACCCTCTGAGAGAAAAAAAATTCTTCTCATCTCTGTCCTAAAAGGGCAACACGTAATTTTAAAACAGTGCCCCCTAGTTCTGTACTCTCCAACAAGAAGAGACATCCTTTCCACCTCCAGCTTGTCAAGACCATTCAGGACCTTATATACTTCAATCAAGTCACCCCTCACTCTTCTAAACCCCAGTGGAAACAAGTCCAACCTGTCTAATATTTCCTCATATAACAACACACTCATTCCCGGTATCAATCTAGTAACCCTCCTCTGAACCACCTCCACCACAATTACATCCTTCCTTAAATAAGGAGACCAAAACTGCACACAATATTGGAGATGTGGTCTCACCAATGCCTTGTATAACTGAAGCATAATATTCCTACTTTTATGTTCAATTCCTCTTGTAATAAAGGATAGCATTCCGTTAGCCTTCTTGATTACTTGCTGTACCTGCATACTAACTTCTTGTGACTCTTGCACTAGAGCAACTAAATCCCTCTGTACCTTGGAATTTTGTAGCCATTCTCCGTTTAAGTAATACTCTGCTTTTTTATTCTTCCTGCCAAAGTGAACAACTTCACATTTTCGCTCAGTATACACCATCGGCCAGATTTTTGCCCACTCACTCAACCTACCTGTACGTCTGTAACCTCCTTATGTCTTCTTCACAATATACTTCCCTACTAATCTTTGTGTCATATCTGCCTTCTACGCATACATTTTAATACTTTTTTAAAATTCATATATTTGTTTAAGGTGACTGTAGAAGAAGGTAGAACCAGTAAAATATTCCAGAACATATGAGGGAAACAAATTTTGTTTATTAAAGACAGATTAAATTGGGGTGGAGGCAGGAAGGTGACACCCGCCAACATTGTGCCTGATTAAATGCCCTCCTGCCACCAAACCTGCCAGGGAGGAGGGCACAGAATTCCACCTTGATGATCTTTGCCGAAGTTAGTTGTCACTTTATTGGTCATTCACCCCGGTTATTTAATATCCTTACTATTGCATCCCCCTCATTTGATGTTAACCACTGAAGGAAATTTAAAGGTAGACGAGGAATTCA
This sequence comes from Carcharodon carcharias, assembly GCF_017639515.1. Classification (NCBI taxonomy): domain Eukaryota; kingdom Metazoa; phylum Chordata; class Chondrichthyes; order Lamniformes; family Lamnidae; genus Carcharodon; species Carcharodon carcharias. The sequence continues at coordinate 190,279,646 of NC_054471.1, read as the reverse complement.
TTCTCAAACAGCATTATTGAGTATTTACATCATTAAACAGCAATGATTGAGTCAATCTTCCCTTTCAGCTATCTGCATATTTCACTTTTCCATATGTGTTTAGTGATCACTATGATATAGCCCATAGATTGATTTGGTGTTCAACTGGAACTGATTAAAGCTTGAAGGGAAAAAAAATACATGGGTGGGAAAGAAATAATCTATTTTAAAAGTTCCTCATTTTTAAGAACTTTTTAAGTGCGTAAGCAAAAACTTTACCAAAATACACACATATATATGTATGTAGAGGAGCACCGTGTGCTCTTGGGCCAGGATTTTTCGGCACCTCCCACCCGCGGGATATGATGGCCCCGCCGAACTGAATGGAGATTTAAATGGCTCACCACATCCGCTGGGAGGTGGGGGGGTGTGCGGGGGAACGACAAGCCCCCAGTGGGGCCATAAAATCCTGGCCTTGGAGTAGTAGCATTTTAAATAGTATTGCTGAAGCATAAAAGTCAGGATCAGGGAATGGCGGAAGGGGCTAAAACGAGGTGGGCAGTGGTTTTCGGCTATTGACTCCGCTATGTCTTGTGCATGCACAATCTTTCCGAAGCTGCAAGTTAATGAGCCGCGGCTCATCCTGTCTTCCTGGTTTAAACTGGAAAGCTTTCTATCCTCCAGAACCACCACTGAACCTATTCAGCGAAAGAGCCACTGGACTTGACTTGCCACTTTAATGGTTCAATGCCACAGGGCCTTTAAGCTACCATTTCATACGTTTAAAGTGCTGTAACCACAGATTTGAGTTTAACCCACGGATCGTTAGTTCCAGGCTAAATTTCGGGATCCACCTGCCAGTAACTTTGGGCACGTGCCCTGCCAAAGTTTTCAGGGTAAGTGGGGGAGAGGGTTGCAATTTTAATAGCTCAGGGGATGTCTGGAACACTAAGGGCAACCATCTACCTCAGATGGCTGAGAACACCAACAGAGTGTGTCATGTCAGATGGGATCGAAGGCGTCGGAGTGGTTGGATCCGCTCCCGCCCTTGGAAAAGGCACCATAGGCAGGACTTTGCCCTTGTCGGGAGGGCTCTGGGGGGTGGGGAGGCGGGGGGGGGTTGAGCGAGAGCGGCCAGTAAGCCGGCCGCCGCCCGCGAATACGATTGGCCCAACAGCGTGAAACGCGTGCCGCAGTGCTGCCTGTGTGGGAGGGCGGGGGGGTGGGGGGGGGGGGGGGTGGGGGGGGGTGATGGGGGGAGGGGGAGGAGGAGTGCGGGCGCGCAAGTTCACACAGGCACAGTGGGTGCGCGCAGGACAAGCTCCCTGAGGCCCAGAGCTGCCTCAGGCAGATGAATAATCAAGAAAATAAAAAGGAAAGCTTTTCAAAATGTTAACAACGTGTCCCCCCAACGTGGCTCTGTCACACGAGCAAGGACATTTTAGAAATGAGTTTGAAAATTTAAAAAAAAAAAAAAAATTTTTTTAATGACAGTTCGAAACCTCACCCCACCCATGGATGAGATTTCGCAAAAGATCCAAAGGCCTCTTGGCCTTTTCGTGAGGTTGGACATGCAGCCAAAAATTTAATTCAATTAGATCTTTAATGGCCTTAATAGGCCTGTTAGTTGTCGGCCAGCTATCACACGAGTGCGCGATGATGTCGGGACGCTCGAGCGACGCCATCGTCTGTCATTTTAGGCTTGTTCGGGTCGGGCACCTGCCTGTCCGACGAGCGCAATATTCTGGCCCGCGAGAGCCTCCTTGGTCAGTTTTGAAACAGGAAGTTCTTTCTTTGGGCACCCCGCTTGCACCTCAGGCCTAAACTGCCATGGCGGATGCCGATTTGTCATTGGACGGGCCAGCAGACTTGGTCCCGACCATAGACAAACCTGCTGATCTTACATCAGGTCAGGAAAACTGGAGTTCCCAGCATGGGTGTCTCCACCTTGTCTCTATATCCACCTGCTTCCGGGAAGTGGACACGCAGGGAGCTCTGCCCTTCACAAAGGCCCCATTGGGCACAATGCAAGTCTGGGACTATAGCGAGTAAGTTGCGCTGACTTCCGACTTCCAACGTTGGACTTCTGCAGGGGCCTGGGCACTGGACCCCATCTCCTGCCGGGCACTCCCTGCGGTCCCGACCTTTGGCTTCTGCCGAGGCACTCTCCGCAAAGGCACGACGCTGGACCCTGTGATTCCTACGGTGCTGACAGCGGGTCAGGTGCAGCTCTACTGGCTGCAGGATCGGAGAATGGATCTGGCAGGCTAGTAACAGGCGGCGCTGGTGCTATGGGCAGAGCCAGGTCTCCTTGGGGGTGAAGGCAGGAGGCGGGCTGACTGGAGACCGTTCAGATCAGGGGCGAGCTCTCAGCACGTTTAAATTGTTTTAACCTTTGTCAAGAAGATGCAATAATTTCCATAATGTAATTGGAAGTTATCTTAAAACAGGTTTCTGGCATGTCTGTGTCCACGGGCAGAGTTTTCCGAGCCCGGGGATGGTGGGCGTGAGAGGTGGTGCGCGCGGGAAATATGTACGACCGGCTTCACCATGGCATGAAGTCAGGCCGCGATCGTCTGCTCAGCCCCGCCGACAGAGGGCTCTGTATCCCGCCATCAGTCAGCTAGTTGTAATACATCAGCATATAGTTAAAAGACCATATCGCCAGGCTCTGGAACCCCATCGTATCGTCCGTCCACAATGGCAGGAAAGCACGCCCTCATGTTTCACAGCAGCAGGCAGGAGACATGCCCTCGGCAGCCTTCACTTTGGGGGGACCGAGGTGAGTGAGCAGCAGCGTTCACCACAGCTCGCCTGTTGTTAACAGGCCTCAGGGATGCTGGGTGCAGGGGAAAGTGCTGGCCAGCCTCGGAGACAGCCATTGTCGGTGGGCAGGGGGGAGATGTCAAGCACTGCCCCTGATGATGCAACCCGCACACAGGCAATCGAGGTGGGGGGGGCAGGGTAAGAGAGGGAACTGGCCACACATTAGGGACACCTGTGTAAACTGACCAGGCCACTGCAACTGAGACAGACCAGGCGCAGCCACAGTGATACGATTGGGGTCAGTCGCCTAGCCTGCCTGCTCAGGAAAGCAACAGGGAGGCACCAAAGGGTCACCAAGCGCTCCAGACATTAGCCCTTTCCCCGCGACCCCAGCCCTCCACATCCCCAACACAGATTTCGAGTCCGCCACCACTTTATTGAACCGTGGAGCAGTTGGACTGCACACGTTGTACAATCTCCTCGCCAACACCGGCCATGTAACAGTCACTGCTGGAGGTGCTCACAGCCCCTTGCAATCTCAGCATCCCGGTTTGGACCAGTGCCCCCCATGTTGCAGGTTGACAGGGCAGCCATGCAGCGCATTCATCTCTGGCCATCTGGGAGGGGGGGTGACCAGCTCTCTCCAGGAAGCATTAAGGGGCAGTCACACAGGGCCAGGAAAGGCGCTAAGTACACCCATGATAACAACGTCACTCTCTCTCTCTTTTTGTACTGCAGAAGGACCACGTCAGGATCATGGATCCTGGTGACCGAGCTGTGTGCTGATGGCCCACAGAGACTGTAGAAGACAGGGGAGAGAGTGACTGAGGCTCTTGGCTGCATAAAGGCAGGAGCAGCAACCTCATGAAGAAGGGGCAGCAGGGGGTCCAGTACACACTGCCCAGGAGTGACAGTGAGCCCTGGCTGGTCAGAGCCTAGCGACACCCAGGGTCTATAGACACCGCCTGCCATTCCTGCAGATGACTGAGAACCAGTGTCGCCGACGACGGAACATGCCAAGGACCTCACATCTGAGGCCCGTGCGGCAGCCTCAGACTACAGCAGAGCGACGCTATAATGAGGCTCATGCAGCAGCTCGTAACTTGGTGGAGCAGACCATTGGGATGCTGAAGATGCGTTTCTGGTGCCTGGACCGGTCTGTTGGAGCCCTGCAATACACTCCGCAGAGGGTGTCACGCATTGTCGTTGTCTGCTGCACCCTTTACAACCTGGCACTCCAACGGGGAGACAAACTGGTTGAGGAGGAAATGGAGGAGCAGGAGGTCCCTCGGATAAGGAGGACGCTGACAGGGATGGGGGTGAGGGGGTCCTCCATGGTGACGACGATGTGAATGAGGCTAGATGAGGCGGTGGCACTCAAGAGGCCCTCATAGATGCCAGATTTGTGGAGGATGATGACGACATGCAGTGAGGTGTCCCCATAGATCTCACATCGCAGTTGTGAATGTTTGACTCCAGTCTGGCTTAGGGCTGTGCAAATACCCTCTGTGAGAAGGCTCCTGACATGAAGATGCAGTGGAGGCCCTAATAGTCACTCGATCATAGGAGAATGATGACAACATGCAGTGAGGGCACTCCATAGATCTTCACATAGCCTCTGAGAATGTCTGACTCCTGTCTGGCCGAGGGCAGCTCACTTGCGCTCTGTGATCAGGGTCGTCTCAGAGATACAGTCATGAAACTTTAGATACACCTGATGCTGTGTCTGCCTTCAGCACCTCAACCCTTCAGGAGCTGGTGCACAGCATCACTGGTCATAGATGCTGGTGTGATGGGGGCCAGCCCTACTTCAAAGGTGCTGACAGCACACAGAGAGAATGAGAGAACTCTGTGGTGCCTGCCCACTACATTCTGGCAGCAATGACCAGCACTGCTGAGCTGCAGGCATCAGTAATGTTTCCAGTAATGTGAGGCCGGACTATCACTGTGGTCTGAAGGCCGCACAAAGCACAGGGAAGAGGCCCTGGACCAAGACACCTGCCTTTATCTTGTGCAGAAAGGTTTCACATTTGTGTGACAAGACCACTGCTCATCAGAACAAGGAGCCACAGATAGAGTGGCATTCTTAGGAGTTTATTGACAATAGTGAACAGCATGTACAAGTGATCAATACCTGTGCCCAGGCTGTGTAACTACTTTTACCTAACTCTCCTAACCCTGCCATTATGTCTTGGTGCTCTCTGGACATCCACAGCAGAGGTGGAGGCAGCCAGCTCACGATGACACCCTGTCTGTGATGACTTTGGTGGACATCCTCTGGAGGGCCGAGACTTGGTCAGCCCCGGCCTGCTTTTGGGGTCCTGTTGTGTGACAATGGCCCATGCAGCAGTGCAGGAGTGACATCCCGGGCCAAGGTCTCCATGGCGGCCACCATCCTGCCAGTGTTGACCTTGGTGCGTTGCAATGCCAGAGCTATCAGCCTGAAGGTGGACGGACTCCTCCATCATGCCTTGCAATCTGAGGAGTGCAGCGGACATCCCTTCCCAATGTTCCCGAGCTCGCCTTTGCAGCTCCAGCAACTGTGACATGACCAATTCCAGAGGCTCGTCATCTGACTTGGACTCAGCAACGTTCTGGCCTCCAGCAGTCCTCTGAGAGCCGGGCATCTGGGAACTCCCTGCCTCTGCCTGCTGTGGATCAGAAAATGCGATGTGCTCACCAGATTGCGTTCCCAAGGCTACTCTAAAGCTAGATCCCACTGAGGAGTGTGACCCTGCGCTGGTGGAGTGTGTGGATGAACACTGAGGTGGGTCTTCAGGGAAGGTGCCTTCAGATTCCTCTTCAGAGGTTTCTTCGGGGCTTGGTTGGAGGTCCTGGGTCATGAATTCTGTTGACTGTTTGGCAGGTGTGTCTGTGAAAGCAAGGGAGGTAATTAATGCACGGCAGTGACCTGTGAAACAGGACACGTCGCTCACAGCATGGTTGTCTGATGGATGTTGCACTGCTGGATCCTCATTTGGTAGAGCAGCACCAACCTCACCATCAGCACGGGACTGATCCTGGACATCGCCGGCCAGCTGGATGTTTTCAAATTCTGCCAGAACTTTGATTTCCGGCATCCCTCCCCCTGTCTGCGACCTTTCCCTCCTGTTGTGAGCCAGTTTGTCCTGCATGGAGAGAGATGGGGAGAGTGCATCAGTACACCTGCTGAGCCAAATGATAAGTATGTCTGGCCTGTGTGGGTGGTGAGTGGTGCCATGGATGGGATGAGGACAGTGACGGTGTGTGTGTGAGAGAGTGAATGATGATGTCCCTTGAACTGGCAGTGAGCGAGTGCCCTGTAGATGTGTGATGGGTTTGTGAGTTGGGAGTGATGAAAAGAGTGACTTACCCTGGCGGAACAGAGGAGATCATTCATCCTTTTGTGGCACTGGGTGGCTAACCTCCTCTGCAGGACATTCACGCTGACCACCACTGCCACAACCTCCAAAGCCGGGTTGGTGACATCGCTGCCCATCCTGCGGCCAGAGCGGGGGGGGTACAGCACATCCCGGCGGGCTTCCACATCATTCAGCAGTCACTCGAGGGACCCATCGTTGAGGCGGGGACTGCAGTCTTTTTTGCCTTCACAGGCCATTTCTCCCAGGCAGCTGGTGGTGAGCTGGTGGCGATGAGCACTTTGCTGGCGGCTGCAATTTAAAGATGGTGGCCAGTGTGATGCAACAGCGGGGTGATGGCGAGTGGGTGAACGAGAGCCTACCCGCCATGGAAACAGCGTGTTTTGTGGGAGTGAATAAATAATGAGGCAGGCTCGGGGTGATACAGCTTGAAAACCCGCCACTTCCGTAAGTGGGTAGGGCTCCACTTTACCCGCCCGCTACCGCACTTTGGGAAAATCCCACCTTATGTGTGTGTCTTAATTGGATTAAATACAGCTGCTCTAGAGGCTTTGATGTATAGATGTATGTATTGGTTTGAAATATTAATCAGGTAAACATAGGGAAGTTACAAGGTGAACTGTAAAGGGGGAAATTTGCATTTTCAAATAAGCCATTCAAAAGAATGGGTGAAATATTACACCCGGTCAGGAGAAGCCAAAATTTTTTTTCCAAAGTTCACTGATAAGGTTGGTATTATGAAAGGGTTTTATTGTTAGGAGAGGCAAAGCTATAAAAAAAAACCTGGTGGCACAATGAGAATTTGCATTCAAAGAGGAAAATATAGATAAAGGAAGAGAAGGCTGTTGGTGAAAGAGATGGATCGTAAGATCTAAAGCCTCCAGCCTGTGAGCCTCAGGCTGCTGTCTGCAAGGACCCAGAGCTGAAAGAAACTCACTTTGGATCTGACTGTCCAGAGTGTGCTTCGCCAGGGGTCTGTTTAGATCTACGGGTGGGGTTTTCCACACCCACCCGCTGCTGTGATCTTCCGGTCCCTCCGCAAGCCAATGGACTCCTGGCTGGGACGGTGGGCCCTGCCCACAACAGGGACAGAAAATTCCACCCTATGCGTTTTATTGTTCCCTTAATGGAGGTGTACCTGAGAGTCAGATTAATGAGGGGATTTTTAGAAATTATTATAGTAGTAATTTGTAGACATATTTATGTGCTTACAATCTTTTAATTAATAAATGTTTAATTTAGTTTTATAAAACTCTTTTGAGATTCGCTGGTCTTATTATAACTGAATTCAAAGCCTGCATCTGGAAACATGCAGGTTGCAAAAATTAGTCATGACAGTTGTTTCAAGTTTCCCTCTGGGATTTGAACAACTCGGCCTTTACCAACTGCTGTGTCATAATAACCATAAAATAACTTTTTTTACTTAAAATATTTGGTGCCTGTGGAATAAAAAGTCACGAAACACTGAATAAGAGTCACTTCATGCGTCAGTGGGATTTTTCCTGTCTAACATTCTAATCTACCTGTCATGTCCCAAGGTTGGAAAAAATGGATAAAAATGCAAATCATTTTTTTTTTGAAGTGTCAAGAAGTGGATTCTTGCCTGTAATTACTATTCTTGGCTTTACTATTGTACACAGGTACCAGCTGCAGCCAAACACTTCCTATAAACAGTGATGGACATGCAGAAGATGATTCACACCAAGATGCCCTTATCCATTCCAGTAGACAGTCATTAATTTGGGGAAACAGTGCCTTGGGGCAGATCGCCTAACCATCCTTTGAGTTAAGGATGGGATGGGCCACGGCAAAGGAAATAACCACAATGTGAAGGGGTAGGACGGAAAACTAAATAACCTGATTAAAAATAGCTTGAGTTTTAAGAAACACTGCACTGAAGGTGAGCTGTATATCAATTTTTAACTTCAGATGTTCATTAATTTACAGGATGTGGGCATCGCTGGCTAGGCCAGCAATTATTGCCCATCCCTAATTGCCCTTGAGAATGTGGTGGTGAGCCGCCTTCTTGAACTGCCGCAGTCCAAGTGATGCAGGTACACCTGCAGTACTGTAAGGGAGGGAGTTCTAGGACTTTGATCCAGCAACAGTGAAGGTACGGTGATATATTTCCAAGTCAGGATGATGAATGGCTTGTAGGCGAACTTCCAGGTGCTGGTGTTCCCACCTATCTGCTGCCCTTTTCCTTCTAGTTGGTAGTGGTCGTGGGTTTGGAAGGTTCGAAGGAGCCTTGGTGAGTTTCTGCAGTGCATCTTGTAGATGGTACACACTGCTGCTACTGTTCGTCGTGGTGGAGGGAGTGAATGTTTGAGGATATGGTGCCAATCAAGCGAGCTTCTTTGTCCTGGACAGTGTCAAGTTTCTCGAGTGTTGTTGGAGCTGCACTCATCCAGGCAAGTGGAGAGTATTCAATCACACTCCTGACTTGTGCCTTGTAGATGGTGGACAGGCTTTGCGGAGTCAGGAGGTGAGTTACTCATTGCAGGATTCCTAGCCCCTGAACTGCTTTTGTAGCCATAGTATTTATATGGCTAGTCTTGTTCTGTTTCTCGTTAATGGTAACCCCCAGGATGTTGATAGTGGGGGATTCAGTGATGGTAATGTCATTGGGCGATGGTTAGATTCTCTCTTGTTGGAGATGGTCATTGCCTGGCACTTGTGTGGCATGAATGTTACTTGCCACTTGTCACCCCAAGACTGAATATTGTCCAGGTCTTGCTGCATTTGGACATGGACTGCTTCAATATTTGAGGAGTTGTGAATGGTGTTGAACATTGTGCAATCATTAATGAACATCCCTACTTCTGACCTTATGACGGAAGGAAGGTCATTGATGAAGCAGCTGAAGATGGTTGGGCCGAGGACATTATCCTGAAGAACTCCTGTGGTAATGTCCAGGGGCTGAGATGGCTGACCTCCAACAACCACGTCCTTTGTGCTGGGTATGACTCCAACCAGCAGAGAGTTTTCGCCCGATTCCCATTGACTCAAGTTTTGCTCGGGCTCCTTGATGCTTCACTTGACCAAATATGCAGGATCGGAATCCCCTCCAACTGGAATTTATGGAATCTGAAAAACCCCAAAACCAATAGGCACGAGTACTGTAAATAAAAAGCCAAACCTCAATACAAAACACACAGAGGCAGGCTATACTGTAAGGGTTCAATTTCAAACAGTCCAACATCGCAACTAGAACTGACACAATTAAGAGACTGGAAAGGAGAACATTATCAAAACAATGGTGCAAAGTAACTGCTTTTGCCTGATGTATTTAAATGACTGAAGCATATACAATGGTAGACAACAGCTGCCACTACATAACCCAGTTAAGAAAATGGGAAATCCATTAGCATAACAGCCCCAGATGATGACCATCACATAGCAACATTCACTCCTATCAAGAAAGGAGGAAAAACATTGAAACACACCTCACCTTTGGGGCCAGAGATATCTCACCTGGGTGGAGTACAGTGTTTTTGGTGATGGAAATAACATCAGCGCTAACTGAGTCTGCCTGGACCATTACATGTAACCGACTAAAATGATTGAAAGGTGCTAAGCACTGACCATCCAGCAGGATGGCCTCAGGAAATGTGTTTATGCTATTTCGATAAGTATCATCATAAAAAGAATAAGAGTTGAAGGGTTTTGGGCTGCAGTTGGAAGAAGGGTCAGGGCTGGTCATCTTGGCTCCAGGCCTACAATTAACACCAGACAGAGCAACTGTATTGAGGATTGTAAGTGGTTTCAGCCAAATTGTAGTGAGATTGGTCTGAGGTTTTGTGGACTGCAGTCAAGGAGGAGGGTCAGGAATAGTCAACCTGGCTCACGGACCTACAATTCACACCAGAAGGACCAATTGCATGGGAGGATTGCAAGTTATCAGCCAAATCCAAGGAGTATCAGGGCTGAGGTCTTAAAGTAATTTGAGTGTAACAACCAAATCCTTGGGGTGGGTGGTTTGGGTTAGAATTGAGGAAGGCTTGGGGCAGAAACATGAGGTTTTGCCTGTGGTTTTTCAGTAAAGGTTTCCTAATAAGTTGTAGTGACTTTGTGTGTTTAGTTGGGAACCGAGGTTAAATCATGGAGAGATTTAAAACAATTGAGGTGCTGTGCGGTGTCATTTAAACCAGTTTAGAGGTCTTTGAATTAAGGCCTTATGAGTGTGTTTTTTTAACAAACAGCAAGTTTGTGGCTGAGTCAAACCCTGTGTCTGTGCAATTTTGACCTTTATAAAAATACTAAAGTAAAGAAGCATCTGTAAGGGACAAACGGGAGATGGAACCTCTTACAAATGTGGCCTTGATGTCAAGAGCAGTCATTTTCACCTCACCTTGGGCGTTCAGCTCTTACGTCCATGCTTGAACCATGGTTGTAATGAGGTCAGGAGCTGAGTAGCCCTGGTGGCACTCAGACTGAGTGTCAGTGAGCAGGTTATTGCTAAGCAAGCGCCGCTTGATAGCACTGTTAATGTTCCATCACTTTATTGATGATCAAGAGTAAGTTGGTTGGGCAGTAATTGGGCGGGTTGGAATTGTCCTGCTTTTTGTGTACAGGACATACCTGGGTAATTTTCCACATTGCCGGGTGGATGTCAGTGTTGTAGCTGTACTGGAATGCAGAAAGTTCCAGAGCACAAATCTTCAATACTATTGCCAGAATATTGTCAGGGCTCATAGTCTTTGCACTATCCAGTGCTTTCAGCCATTCCTTGATATCACGTGGAGTGAATCGAATTGGCTGAAGATTGGCATCAGTGAGGGTGGGGACCTCCGGAGGAGGACAAGATGGATCATCCTCTCGGCACTTGTGGTTGAAGATTGTCGCAAATGTTTCAGCCTTGTCTTTTGCACTGATGTGCTGGGCTCCCCCATCATTGAGCATGGGGATATTTATGAACTCTCCTTCTCCAGTGAATTGTTTAATTGTCTACCACCATTCACGACTGAATGTGGCAGGACTACAGAACGTAGATCTGATCAGTTGGTTGTGGGATCCCTTAGCTCTATCTGTCACTTGCTGCTTGTTTTGTCTGGCTTGCAAATAGTCCTGTGTTATAGCTTCACCAGGCTGACATCTCATTTTTAGATATGCCTGGTACTGCTCCTGGCATGCCCTCCTGCACTCTTCATTGAACCAGGGTTGATCCCCTGGCTTGATGATAATGGTTGAGTGAGGGATATGCCAGGCCATGAGGTTATAGATTGTGTTTGAGTACAATTCTGCTGCTGCTGATGGCTCACAGCACCTCATGGATGTCCAGTCTTGAGTTGCTAGATCTGTTTGAAATCTATCCCATTTAGCATGGTGGTAGTGCCACACAACACGATGGAGGGTATCCTCAGTGTAAAGCTGGGACTTCATCTCCATGACGACTGTGTGGTGATCACTCCTACCGATACTGTCATGGACAGATGCATCTGCGGCAGGCCGATTGGTGAGGATGGGGTCAAGTATGTCTTTCCCTCTTGTTCATTCCCTCACCACCTGCTGCAGACCCAGTTTAGCAGCTATGTCCTTTAGGACTCGGCCAGCTTTATCCTGTAATGGTGCTACCAAATCACTCTTGGTGCTGGACGTTGAAGTCACCCACCCAGTGTACATTCTGTGCCCTTGCCACCCTCAGTGCTTCCTCCAAGTGGTGTTCAACATGGAGGAGCACTGATTCATCAGCTTGAGTGGGTGGGGGAGGGGACATGGTAATCAGCAGGAAGTTTCCTTGTCCATGTTTGACCTTATGCCATGAGACTTCATGGGGTCTGGAGTTGATGTTGAGGACTCCCAGGGAAACTCCCTCCCAACTGTACCACTGTGCCACCACCTCTGCTGGGTCTGTCCTGCCAGTGGAACAGGACAATGATCTCATGGTCATCATTTGACTTTTAGTTCCAGATTTTTGTTGAATTCAAATTCTGCCCTCTGCCGTGCGTCTCTGGATCTCTGGGTTACCAGCCCAGCAAAAATACCACAATGCCAGCGCTTCCCCTGAAGCTTTATTCCTCTTTGTGTTTTTCTTTCATTAATACATTTCATTCTTTCTATCTTAAGACCTTTTTTCTTCCATTTCTGATCTCCATTGTCAACTTAATTTCTTTCTTATCATCTTTTTTCCAGCATTGATGGAAAAGAAGGGCTGGTTAAAAACAAGAGTGGAAATTAGAAACAAAAGCAGATGGGAAGTTAGAAAAAAAATGAGTATCAGCATAATATCCTGGATCAAGCCATTCGGGATTTTGAAAGAATGGCTGAAAGAATCAAACTGAGAAGGGTGTACCAGTAGATTCCTGTGGTAACTCTGATGCCTGTTTTTAATGTTGTTTAAATATGCAGAAATGTCACTGAAATATTTAAAGTCACAATGAGCCTGAAAATCTTCATCCCTTCCAGTGCACTCTCACTTCTGCTCTGGTGCATGCGTGCGTGACAGATGGTTAAAATATTTTTGAATTATTGTCGCTGTTGTGATGTAGGAATGGTGGCAGCCAATTTGTGCACAGCAGACCTCCACAAACAGCAATACGATAATGTCCAGATAAGTTGTTTTTGTGATGTAGTTTGTAGGATAAATATTGGCCAGAACATCAGGGATAACTCCTCAGCTCTTCTTCGAACAGGGTCCCACGGGATATTTTACCACCCAAGCAGCTAGAAGTGGCCTCGTTTGAATGCCTCATCCAAAAGAAGGCACCTCCAAATCTGCAGCACTCCCTCAGCACTGCACTGGAGTGCATTGAACAAAACCGTCATGCATTCTATATTCTACATAACTATACTGAATAATCTTGATTTTGTTTTTTATAAATGGTAGTATTTTACTAAATAACTTCATTAAAGGAAAGATAAAGTTTGATGATTAGTTAGGCATAAAGTAATCTAAATAATGTTAAAGAAATCCCTAAATATTTGAAATTGAAAACATTTAAAGGTTTAATTTACCTTTTTGTCTCCAATGTAAACTCTCTCTTCCCTTTATCTCTTTACAGCCTCCACAATGTGTAAAGAGTCGCTCGGCTAATAAAAACAAGACTCCATCTATCTCCAGCATCTTTCTATCATTATCCACTGGTTGGGACTGCACTTGCCTGATTCCAATCTTACCTGTCTTACTAATTTAATCAAATTTTTTGAGCAAGTAACAAGGAGGGTTGAAGAGGGTAGCGCAGTGGATGTTGGCTACATGGAGTTCAGTAAGGCATTTGGCAACAGCCCACATGGTAGACTGGTCAGAAAAGTAAAAACCCATGGGATACAGGAGAATGTGGTGAGTTGGAATCAAAATTGGCTCAGCAACAGAAAACAAAGAATAATGGTTGACGTGTGCTTTTTGCGAATGGAAAGCAGTTTCCAGTGGCATTCCACAGGGCTCGGTGTTTGGCCCCTTCTCGTTTGTTGTTTATATTAATGATTTGGGCTTAAATGTGGGAGGCATGATTGGGAAATTTGCAAATGAGACAAAAATTGGCCGTGTAGTTGATAGTGAAAAGGATAGCTGATGTCTCCAGAATGATATCAATAGTTTGGTTGAGTGGGCAGAAAAGTGTGAGGTAAGGTATTTGGGGAGGGCAAACAAAGCTAGGGAATACACAATAAATGGGAGGGTATTGAGAGGGGCAGAAGAAGTGAGAGACCTTGGTGTGCATGTCCACAGGTCCTTGGCATGACAGGTAGATAAGGTGGTAAAGAAAGCAAATGGAATGCTTTCCTTTATTGGATGAGGCATAGAATACAAAAGCAGGGATATAATGATGGAACTATATAAGACACTGGCTAGGCCACTGCCGGAATTTTGTGTACAGTTCTGCCGCATTACAGGAAGGACATAATTGTTCTGGAGAGAGTACAGGAGGAGATATACAAAAATGTTGTCAGGGTTTGAAAATTGAAGCCGTGAGGAGAGATTAGATAGGCTGGTAAAACTCAGCAGGTCTGGTAGCATCGGCGGAGAAGAAAAGAGTTGACGTTTCGAGTCCTCATGACCCTTCGACAGAACTTGCGTTCGAGTCCAAGAAAGAGTTGAAATATAAGCTGGTTTAAGGTGTGTGTGTGGGGGGCGGAGAGATAGAGAGACAAAGAGGTGGGGGGGTGGTGGGGGGGTGTGGTTGTAGGGAAAAACAAGCAGTGATAGAAGCAGATCATCAAAAGATGTCAACGACAATAGTACAATAGAACACATAGGTGTTAAAATTAAAGTTGGTGATATTATCTAAACGAATGTGCTAATTAAGAATGGATGGTAGGGCACTCAAGGTATAGCTCTAGTGGGTTTTTTTTTATATATAATGGAAATAGGTGGGAAAAGGAAAATCTTTATAATTTATTGGAAAAAAAAGGGGAAGAGGGAAACAGAAAGGGGGTGGGGATGGGGGAGGGAGCTTACGACCTAAAGTTGTTAAATTCAGTATTCAGTCCAGAAGGCTGTAAAGTCCCTAGTCGGAAGATGAGGTGTTGTTCCTCCAGTTTGCGTTGGGCTTCACTGGAACAATGCAGCAAGCCAAGGACAGACATGTGGGCAAGAGAGCAGGGTGGAGTGTTGAACTGGCAAGCGACAGGGAGGTTTGGGTCATTCTTGCGGACAGACCGCAGGTGTTCTGCAAAGCGGTCGCCCAGTTTACGTTTGGTCTCTCCAATGTAGGGGAGACCACATTGGGAGCAACGGATGCAGTAGACTAAGTCGGGGGAAATGCAAGTGAAATGCTGCTTTACTTGAAAGGAGTTTTTGGGTCCTTGGACGGTGAGGAGAGAGGAAGTGAAGGGGCAGGTATTGCATTTTTTGCGTGGGCATGGGGTGGTGCCATAGGAGGGGGTTGAGGAGTAGGGAGTGATGGAGGAGTGGACCAGGGTGTCCCGGGGGGAGCGATCCCTATGGAATGCCGATAAGGGGGGTGAAGGGAAGATGTGTTTGGTGGTGGCATCATGCTGGAGTTGGCGGAAATGGCGGAGGATGATCCTTTGAATGCGGAGGCTGGTGGGGTGATAAGTGAGGACAAGGGGGACCCTATCATGTTTCTGGGAGGGAGGAGAAGGCGTGAGGGCGGATGCGCGGGAGATGGGCCGGACACGGTTGAGGGCCCTGTCAACGACCGTGGGTGGAAAACCTTGGTTAAGGAAGAAGGAGGACATGTCAGAGGAACTGTTTTTGAATGTAGCATCATCGGAACAGATGCGACGGAGGCGAAGGAACTGAGAGAATGGGATGGAGTCCTTACAGGAAGCAGGGTGTGAGGAGCTGTAGTCGAGATAGCTGTGGGAGTCGGTGGGTTTGTAATGGATATTGGTGGACAGTCTATCACCAGAGATTGAGACAGAGAGGTCAAGGAAGGGAAGGGAAGTGTCAGAGATGGACCACGTGAAAATGATGGAGGGGTGGAGATTGGAAGCAAAATTAATAAATTTTTCCAAGTCCTGACGAGAGCATGAAACGGCACCGAAGTAATCATCGATGTACCGGAGAAAGAGTTGTGGAAGGGGGCCGGAGTAGGACTGCAACAAGGAATGTTCCACATACCCCATAAAGAGACAGGCATAGCTGGGGCCCATGTCCTCCTTCTTCCTTAACCAAGGTTTTCCACCCACGGTCGTTGACAGGGCCCTCAACCGTGTCCGGCCCATCTCCCGCGCATCCGCCCTCACGCCTTCTCCTCCCTCCCAGAAACATGATAGGGTCCCCCTTGTCCTCACTTATCACCCCACCAGCCTCCGCATTCAAAGGATCATCCTCCGCCATTTCCGCCAACTCCAGCATGATGCCACCACCAAACACATCTTCCCTTCACCCCCCTTATCGGCATTCCGTAGGGATCGCTCCCCCCGGGACACCCTGGTCCACTCCTCCATCACCCCCTACTCCTCAACCCCCTCCTATGGCACCACCCCATGCCCACGCAAAAAATGCAACACCTGCCCCTTCACTTCCTCTCTCCTCACCGTCCAAGGACCCAAACACTCCTTTCAAGTAAAGCAGCATTTCACTTGCATTTCCCCCAACTTAGTCTACTGCATCCGTTGCTCCCAATGTGGTCTCCTCTACATTGGAGAGACCAAACGTAAACTGGGCGACCGCTTTGCAGAACACCTGCGGTCTGTCCGCAAGAATGACCCAAACCTCCCTGTCGCTTGCCATTTCAACACTCCACCCTGCTCTCTTGCCCACATGTCTGTCCTTGGCTTGCTGCATTGTTCCAGTGAAGCCCAACGCAAACTGGAGGAACAACACCTCATCTTCCGACTAGGGACTTTACAGCCTTCTGGACTGAATATTGAATTCAACAACTTTAGGTCGTAAGCTCCCTCCCCCATCCCCACCCCCTTTCTGTTTCCCCCTTCCCTTTTTTTTCCAATAAATTATAAAGATTTTCCTTTTCCCACCTATTTCCATTATATATAAAAAAAAACCCACTAGAGCTATACCTTGAGTGCCCTACCATCCATTCTTAATTAGCACATTCGTTTAGATAATATCACCAACTTTAATTTTAACACCTATGTGTTCTATTGTACTATTGTCGTTGACATCTTTTGATGATCTGCTTCTATCACTGCTTGTTTGTCCCTACAACCACACCCCCCACCCCCCCGTCCACCTCTTGGTCTCTCTATCTCTCCGCCCCCCACACACACACCTTAAACCAGCTTATATTTCAACTCTTTCTTGGACTCGAACGCAAGTTCTGTCGAAGGGTCATGAGGACTCGAAACGTCAACCCTTTTCTTCTCCGCCGATGCTGCCAGACCTGCTGAGTTTTTCCAGGTAATTCTGTTTTTGTTTTGGATTTCCAGCATCCGCAGTTTTTTTGTTTTTATCTCTGTGTTTAATTGACTGCCACTGCTCTTCAAGAAATGCCTACCTCCTTGAAGAAGTTCTGTTCCTCTCTGCGACAAGATTTCCGTATCTCTCTGTTGTCTTGCTCACCTTCTTTGCTTTCCATTTCCCTCCTAGTGTTTGACAAGGTGTTTACTAAAACCCGCTTTCACAGCCATATCTCCTTTCTCAGTGACTGTCTCCGTCTCCGACTTACCCCACGTGGATTTCAACTGAAATTCCACCCCTCATGTTTCGAACCCACCCAGGATTACAGGTATCTCCGGGACATAAAACGTTTCTCGGACTGCTGTTCCCGTCACATTCTGAAATCCACACTCAGTGCCATGCGCCGCCATATGAACACACTCGACCTCTCCCTCCAGCAGCACCGCCGTACCCTTTTTCAAAGCTGCGTGTGCCCCCAGTTTCATTTTATCCTTCGGCTCATCCGACGCCTCAACAAGAAACTTTTTCTCTTTCTCTCAAGTGCTAAGGAACGCAAGCTACAACAACTCATCGACACCAACACCCATCTAGGACCCCCCACCCCTGCCTGTTCCTCCGTCCCAACCCTTTCTTCCAATCCCAACCCCAGCTGTGTATTCACTATACCCCCTGACCTTCCCCTCTCCGATGCTGAACGTTCAGTGCTCAGCAAAGGACTTAGTTTCATACCCTTACGCCCTCACCTCAATGAATTTCGGGCTCGGCATGATACTGAACTCTTCTTCCGCCGTCTTCGTCTCCGGGCTCACTTCTTTGGGCAGGAGTCCTCTCCCAGTTCAACAGATCCTTTTACCCATCTCCAATATTCTCCCTCCACCTGGACCCCTCCCTCTGGATTCTTACCTTCTCTCGATCTTTTCATTGAGAACTGTCGGCGCGACATTAGTCGTCTCAATTTCTCTGCTCCTCTCACCCATTCTAACCTGTCTCTCTCTGAACTTACTGCACTCCACTCTCTCAGGTCCAACCCTGACATTGTCATCAAACCCACTGACAAGGGTGGTGCTGTTGTTGTCTGGCGCACTGACCTCTACCTCGCGGAGGCTGAGCGTCAACTCGCAGACACTTCCTCCTACCTCTCCCCGGACCATGACCCCACCACTGAACATCAAGCCATTGTTTCCAGGACTGTCACTGACCTCATCTCCTCTGGAGATTTCCCTCCCACAGCTTCCAACCTGATAGTCGCCCAACCTCGGACGGCCCGCTTCTATCTCCTACCCAAAATCCACAAACAGAACTGCCCCGGTAGACCGATCGTCTCAGCTTGCTCCTGCCCCACAGAACTCATTTCTCGTTATCTTGACTCCCTTCTCTCTCCCCTTGTCCAGTCCCTTCCCACCTACATCCGTGATTCCTCTGACACCTTACGTCACAACAACAATTTCCAGTTCCCTGGCCCCAACCGCTTACTCTTCACCATGGACGTCCAATCCCTCTACACCTCCATCCCCCACCAGGATGGTCTGAGGGCCCTTAGCTTCTTCCTCGAACAGAGGCCTGAACAATCCCCATCCACCACTACTCTCCTCCGTCTGGCTGAACTTGTTCTCACACTGAACAATTTCTCCTTAAACTTGTCTCACTTCCTCCAAATAAACGGTGTGGCTATGGGTACCCGCATGGGCCCCAGCTATGCCTGTCTCTTTATGGGGTATGTGGAACATTCCTTGTTGCAGTCCTACTCTGGCCCCCTTCCACAACTCTTTCTCCGGTACATCGATGATTACTTCGGTGCCGCTTCATGCTCTCGTCAGGACTTGGAAAAATTTATTAATTTTGCTTCCAATCTCCACCCCTCCATCATTTTCACGTGGTCCATCTCTGACACTTCCCTTCCCTTCCTTGACCTCTCTGTCTCAATCTCTGGTGATAGACTGTCCACCAATATCCATTACAAACCCACCGACTCCCACAGCTATCTCGACTACAGCTCCTCACACCCTGCTTCCTGTAAGGACTCCATCCCATTCTCTCAGTTCCTTCGCCTCCGTCGCATCTGTTCCGATGATGCTACATTCAGAAACAGTTCCTCTGACATGTCCTCCTTCTTCCTTAACCGAGGTTTTCCACCCACGGTCGTTGACAGGGCCCTCAACCGTGTCCGGCCCATCTCCTGCGCATCCGCCCTCACGCCTTCTCCTCCCTCCCAGAAACATGATAGGGTCCCCCTTGTCCTCACTTATCACCCCACCAGCCTCCGCATTCAAAGGATCATCCTCCGCCATTTCCGCCAACTCCAGCATGATGCCACCACCAAACACATCTTCCCTTCACCCCCCTTATCGGCATTCCGTAGGGATCGCTCCCTCCGGGACACCCTGGTCCACTCCTCCATCACCCCCTACTCCTCAACCCCCTCCTATGGCACCACCCCATGCCCACGCAAAAAATGCAATACCTGCCCCTTCACTTCCTCTCTCCTCACCGTCCAAGGACCCAAACACTCCTTTCAAGTAAAGCAGCATTTCACTTGCATTTCCCCCAACTTAGTCTACTGCATCCGTTGCTCCCAATGTGGTCTCCTCTACATTGGAGAGACCAAACGTAAACTGGGTGACCGCTTTGCAGAACACCTGCGGTCTGTCCGCAAGAATGACCCAAACCTCCCTGTCGCTTGCCAATTCAACACTCCACCCTGCTCTCTTGCCCACATGTCTGTCCTTGGCTTGCTGCATTGTTCCAGTGAAGCCCAACGCAAACTGGAGGAACAACACCTCATCTTCCGACTAGGGACTTTACAGCCTTCTGGACTGAATATTGAATTCAACAACTTTAGGTCGTAAGCTCCCTCCCCCATCCCCACCCCCTTTCTGTTTCCCTCTTCCCCTTTTTTTTTCCAATAAATTATAAAGATTTTCCTTTTCCCACCTATTTCCATTATATATAAAAAAAAACCCACTAGAGCTATACCTTGAGTGCCCTACCATCCATTCTTAATTAGCACATTCGTTTAGATAATATCACCAACTTTAATTTTAACACCTATGTGTTCTATTGTACTATTGTCGTTGACATCTTTTGATGATCTGCTTCTATCACTGCTTGTTTGTCCCTACAACCACACCCCCCCACCCCCCCTCCACCTCTTTGTCTCTCTATCTCTCCGCCCCCCCACACACACACCTTAAACCAGCTTATATTTCAACTCTTTCTTGGACTCGAATGCAAGTTCTGTCGAAGGGTCATGAGGACTCGAAACGTCAACTCTTTTCTTCTCCGCCGATGCTGCCAGACCTGCTGAGTTTTTCCAGGTAATTCTGTTTTTGTTTTGGATTTCCAGCATCCGCAGTTTTTTTGTTTTTATCTTAGATAGGCTGGTGTTGTTTTTCTTGGAATTGAGGAGGCTGAGGGGTGACCTGATTGAGGTGTACAAGATTCTGAGGAGCCTAGATAGGGTAGACAGGGATGCCCTGTTTTCCCTTAGCTGAGGGGTCAATTAGCAGGGGGCATAGATTTAAGGTAATTGGTAGAAGGATTAGAGGGGTCATGAGGTAAAACTTCTTCATCCAGAGGGTGGTGGATGTTTGGAATTTGCAAATTTGCAGCCTGGTTTGGTGGTGGAGGCAGAAACACTCAACTCATTTAAAAGGCAAAACAAAAACAGAATTACCTGGAAAAACTCAGCAGGTCCGGCAGCGTTGGCGGAGAAGAAAAGAGTTGACGCTTCGAGTCCTCATGACCCTTCGACAGAACTTGAGTGAGTCCAAGAAAGAGTTGAAAAGTTCTTGGACTCACTCAAGTTCTGTCGAAGGGTCATGAGGACTCGAAGCGTCAACTCTTTTCTTCTCCGCCGATGCTGCCGGACCTGCTGAGTTTTTCCAGGTAATTCTGTTTTTGTTTTGGATTTCCAGCATCCGCAGTTTTTTGGTTTTTTCTGGATCAGCATCTAAGGTACTGTAACCTGCAAGGATATTGGCCAGGTGCTGAAAGGGGGGATTAAAATAGGCAGCTAGTTTTTTTATTATTTTTTCTTTATCGGCCAGTGGAGACACGATGAGCTGAATGGCCTATTTCTGTGCTGTAACTTCCCTATGGTTCTATGGTTCTGGTTTTAGCCAGAGAATCACTTGAAACAGCTTCTCTTCTTGCTCCCACACTATTGTTTCTGAAATGGATCTATCCTTTGTCCCTTCTTATTTCTCATTTATATGCTGCCCCTCAATGACATTATCCATAGACACAGCATTAGTTTTCACAGCTGACTCTTGTCTTTCCCCTCTGTTGCTAAATTAACAGGCTGCTTATCCCAAATCCAGTACCGAAAATGAGCAGAAATTTCCTCCAATTAAACACCTGGAAGATTGAAGCCACTGTATTTGGCCCCTGCCTCAAAATCCATTCTGTACTGTTTGCAACCTTGGTGTCACATTTGGGCCTTGGGATGAATTTCTGACTACATAGTTGTACCATCATTATAGCTGCCAATTTCCACCAAGACATTGCCCAAATTCGCCCCTGCCTCAAATCGTCTCGTTCGAGCCTTTGTTACCTGTGGATTGGATTAGCGGCTTGATGGCTTGCATCGAGATCCATCTCACCAAGTGTTCGTTGAACCCAACTTCAAAGATGGTGAAGCAGTGTGCACGTGAAAGGCAAAGGGCAGAATTTTTACCTCGTCAGGCGGGTGTGGGCGGACAGGTCCGGGAACAGCCAAGGTTTCACGCTGGCTAGCCAATCAACGGTCAGTCAGCGTGAAACGTGCGCTGATAAACCTCAGCAATGCCTGCGGGCGGGCGGGAGGAGTGTGAAGGCTGAGGGTGCGCTCAGTGAAAGCCCCCCCTAAAGGCACAGAGGTGCCTCAGGGAGCTGAAGATCTTTAACGTTAAAAATAAAGATTTCAAAAATAAGGAAAACATGTCCCCTCTCATGTGGCTCTGTCACATGAGCAGGGACATGCTTAAAAATGAGCCTTAAAAGTTTTTATATAATTTTTTGATCACTTTTTAATCACCTTTAATCACCTTTAATCACCTCATCGCACTTGGGGAAAACGGTAAGGCTGGACGGGCAGGGAAAGTCTTGCTTTAATTGATTAATTAATTAATGAATGGGTTTAACAGTCCTGTTCGTTGTTCACTGCCGACTCCCGCGTCCACCTGCTGACCGAAATATCGCGCGATTGAGCGGCGATGTCGGGACGCTCGCCCCACGTCATCACGCGGTATTTCACGCTCATGCGTTTCAGGCAGGTGGTTCTGCACCGTGAAAATCCTGCCCCAGGTAATCAAGTTCAAATCTCAAGGGCCCCCCCCCCCCCCCACCTGCCCCCCCCACCTCCTCCACTGATCGCGATTTCACGCTGACTGGCCAATTAATGTCCGGCCAGCGTGACGTACGCGCTGAAATGCTCAGCTCTGCTGGAGTGCGGGCGGGAAGAGGGCGGGCGGTGACGCTTCCGTGGGCGCGGGTGAGCCCTGTCGGAAAGCTCCCGGAAGTCAGGCAGCTGCCTCCGGGGAGCCGGAGACCTGAAAGTGTTAGAACAAGGGCTTTAAAAGCCTGAGAAACCAGTGACCGCGCATCATAATTAATCGCCTGAAAACATAGCTGATGAAAACCGTTGTTCGCAGGAACTTATTTTGGCTTTTTAATTTTATCACAGATACACAATCCCGCCACTGGATGAGGTTTGTTGAAAAACGCAAAGGCCGCTTGGCCGATTTGCTCGTCTGCCAACCGTCAGGTTGGATGGGCGGCGAAAAATCGGAGCCAATTGTGCCGCCAATGGGCTTAATTGCCCTCTTAAATGTTGGCGGGCGCTCTTTCTACTTTTGCGAGCACCCGCCGACAATTAAATGCACGATGACGTTGCCCAACGTCTTCTCGCGTGATTTCACGCCCGACTGGGTCAGTCGCGTGCCCTCCCGCAGGACATTAAATTCTGCTCCAGAAGTTTCCCATTTAAGACTGAGATGAGGAGGAATTCCCTCTCTCAGAGGGTCATTCTTGTTTTGAATTCTCTCCCCAAACAAGCAGTGATGGCTGGGTTATTTAATACATTCAAAGCTGAGTTAGACAAATTTTTTGACTCACATGGGATTATGGGGGTGTTGGATCGAGTGCCCTTGGTTTGTTGAGGCTAAAGGATCCAGGTTGCACGGTCTGTTCGGGGTGACTGCGTCAGTATAGAGACAGAGGACATAGGAGGTCGTTGTTAGAATCGACACATGCTGTTTATTTACAATCAAACTCTACAACTATACTAGTGTGTTCACAACATAAAAACTATCTTCACTCCTCAGTGACTAACTCAAGACTCTCTTACATAGAGGAAACCCGCTCTGCTCTGCTATTGGACAATAAGATCATGTGACCTTACATTACAACACTTGCATTAAAGGTAAATTGCATCTCAAGTTTCTACACCCCTCCCCCTTTACTGAAAAATACATTTTACAATTTTTCAATATATCAAAGTTATTTACACAGTTCAATTATTTACAAAGTCAGTCTCTCTGGGGGTTTCCTTAAATCTGTAGAACATCTCAGCTCTACAGCTTCTGAAGTTTGCTTTGGAATCTCCCCTACTGAAATCGTTTGAATTTCAGGTTCTACAGCAGGTAGCTGTAAGTTTGCTTCTTCGACTCTTTCAGGTACAGCCGGCTTTTCAAATACATTTGTACCTGGTTGAGTTCTTCCCACAGAAGATGTTGATTCAGTCTCGAGCGCTAGTGGAATCACCTCTGGATATTTGGCTTCTCCACTTCCTGTGTGATCCACATGTCTTCTTATAACGCGATCTTTGACTTTCACGTGGTAGGAAAAAGTTCCCGTTACTGCACTTATTTCACCAAACAACCATGCTGGTCCTTCTCTTAAAATTTTTCACAAAGACCTTCTCTCCTACATGAAATATTCTGTTCCAACTGTGACAATCATGTCCCATTTTCTGATTTTCCTGCCTTCTTTCTACCTTCTACCTCCCCCCCACCAAGTTTGATATAGGCTCAGTATCGAACGGAAATGGTCTTTTATTAACAGTTCAGCAGATATGACACCTGTTGTCAAATGAGGGGTGGTTTGATCATGGAATAGAAATCGTGCTAACTTAGTAGCTATCGAACCACCAGAATTTATTTATACCAAATTTAAATGTCTCAACTGCTCTCTCAGCATCTCCATTTGAAGGAGGATGATATGGAGATTTTTTCACATGAACAACACCACTGAGGCTTGTAAATCGGTTACAGTTAGCACTTGTGAATACTGTCCCATTATCTGATACGAGCACTTCAGGTATTCCATTTATAGTGAAGCTTTGTCATAGCTTGTCTATTGTTGCTGAAGGTGTTGGTGACCTCACTTCGTATATATCCATCCATTCTGAATGCGGGTCAATGATAAGAAGAAACATCGTTCCCTTAAAAAGTCACACATAATCGATGTGTACACATAATCATGGCCTTCCCGGTTGTTCCCATGGGTGGCATGGGCCTGTTGCAAGTAATTTTTGCATTTGTTGACACTGCTTACAACCTCTTACTAGGTTTTCTATTTCTCCATCCATTCCTGGCCTCCACATGTAGCTACATGCTATTGCCTTCATTTTGGAAATTCCGGGATGTGCACTCTGAAGTTCAGAAAACAATGGTTTTTGTCCTTTCAGAGGAACAGTTACACGAGCTCCCCATAATAAAATACCTTCTTGGTGGTTACCTCGTATCTTCTCTGGAAAGATGGTTTCATTTAATCAGATTCTTGTGTTTTTGACCAACCAGAAAGAACTTGATTTCTCACTTTGGATAAGACTGGGTCTCGGTTCGTCCAATCTTTAATTTGCTCAGCACATATCGGTGATGAGTCCAGGAAGTTCAATAACAAGAGGTATCCCTGAGGAAGTGGAACATCCTCATCTTTTACCTGCAAGGGTAAACAACTGAGTGCATCTGCATTTGCAGTTTGACTTCTAGGTCTATGAATAAAAGTATCCCATACGCTGCCAAGACCAACGCCCATCTTTGTACTCATGCTGAGGCCATAGGGGATATAGCTTTGTCTCACCAATTAGTCCTAATAATGGCTTGTGGTCCGTTATGATAGTAAAGTGACAACCCTGCACATATTGGTGAAAATTTTTAACACCGAAAATGATCGCCAGGTCTTCTTTTTCAATTTGAGAGTATTTTTTCCTTGCAGGACTAAGTGTTCTCGACACATAACCTATAGGTCTTTCTGATCCATCATGCATTCGATGAGAAAGCACCGCTCCAACTCCATAAGCTGATGCATCACATGTTAATATCAACTCTTTCTTTGGATCACATGTACTAGAAGTGCAAGTGACTATAATAACTTTTTCACTTTTGTGAAAGCTTCTTCTTCCAGTGTTTGCCATGACCATCTCTGATTTTTCTTGAGCAAACAATATAATGGTGCCAGTTCTGATGATAAATTAGGCAAGAAGTGTCCGTTGTAGTTGATCATCCTCAAAAATGATTTCAATTCGGATGTAACCTTTGGTTCTGGGGCTTCTTTAATAGCTTTCACTTTTTCTTCAATTGGATGTAGGCCTTGTGAATTGACCTTGTGATCTAGGTAAGTTACCTCTCTAGCCTGGAATGTGCACTTCTCCTTTCTCAATCTCACCCTAACTTGCGAAAACCACTTCAGGACTTCCTCCAGGTTCATCAAATGTTCTTTCTCTGTGAGTCCAGTCATGAGAATGTCATCAAGATAAACCACAACATGGGGCAATCCCTATAACAAGCTTTACATGGTTCTTTGGAATATGGCGCAAGCAGAAGATATGCCAAATAGTAAACGGGTGTATTGGTACAATCCCTTATGTGTATTTACGGTGATGAACTTTCGAGATGCCTGCTCTAATACCAATTGCTGTTATGCATGACTCAAATCTAACTTCATGTAAGCCTTTCCACCTGCCAGTTTAATGTACAAATCTTCAATTTTAGTTATGGGTTGTCTATCCAATTTGCAACTTGATTGACTGTTAATTTACAGTCTCCTCATAGTCTATTGCTTCAGTCAGGTTGAGAACTCTGCCCATTCTGAAAATTGTACTGGTTGTATCTCTCCCAACTTTTCCAATATGTTTAGTTCTGCTTCTACCTCATCCTGCATTGCGTAAGGTACTGGTCTTGCCTTCATGAATCTTGGGGCTGAATTTTCCCCCCCTTCGGGGGGAAGTTGATGGGCATGTGCTTGCAGGCATGTTTCCGATTGGCACCCTCAATTGGAGGCGCAGCGCCATTTTACTTAATTAAGGCCCGCCCAGCGTGATGTCCGCAGGGAAACGCTATGTGTTCCCTGTGTAGGTGGGGGAATGCCTAAAATCGAGAGTGAGCTCTTTCGCATACGCGCATGAAAGAGTGTACTCATCTCACTGAGACTAAGTACAGCCTCAGGGAGATCAGCTCTGCTTTCAAAAATATTAAAAATAGAAAAATAAAGTTCCCCTTACATGTCCCCTCATGTGACAATGTCATGAGACATGTTCATAATTTCCAAAAAAACTTTATTAAAATTTTAAAAACCTGACATGAAACCTCATCCCACTGGTGGATGATGTCTCATGTTTTTTCTAGTTCCCACCAAGGGTCCTGGCCTGCCCGACAACTTTGAGGGCAGGTCCACTAATTAGTTTAATTGCTTTGTCAATGGCCTCAGTTGGCCATTGACAGGTTGATGGGTCACAGCTGATTTTGCTGCATCCGTGCCTTCCTGAAAATTTAAATGAAGCGCAATGATGTTGGGAGTCCCGCCTAACATCACCGCGCATCATTTTACGCGTCAGCGAGCGGGCCCTGCCCCTGCTCACTGACGGTAAAATCCAGCCCTTGGTGTTGCCTTGGGGTTCACATGAGTTTTTTCTTGTAGCCTTCAATTTTTCCAAGTTCTTCCTTGAAAACTGAGACATATTGCTGTAATAACTGTGAAAGTTCATTAGTTCTTAGTTGGAAGGTTTCATTCCATTCCAATTTAATTTCTTTCAGCCAATTTCATCCGTGGAGACTCAGTCCCTTCCCTGCTCCTGCCATTAAGGGTAATCTCGCTGTTTGACCTCCATTGTTTACTGAGACTTTACATACGCCCTTGACTTGTATGTTTTCTCTTGTAAAGTCTTTAATTTTTTAACAGTTTCTTCTAAATCCAGCCTACGTTCTCCATGATTCAAGTATTGAAAAGTATCCTCTCTGATCATCGTAGTAGCTGTACCAGTATCCACCTCCATTCTGATAGGCTTCTCATTGACTCTCATGGTAACATAGATAGGTTCCTTTCTCCCTAACTTTAAATTATATAGTGTATATATGTCAGCATCTATTACTTCAGGCTTTTCAACACTGTTTATCTCATTAGATTTTTGCCTTTGTCTGACAGTCTGCCTGATTCTATCTTTACAATTTCTCAAGAGGTGTCCATATTGATGGCAGAAGAAACATTCACTCTTTTAAAATTGTGTCTCATTATGGGGCTGTCTACTTCCATCTCTGTCACTACGATGTCACATTTTTGCTGCTAATTTCCCCTTTTTAATTTGTCGGCTGCTTCCTGCTTCGGAACAAAACTTTACACTTTCACACTCTTTTTAGTTGAAGCTCCCCACCCCCCAACGCAACATGGAGGACGGCGCCATTTTGCCCTCCTCGATTGGCTTCTGAGTCTTGCACTGCACCTTCCAATGCCAGAGCAATTTCCAACGCCTTTGGAAAATCAAGAGTTGTTGCAGCCAACAATCTCCTCTAGATCGCATTTTTGTTTATACTGCACACTAACCAATCTCTTAGCACATCATTGATTGAAGTCCTGAGCTCGCAGTATTCAGTTAATTGCTTTAGACTCGCCACATAAGAAGCAACTTTCTCCCCCGCAGCTCTGATTCTTGAGTTGAATTTAAATCTTTGTATGGCCACTGATGGCTTGGGCTGATAATGATGTCTTGCAAGGTTCACTAAGTTATCAAAAGTTGTGGAGCCTGGGGCACTGGACGCCAACAGAATTTGAATTAATCCATATGTCTTACTCCCACACATGGATGGAAGGATCGTGCACCTCTTCTCCCCTGCAATGTCGTTCACCTGAAAGCAGAATGCGAGGCATTCAACATAGTGAGACCAGTCGTCCGAGGTTGGATCAAATGGCTCTACTCTTCCAAGTTGCGGCATCTCTTAGGGAATTAATTTGATGCTCAGAACAAAATTTTCTTTAACTTACAACTACTCTGTGAGTTACAGCCCGATTTCAGTTCCTCTGGCTTCCTTCGGTTTCCTCTCTCGCTTTTTACCTAGTTTCTTCCGTGATTGTTCAGGCTTTTTCTCTCTTCGCCAGTTTGTTGGATCCAGTGCTCTTGGTTTGTTGGGACTAAAGGATCCGGGTTGCACACTTTGTTCGGGGTGACCGAGTTGGTGCAGAGTCTGAGAACATCAGGAGGTTGTTGTTAGAATAGACACATGCTGTTTATTTACAAACTAACTCTACAACTATACTCGTGTGCTCACAACATAAAAACTCTGTCTTCACTCCTCAGTGACTAACCCAAGACTCTCTCACATAGAGGTAGCCCTTGCTACTCTGCTATTGGGCAATAAGATCATCTGTACTTACATTACAATACTTGTCTTAAAGGTGTATTATGTCTCAACTTACTATGGGGGGGAAGGAAGGAAAGTGGAATTAATGGCTCATCAGATCAGCCATAATCATATTGACTGGTGGTGCAAGCTTGAGGGACCGAATGGCCCATTTCTGATCCTATTTCTTATGATCTTATGTTCAAATACATTTCACATAAGCTTCTCACAGCTGGCAGAGGACATTAAACCTATCAGTCCAATTCAATTCTAGCTAAAGTGCCAGAATGAACCAGCGTTACTCAATCCCCAGCTAATATTTTATCCACACAAACTAAAAAATGACTGCTAAGATTCTACAAGAATCTGAAAAAAAAAAGATTAGGTGAGATCAGTTCTTTAGGAAAGAAAACTGGTAGGGATTGAAACAAGGGAGAAGAGGAAAGAAAGGCAGCAAAGATAATAAGCAAAGAATAACAAAGGATATAAAACAGGCAAAAGTAAAGAATCACAGCTAGAAGAAAATCCAATGGAAATAAATATTAAAAAAATAAACAGTTGGGGCAAAGAGGCTGTGAAGTGGAACAACATAAGAGAGAACAGTGAATTTTAAGTAGTTCCAAATAATGTGGATACAGATGTTTCCAGTAGCCACATAAAGAAGTACAGGAAGAGTGTAGAAATATGTTTTTGTGCGCTTGGTCTTACGTGCATTAAGAAATTAGTTAGCAACTAATGGAAAGAATTTCTAGTGTACAGAAAAATCACAATCATGATACAGGCAGCACTGTCCTTTATATGAGGGATGGATGAATGAACTGTCATAATTATGCTGAAACATGACAATATACAAAACGCGTATAGACTCTCAAGAGTCTGTCATGCACACTGGCAAGTCCTGAACTCTTTTCTATTTTTACATTTTGCTTTCACCACCCAATCCCCTTTCTTCTGAAGGCATTGCCCCCCTTGCTGTTACATAGGCAATGCTCACTGATACTGATGAGGAGCAGGAAACCTGAATGCTCTATTACCATAATGGCTCTGTTTAGATAACTCAAATTACACTTAAAATTCTCTTGATCTGCATGGTTCATCTACCTACTGAGCAATCGGGGGAGCTATAATCCTTTTATTGAACAAATTTGAATGAAGTGTATAATGCATTTAGGTAGAAATGTAAATATTCTAATAAACCCACAGGAAAAGCATGTGCTTTATTTTGAAAAGTCATATTGGCAAGGTTGTGACAACTTTACTGGTTACCTGTAATGGGTATTCCAACTCAGTGGTACTGTTTTCGACATGGCTCCATCATGATGCATAAGATATGTTTAATATTTTACAGTAAGAACTTCTCTCACCACTTCATAATTTCCACAAAAGCTTTCTCACTCAGTCTTAGGAAATGTTTAATGGGGCGTTACCTCTAAACTTAGAACCTAGGCAGCAGTTCACTGTCCTCTAACCTCATGAACAGCTTTTCATTGGCTCTCTGTCGATCAGAGAAATGCAGAATCCCTAAATCAGAACCTTTTTACTTACCGGGGGATTTGAATGCAGGAGTGGGTACGAACCATGAGGCAAGGCCCTCCTGCCTCGAGTGTTATGGCCTGGGGAAGATAAATGAGAACAGACAGAGACTACTTGAGCTTTGCTGCTACCACATGCTTTGTGTAACTAACATCTTCTTTCAGAACAAACCATTCCACAAGATATCTTAGAGACATCCAAGATCAGGGCATTGGCACCAGCTGGATCTGATCATTGCCAGACATGACTCTCTGAACAGCATTCTCAACACACACAGCTACCACAGCACTCACTGTGATACAGATCATTCCCCAGTGTGCACCAGGTTCAGGATGCAACTTTGAAAATTATTTTATTCAAAGCAGAAATTATGTCTTTGCATCAACATCAGCCATACTGTCTACCCAGATTAAAAACCAACAGTTCCTTGACTCAATTGAACAGGTGCTCTCCAGCGTTCTCACATAGAGTGCAGGAGCAAAACCATGTACAATATGGTACTCACAACTTATGGGAAGCTAGCAGAAAAATGCTGACTGGTTTGAGGCTAACGTCACCATGATGGATAAAAGCAATATCACTGTGATGAAACCTGTCATTGAAACTAAGCAGTCTGCTCTCATTAATTACAAGATAGAGTTGAGCGAGAAGACTCTGAATGCACTAAGAGTTGCTTGAAGTAAAGTCTAACAGACGGCTAGAGAGTGCATCAATAACTACTGGTTACAACTTTGCCAGAATGTCCAGGTGTCCTTCAATAGGGAATGCTAAAATCAAAAGGCAACAGGCCCATCAGCAAAGAAAATGGCTCCATCGAAAACCAAGGCAGGAGAGGTCATCACTGACTGCAATAAACAGTTGGAGAGATGGGTGGAACATGACCTTGAAATATACTGTAGTGAGGACACTGTTACTGAGGATGCTGTGGACACCATAGAAAGCCAGCCTGTTGTAGCAGAGCTGGATACTGAACCCACAGTGGAGGAGCTTAAAAAATTATTGACTCACTTGCCATTGGCAAACTCCAGGTGCTGATGCTATACCGTCTGAACTCATCAAGCACGGGAATCCGGTACTTCTGCAGCACCAGCACGAACTTCTCTATCTCTGTTGGAGGGAGGACAGTGCCCCAGGATATGCATGAAGCAAAGGCTATGATCCTGTATAAGAACAAGGGCAACCACAGCAATTGCAGCAACTATTGAGGCACCTCCTTTCTGAGCAGCAGGGGGAAAAGCATTTGTCCATGTTTCCCTCTCAGACTACAGATCCTTGGCTTAAAGAATCTACTCCGAATTCCAGTGTGGATTTAGACCTGGAAAATCTACAATTGGCATGATCTCCTCAGTCTGGCAGCTGCAAGAGAAATGCCGCAAACAAAGGAGACCACTATATATTACCTTCATCGATCTCACCAAGGCATTCGACCATGTGATTAGACAATCTCTATTTAAGCTGGTGGAGAAAATTGGCTGTTTGCCAAAGCTGCTCAATGTGATCTCCTCTGTGATCAGCAGATTCTAAGTGAAGAGGGCTCAGGAGAATCCCTGGTAAATGGAGAGGGCTCAGGAGAATCCCTGGCAAACAGCGAGGGCTCATGAGAAGCCCAGGCAATCCAAGAAGGCAGCAGAAGGTTGGTGACTCTGTGCTGCGGACCTTTGAGGCAGAACTACCCCTTTGGAGCAGTGGTGTTCTGCTCAGCGAGGCTGAAGAGCTGAAGTTGTGCTGGTGAAGTTGTGCATACCCGGGTATCCAGGGGAAGGGAATCACAGGAGACAAGATTGATACCCTGCGGTATGGGCCATTGCTGATGCCGTCCGAGTTGGAGTGACGTTTGAAGAGATTTCCCAGGTTAGATCCTTGAAGGTAAAGATGGGAACCCCTCATGAGAGAAGCAGAGTTTCAATGAGATTGGTTGTCTCACAGTGTTTACTGACATCTGGGTGGGTTGTTGAGAAATCCATGGACTATGCCTTGGTCACATCAATCATTTATTGTGTGTGTGATGTGTTCGGCCACAGTTTGCTTGTTAATTCATACGTACCTCATATTTACCCTGAATGTTAGAACATAACTTAGATATGATAAATTGATTTATCTTGCTGGCCTTCTGTAGCAAATGTTAGTTTTGTTTGTTCAAAACACCTGGAATCTTGAGATTTTATTCTCTGAGCAAGTGTCTCAAATATCAAACTTTGTCTACTGTAAACAAAATGTTATTGGCCCCCCGGCCAGGTCTTACCAAAAATTTGGGGATCTGGTCAAGGATCATAACACTTCACATATCTAGACTCTACAATCACCAGCAATCCGTCACTTGATGCAGAAATCAACACATGCATCACAAAAGCTGCAACTGTTGTTTAAGTTGAGTGAGAGAGTACTAGGACCACAGCAACCTGACTGAGAACATCAAACTGTGAGTCTATCAAGCCTGCATCCTCAGTGCACTTGGACAAGATATGCTAGGCAGGAGAAAAGGCTGAACAGTTTCCACCTTTGCTGTCTCAGACATATCCTCGGCATCTCTTGGCAAGATAAGGTCACCAACTCAGAGGTCTTGGAAGATGCTAATTCTATCAACATTAACTCGTTGCTAAGCCAAAGACATCTGCACTGGCTCAGCCACGTTCATTGGATGGATGATTGCTATATACCCAAAGATGTTCTGTACCCTGAATTGGCCACTGGGATAAGGCCTACCCCCCACTACAAGGACACCTGCAAGCAAGATTTGAAGGTGGCAGGCATTGACATGACAACTGGGAGCTGGTCGCTGGTGGTGGTGACTTCTGGAGCTGACTGTTTGGAAGGGCATTGGAATAGATGAACAGAAACGGAAAAGAGAAAACAGAGTCCTGCGAACCATGCACCCTCACAGCCCTCTCTGCAGCAAATGGGCAGAGACCGGCATGCCAGAATGGGCCTCCTGAGCCACACCAGGTGATGTTTAACACAGAGTTGACCACCACGGCACAAACCATTGATGGAAGGCTGCCACATGTCTGTCGATCAGGGAAATGCTCTGTCAACACAAGTTTAAATGAAAAAGGAAGCAATCACTCCATAAGAGCTTCAGCGCAGCCTGTGAAATTCTTCTGTTGTCGTATGGAAGCACATTAGTCTTACAAGTAACCATAACCCCTTGTGCTCATTTCATAAAAATACCCAATTCTCAGGACAATATTGCACATTTGTCTTTTGAAACATGAGGAGTTGGAATTACTGAGTACAGTTCTGACCTGGCAACCTATGCAACAATGTAGAGGTACTCTTAAGGATCCCAGGAGTGAAGCTGACTCAGCTGATGGTGATAGTTGGGAGTCATCAGGCTGCAGAACTCCAGTGAAGTGCACTGTAGTTGTTTCCATCTTATTCTGCACAAGAGGGATGATGTGGATTTTGGCAGAATTCTTGTTTGGCTATTAGAGGATATTAAAGCTTTGCAAGAAGAACTGACAAATGATGGCCACACATTCAGGGAATAGAGCCAACAACCTGGATAACAAAGAAGGCGCAAAATGGCACATTTCACAAAGAAGTAAGTTTGTGTTACATGCATCTTTTTCTAGGTCACGATCAAACCCTCAAGTTTTTAAGGTTCTGCCATAATGCAACTAATTTCCCAGAGAGCAAACAAACACAAAGAATTGTATAAGCAATATAGTTGTATGCTGGGTGGTAAATTGACATCAATAGACTTTAACTACCATTAAACAGCTAATGCATGTTATGCACTAATCACTACTTAACTTATGTACGGTCTGTTATAACTTAATGAGATCTTCATTGAAACCATTATACTCAGCACTCAGGACAATAGCCTTATTTTCAGTTGTCAATGTAAACTATCACTCAGGCATAAGAGGGGAAAATATTGCCAAAGGTAAAGTTACAGTATGGACCATATTTTAGCAAGAATGAAATGTACTGGGGAATCAATACATTAAGGTAAAATATTTTTTGAAGCACCAAGAGAGAAAAAGACTAGCTGTTAAATAAGACTTTTCATATATCCAGGGCATCTTAAAGTGCTTGATAAGCAAATAGGGAGAGTTTGATAGTAGGTAGGTAAATGTGGGAGCTAATTTGTGCAAACCAAGGTCTCACAAAATGTAAATGAGAAAAAATGACCAGATTTTAATGTTGTTGGTTAGGGGATAAATGCTGATCAGGACACTGGAAATACTCCCCTGCAGTTCTTCAGTGTTCTGGGATCTTTTACTGTGCTAAATAGGATAGATTTCGAACAGATCTAGCAGCTCAAGACTGGACATCCATGAGGTGCTGTGGGCCATCAGCAGCAGCAGAATTGTACTCAAACACAATCTGTAACCTCATGGCCCGGCATATCCCCACTCTACCATTACCATCAAGCCAGGGGATCAACCCTGCTTCAATGAAGAGTGCAGGAGGGCTTGCCAGGAGCAGCACCAGGCATACCTAAAAATGAGGTGTCAACCTGGTGAAGCTACATCACAGGATTACTTGCGTGCCAAAAAGCTAAACCTCAGAGGTGAGGTGAGAGTGACTGCCCTTCACACCAAGGCAGTATTTAACCGAGTGTGGCATCAAGGAGCCCCAACAAAACTGGGGGAAAGCCCTCCACTGGTTGGAGTCATGCTTAGCACAAAGGAAGATGTGGTTGTTGGATGTCGATCACCTTAGTTCCAGGACATCACTGCAGGAGTTCCTCAGGGTAGTGTCCTCAGCCCAACCATCTTCAGCTGCTTCATCAATGACCTTCCTTCCATCATAAAGTCAGAAATGGTGATGTTCACTGATGATTGCACAATGTTCAGCACCATTCACAACCCAGGTACTGAAGCAGTCCATGTCCAAAAGCAGCAAAACCTGGACAATATTCAGATTTGGGCTGACAAGTGGCAAGTAACATTCATGCCGTGCAAGTGCCAGGTAATGATCATCTCCAACAAGAGAGAATCTAAACATCACCCCTTGACATCCAATAGCATTACCATCAATGAATCCCCCACTATCAACATCCTGAGGATTACCATTGACCAGAAACTGAACTGGACTAGCCATTTAAATACTGTGGCTACAAAAGCAGGTCAGATGCTAGGAATCCTGTGGCGGGTAACTCACCTTCTGGCTCCACAAAGCCTGTCCACCATCTACAAGGTACAGGTCAGTAGCGTGATGGAATACTCTCCACTTGCCTGGATGAGTGCAGCTCCAGCAACACTCAAGAAGCTCGACACCATCCAGGACAAATCAGTCCACTTGACTGATACCACATCCACAAACATTCACTCCCTCCACCACCGATGCACAGTAACAGCAGTGTGTACCATCTACATGATACACTGCAGGAATTCACCAAGGCTGCTTAGGCAGCACCTTCCAAACCCATGACCACTGCCATCTAGAAGGTCAAGGGCAGCAAATACATGGGTACATCACCACCTGGAAGTTCCCCTCCAAGCCGCTTACTGTCCTGACTTGAAAATATATCTCCGTTCCTTCACTGTCGCTGGGTCAAAATCCTGGAACTCCCTTCCTAACAGCACAGTGGGTGTACCTACACCACATGGACTGCAGCGGTTCAAGAAGGCAGCTCACCACCACCTTCCCAAGGGTAATTACAAAAGGGCAGTAAAGCTGGTCTAGCCAGCAATGCCCTCATCCTGTGAATGAATAAATAAAAGAAATAAAAACAGAAAATGCTGGAAATATTCAACAGGTCAGGCAACATCTGTGGAGAGAGAAAAAGAGTTAATGGGTTTGATTTTACATGCCCCTGCTGGGCGTGTTTCTGGGGGGGCGGGTCACATAAAATAGGGTGAGTGCCCACCCTGCCACCTTCAAGCCCACCCCCGAGCTCACCCCCATAAAATGGTAGTTGGATGAATGCCAAAATCAGCACCCACCTACTGAAATAAATAACAAGGGGTCAATTGAGCTTGTTAAGTAGCCAACTGACTTCAATAATACACTGCTCATGCTGTAATCTGATTGGCATGGTGAATGGGCAAGCCATTTTTTGCTAAAACTTTTTGAAAGGGCAACAAGAAAGGGGGGGTAATATCTTCAGGGGGCTTCCCCTTGATGTGTCTCACCTGTCTGCTCTGTAAAAGCCACATCCCCACAATCTCCTTCCAAAGCAACCAAAACCCTCCACGCCCAATACCACGGGCTTACCTTGCTCCAGTATCCATTTGGCCTTCTTTTTGCCCTGGTTGCAGTCCCGGCAATGCGCTTTTCGCCGGGGCAGCTGGAGCTGCTGGCCGATCGGGTTGGCCAGCAGCAGCCCCCGAGGGCGGCTCTCTCTCTCCACCCCCCCCCCCCCCCCCCCCCCCCCCCACCCACCACCCCCCCACACCACAGTGCGGGGCTCAAGTTCCACAGGCCGCCTATCTAGCCCACCCGCAATGCCGACTTTTCTTCGGAGGGAGACGGGGGAGTGGGGGTGGGGGGGTGGGGGGCATGGTGGGGGGTGGCGTTGTGGTGGTGCCTGCAGTATGCAATGTTTCAGGTCAATGACATTCACCAGAGCTGCAATAACTTACAATGTGTTTTTGAATTTTTAAATCACTCATGGGATGTAGGCTTCACTGGCTGGGTCAGCATTTATTGCCCATCCCTAGTTGCCCTTGAGAAGGTGGCGTTGAGCTGCCTTCTTGAACTGTTGCAGTCCATGCGGTGTTGGTACACCAACAGTGCTGTTAGGAAGGGAGTTCCAGGATTTTGACCCAGCGACAATGAATGAATGGCGGTTTATTTCCAAGTCAGGATGGTGAGTGACTTGGAGGGGAACTTCCAGGTGTCGGTGTTCCCATCTATCTGCTGTCCTTGTCAGTCTAGATAGTATTGGTCGTGGGTTTGGAAGGTGCTGTCAAAGGAGGGTTGGTGAATTGCCGCAGTACATCTCGTAGGTGGTACACACACTGCTGCTACAGTGCGTCTGTGGTGGAGGGAGTGAATGTTTGTGGATGTGGGGCCAATCAAACAGGCTGTTTTTTCCTTGATGGTGTCAAGCTTCTTGAGTGTTGTGGAGCTGCACTCATCCAGGCAAGTGGGGAGTATTCCATCACACTCCTGACTTGTGCCTTGTAGATGGTGGACAGGCTTTGGGGAGTCAGGAGGTGAGTTACTCTTTGCACTATTCCAAGCCTCTGACCTACTCTTGTAGCCATAGTATTTACATAGCTAGTCCAGTTCAGTTTCTCGTCAATGGTAACCCCCAGGATGTTGATAGTGGAGGATTCATTGATTGTAATGCCATTGAATGTCAAGGGGCGATGGTCAGATTCTCTCTTGTTGGAGATGGTCATTGCCTGACACTTGTGTGGTGCAAATGTTACTTGCCACTTGTCAGCCCAAGACTGAATATTGTTCAGGTCTTGCTACATTTGGACATGGACTGCTTCAGTAACTGAATGGTCGCGAATGGTGCTGAACATTGTGCAATTATCAGTGAACATCCCCACTTCTGACCTTATGATGGAAGGAGGTAATTGATGAAGCGGCTGAAGATGGTTGGGCTGAGGGCACTACCCTGAGGAACTCCTGCAGTGATGTCCTGGAACTGAGATGACTGACCTCCAACAAACACAACCATCTTCCTTTGTGCTAGGTATGATTCCAACCAATGGAGCGTTTTCTCCCTGATTCCCATTGACTCCAGCTTTACTGGAGCTCCTTGATGCTACACTCCGTCAAATGCTGCTTTGTTGTCAAGGGCAGTCACTCTCACCTCACCTTGGGAGTTCAGCTCTTTTGTCCATGTATAGCCAAGGCTGTAATGAGGTTAGGAGCTGAGTGGCCCTGGCAGAACCCAAACTGGGCATCAGTGAGCAGGTTATTGCTAAGCAAGTGCCACTTGAAAGCACTGTTGATGACCCCTTCCATTACTTTATTGAGGGTACAGAGTAGACTGATGGGGCGGTAATTGGCTGGGTTGGGTTTGACCTGTTTTTTTGTGTAAAGGACACATCTGGACAATTTTCCACATAGCTTGGGAGATGCCAGTGTTGTAGCTGTACTGGAACAGCTTGGCTAGGGGCGCGGCAAGTTCTAGAGCACAAGTCTTCAGTACTATTGCCGGAATATTAGCCCACAGCCTTGGCACTATCCAGTGCCTTTAGCCATTTCTTGATATCACATGGAGTGAATTGAATTGGCTGAAGACTGGCATCTGTAATGCTGGGGACCTCTGGAGGGTGCTGAGATGTACCATCCACTTGGCACTTTTGGCTGAAGTTTGTAGGAAATGCTTCAGCCTTATCTCTTGCACTGATGCACTGGGCTCCTCCATCAATGAGGATGGGGATATTTGTGGAGCCTCCTCCCCCAGTGAGTTGTTTAATTGTCCACCACTATTCACAATTGGATGAGGCAGGGCTGCAGAGCTTAGATCTGATCTGTTGGTTGTGGGATCGCTTAGTCCTGTCTATCACTTGCTGCTTATGCTGTTTGGCATGCAAGTGTTATAGCTTATCAGTTTTACACCTCATTTTTAGATATGCCTAGTACTGCTCCTGGCATACCCTCCTGCACTCTTCATTAAAACAGTGTTGATCCCCTGGCTTGATGGTAATGGTAGAGAGGGGGATATGCTGGGCCATGAGGTTACAGATTGTGTTTGAGTACAATTCTGCTGCTGCTGATGGCCCACAGTGTCTCATGGATGCCCAGTCTTGAGTTGCCAAATCTGTTCGAAGTCTATCCCATTTAGCATGGTGGTTGTGCCACACAACACGATGGAGGGTATCCTCAATGTGAAGGCAGGACTTCATCTCCATGATGACTGTGCGGTGGTCACTCCTACCTATACTGTCATGGACAGATGCATCTATGGCAGGCAGGTTGGTGAGGATGAGGTCAAGTATGTTTTTCCTTCTGGTTGGTTATCTCACCACCTGCCACACACTCAGTCTAGCAACTATGTCCTTTTGGACTTACCCAGCCTGGTCAGTCGTGGTGCTACCATGCCACTCTTGGTGATCTACATGGAAGTCCCCCACTCAGAGCACATTCTGCACCCTTGCCACCCTCAGTGCTTCCTCCAAGTGGTGTTCAAAATGGAGGAGCACTGATTCATCATCTGAGACAGGGTGGTACATTGTAATCAGCAAGAGGTTTCCGAGCCCAGTTTTGACCTGATGCTAGGAGTCTCCCAGGGCAACTCCAAGTCCAACCCAACTGTACGCCACTGTGCCACCACCTCTTCTGGCAGCTCAGTGTTGGTGGTGTCTGGGACATTATCTGTAAGGTATGATTCTGTGAGGATGACTATGTCAGGCTGTTGTTTGACTAGTCTGTGGGACAGGTCTCCCAATTTTGGCACAAACCCCCAGATGTTACTGAGTAGGCCTTTGCCGTTGTCATTTCATTTCTGTTGCCTGGATCAATGCCAGGTGGTCCATCCGGTTTCATTCCTTTTTTGTGACTTTGTAATGGCTTATTACCTCTGAGTGGCTTGCTAGGCCATTTCATGTGGGTCCAGGGTCACATATCAGCCAGGTAAGAGTGACAGATTTCCTTCCCTAAAGGGTATTAGTGAACCAGATGGATTTTACAACAATTGAGAATTGTTCCATTGGGCTTTAATTACAGATTTTTATTGAATTCAAATTCCAAAATCTGCCATGGTGGGATTCAAGTCGAGGTCCCCAGTGCGTTACCCTGGGTCTCTGGATTATTAGTCCAGTGATGATACCACTACTCCATCACCTCCCCAATGCAATACATGTTAAACAAGTGAAAGGAGGTAAGGTTGGAAAAAGAACAAAAGGGAACTTATGTGGTAGGGTGGAAGACAGAAGAGATGAAATGACAAAAGGGCTGGTGGTACAAGGCCAAAGGGACTGGTAATGGGACAATAAGGCAACAAAGGATATGTCTAGTGGAAGTGTGAATGATAGAAGGATAAACAGCTGCTGTCCGAAAGGAAAAACAAGACAATAAAACCAAAACCTGCAAAAAGAAAGGAAACAAAATGGGGGCAGAGTTTGCAGGCTGAAATTATTGAACTAAGTGTTGAGTCCGAAGCATGTGAAGTGCCTCACTGAAGGATGAGCGGCTGTTCCTTGAGCTTGCATTGAGCTTCACTGCAACACTGTAGGAGGCCGAGGACAGAGAGGTCAAAGCGGGAAAGTTAAAATGACAAGCAACTGGAAGCTCGGGGTCACACTTATGGACTGAACGAAGCTGTTCCACAAAGCCGCCACCCAGTCTGTGTTTGGTCTCCGCAGTGCAGACCAGACTGCAGTCTGAGCGATGAATACAATATGTCAAATTGGAAGAAGCACATGCAAATCTCTGTTTCAGCTGTAATTAGTGTTTGAGGCTTCAGGTGATGAGTAGGGGGGGGTGGGGGAGAGAAATTAGCACGGGGACCCCTAAATAGGAAGAGCCAGATTGTTCAAAGTTCAGGATCGTATCATGGAAACATGAAAAATGTGTGTTGACTATCGTGGTTTTGATTTTTAGGAATTTTCTGAGCTAGCACAGGTGATGGATGAAGTATGACTGATTCACAGACTGGCTGCCCTTGATGGATAATACAACGCAAAATTCAATTGGAAAAATAACTGGCAGTGGTCAAGTAACTTAGCCAATTGGTTCAGTGAACAATATGAGCCGGTTCTTCTCATTTAAACTCAAATATTGTCAGCCAGGTAATTGATGAGATGTTGATAGCCTTGCGACTAGAATGCTGAGATACCATTATTAATGGAGAAATCTTATATAGGTGCTTTTTATTGTGCTGGCACACACACACACACACACACACACACACATGATTGGCTAACTAGATTCACCATTATCGTCTTCTTGCTAGAGCAAGCTTCTGCCAAATGAATGATTTCAATAGTTTACACTTCCCTGCACCTTTAATGTAACTTCAACACAGTGTAAATCCATTTGTGTTTAGCACTCCAGTGTGGCAATTAAAATGGCAACAGGGATTCCCAGCTTGTGTTCAGTTCAAGGCATCACACTTAAGGAAGGATGTCAAGATCTCATAGAGAGTGCATGAGGGATTTACTAAAATTGTACCAGGAATGAGGAGAGACTGGAGAAGATGGAGTTGCCCTCCTTGGAGCAGAGAAGGCTAAGAGGAAGTTTGATAGAGGTGTTCAAAATCATGCATGGTTTTGGCTGTGTAAGTAAGGGGAAACTTTCCAGAGGCAGAAAGGTCGATAACCAGAGCACACAAATTTAAAGATAAAAACAGAAAAACTGCGGATGCTGGAAATCCAAAACAAAAACAGAATTACCTGGAAAAACTCAGCAGGTCTGGCAGCATCGGCGGAGAAGAAAAGAGTTGACGTTTCGACCCGTTTTGAAGGGTCATGAGGACTCGAAACGTCAACTCTTTTCTTCTCCGCCGATGCTGCCAGACCTGCTGAGTTTTTCCAGGTAATT
Organism: Carcharodon carcharias; assembly: GCF_017639515.1. NCBI lineage: Eukaryota > Metazoa > Chordata > Chondrichthyes > Lamniformes > Lamnidae > Carcharodon > Carcharodon carcharias. The sequence continues at coordinate 190,238,256 of NC_054471.1, read as the reverse complement.
CTGTTTTTGCACACAAATTTAAGGTGATTGGCAAAAGATCCAGACGTGACAAAGCTTAGATTCACATGAAGAATAGAAAAAAATTCCAAGACCAAATTTCTTCTTAATGCATGAAATACTGACTGTCAATGTCTGATTAATTTGAAGTGTAGGCATATAGTTATGGGTAGCAAAATGATGACATATGGTCAGATTAGTTCTCGACAAAGGACTTGATGTTGGAACAAGTTGGATAAGCTGGGTGACATTTTTTTATTCCTATATTCTCATTGATAAATGCCTTTTTCAAAGGATTCTTATCCAATTTATTCATTAGTCTTTTCTCTTTACTACCACAGCCTATCCATCATTATAAAGATTTTCAATAACACCACTTATCTTGGTTAACAATTGGTTTAATCTCATTTTTATACACAGTGAGTTGGTATGAACAGAAATGCATGACCTGAAAGAACTTTAGTGGCAGATTCAATAGTAATATTCGGAAGGGAACTGGGTAAATGCTTGAAAAAAGTCACAGTGCTCTGTGGAAAGAGCAGGATAGAGCAACTCATTGGATTGCTCTATGAAATGGATAGCACAGGCACAATAGACTGAATGACCTTCTTCTGTACTACATCATTCTATTATTTGACATTTTCCCTACAACTTCTTCCCTATTTAGAAGATTAATTGGCTATTAATCACCATGACGATAAACATTACTGCTAATTATTAATTCAAAGTGGAAAATCTGAACTGGCAGAAATTGCACCAACTATATATTTACTGGTCAAAATTAAGTGTTACCAGCAGTGTTAAATCTTCCCAGAAGTTGAACTGATTAGAAAATGCAAACTCCCTCGCAATTTCTTTATAAAATGATCAATCTGCCTAACCACTGGAACAATGAGTAACAATGACTCCCTTGAAAGATACTTAATTGCCATTGTGGAAAATATTTTAGAATTGGGTCATTAAAAAAGTCACGAAAAATGATCACAGAGCAACCCTAGAGAACGCTAATGACTATTTTGAAAATCTCGTTCCGGATATCTCAAGCCTGATAAAGTCCTGAGCAGTCACTGTGAAATCATTTCTTGTACATCAGGCTTAAAGCTTACAAAGGTTGGCGCAACTTCAAGTTGGAAGCTGCTCTAGTAATGAAATTAGTGTCAAAGAAGATCCAGCCAACATTGTCAATTAAGCTTCATGTGTAAGCTAACGTCTTTCTTTCTAAAACATGGGTTTTTTTTACATCACACCACTGGAAACTACTTTTGGATCTCATATACCGTTACCAGACTCAAAGTGTCGGAAACCAAACCAGAGCATGTGATCGTCTCTTCAGCTGTTTTACGGTAAATGTATAAGCCTCTCTCCAGCTATCATTACATTGTTCACTGTGCAAGGTAAACATACGAATGTATGTGCATACAAACATATGAAATAAGAGTGGAGTGGGCCCCTCAGGCCTGCTTTGCCATTCAATAAAGTCATGGCTGATCTAATTGGAAGTCCTACCCCACATTCCTGCCTATCCCGATAACCTTTCACCTCCATGCTTATCAAGGATCTATCTGGCTCTGCCTTAAAAATATGCGACAGGCAGAATTTTTCCGCTGGTGTGCGGGTTGGGGGGTGGGGGGGGGTGGGTGGGACTCACACGCCGCCACGTAAAATGACGCGTGTCCCACCATCACCCATGCGCCATCGCGATATTTCAGTCAGTGGGCACACGACAATGTCCATTGCGCGCCCGCCATTAATTAACGGGCCACTTAAGGCCCTTGGGGCTCGAATTGACGGGGATTTTGCGGCGCCCGTGCGATCTTTGGCTTGTCGCACAGGCGCAATGGGCAGGCAGCTAGCAGAAATTTACATGAAGCTTATCCACGAGCGGGAGAATAGGGCTCAGAGGGCCCACGATTCTACAGATTTAAAAGTTAGCGTTCAAAAGTTACTGAAACTTGCCTGTGTGAGCTGGAAAAGTTCAAAACGCATCCCAGCTGCTTGGACTGGACTCTTAACCTTCTGGTCAACACTTTGCAGTGAGGATTTATTTTGGGTCCTGTAGGTTTCCGGAAGCCTCTCTGAGCCTGGGAATGGGTGATCCCTCCACCAGCTGCAGCTCCTCTGAGGAGGAAGGGAGGGCTAGAAGGGGGAGGCGGCCGGCTGTGCACATTCAGCCTCCAGGACGTCCTTTGGGAGGAGAGGCGCAATCACAAGGGGCGCAGGGCCAAGAGGTAGCCCAAGATGGAAGGGGTCCCAGCAGACACCACTAGCTTGTGGCCAGGGTATACAGGCGGCGAAGCTGCTACCTCAATATGTCTGAGGTGCAGTGCCAAAGGGAGACAGTCAACACTATCTGTCAGATGATTGGGCCAGAGATCTCCGCTAACTGTGTGGGTCGACACCCCATGCCAGTGGCTCTAAAGGTCACAGCTGCCCTCAACCTCTATACCTCCGGCTTTATCCAGGGGTCGGTGAGTGATCTTTGTGGTGTCTCCCAATCAGCTGTCCACACTTGCGTCAAGCAGGTGACAGATGCTTTGTTCAGGTGTGCATTGACCTTCATTGACCACTGGGACGAGGCCAGCCAGACAAAGCAAGCCAGAGGCTTCACGGTGATTGCTGGCTCCCCCTTGTCCAGTGTGCCATCGACTGCACACATGTGGTGCCAGCAGGTGAGCCTGGTGCCTTCATCAACAGGAAGGGCTTCCACTCCATGAACGTGCAGATAGTGTGTGATCACAGGATGCTGATTCTACAAGTCTGTGCAAGGTACCCAGGCAGCTCCCACGATGCCTACATCCTCAGACACTCCCAGGTGCTGAGGCTCTTCAGTGCTCCAGCCCGGCTGGATGGATGGCTGCTGGGTGACAAGGGCTATCCCCTCAGAAGGTGGCTCATGTCACCTCTCCGCCATCCAAGAACAGAAGCTGAGCAGCGGTACAATAGAAGTCACAACTCCACAAGGGCCATGGTGGAGAGAACTATCGATCTTCTCAAAATGCATGATCGATGCCTGGACCACTCAGGGGGTGCACTGCGAAACCCCCCAGATCGTGTCTCGGTGATGGTGGTTGCATGCTGCGCTCTCCACAATCTGGCACTGGAAAGGGGGGACACAGTGGACGATGAAGATGTTGACACAGTGGTTGTGGCTGAACACAGTGAGTTCAGCAGTGAGTCCGAGGATGAGCACGCACAGGGAATTGCTGAGGGGGTAGACGCTGACCCGGGCATACTCCAGGGAGGCAGGGACACCCGAGAGGCTTTAATCCAAGGAACCATCAGCTAGCACAGCGCATATTGACCTCCAGCGCAAGCCTGGGCTGCAGCCTCCATACTGGAGACATTAGTGCCAAATCTATCAGGATAGGAGCATTGACGATGGGCCCAGTCAATAAATGTCAATGGCTCACAAATCACTCATAATGTCTCAGGAATCCATCCACCTGCCCAAGAAAAGAGGAACCTGCATCCATGTTAGACGATCCTAATTTAATGCTTTCACAAAGGTCTCTTAACATAACACAAATAAAATGTTTGCAAACACAATTTGTAGGGGGGCCAACAAAAAACCACCAGTGATTAACCCGGGGTGTGCCTAAGGTGCCTTAATTTTATGTTTGTGGGTGCTACGTCTTGGTGCTCCCCCCTCGCTGGGAGTGGCATCTGAGACAGCCTGCTGACTCTGCTGTCCTGTTGGCCTCGATGACCTTGGCGGTCGTCCTCTGGCCTGTGGAGCCTGTGCTGGCCCCGCCTGGGAGGGAGCTGCTGATTCCACAGCTGGCATCTCCCCAGTCATCGCAGCCTCATTGGGTGCCATGGTCACTGGCAGGGGTTGGAGGAGCTGCCTGCTTCATCTGGAGCGCCCTGAGAGGTGCCGGCAGAGATGACAGGCAGCTGCTCCACCGACGTGAGGTCCGTTTGGCCCTCCCTGCTCAACGTAGATGGATGGGCACCGAGGTAGAATACCTGGTATGCAAACCACCACCCACACCTGAGGTCAATGCCGCTGTGAGGGATTGCAGGTCCGAGTGCAACCCCAGAAACCCCTGATCCTGTCCCTGGAGCTGCCTCTCCAGGAGAGTCACCACCTTCTCCATGGAGGAAGCATGGCGCTCATGCATGAGGCTCAATGCATTGGCTACAGTCCACGTAGACTCCTCCACCATGGACACCAAGCCAAGCACAGCCCTGTATATCTCCACCAGATGGTTGGCTGCATCGCGGACGACTCCAGAGGCTCATCATCAGCCACAGTCTGATCTTGTGCCTGGTCCCCAGCAGTCCTCCGACTGCTGGCACCATGGGCACTCTCTGTCCCTGCCAGCTCCTCCAGCGACTGTGAAGTGTCCTCACCGCTGTGCCCTGGGACACTAGCCGAAGATCTGATGCCCACCAAGGTGCCGGTGTCTGAGCTGGTGCCTGCCTGGCAGAGATGGTGTGACGCTTCTGATGGTGCAACTTCATGGCCCTCAGGTGTCAAAGGTGGGGGGGCCCTGCTGCTCTGGGTCCCAGCCCTGCACCGCTGATGCTGGAAGGAAGAGTAAGGACATTCGATCAGTTAGCGTGTGGAAAATGTCAATGTACATGCCCGTCCCCCGGATCATCATGTGCTCCCATCATTCCACACGCAATAGGCAAGCCATGTTGGTAACGTCACTCACTCAACAATCAGCACTGCCTTGGCTGTTGGGAGACTACTGGTGATGTAAGTGCTGGCCACACATACCTGCCCGTGGAACCCCAGCCTCTTCGGCTCCCATGGACCTGGGCACATGGCGCCTCTCCAGGTGGAGGGCCTCCTGCCCGAAGTGGCTAAGCAGCACTACCTGGGCTGGCACATCACCAGTCCTCACCCGCTCGGTGGCGTTGTGAGAATTCTTCTCCTGGAAATGCGAAAAGAACATTGATACGTGACACATGTACCGTGAATCTCCTCGCAGCCAGTCTACCCCAAGCCCAGTTGGCAATTGCAGGGGTCCAGTGCATCCTTACTCCGCTGATGCCGAACACTCACACAAATATGCCAGGTTTACCCCCACCCCCCCCACCTTGGCTTATGTGCTGCCTTCATCACACTTGGGAGCACACAGTTTAACCTGCTGCAGCGAGGAGGCACAATGACGTGGAGCACAGAGGGCAGCAGATCGATCTGTGCCATGCCACCTTGAAGACCCCCTCCCACCATGTCATCACCCTGACTTTGATATGTCCTGGAGTTCGAGCACTGTGCCTGGGTGCAGATCCTCGGGTTGCCCCCCACCATAGCCATGTGGGTCTCAGTCCACCATATGCTGCGGGTGCAGAGCCCATCTCATCACCACCCTCTCAGGCTGACCAACACGTAGGGAATATCTGCTGGGCCACTCAGCTAAGGACACATGCCGTCAATGACTCATTGCACTCAGGCCAGTCAGACATGGGTGGGGCACCGGGGGTGGGGAGGGGGGAGAAGGTTACATGATGGGTGAAGTGAACGATGCCAACGTGCTACTCACCTTTCCTGTGTGCAGCAGGTCGTTGAAGCGTTTGCGGCACTGGGTCCGGGTACGCCGCACCACATCGGGGGAGCTCACAACCTCCGCCACCTCCTCCCACGCACGTTTGGTCAAGTTGGGTGGCCTCTTCCTCCCCTCCTGGGGGATGAACACCTCCCGCCGTTGCCGCCACCTCCTCGAGGAGGGCAGCGAGGCACTCGTCAGAAAACCTTGGCCCACAGTGACCACCCGCCCTACCCTCCTGCACGGTTAGCCTCGATGTGCCTTGGCCCCGATCTCTGGCCATGTAAAACAGCCCTGGAGCGGCTGCAGCTTAGCCTTTCAACAGGCCGCCGGGTCGCCTTTGGACCCGCTAGGCGATTGCCAATCCGCCAATGCCCACCCACTCCCGCCGTCCCCGGGAGCTGGCAAACACACTGGGTGGGCCTTAATTGGCCTGCCCGCGTAAAATGGTGACACGGTCCTGATCGCCAGTGGCAATCGGGTCCGTGAATGCCTAGGTCCGCCCCTGCATGGCCCACCCGACATGGGGAAAATTCCCCTCCAAAAGACCCTGCTTCCACTGCCTTTTGAGGGAGAGAGTTCCAAAGATTCACTACCCTCAGCGGGAAAAACATTCTCCTCATCTCTGCCTTAAATGAGTGACCCCTTATTTTTAAACAGTGACCCTTAGTTCTAGACTCTCCCACAAGAGGAAGCATCTAACGCTGTAGGTATGGAGTCACATGTAGTTCAGACCAGGTTAGGATGTCAGGTTTTCTTATCTAAAGGACATAAATGAAACAGATGGGCTTTTAAACAGTTGATGATGGTTTCAGGCTCATAATTACTGAGACAAGCTTTTAATTCCATACTTTATTAATTGAATTGTTAAACTTCACCAGCTGCTGTTGTAGTATTCAAACCTATGCCTCTAGAGGATAAGCCTAGGTATCTGGGTTATTAGCCCAGTGATATTACCACTAGACCGTCTCACTGAACTGTTTGACAAACTGACACACTGGCAATGTGCGATAATTTGTGGGATTTTAATTTACGATAAACGTGGGGAGCTCTGTGGTTTCATTTATTCAGCTATGCAGCTTAACTATAAACTCCTATTTGTTGGATTATTTGTTGGATTACTTACGGTAGTAGGACATAATTAATGGAAACGATTGTTTAACAGTAATCCATTCATTCTCAGGAAATGCTACCTTCTCAAAGTAAATGGGCCTAGAAATTCAGATGTGTCTATTACTGGATGCACAGTGAGAGAAGAGCACCACCCGTGTACCTGGATGGTGGGCATGAAGCGCCCCCAGATATTGGGCCTTGGGCCACATTTCTGTGAAGTAGGAGAGCTGAAGTGAATAAGAAGCAGCTCATCCAGCCAAGTGTTGCTGTAGTGAGGCAGAAGGTGACTAATCGGGGTACAGGCAAGGGAGTGATAGTTGGCTGAGAGACGGGTGGTAGGTAATTGGGAGGAAGTGATTGCTTGTCAGGACAGGTGGGGAGGTGGAGAGATTGAACCTGAAGCTGAGGGCGAGGCAGAGATTGGACATCAGGGTGGGGGAGGAAGAGACTAGACATTGGCCTGAGGCGGAAAGAGATTGGGCCTCGTACTGGGGTGGGAGGAAAAGGTTGGACGTCGGGTTGAAGTTTGGAGAGCTCAGACGCAGGATTGGAGGGATTGATGCAACTCTGAGTTGGGGGTGTATCCCACATTCTTTAATAGAATAGAAAGAGGTGCCCCTGCTCTCCCCAGCTTCACATTCAAATGAGTTTGGGGGGGGATTCCTGCTGCTTAGCACCGTGTTGTGCTGTAAGAGTTCAGCATGTGGTGAGTGGAGCTTTAGGGTGTAAACAAATCAAAACTGGGTCCTGCAACATATGTAAGATCCTAATTGACATAAATATTTTCCCTCTTTGAATGCTCTCAAAGAGCTGCTACCTTATCCAATGTGCTAGGTGCTGCACTATCAGATGGAAATATGCACATGTTTCTTCCCTGCCAAGTTCATAGCTCTTAAGGTCATTCAGCATCCAAAAAAGGAATGCCCCTTGTTTCATGATGTGTATATGCCAGCATACCATTGTGATGTAAAGGTGCTTGGCAGAGCAAGGGTTAGTGTGGGACTGGAGAACAGCACAGCCCATAGAACGACTTGCAGAGCCACGTGGTAATAGACTGAAAGTGTAGTCTCAAAATGCAACCAGCCTACCTGCATGACAGCAACACCATGCATGACAGTAACCTGGGATCTGTAAGTAGTTAAAGGTTAACAATAAATGGTTCATGTTTAACTATGCAAGTCTCAAGATCTCATCACTGAGACATCTGAAGAATCCATATTACACCACTCTTCAGCCAAATTTCTTGGCCATGGATTTCACACGTATTTTATGCATTTAGAATGTACGGCTGCTGTTATGGTATGTCAGGTGGTATTTGCCAGGCTGACCAATCCCAAAAGGGGACCTTGACCATGCTGTCATATGATTTTGCAATTTGTATTTATTATGAGAAGGTTTGTGCACTGAAGTCATAATTAGTGGGTCCACTACTGCCTTTAAAGATTTTAAAGATTAAATTAAAACACTTATTAAGAAAAGAAAACATAAACACACAAGATTACAGTTACACAGTTACATTTAGCTTTATAACAGTTCTCACAAGAATTCTACTTAATTAAATTTCCGACTACACATCCCTTTCAGGCAACATTCCGAATAGGTCCTTAATCTATAAAACACCCAGATATATTACCATTAGCACCCACTGTTGCTGTAAGGGAGGGATTCCGCAGCATCTTTCTCCCTCTCACTCAACAATAGAATTCCAAAGACTTGTAACAAAAACTTGATTACTGGAACAGCAAACCCCTCCAGGGTGGCTAGAGGTTTTTCCACAGGTCTACTTCACACCGTGCACCTTTCCAGGTTGCACACAATCACTCCCCACACAGCTTTCTATCTTTTTCAAAATATATTTCCCCCCCCCACCCCCACCTTTTGACCTGTAGGTCCCATTGTTTCAACCTGTCTTTAGAAGTTACTTTTCCCAGAATGTAAAAATATTTCAAGTTGTCATAATGGCCAGCACTTTTGGGAAAAATAAATGTAATAACTTTGCCTTATTTACCTTGACAGTTGTAAACATCTTATCACGTCCCTTTCAAAATCAACAACTTCTCAACTTATCTAAAAAATGCAAATTCCATTCACACTGTATCTGCTGAAACTTCATCCTAGCTTACCCATCTCCATTTCAAATGCCTGTTTTACACCTAAACCCTTTTGATGATTCAAACCTTGCAGTCTGACTGTCTGCGTTTAATCAAACTAGACATGCACACACAAACATACACATACAACACAGCCCCCACAAGCCCTGCTTTAAAGTATCCCAGAGTAATACTGGGGAAAGAAGATCTTTCCTTCATGCTGCACAGTATAAAACTTTAGCGATTTAACTGCTGAATGGTGTAAAAAAAAGGGAGATTTAGCAGATATTTTTTCTGCTATTACAAGAACTAAAATCCCAATTTAATCACTATTTCCACTGTAATTCAAACTCATATTACTTTTGATTGGCTCCTGAGACAAATTAAAAATAACACATTCAAATGTTTGGAGAAACCCACTTCTAGGTTCACTTCCAGAGAGTTCAATGCAGCTGGTAGCAAAGAAACATCAGGCAGCATCACGTGCAGTTCAGTGGTGGAGAGGGGGGGTTTCAGAAGGTTCTGGGGTCAGAGGGTTGGAGGGAAGCCTGAGGCAGGGGTGTCTGTAGCTTTCACTGAGAGGCTCTTGCTGGCTCCGCGAATGAGAGGTTGACACTTGGTGGGCCTTTTCCTTCTGTACAGCCACGACTGAATGGCGGAGCAGGCTCGATGGGCCGAATGGCCTAATTTCTGCTCCTATGTCTTATGGTCTTATGCACATCAGCTGCAGATTTGCTTCAGCAGCTATCCCATGGAGGCTGCAGTTAAAGTTCAGTCAAAGCCCCAGTGACACATCGGGACCCTCATTTTTATAAACTCGTGGGCCTGTTTAATTGTTGGGGGGTGGGGGGGGGGTGCGCACCGGCGACTCCCACACGCGCACGCCAAGCGAAATATCGTGAGTGCGCGACGATGTCGAGATGACATCATCCCGCACGATTTTACACCCAATCGGGTTGGGCGACACCCATCCACGGTACATAAAACTCTGCCCTTGAGGCCCCTGCTTCATTTAAGAGGTGAATGAGAAATGGTGCAAAGTGGTTGAGTTCTGAGCGGATACATAACTTGTTCATTTTTAATTGTGTATCCACTCGGTTTCTGAAGGGTGCTGGGTGTAGTTTTGAAAATCACCCTGCCGAGAAAGATGACAGCTAGGAGATTGTCAAGGCTTTGGCTTCATGGTTGGGATGTTGAATCCATTTCTAAGCAAATTTTGTCACATACCTTCTTTCTTTCTGCAAATAAATGATGGAAGCCATCTAAATGTACATATTTATAGGTGTATTATATTACACACAAGCACTTCCTTAATGTGTTAAAAATATTTTAAAGGTCTCAAAAATAAACTGGTAAAAACTTATGACAAAGGCACCATTGGTGTATCAAATAACACCCCTGTCAAGCTACACAGAACCAAAAAAATGCTTTTTTCTAAGCATGTGTGTGTGATTTAGAGATCCAGTTAGTAATCATAGTTTGTATTAGTTCCTTTGCATGTTGGAACTGAGATTTAAACATAGGTGAATAGAACTTGATTTTGCATGGCAAATAGAAAATATTTTCTATTGGAAAAATGAGCACTCCATGTGTCTCTGACACCTGCCGTGGAAATGACTAGAAATACAGCATCATATTTTACATATTGGCATTTAAACTACTTTGGCCAGCTGGAATAATGCCAATCCATTGTGAGCTGTGTCTCTGTGTGTCTTGTTTGCATTTCTTTCTCCGTGTCTATCTCGCACATCACACATCCACACTGTGGATCTCTATGATTTCTCTCTAGAATTCATGTCGGACCACAGCGCTGTGCTCTCACTCCCTTGCGTGTGTGTCTTCACTCGTGTCCATTTGCCATTGTCCTGCTGCCTGCTAAAAGTGAATTGTCTGCCTTACACACATTTAAGTCATAACCATGGATGCCTGCTCATTAACCCAATCACTGCTGATCTTTCAACATCATGAATGTAATCTTCAACTTCTGACCCAAACAGGAAATGAATCCTGGGAGACCAACCCAGGCTCGATGAGACACCTTGTGCAAGCATTGGTGGCATGGTGCTCAAATATTTTAGTGAAGCCAGGAGAAGGAATACTGCTCTTCCTGAACCCATAATAATAAAACATCAACATACTTAGGGACCATTGGTGGTGTGGCCAGCGTGGGGGTCATTTAAAGACTTTTGCTGCGTCACTCACTGTCTCGTGCAATTGGACAAAATGTGCTGAGCGTTTACTCCAGCCATTTATGCTTCAAAATTGCAATCAAGGTCCTACAACAACAGGCGTCAAAGAATTGGGACCCGAGCACATCACCACCTGGAGAAGAAACAGGACCAAGTCATCTTTTGGTCACCCATGCATTCCTCGATGACTGGATTTGAAGGAGTTCTGCAAGCAAGTAAGGTGCAAGCAGTGGGTGGTATTAGAATAAACATAATGTTTTCCTGGAGATTAAATGTTTTAAAAGGTACTATAACCCTATGGCTCATTGGCCTCTTTTAATAAGTATGACCTGTTTCTGAATATATTAAACAAAAATTACATGATGTGTCACAGCACATTTATATAAATGCCGATGCTAAAAGATACATAATTACTTGTCTAAAACCATGATTTAGTTGCACTGATTCCTTGTTTCGAACCGTTTTGATATTTTTGCACAGTAATAAGAAGCAGACTGGAAAGGCCAGGCAACAGATGGTCGCGCCAAAAATGTTTCCCGTCACTGTATGATGGGCCCCTTCAGGGCTTCGCCTCAATATAAATCATTGCCTAGTTGCCTGGCTATTAAAAGAACAATTCAGGCAACTGGAATCTGTCCAACCTTTGCTTGCGTAGGCAAATTGATGAGGAGGTTAGTCCAAGTCATAATCTAAGTTCTGAAAACACCAATCTGGACTTTGATTCAAAAATAACCTTGCTGCTTTAATTTTGCTCTTATCCACTGATGTCTTCTTTTTGGCAATCTCCTTGACATTGTTTACAAACATGAAAGACAGTATAGCCTTTGATAAATGCTTTAACCATGTAATCTGGTATTTGATCCCTCAGTGACGTTCATAAGTAGAATTCCTGTGGCTAAACAATTAAATGTCAAACTTTAATCAAGTGTCTTGAGAAATAAGCAAAGGCCATGTCGTTCTCCGTGTCTTACTTTGAAACTCAGACCTGCTAAGAACAGTGCAGGCAAGTAGACCCAAGTTATACTGCTGGCTCCCCATCATTATCTGCCCAAAGAAAGCAGAGATCTATGCATGTGGGCAATTATGCATGAACAAGAATTTGTTGACAGCACCTGAGCTCCAGCTAGATTTTAATATCAGGAGAAGCTAATGGCTCAGACAGTTGCCAACTAAAAAGAAAAAGGACTTAAAGTTTACTTAAAAGAAAACATCTCCATTTCATAAATCCAATCAATACAAACTGGTAATAAAATGAAACCATCAAATTTTTAAAATTTAGTCATCATGTTATTAATTTAACACGTTACTTACAAATTGGAAAAATTGTGCATGGTTTTCATGCTACTACAGTATTGTGTAGCATCTTACCAGAGGGCACTTTGATGACTTAGTTGTGGTTGTTTGTTCAGCAGTTGAACACATTCCATAACTGATGTGGACACAGCATTGCTGGGCAGCATTGTCCTGGGGTTAGGCAGCTCTTTTTTCTGGTACTTTTGAGTTGGAATGCACATCCTCTTTATCTGGGGGTGAATGGTCATGTATTTTCATTGACACCAGCAAGTTTTTCCTTCTGAAGGGATACTTTGAGAGCTTTTTAGAGGACATTTGTGATATGGCCAGGAGCTCAGGCCTACTGATGTTTTTCCAGGAGGGCTGTAACTATTAGTGGATGCTGTGGAATTTTTAAACGTCTGCATAAAGATCTTTTTCTTAAGCGCAGGCACAGGACCCATTCTACCTGATGAATGTCTTCTCCAAAACTTAGATGAGCAGCAAAGCAGGGTTATTGGAGCCCTATAGTGGTAAATCACATTAAAAAGACATCTGGTGTTGTCCACTGACCGATGCCCCCAGGCAAAACAATCTATTTGATCTTGGTGATTCCATTAAGAGTTAGCAAAGCTCGGATTTTGGTATATATTTTCTGGCTATTATTGAGCAGACATATGAGTCCGTAGCTCTGGTGAATGTTAGCGATTTCCTCAGTGATAGATGGGAATGATCCAGTTGTATAAATGTTCAGGGTGGTTGTGGCATTAAGAACCATTGACAGTACACTGCCTGAGGTGGAGATAGACTGTAAGTAGCACGAGAGCATAACACAGTAATTTTGTAAAGTGCAGCCTTTGTAAGCATTAAAGCATTTCCCCTGGGGACTGGAGTGTCTCTCTCTCTCTCTACCTGTATGATCTGGTGCTGAGCCTTATCAGGTGGGTGTTGTGCGCTGGTGATTCTTCACTACCACCCTCACATTGCTGTGTCTCTCTTCCGGTACTTCACCCAAAAATTAGAGACAAATGGGGAAAAATTTGTTTGCATGGCATGTGCCACTATGCAGTCTGATGTTGATTCCTACGGGACGGGCAGCGCTGAGGCCACAAACTATACAGTTCATGTGGTATTTTCCATAGATATAATTGCGCGATGTTGGCTACAGAAATTATAACGCACGGATCTTCCTTAATCCCTGCTCCCACCCCTCTTCCCCATCGAATCAACTCAAGTTACTTAGCACTGTCAGAAGCAAGCTTTTCCCATCCATTGTGCCCTGTCCAAAATGGTAAGTTGCAGTCTCATTATAAATGGCACAATTGCAACTGAGAAGCTAATTGGTAACAATGAACATTGTAGAAATAATCGATTCAGAATTAATGGTTCATGTTTTGACATGTTTAATGGTGGGTGAGTATAGCACTCTGGGTTAGAAACTCACCCGCTGCTCCAGAAAGGAAACTAGGATATTTTAACTCCTCGTCCTCATTTAAATCCCATCTCCCAATTTCCAACCTGTAACAGGTAGAAGTCGATGGGAAGTGGCAAAAAACAGCACAGCCTGAAGGCTGTCCCCTGACTTATTTCTAATTCTTTCATGGGATGTGGGCATCGCTGGCTGGGCTAGCATTTATTGCTCATCCCTAAGTGCCCTTGAGAGGGTGGTGCTGAGCTGCCTTCTTGAACTGCTGCAGTCCCTGTGGTGCAGGTACACCCACAGTGCCGTTAAGGAGGGAGTTCCAGGATTTTGACCCAGCGACAGCGATATATTTCCAAGTCAGGATGGTGAGTGGCTTGGAGGAGAACTTCCAGGTGGTCGTGTTCCCTTCTATCTGCTGCCCTGGTCCTTCTAGATGGCTGAGATTGCGGGTTTGGAAGGCGCTGTCTAAGGAGCTTTGGTGAGTTCATGCACTGCAAGATATACAGTTCATGTGGTACTTTCCATAAATATAATTGTGAAATGTTGGCTACAGGAAGATATAGATGGGCTCGTAAGAAGTGCAGGGAAGTGGCAAATGGAATTTAATCCTGAGAAGTGTGAGGTGATACATTTTGGAAGGACTAACATGACAAGGGAATATACAATGAATGGTTGGAGCCTAGGAAGTACAGAGGATAAGAGGGACCTTGGTGTACATATCCATAGACCCATGAAGGCAGCAGCAGTAGTAGATAAGGTGGTTAAGAAGGCAAATGGGATACTTGCCATTATTAGCCGAGGCATAGAATATAAGAGCAGTGAGGTTATATTGGAGCTGTATAAAATACTGGTTAGGCCACAGCTGAAGTACTATGTGTAGTTCTGGTCGCCACACTATAGGAAGGATGTGATTGCACTGGAGAGGGTACAGAGGAGATTCACAAGGATGTTGCCTGAGCTGGAGTGTTTCAGCTATGAAGAGAGACTGGATAGGCTAGGGTTGTTAACCTTAGAGCAGAGAAGGCTGAGGGGGGACCTGATAGAGGTATCCAAAATTATGAGAGGCATAGACAGGGTAGATAGGAAGAAACTTTTCCCCTGGGCAGAGGTGTCAATAACAATGGGGCATGGATTTAAGGTAAGGGGCAGGAGGTTTAGAGGGAATTCGAGGAAAAATATTTTCACCCAGAGGGTGATTGAAATCTAGAACACACTGCCTGTGGGGGTGGTAGAGGCAGGAACCCTCACAACATTTAAGAAGTATCTAGATGAGCACTTGAAATGCCATAGCATATAGGGCTATGGGCCAAGTACTAGAAAATGGGATTAGAATAAATGGGTACTTGATGGCTGGCACGAACAGGATGGGCCAAAGGGCTTGTTTCTGTGCTGTATAACTCTATGATTTTATGTAGGTGATACACAATGCTGCCACTGTGCATTGGTGGTGGAGGGATTGAATGTTGAAGGTGATGGATGAGGTGCCAATCAAGCAGGCTGCTTTGTCCTGTATGGTGTACAGCTTCTTGATTGTTGTTGGATCTGCACTCACCGAGGCAAGTGGAGAATATTCCATCACACTTCTGAATTGTGCCTTGTAGATGGTGAACAGCTTAGGTGAATCAGGGGGTGAATTACTCTCTGCAGAATTCCCAGCTTCTGACCTGCTCTAGTAACCACAGTGTTTATATATCTAATCCAGTTCAGTTTCTTGTCAATGGTAACAATGGTAAGGATGTTGATAGTGGGAGATTCAGTGATGGTAATGCCATTGAACATCAAGGGGCGATGGTTGTATTCTCTCTTGTTGGAGATGGTCATTGCCTGGCACTTGTGTGGCACGAATATTACTTGTCATTTGTCAGCCCAAGCCTGGATATTGTCCAGCTCTTGCCGCATATGGGCACAGATTGCTTCAGTATCTGAGGAGTCACCAATGGTGCTGAACATTTTGCAATCATCAGGGAACATCCCCACTTCTGACCTTATGATGGAAGGAAGGTCATTGGTGAAGCAGCTGAAGATGTTTGGGCCGAGGACACTACCCCGAGGAGTTCATGCAGTGATGTCCAGGGACTGAGATGATTGACCTAAAACAATTACAACTACCTTCCTTTGTGCTAGGTATGACTTCATCCAGCGGAGAGTTTTCGCCCTGATTCCTATTGAAACCAGTTTTGCTAGGGCACCTTGATGCCACACTTGGTCAAATGCTGCCTTGATGCCAAGGGCAGTCACTCATGCCTGAGTATTGTTAGCATTAATAATACCGTTGACAACACTTTCCATCGCTTTCCTGATTAACAAGAGTGATCTGGTGGTAATTGGCCACGTTGGATTTGTCCTGCGTTTTGTGGACAGGACATACCTGGGCAGTTTTCCATGTTGCTGGATAGATATTATGGCTTTACTGGAATAGCTTGGCCAAGGACGCAGCTAGTTCTGGAGCACAAGTCTTCAGTATAATGCTGGAACGTTATCAGAGCCCATAACCTGTGCAGTATCTGCAGGTAGTGGGATAGGGAGGGAAGGGTGAGCTCACTGCAGGGAAGGCTTTCGTATGTGGCCTTAAGGAGGGCTCCTATTCCACCAAGCTCCACACGAAAGGGGAATAAAAACTTACAAACGTTTGCTTTTTGAGCCTCTTCTGGCTCCGATACTCTTGGCCTGGCAAGAATCTCATTATCATTTCCTGATCAGGCCTCCTAGTAAAAACTGCAATCTGGTCCCAACAACATTGTCAGGATCCAAGCTGTGTATGCCAAAAAGGACTTCACCAGCTTTGAGCGGACATCTTTGCTGCCTGCTCAGGGAAGCAGATGGAGATCCAAACCAGTCGGAGAGGGTAAGTACCTCAGATAATTTTCACTGTTCACTTGCTCGTTTTCCACAATGGGTAGGGTGGGAGGATGGTCCTGAGAATTCCAGAAATCTACAAAGATGGTGGTTGGAATCTTTAAACTCACTAGTGCCTTCTTACAGCGCTTAGCAACCTGAGGTGTGTGGCTGATACAAGAAAGACCAGAACCTGGCACAAACAAGATGGAAATGATGGGAATTGGGGTGTTTGTTGTGGCTATGTCATTTCAATAACATCTGAAAATGGGACAGATGTTGAAGAGTGCAGAATTCTGGCAGAATGGAATTCATTCCCATTTGCTACGAGTGGTGGGAGTGGAAAATCCTTGGCTTTTGAATTTTGGAGGCTAAATTTCCACGAGGATTCTTCCACTCATCCACTTATGGAACTTTGGCAGTGAAACATGGAAATCTGGGAGAAATGGCATTAATTTGGTCCCCTACCTCCTATATATCTAAGATAAGAGGCCACAATAACCATTCATGGTGCCTACAATAGAAAAGTTCAAACTTGATCAACAATTTGATTAACCTGCCCTGCTTCCTGGATCAAGATTGGCTATTGCACTGCCCAACATATGACGGCATAGATTACCGGGGCGGGGGGTGGGGGGGCAGTCTCAGTTTTCTTGGTGTATTATTTGGCCACTATCACATTGCTGCATTGTGGGAGCTTGCTGTGAGCAAATTGGCTGCCATATTTCATACATTAGAACAGTGACTACACTTCATTAGCTGTAAAGTTCTTTGGGGGCATCCTGTGGTCATGAAAGGCACTATATAAATGCAAGTCTTTCTTTCTCACTTTTCTGAGCTGACAGCATTTCCACAGTCTGTTCAATTAAATGTTTTCTGTTAATTTCCCCCCCTATATTTCTCCTGACAGCAGTGACTCACTCAGATTTACAGATTCTCCAGCACAGCAATCCTCCAATGCCTTGCCCAAAAGGCTCTTTTATATTATTTTTCCTTTACTAGTAGTGAAAGATTGTTTCCACTGGTTGCTAACAAGATGCATAAGGACCGGTTTTCCCAAATGTGTGCTCTTGGCATGAACTCTCATTCACTGCAGCACATACAGGGCAATGGTAGCTTTGCTTCAATGTTAAACCTCCCAACCTGACAGACAGGAGAGGGTTGGGTTGGAGATTAAGGAGATTAATTAAATACAGAGAACATGAGCTCAGCACACACACAGGTGTACCACTGTCAATTTTTTTTTTACTGGGGTAGATATTGTGGCATTAGCAGGAAGTTTCATTAACATATTTAAATAAGGCTCCCATGATGAAACTTGCAGCCCTGCATGGAAGAACTTTGGGCTCCTCTCCAGCCCCCCCACATGGCCCAGGCTTTGTCACTAGCCTCCCCACCCCCAGCCCTCCTGACTTGAGTATCTGTAAAGGAAGAATATAAATGGATAGAAGGATAAGGGATTAGAAGAGGTAGCTCCAGCTGAATAGCTAGTACCATCAGGCAGGAAAGGCAGAGTGGCCATTACTTCCATGTGTGCAAGCTGTGCTGAACTTAGGAAATAAAGGTTGTTTGACCCTGAAAACCATTGTAGTGGAGAGTAATCTTATCCTCACCTTGTGCAGTTTCCAACAAAGGAGATATGAGCAGGAATTCTGACTGAATTTTCTCCTTCTCAGCTTGGGGACACTGAGTCAACTTGTAATGTCTCCAAAAGCAACTCAGCTGACATCAGCTACGTCAGTGCAGGTCAAAAATCAAAGCCGGAACCTTCCTGTTCTCTGTGGCCTAGTACTACACCATGCAGAGCATTAACCCCACTGCAGCATCAGGGAGTTGCTGGAAGTGAGAGTTTATGAACCTCAATATTAACCCTCCCACTATAGGTAGGAAAGGGTTGGATTTCTAACCCGCCCGCCATGTACATGTCCAACACTTTGGCCAGGATTTTACAGCCCCTCCTATCGGGTGAGATATTGCTGTCCCGCTGAACTGAATGGAGATTTAAAACAAAAACAGAATTACCTGGGAAAACTCAGCAGGTCTGGCAGCATCGGCAGAGAAGAAAAGAGTTGATGTTTCGAGTCCTCATGACCCTAGTTCTGTTGAAGGGTCATGAGGACTCGAAACGTCAACTCTTTTCTTTTCCGCCGATGCTGCCAGACCTGCTGAGTTTTCCCAGGTAATTCTGTTTTTGTTTTGGATTTCCAGCATCCGCAGTTTTTTTGATTTTATCTGAAAGGAGATTTAAATGGCTCGCTGCATTCACTGGGGCGGGGGGGGGGGGGGGGGGGGGGGGGGGCGGGTGGGGGAGACACGCTGTGGCGGGGCTGTAAAATTCTTGCCTTTGTTTATATCGAGGAGTTCAAGGCTTCCACCGTGCAGGAGCGGATCACTCAATTCACACGTTTAAACTGGACTCCAACAGTGCAATCGGGAGCCTGATTTTAAAATGCACTGCTGCTGTAAGAGGTCCAGGGGTTGGGAAACTTGCTACTGAATGCAAGGTGGGAATTTTCCCCATTGCTGACCTCCCTCACCCCCAGGTGTCCCATGGGCTTCTCGAAGACTCCAAGGGGTTGCAGCCTCCTGCCACTGGGTAGTCTGTCCATTTGACTGGCTACCAAGCTGAAGGCGGAGCTAAAAATTGTGATCAATTCACTTTGGTGGGATCTCATCTGCACCCTTCGAACCTCCCCCTAGAGATATTGGAGGCAGGATTTAAAAAAAAAGCTATTTTTAATCTTCCGCAACAAAATAACCAAACAAGTAGCGAAAAATGAAGTGTGAAATCTGGATGGCTGTGGTGATTTTGCAATGCTAGTTAACGATGGAAGGTTACTTTTTAAAGATTACTCTAACGTTTTAATTTGTCTCGCGTTCTCATTGATATCATCATTGTGAAATGAAGACGGGGTTGCTTCGTTCCCGCAGATGTCGAAATTTAAAATTGCATTCCTTGGTTTTTGCCACATTTCATCAGAGTTTTTCCTTTACTCTCTCCAAAGACCAACTGCATGTGATCTGGAGATTACTGATGCTTTTTTGGATCTTATATCAAATGTTGCTACCTAATCCCAGTCCAGTCTCCGCAGGCTCACACCTGGGGTTGATTGAATCCTCCTGGACTACAAAGGGCTAATTTACAGCATCCAGGATACAGGGATAACTGCAGCTGGACTCCAGCAGGAAAAGGAAGTTGTACATCATACAGTGCATGTTTATTTCACAAGCGGTAGTGTACTCAATATGTAGCACGTATGATAATTGTCAAATGAATGACATAATACATTAATTTACTTGACATTTTCAAGTTAAATATTTTTGGGCATGGAGCATGAAGTATGAATTCTTTTTTTTTTGTAACCTTTACCCTTTCCACACCAGGTGGGTTATGGTCTCCTCAACTTCATTTCCCTCCCTCTATCCCACTCTCCTTCAGTAATTGAAGTTTGAAAATTTTACTGCTGTCTTTACTACTTTGAAGAGATGCACAGTACAATTGAACCATAAAACAAAAGTAACAAAGTTATAAGCATATTATTTGGCATGACACTGTTGTGATATGTTTCTGTATTTATGTAGAATTGCCCCCAAAGGAACTTTCTAAGTAATTACATTTTTTGGCACTTTACTTTGAACATTTTTCATAAGGTTCCAACCATTTTGAGAATAGAAATAGATTCTTGCTTAATCATTATTATGACTTTAAAAAAGAAGATTGTATATGTCCCTGGGGTCTATTCAGAAACCCAAAATGCATGTACCATTACTGGGCTCCTGGCAACCATCGGGGCTGTGCACTGGATTTGACAGTGAGAAAATTCAGTGAGACTTCCTTGCTGTTCTGATATGAATTCGTCAAGTTTTAAATTGCTCTGCAAAGAAACTTCGCAGTCAACATATCAACTTCATGGATAGTTGACCTGTTAATCTTCCACGGTATTACTTTGCTGTGATACGGTTCTCCAACTAAAAGAGGTGTCATTGTTTCTGAAGGAAGCTTCCCTTTTTAGGAAGCGTTGCCACAGGTTTTGGTGTAGCAGGGCATCTGACATATGCCTTTTTTTTTTATTTGGTTATTTTCTCCTTCATCTTTCAGGTTGAAATTTCTTTGCCCTGCAAGAGGTGTGAGCGGATAATAGTGTGGTGAGGTCAATGGGGCACCTGTGACCTTGATGATTGATGGGACCCACAGTCTATCCCCTTATTCAATGAAATTTAAGGATTGAGAAAGAAACAAGGGGGGATGATGGAAAAGGAAACGGTGTGAATTAGAATCACACCAACTGCAGCAGGAGAAATAAGGAAATGGAAAGACAGATTGGATTAAGAGAGGGAAAGAGAAAAGAGATGGAAAGGAGGTAAAAAAAGTGAATAAAATTTGACACTGGTTCCATAATCAGCATTATCCTGGCCTACAAAAGTTGTCAGATGAGTGGTACCAGAAATGAAGCCTGCTTAGTAGTGCTTTATTGGCTGTAAAGTGTTTCTGGACACATTGAGACCATGAAAAGTGTTACATAAATGCAAGTCTTTCTTTTTTAATGTGTTATTTGAATCAGTCTGCTCATATTAGGGCAGACTTTGCCAGATGTCATGGGTAACAAAGTGTCTTGGAAGTTGGGATGGTCTCTGAAGAGCAAATAAAACTGGGCGTTTTTCAAATTTCTGCACTCCCTCCTGCAACCCGCCTCAAAATTACACTGGGAAATAGCATTTTAAATCATTCAGGAGCATGTCATGCTCTGCCCCAAACAGGCAAAGCACCTGGGGCAGGGTCAGCTCTCATGCTAACAAATGGGTGGAATTCACTCCATCACACTTTTGACAACGATTGCACTACAGAATAAAATTCTGGTTGGTGACTGAGGTTTACAGTGCAGAAAGGGCCATTCAGCAACTGTGTGGGTTTTAGCTAGAGCAATCCAAAGCTAATGCCTCTGCCCAAATCTCTCCCAACAACCTTATCTTGTCATTTGTTAAATCATTTGAGTGAAGCCACACTTAATAGAACCTTACCCAGTCTACGTCCGGGCTGAGCTTAATGAGTTTTATACCACTTCAGTAGAATACATTTCTCCTTAAACTGAAAGAAGCAGATCTTGCATTTTTATTTTCCTCAGTAAAAAGCCTCTTTGGATTGTATTCATTCTGTGCCATTTTATGCTTGCTCCATAACTATAACCATTCAGAACCATAAATCTTTCTCTATGGACCCATGCTAAGAAAAGAGGAAAACCTGCTGAGTCTGTGCTCGTTTAAGAGGTAACCTTCTGACTTCACATTTCCAGGAGGGAGCCTCTTCAATTGGCAGCAAATACCAGAAATTCTGATGCTACCACACCTGAATTTCCAATTTTTGTCATTGCTGGGTATTGCTGGCAATGCAAAGTCAGATAAATACTCCTTCAGTGTTGCGTTTAGGAGAGCTCTTATTCAGCATAATAATATTTTTAAAAACTTTTGTTTATATTAAAAATATTGGTTGGGACACATGGGACAACCCCCTTCTCTTCAAAATATTGCCATGAGATCTTTTACAGTGACCTGAGAGGGCAGATGGAACCTCAGTTTCATGCCTCGTGACTCTTTCCTCTGCTGGGAAATGAGTTAACTCTATGCGGAAACCTTTCTGAACCCTCGCATCGTTTATAGATCCTGTTCTTTGATTTTGTTCCATTTACTTTAAATTTAAAATGTTTTAAATAACCTTTAGGTTCACGTGATATTTCTTCACCCCACAAAGTTTCAAACACCATCACCTTTCTGGGTTTTTATGTTAGACATTTTACTTGGGTTTTATAATCAGCGGCCATTCTTGAGATTGAACGGAGATCCCTTACTGCTGTGTTCCAAAATTTTGGATTATATTCTGAATGTCTTTATCATTAAAGAAATAATTGAATTTACTGAGAACAGATAAGGATAATTATGGTAATTACAAATTTTGCTATTTTCCTTGAAATGTCAGAACATTGAAGGCAATTCTCAACATGAAACGAACAACAAGTGAAACTGGGCACTAGATTTTCTACAGGTGTTCAGGACCAAACAGAAGTGGGACCAGGACAAAAACGGCCATCAAATGAGGTGGCCAGAATTCACCGCCTCTATTCCTGTCCTTGACCATTTTCATGAGGGCGGGGAGCAGGTCCCCACAACTTGCTTGATCCTATGAGGAGTGGAACGAACAGTGTTGTTGTGGGCTCATTAAAAACCTGCCCCCCCCCCCCCCCAGGAAAGCTTTTTTATTCTCATGGAGGTGGCTGGACTTAAGCGGCTATTGGGTTTTGCATCAGCTTCATGGAGGTTTGAACCATTGATTGGAAGTGAGAAGAGTTTAGAGAAGAGTTATTCAACAGTTTCCAACCGTGAGTTCTGTTCATAAAGTGGAAAATGGATGACTGGGGCGGGGGTGAGGATGAGGTAGTGGGGGGTGGGGATAAAGTGGTCATAAGTTTCAACTGTATATAGATGAGCTTCTGATTGCATGGAAAGCACTGGGTCAAGGTCTTTTGGCTATGGAGGTGGACATTTTAACCTGCCCACTCTGGACTTGACTCACCTCTATGGTAGGCCCATCCACAAGCCACTAAGAGCCTGGATTCCTGCCAGCAACCTCAAGATGGAGGCAGGGTAACGACAGCAGGACTAGTCCCATCACCTGATTTCCTTTTCCAACATGAAAATCCAGCCCAAGTTCTTCACTTTTTGCATGATGAACTGCTATGACAGAGCCACTGATTTATCACAGTTTCTTTGTTAGCTTCAGACTGACACTGCCTTATAGAAGTACATTGTCCCAGAATTTGTTTCTTTAGTCATTGATGGGATGTGGATGACATTAGCAAGGCCAGCACTTGTTGTCCATCCCTAATTGCCCTTGAAACAAGTGGCTTGTTACGCCAATGCAAAGGGTAGTTAAGAGTTAACCACATTGTGTGGGACTGGAGTTGCATTTAAACCAGACCGGATAAGCATGACAGATTTCCTTCCCTAACGGACATTGGTGAACCATAAGGATTTTCACAACAATCAATGATAGTTTTATGGTCACATTATTGGTACTAGCTTTATATTCCAGGTTTATTAACTGAATTTAAATTCCACCAGCTGCTTTGGTGACCTTACCACTGGCCCACCAGTGACCTTACCACTACACCGCGGTAATAATGTTAAAACTGTCAGCGTTCTATGTCATTATAATTGTGAACTAATAACTACTTCTGGATTCTGCACCTGTGCCGTTACACACAAAATATTGTGAAGCTGCTGTCAGTGGTTCCCCAATCTTTCACCTGGTTAAAGCCCCCACAGATAGAAATTCGAATTCACTTGAGTTGAGCTGTAAAAATCTTTGAAAAAGTTGCACCTTGTTGAATGAGGTGCAACTGGGTTTTTAACAGTGTGCTAAATTCACAAGTGTTGCTGAATAACTTCTTCGGCCGTGAAAAAACAATTTTATATTTACTGAAAGTCAAATTTCTCCATCAAGTTGAAAAAAAATGCATAGATTTTAAAATAATAAAAATAACAAAAATATTGAAGGCTTGGGCTCCAGAACTTGCCGCACCCCTAGCCAAGCTGTTCCAGTAGAGCTACAACACTGGCATCTACCCAATAACAAAAGGAAAATTGCCCAGGTATGCCCTGTACATAAAAAGCAGGATAAATCCATCCCAGCCAATTACCGCCCCATCAGTCTCCTCTCGATCATCAGTAAAGTAATGGAAGGGGTCATCAACAGTGCTATCAAGTGGCATTTGCTTAGCAATAACCTGCTCACTGATGTCCAGTTTGTGTTCTATCAGGGCCACTCAGCTCCTGACCTTGGTTCAAACATAGACAAAAGAACTGTACTCCAGAGGTGAGGTGAGAGTGACTACCGTTGACATCAAGGCAGCATTTGACTGAGTGTGGCATCAAGGAGCCCTAGCAAAACTGGAGTCAGTGGGAATCAGGGGGAAAACTCTCCACTGGATGGAGTCATACCTAGCACAAAGGAAGGTGTTTGTGGTTGTTGGAGGTCCACTATCTCAGTTGCAGGACATCACTGCAGGAGTTCCTCAGGGTAGTGTCCTCAGCCCAACTGTCTTCACCTGCTCCATCAATGATCTTCCTTCCATCATAAGGTCAGAAGTGGGGATGTTCACTGATGATTGCACAATGTTCAGCACCATTCGCGACTCCTCAGATACTGAAGCAGTCCATGTCCAAATGCAGCAAGAGCTGGACAATGTCCAGGCTTGGGATAACAAGTGGCAAGTAACATTCGCATCACACAAGTGCCAGGCAAAGACCATCTCCAACAAGGGAGAATCTTACCATCGCCCCTTGACATTTAATGGCATTACCATCACTGAATCCCCCACTATCAACATCCCGGAGGTTACCATTGACCAGAAGATGAACTGCTCCAGCCATATAAATACTGTGGCTACAAGAGCAGGTCAGAGGCTTGGAATCCTCCAGTAAATAACTCACCTCCTGACTCCTCAAAGCCTGTCCACCATCTACAAGGCACAAATCAGGAGTGTGATGGAAAACTCCCCACTTGCCTGGATGAGTACAGCTCCCACAACATTCAAAAAGCTTGACACCGGCCAAGATAAAGCAGCCCGCTTGATTGGCATATTCACAAACGTTCAATCCCTCCACCACTGATGCACAGTAGCAGCAGTGTGTACCATCTACGAGATGCACTGCAGGAATTCACCAAGGCTTCTTAGACAGCACCTTCCAAACCCACGACAGCTACAGTCTAGAAAGACAAGGGCAGCAGGAAGATGGGAACACCACCATCTGGAAGTTCCCTTCCAAGTCACTCACCATCCTGACTTGGAAATACATCTCCATTCCTTCACTGTCGCTGGGTAAAAATCCTGGAACTCCCTTCCTAACAGCACTGTGGATGTACCCACACCACATAGACTGCAGCGGTTCAAGAAGGCAGCTCACCACCAACTTCTCAAGGGCAACTAGGGATGGGCAATAAATCCTGGCCCAGCCAGTAAAGCCCACATCCCATGAATGAATAAAAAAAGTTTGTTCATTATATTTCAGCTTCCACCCTAATCCCATGTTTATGTCCTAATCAATTCTTTCACTGTTTGTTAAATGATGAAAAACTGAATAATAATAAGTACTTTGTACTTCCTGGTTTGCTGTCTGTGCGCCTGATTCTTCAACCTGATTGGTTGCTTAGTCTGCTTAATAGCATCACCGTTGCTGGGTACTGGACATCTCCTTAACCTGATTCTGGAATGAAATTTATGTCAGGAATGGTGAAATCCACACCATAGAGATCGCTATGAGGTCAGTGGTGAGTTCCAAATACCTCTTTGTAAAATCCAGGCCTTGAATGTATCGTTGAAATTTTTTTGGAGATGCAAACAAAGGACGTCAGACAATTATGTCTCATAATTCTAGAAGGTCACAACCACTCACAATTTGCCAATTACATTTGACTCACAATTGGATCTGCCAAGTACAGTAAAAATAAACATCTTACAGATTTTCTATTTGCACACACCCAAAGTAGCTGACCAAATTGAATAACCTGTTTTTGGTTCCTTGATCTGTGTCAGGTAGTCAGAAAGATTTGTTAAATGGTTCCCAAATAAAGTATAATGATAATAATTAAACCACATAGTGCAAGGCCTTTCAGTTCAGTACACGTCTCAGCTTTGTCCTAATGTTCATCAATTAAACACACTGTAATACCCTATAAAACTTAAAGAATCAGCCAAGGGTCTCTTTTTTTGTCTGTATTAGATTTAACATACTTTCAAGCTTGTCTTATTTTGGTGTGTAGTAATGTTTCCATGGATGACTGACCTAAAAAAGAACAGAAGAAGAATGTTCTGGAATGAATGATGTGTATATTTACTGACCACTTATAAACACTAAACAGGCCAACCTACTTGGAGGCTGAATAACCCACTTTTCTGAATGTCTGGCAGCATCAGCGGAGAAGAAAAGAGTTGATGTTTCGAGTCCTCATGACCCTTCAACAGAACATGTTCTGCTGAAGGGTCATGAGGACTCGAAACGTCAACTCTTTTCTTCTCCGCCGATGCTGCCAGACCTGCTGAGTTTTTCCAGGTAATGCTGTTTTTGTTTTGGATTTCCAGCATCCGCAGTTTTTTTGTTTTTACCACTTTTCTGAATGCTTGTTCTCAGTGGCTGAGGCTCCCATAGGGAGGGCACTTTTGCAAAATCAGCCTTTTCACAAAACACAACTCAACTGGCAAGTTAAGCCGCCCAGTGAGACTTCTGTATTTCCTGATTAGTCATACACTGTAGGCAATGATTAGAGAACTTCATCTGTGTTACCCTGATGTTGCTCCATCAGGAAAAAAAAACCTTAGGAAATACTGCTTGGCAATGATGATGTGGAGTGGACCTCTGGGGGTGGGAGTAAAGTTATCGTAACAGAATACTAATGCTGTGCATGAGTCTGGATTGTGGAGAAGTACAATATCCTACCAAAATGCCTTGCACATATTCAGCTAATGGCAATTAATTGTATTGGTAATCATGGAGTTCTTGCAACTGTATTTCCTCTACGATTCCTGCCTGGTCTCACAGAAATCAAGCCTCCTTCTGCAAAATGGCAATTATGTAGTATTCTGAATGAAAATAATGTTCTTAAAGTTGTTACCATTTCTCCTCATGCATGTTTTGGGGAAAGCAGTCTGAAACTGGCACAAGATGAGATCCTGTGAATTTCCAGCAAAATATCAATTGATTTGTGGGAAAAATAGTTATATTCACATTTTCCACAAATCCTCTACTAAATGCAAATTGCACTTGCAAAACTTATACAAAGTTGGAGTGGGTTAAAGACTTCAGATGCCAGATAGATCAAATGGTCTTCAATTCAATCTTCACTCAATGATTGCCACGTGCATGAAATATGTCATCCAGTAATCAACTGATCGATTATCTTATTTTCCTACGTTGTGAAGGAGGGACTGAACTCCAAATGTTGTTGAGTCTGTTCTCTCCACAGAGGTTGAGGGTCTTGCTGTCTGTCTCCAGCATTTTCTGCTTTTGTTTCAGATTTCCAGCGTCTTCAGTAGTTTGGTTTTTGCTAACTACTTTTCTATTTGTTGTTTCTGTCTGATGAATTGGTCTAATTACCTATCAATCTGAGTCTTTCCACAGACACCTAGAAATAATTTGAAAAATATATAAAATACTATGTTGACTTTTGAAGAAACTCACCCAGAGTCAATTTATAGTTCAGTTACTCAAATTATAAAATGCAATAGATCAATCCCAGTTGTTAAACTAAGGAGTCAGAACATGTTTGTAAGTGTTTCTAAGATAATGTTGTTATACAAGCTGCCTCTTTAAATTTATTATGGTCATAGTGCCCAGTGTAACCCTATGCTAGATGTGTTCAAATGTTGGACTTTGATTGTTCCCAAAGCGATGATTCTGTGAACTTTAGGTTTATTGATCTGGCACTTCTCACCTTAACCATGTGAGCAAGGTCAGACTTCATTAAAGATACTTTTAAAGATAACAGAATGACACAGAGCAAATATGGGCCTTCAGCAAACAAAAAGGCAACTTCTTTCAAGTGCTGCAACTTGAGGTGCACAATGCAATGATTAAACTGATGGTTATTAAATGCATTCTTAAAAGTGTGTGCTACTGCCACAATGTAACCATAAATAGCCTGAAAAAAATGGATAAAAGTTGGAAAGATAACCCCCAGTTGGAATGAGAAGCTTACAAGTTTTCAAATGTTAACAGAAACTATATCAAAAACCCAAAGAAGAACTGACAAAATTAAAAGAGAAATTAACATTAATCATGGATTACAATAACCATTGTTTATATTTTAGCATCAACCCAGAATGTTTTTATTTTATACAGAAGCTACTTTGATTTGAACTGACAGCAAGTGACTTGCAAAAGTGGGGGATTAGTGATCAAATCATATTTCTTAACGACAAAAGCAAAATCCTTCAAAGATAGGAGGATTGTAACAAAGACAGAATTGAATTCCTTGAACATAAGCTACTTTATAAACCCTGCATGATGCTTTATCCAAAAGGTTAAAATAACAATTCTGTAAGGGTATTGAAATGGTGAGAAAATACATCTACTCACATGCTCTAGAGTTTCATTAAAGCCAGGGTGTGTGCAATATAACAACAGTCATTCGCACTATCTTGAAAAAACAAACTTCCTGGGGGTTCACAGGTCCTGAACTTTAATTCTACATAACTCCACAGTTTAACCATTTGAGGTTAATAAATAAAGAATAAACTTAATAAACATACCCCCTTTTCCTTCATATGACATTATCAAAATGGAATTTTCAGTGATGGCTGTTGTGAAGTTGAACATTGCTGATGCACACATTTTACCCAATGGACACTTTTTATAATCAATATTCTATTCATTATAAAGTAAAATCTTAGATCCTCAAATCCCCTTACACATCGAGTGAAGGACAACAACCACAGCTGATTGGAGGAGGTGAGTGATAAGCTGGATTTACAAATTTTAAAAATAGCACAAGCAGATCTGTGAAATTGTCCACAGTGAGTGAGAGATTTTGCTGATGGAAGGGTGCACTGGGATGTTGAAATGGAGGGGCCGGGTTTATACACCTCCACTGAAAGAATTTTAAAAGCAGTTTGTATCTGTCCAGAACCACCAAAGCAGGCTTTTCTTGACTTTCTTCAGGTGGCCTTCTAAACCAGTTACACTGTGTGACCCCAATTTAAAAATGGTCATGAAGCTTTGCACCTCTTCAAAGTGGGGCATTCAGCTTTGGAGAGTTGGATAATAAAAGAAGTGGGCATGTGCGTGTGTTGGGGCCACGCTTCGCATATTTAACTCTTTAACCCGTTTTAACCCCTGCTTGTCTCTCATCATGGGGTGAGGTGGTTAATATTGAGGTCAATGAGTTACTTTGAAGTGCAGTTGCTATTGTGATATGGGCAAACGTAGCAACCATAGTCCAACCAACAGCAATGAGCTGAATGACCAGCTAATCTGCTTTTGGTTAAAAAGGACATTGGCCAAAGCGCCTTCCTATTCTTCTTCATGTGATTCCATGGAATCATTAACACGTTATACAGCCAGACAGCACTTTGTCTTAATGTAGCAGCTGGAGAATGGCACTTCTGAAACTGCAGTGTGACACAGGAAATCAGCTCAGATTTGATCCTTAATTGACATTTGGCCACGTAATCCTCTGACTCAACAGACGATGCTACAAACTGAGCCAGGTTGACAACCACATATCTCCCAACAGTTTATGCTGTTGTTTCTGCTCCACTTGAGCCTCCTCCCATCTTTCCTTGTCTAAATCTATCATTGTAACTCTCTATTTCCTTCTCACTTATATGCTTGTGTAGCTTCCGCTTAAATAACTCTATACTATTTGCTTCAACCACGCCCTGTTATAGCAGATTCTGCATTCTCGCCTCTCCTTGAGTACAGTTTCTTCTGAATTCCCCATTGGATTTATTGGTGACTGTTTTTTTATTGACCGCCTCTAGTTATTCTCATCCCCATAACTGTGAAATCATTTTCTCTATGTCCACTGTAATAAAAACTTTCAGAATTTTAAAATCCTCTATTAGGTCAACCCTCACAGGAGACCCAGCCTGTCAAGTCCCTTCTTGATATGTGCCCAACGCATTTCTGGTATCATCTTTGTAAATTATCTCATCAACCTCTCCAGTGATTTCACATCCCTTTTATATTGATCAAAAGGGTAGATAAACAAAAGCCAACCAAGAACTGGGCTTTATTTTGAGGGACAGAATTGGAAAGTAGGGAGGTTATACTAAGTCCACATCAAACCTTTCTGAAGGCCACACTTGAGGTAGAATATTAAGCTTGGTGGGCGGGCACATGCCCGACCCAGCCGGGCGTTAAATGACGCGTGATGACATCGAGCGGGCGTCCGGATGTCATCTTGCAGTCCCGCGATATTTCATTCAGAGGGCGCGCGCCTGCCGACAATGAAAAGGCCTGTTAAGGCCATTAAAAAAAGGTAATTCAATTCAAATTTACGATGACTGTCCAACCTAACGGTGGGCGGGCAGGCGAAAAGGCCAAGCGGCTGGCGTGCTTTTTAGGAATTCACGGGCAGGATGAGGTTTCCAAAAAGCAAACAGAAATCAAATTAAAAAAATTTTACGGCTCTGTGCCTCAGGGGGATTATGAAGCGCTCACTCGTGCGCATGAGTGAACTGCGCGCGGCCCGCTTGCCCTACACCCCCCCTGCACCCCCCCCACCCCCCCACTACCCCCGCCCACACAGGTAGCACAGGTAGCACTCAGCGCTGCCACTTGCACTTCACGCTGGGCGGGCTTTAATTGGCGTGCCAAAGCGAAATCACAGCGCGACCCGATTGCAGGCGGTCGTCGGCTTCCCAATTGCCCCAGCAGTCCCTGCCGATCCCACACACCAAGGGCAAAGCTCTGCCCTTACAGTACTGGGTCACCATATTATTAAAAAGGAGAGAGTGCGGAAAAGATTTACAAGGATGATACCAGAAGTGAATATCAGGAAAGGATTGACAGGCTGAGTCTCTTTTCTCCTGAAATAAAATGGTCAGGGGTGACTTAATAGAGGTCTTGAAAATTATGAAAGGTCTTGATGGAGTAGATACCGAGAGAATCTTTCCTCTTGTGGGGAAAAGCACAACTCGGGGCCACCAATATAAGATAATCACCAAGAAACCCAGAAGGGAATTCAGAAGAAACTTCTTTGTGCTAAAAGTGGTGAGAACGTGGAACGTGCTACCACAAATAGTACAGCATTTAAGAGGTAGTGTGACCAGCATTGGAGGGAAAAATGAATTGATGAATATGATGTTAGATTTAAGTGAGGAAAGACGGGAGGAGGCTTGATTGGAGGATAAACGCCAGCATGAACTGGTCAGGAAAACTGGCCTGTTTTTGTACCTTATATCCTATGTAATCTTATGTGGTCCAGATTGTGGCACTGAAGATTTGTGCCCCCAAAACTCGCTGCATCCTTAGCTAAGCTTTTCCATCACAGCTACAAAACTATCTACCTGACAACAAGGAAAATTGCCCAGGTATGCTCTGTTCACAAATAGCAGGACAAATCCAATCCAGCCAATTACTGCCCTATAAGTCTACCATCAATTGTCAGCAAAGTGATGGAAGATATTGTCAACAGTGCTATCAAGCGGCACTTATTCAGCAATAACCTATTTGCCAATGCTCAATTTGGCTTCTGCCAGGGCCACTCAGCTTCAGGCCTCATTACAGCTTTGGTCCAAAGACGGATGAAAGAGCTTGAAATCTAGATGTAAGGTGAGATTGACTACACCTGATCTCAGGCAGCATTTGACTGAGTGTGGCATCAAGGAGCTATAGCAAAACTGAAGTTCATGGGAATCATGGGGACACTCTTAACTGGTAGGATACAAACCTAGCACCAAAAAAGAGAGTTGTGGTTATTGTGGGTTAATCATCTCAGTCCCAGGAAATTGCTGCAAGAGTTCCTCAGGATAGTGTCCTAGGCACAACCATCTTTAGCTGCTTCATCAATGACCTTCCCTCTATGCATAATGTCAGAAGTGGGGATGTTCACTGCTGACTGCACAATGTTCAGTACCATTCACGACTCCTCAGATACTGACACAGTCTGTGCCTGCATGCAGCAAGACCTGGACAACATTCAGGCTTGAGCACACAAGTACCAGGAAATGACCATCTCCAACAAGAGAGAATCCAACCATCTCCTCTTGACATTTAATGGCATTACCATCACTGAATCCCCCACTATCAACAACCTGAAGGTTACCATTGACCAGAAACTGAACTGGACTGGCCATATAAATACTGTGGCTGCAAGAGCAAATCAGGGGCTGGGAATCCTGTGGCAAGTAACTCACCTCCTGACTCCCAAAACCTGTCCACCATCTACAAGGCACAAATCAGGAGTATGATGGAATACTCTACACCTGCCTGGATGATTGCAGCTCCAGCAACACTCAAGAAGCATGAAACCATCCAGGACAAAACAACATGCTTGATTGGCACCTCATCCACCACTTAACATTCACTCTCTCCACCACTGGTGAACAGTGGCAACAGTGTGTACCTTCTACAAAATGCACTTTGGCAACTCACCAAGCCTCCTTCAACAGCACCTTCCAAACCTGTGAACTCTGCTGCCTAGAAGGGCAAGGGCAACACAAACATGGGAACACCTCATCACCCTGACTTGGAACTCTTATTGTTGTTCCTTCACTGTTGCTGGGTCAAAGCTCTGAAACTCTCTTCTTAACAATGCTGTGGGTGTACCTAAACCACACGGACTGCTGCAGTTCAAGAGGAAGCTCACCACCACCTTCCCAAGGACAATTAGGGATGGGTGACTAATGCTGGCTTTGCCAGCAGCATTCATCCCATGAATGAATTAAAAAAATATATTTCTGTGACCATTTAATCGTGAAACCGATATACATTTCCTCTTCCCATCTTTGACTTCATCATGTGCACATATTCCTTGATCCAGTCTGGATAATCTTACATTTCACTGCATGAAAATCCCTCGACCATGCTTTCTTGTATCAGCTTAGGTGTTACAGATCCATTAAGTTGTGATTATTCTCATCCATTCTTGTCATTAGTTAAAACTCCGTTTTGTATACAGAAGTTCCAATGCAGAGTTAACCATTAGCTTCTGAAGGAGGGCCATCGGAAAATGAAGGCAAGTTGGAACATCCCTATGATTCCTTTAAAGCTTTCTGTGTGCCCAGGAATGACCAGTGTTTATTAGTTCATCTATACTTGCTTCCGTTGTTTGCAATCACACCCTGTAGTTATGACACCTTTTCAATGGGGCACTTAACAACTTTCCAAACTCAACATTGAGTTCAACAATTTAAGATCATAGCTCCTGCTCCTATTTTTCTGGACAGCAGGCACTGCTAAATATTCTGCTGTTGCTATTTACAACTCCTCTGGATTCACCTTTCACCTTTATACTTGTCCATTTATCGCCCTCTTTTGCATTGCACCATCATCAATTTTATCATTGGATCGCTCCTGTCTGCCACTGTATTACAAACATTCCCCTTTGTTCTGTCCCCATGCCCCCTCCCTGCATCTGTACTGCTTAAAAGCTATTACACCTTGAACTTTTTCCAGTTCCAACAAAAGATCAATGGCCTGAAATATTGGCCCAGATCCTCCTGTTCAGCATTGGAGAGAGTGTGTCCAACACTGACTGCGATTTAATCTGCCCACTTACCATTTTGCACTTTATGGTGTCCAGCTCTAGCGGGGATGAACGGAGTTGGACGGCCAGGTGTTTGAGCGTAATTCCAGAGTAGCTGCGCCCCCTCTTCTCATCATGAATCGAGGACAAGCCCCTTAAACCCTGGCCTTCCTTTCATTGACTTAAATTGTGTTAAATGGAGTCGCCCAACCTTAACACAGTTCAACCTCCCTTCACTGACAATGCCTCAGACCCCTTCCCCTCACCATCGACAGTGTTCACCCCCACTCAAAGCCCTTCCTCACTCCCCGACAATACTGATTCTTCCAGCATCAGGCGAACAGGAGCCAGCTGGGACTCTGGAAGGTGGGTCGGGAGAGGGGATACGGCAAGGGGATGAGCACTGTCCGGGGGAGGGGGTGAACATTGCTTGGATGAGGGATTGAGGAGGGGGGGGTGAGGGAGAGGGTGAATACTGCTGGGAGGGGGATGGGGGCTGGGACAGAGATAAACATTGTGGGTCAGGGGGAAGGGGGGGAAGGTGGGTGAACATTGCCTGAAGGGTGTTTGGTAGTGAACATTGCTGGGGTGGGGTGGGGTGGCTGAACAACATTGCTGGATGCACTTGAGTCCTTTGACATTCTGGGGGTTTACTCAGATGTTACCACAGTTTTATAACTACTGTTGAAATCTTTAAGTAAATCCGTGTAAAAACCAGGGTAAGTATAGTTGAAACAGCCCAAGTCTCTGTGGATATGACCATCTGACCCAACTTTCAATGGAATAATGGTGCAGTTTGGGCAAAGTAAAACTGGCAATCAGAACTTCCTGCATAAGTACCGTGGATGTGCGCATGTGACGCACATCAACAATGTGAGTTGAGTTGGAGGCCTCTCCTCATATCGGAAGATAATGTCATTAACTCTTTTTTTTCTATGCAGATACTGCCTGACCTGAGTATTTCTAGCAATTTCACCTCTGTCAGATTTCAAGGGTCTGCAGTATTCTGCTTATAAGTTATATGGAAAATGTAATCGTTTATGATGATTCAATGTATGTGCACAGAGCCAAAGGAAAGCTCTTTCTAAGATACATATCATGTCTGAGAAAAATATTGCAACACTTATTTTCATTCTGCCAATTATTAACAAAATCTGTTAATGGATACAACAGGAAGTACTGTTTATGTCTGTTTATAGGATGCACCCTCGTTCGATTCAGTGATCTTGTATAGGAAAAATAGGATTCTGCAGCATCATCGAAAGCCAAACCACCAAAGCATTCAGTGAAACATCATCACATACATTCAACTGATTTATCTTCAAACATTACATGGGAATATAGCTACTCAACATATTTATCTGATGTACTTGTCTGTTACCATTATGTTATCTCTGCAGTGTTGATTTTCTGATCCATTGGAGTTGCAACACTTACATTGCCAGAATCACTTTGCACCTCATAAAGTTGCATTCAACCCTGATGATGGCAGTGCTGATGGTCCCAGATAGGTGGTACATCATTAACAAGGCCCTTGCATCTGGTTCTAGTTTTGTTTTGACGAAAGTTATGATCTCACTGTCGCTATTTGTTGGCAAGGCTTTGTCTGTTTCCAACCAGTTAAGTCAAATGGCTGATGTAGTGTAAACATCCATAGTGAATTTTCTCAATGGCCTTTTGCCCCAGGAGAGGGAATTGACCGACCCCTGAAAGCGGGTGCAGGTCTTGCAGTACGTGATTAATAAACGTCTTTCATTGTGTTGCAAGCCGTGTGATAAATTCGTGCTGCCTGCTGCTTTACATGAAGGACGTGTGCAGCAAGGGTGACCCACACTGTTCATTGGCTGCATTCAGAAGCAGGAGGCCCAATGTCATGAATGGCTAGCAAGACCAAAAGGTAGCTTGCACCTCTTGAAAGAGAGGTTGCAAGAAGGGAGGCTGCAAGAAGTGGTGAGCATCATTTGAAAAGTGAATCTTTGACGTCACACTTTGAGCAATGGTTGAACATGGGAGAGAATGAGCACCAAAGTTTGGAGACTATGCACTGGAGGCCT
The DNA here is from genome assembly GCF_017639515.1 of Carcharodon carcharias. Classification (NCBI taxonomy): domain Eukaryota; kingdom Metazoa; phylum Chordata; class Chondrichthyes; order Lamniformes; family Lamnidae; genus Carcharodon; species Carcharodon carcharias. Next base: position 190,202,546 of record NC_054471.1, on the reverse strand, counting down.
AGGTGGAACAGGTGAAAAGGTGAGATGTCATAGGCTAGATCTTACCAGGGGCTTTGAAACGCCAACATCAGGACCAAATTGGAGTCCCACGCCTGCACTTGGTGGAAGTGCATGCTGGCTCCATCTTCCCGGAGGCAACCTCTGAACTGATTGCTCTTCGTCTGTCAGCCTATTAAGGACATTGGGTGGTTTCAGTGCTGCCAGTTCAATCGGAGGGCTGGCAGCTCTGGAGCCGGGACAGCAGCATTGGGAGGGGTGGATGTGATAGAGGCAGGTAGAGGACTGCAAAGGAGTCTACAGCATGGAGGCACCCTTGGAGACATTCATAAAATTAAAAACAACGAGGATCGAAGCTGGTAACGCCTGCCCGAGTGGAGGGGAAATCTCTCTCAAAGAGAGTTTGGGCCATAGGTGCGACCTTTCCAGCCCACAGTCCTGCCATTGGAGCATGGCTTGGATTAAGTATGGAACTGGAATGCCATACCCCAGTGACAGCACTGCGGGCTGAAAAGTTCACACCTACTGACAAACTGATCCTCCAGAGAGGTTTCGCCCCCACTCAGAGGGATCTTACCAGCTTCAACCTTCATCAGTTTTTAATGTTATGAAAGCCTCTGAGGGTGCTTCCGTTGAGATGCTGGCCTCCACACGTGATAGGCAGTCGCTTCACCAGCAGCAAATGAGGCCATAAAATCACCCCTAATTGGGGGCCTTAATCATCTTAATTGACTGCCCACCTCTGTGCTGTTGGTAGCTGGTCTGGTTCCCAGCACACCCCTGGGAAACATCCCTGGTGGTGGGAATGCATGGGTGAGCCATCCTGATGTGGCTCCCTGCTATTTTCTGCTCAACTCCCATTCCTGTTTTCAAGGAGCTGGGAAAATCCAACCACCTGTATCTGGAGGAGGGTAAGAGGCCCTCTGGAAAAATGCTCATGAGACAATAGGAAGAAGTAGCAGCAGAGGTCAATGCTAGGAGTTGCTTCAAGAATATGGATGCTGTGTGCAGGAAGAAAGTTAACACAATTTGTCAAGATCATCTCCAAATGGCATATTCTACCAACCACACCTCTATTCTCATTCACTGCTCAATTCACTACACTCATCACCCATCTACCAACAATCTACCAATTTGTACTCGGTCCTCTAATTCTTATGCTTTGTCTTACTCTCACACACTGAGCACTGTTGCAAGCCTTGCTCTCATAAAAATACTGCTTGCACACATAACTCAAACATATTTCACAACACTCACAAACACACTCTCCTCCCTTACTAAGAAGAAAAATTGGGGGGGGGTCAATTGTGCGTTTTAATACCTATTGAAGAGACAGTGCTGACTATCATTGGAAGGAACATCTCTAAGACCATGGCCACTGGTAGGGATGAATGACTGAAGATAAGAGTATCTATATACCTCATCCTCTTTCCCTTTCCCCACTACTCCCTCATCCCTTGATATTTTCTTCCTTAGAAGCTGCAGATGGTCTTAGTAACCACTTTTTGCTCCTCCTTGCTACCCAATCCTCATTCCTTTTTCATTTCAGATACACAAGAACTGGAACCCTTACCAGTCGGTGGAGGAAGAAGACAGTGAAGATGAAGAGACACCGTCACTCAATGGTACATTTTCTTTTGTAAAAATATATTTTACCCATAAAATGTCTGAAAGAAAATTATAAAACATTGCAAAATGGCCATCACAAAAAGTGCAATCATATTCAAGTTTCCCACATAGATCATGAGGTGCTTCAATACAATCAATGAACATTACAGACATTTCAACCATTACAGACATTTCAACCTGGTCATTACAGACCATCAGACAGGGCAATAGTATTTAAGTTATCGACATAGATCATGTTGCACTCTGAGGTCCTTCAATACAATTGCAATACGTGTAGTATTCACTGTATACATTCAATATGAGTCATACAGCCCAAGGGGTCCATACAATTCCCAGCCCCTTGGTGCACCATGACTGAAAGGTCTTAGACAGCAATCTTTCCCCATTGCGCCTTTACAGCGGCTGCCCCAAGCTTTAGTGCGTCCCTCAGCACATAGCCTGGACCTTGGAATGTGCTAGGCTGCAATACTTGGTCGGGGACAACTCTTTGCACTGAAAGACTAACAAGTTTCAGGCAGACCAGAGAGCGTCTTTCACCAAGTTGATGATCCTCCAGCTGCAGTTGATGTTTGTCTCGGTGTGTATCCCTGGGAACAGCCCGTAGAGCACAGAGTCCTGTGTCACATAACTGCTCGGGATGAACCTCAACAGAAACCACTGCATCTCTCTCCAGACCTTCTTTGCAAATGCACAATCCACAAGGAGGTGAACAACAGTCTCTTCCCCACCACAGCCACCTTGAGGGCAATGTGCAGAGGGGGTGAGATTCCTGGCGTGTAGGAAGGATCTGACGGGGAGGGCCTTTCTCACCACCAGCCAAGCTACGCTTTGGTGTTTGTTAGAAAGTTCTGGCGATGAGGCATTCTGCCAAATGACTTTGACGGTCTGCTCAGGGAACCATCCCACAGGATCCACCCTCTCCTTTTCCCTCAGGGCCTCTAAGACGTTATGTGCTGACCACTGCCTGATGGACTTGTGGTCAAAGCTGTTTCTCTGCCTAATTTATTCCATGAGGGACAGGTGGTACAGCATGGTCTAACTACTTGGAGCGTTTCACGGCAGCATGGCCAGACCCATCCTTCGCAACACTGGGGACAGGTAGAACCTCAGCACCTAGAGACACTTGACGTTTGCGTACCCAGGGTCTATGCACAGTTTGATGCAGCTGCACACAAAGGTGACCATCAGGATGAGGGTGATGTTGGCCTTTTCTCCCTTTATCTAGAGGCTTGTACAACGTGTCCCTGCAAACACAGTCCATGTTCGACCTCCAGATAAAGCGGAGGATGGCTCGGGTGATCGCCATCGCGCAGGATTGAGGAATAGGCCAGACCTGCGCCATGTACAGCAACAGCGAGAGTGCCTCACACCTGATAACCAAGTTCTTACCTGCAATGCAGAGGGAGTGTCGCTCCCACATGCTCGGTTTTCTTTTCTCCATAGCTGCTTGTTCCTTCCAGCTTCTAATGCATGCCTTGGTCCTTCCAAACCATATCCCCAGCACCTTCAGGCAGTCTGACCTTACGGTGAAGGGAATAAAGGATCGGTCAGCCCAGTTCTCAAAGAACATGGCCTCGCTCTTGCCACGATTTATCTTGGCTCCTGAGGCCAGTTTGAAGTGGTCACAGATGTGGTTCAGTCTGCGCACCGACAGCGGATCTGAGCAGAAGACAGCGACATCGTCCATGTACAGGGAGGCTTTGACCTGAGTGCCTCCACTGCCTGGGATCCTTCCTGATGGACTCAGCTAAGGGTTCTATGCAACACACAAACAGGACAGGGAAGAGAGGGCAGCCCTGTGTGACTCCAGATTTAATTGGAAAGCTTTCTGATTCCCACCAATTAATTGAAACTACCAGACAGATGTTTGTATAGAGCAGTTGGGTCCAGTTGTGGATTCCCTCTCCAAACCCCATTTTGGAGAGCACATCCACCATGTATGTGTGCGATACTCTGTCAAAGGCCTTCTCCTGATCCAGGCTGATGAGGCAGGTGTCCACACCCCTGTCCTGCATATAGGCAATCGTATCCCTGAGCAGTACGAGGCTGTCAGAGATCTTCCTGCCCGGCACAGTGCAGGTCTGGTCAGAGTGGATCACCAAATCCAGAGCGGACTTGACCCGAATGGCGATGGCTTTGAACAGAATCTTATAATCCACATTCAACAGCGAAATGGGTCACCAATTTCTAATTTCCTCCCTTTCCCCCTTCTGTTTGTAGATGAGGGTGATGATGACTTTCCTCGTGGATTCTGACATACTGCCAGCCAGAAGCATTCCTCTCATACATTTCTGTGGGCCAGTCCAGTCCCACAGAGCCGAATACAACTCAGCTGGTAAGCCGCCACTTCCGGGAGTTTTACTCTTCTTGAAGGAATCAAGGGCCTTAGTCAGTTCATCAGGAGTTAGTGGTTTGTCCAGATTCTCCTGTGTACTGTTGTCTAAGACCTCCGTGGAAGAGGAAAGGAAGGACTGGGAGGCCCATCACTCAATGGTACATGTGAAGCCACTAACTTTAATGTTGATACTGTATGTACTTTGGAGGCTAGTTTGGAGGTGGATCCCTTTAAGGGGAATTAGTGGAGGGGAGTGAGGGCGGTCCTACATCCAATTTAATGTCATGATTCAATTGTGAGGTTAAGACAGCAAAGCCTGAAGTGTTGCACTTGAAAATGGTAGCACTAGTGCCAAATTAGCATTGCACACTGGCATCATAGTTTGCCTGCTCTGTTTGTTATAGGCAATTGTCAGGTACACACGCATAAATCTCATTACCAAATGGTGTCCAGTGCAATTTTCACTGGAAGTTTGCATCTCAGTTGCAATTTTTGGATGTTAGGAGGCTGATTAATGCCCCAAAAATGGGCACAACAGAGCCCAATTTCCCTTTCTGCCGTTTCTTGACAGAAAAGAATCTTTGTCTCATATTTGAACTCCGCCTACACAATTGTCGATGCTTGGGAAACAAAAGAAGATAACAAGATACACAGAACCCAATAAGTAAAGACGCAATGCATCAGTATAATTTTAACAACAGTAGAAAGAATTGGAGAAATCCATGAATTGAATACATAGTTAAGCACCCCGAAATATATCATGTAAACACAGTACAGACCTATATAGACTTTGTGACAGCTTTTTTACGGGGTAGGGAAAGGAGTAAAAGAACAGTCCTGTATTTTCCCAAATATATTTATAAGTGCATTATATCCTTTATTAAAATCATACAGGACTCAACCATGCATGGAAATAATAAGAAGAAACAACAGGTTTTTTTTTCAGTGGCAGCTTCTGATTTCTGAGTCAGAAGATTGTGACCTTAAGCCCCATTCTGGGACTTGAGTATATAGGCTCTGAACTCACTTGCTATTCACTGCTTGCACCAGTTAGGTAAGCATAGTAAGGAAGGCAAGATGTGATTAAGTGTAAGGTTTTCACACCAGCTCAGAGGTGTTGTGGATCATGGGGAACCCTGGTTTGGAGTCAGGAACCATATGATAGGCAAGTTCAAAAGGTGTTGCCAACTTCACACATCATGATGAAATGGCATATAATAAGTTGCATATGTTTAAATATAGCATTTGATAGAAGAGCTTTGTTTTGAAAAAGTAAATGACCATTAAATTGAACAGTATTTTGAAAATGGAAAGTCTTCAGCTGCATTAGAGGACATGATTCACTGGTTAAAGTGCTATTCTGCATTGTTAAATATTGAAATTCAGATTTGACTGTGTCACTTGTCCCCTTTATATTCATGCATTCCTTGAATTTCAGCTCAGCCATATGTTTGGCTGTGTCAACACTTTTACAAGTAGCTGAGCTCTTTGAATTTCAACTCAGGCATCTGTTTGTCAATTTCAAAACGTTGACAGATGACCAAGCTTCTGGTTGACTTCAAAGGCGTTGATGTTTTCAGCTCTGGAGGTTTTGTTGATATGGTTATTCAATAGAATCTCATTATAAATGTTTGGTTGAGCTCCAAACCCAATAATGGATTCAGCTCAACTGGGGTTGTTTATATTGTTGTGTGATGGAATCTCATTTTGCATGCTTGGCTGAGTTCCAAACCTACCATGGATTCAGCAAATCAGGAGTTGTTGACACACCTGTCAAAAGGACTGTGGGCTTGGCTATATTGGCAGATAATGAACACTTAAGAAGATTATGATATTTAATTGGATTTAAAGTACTGATTTATTTTGACAAATCTATGAGCAGTTGAGATGATAATGTTTCATTAAGTGGATTTTGAAGTATTGTTTGCTTATTTTGACAGAATTATGAGCTTCTCAAAGACTTCTCAATCTTATCACAGGACTCATTAGTTATGTATATAGTGGATATTGGGTGAGTTGGTAAGTGCTGTGAGGGGGTTCTGGAGGGGGTATGAAGGTAGAAGATTGAGGATTAAAGAGCCTCACACTCATCTCCAGAACTGGGCTGATTTTCCAGTTAATGGTGAAGGGCTTTTTCAATTAGTCACCTTGGCATCCGCCCACCTCCATCTCCACCTCGGGCCTAACTCTAGCCCATTCCCTTCACCCAGCAATGAAAATAGTGTGGCCATACACTGCTGGTCAAGAGGTGGGAGCATGATATTGGGAAATCTCTTGACTCTCGATTCCTGGCTCCAAGGTGAAAATCCGGCCCCATATGTTCAAAGTCACCTCCTCCTCCCAAACATTTTATACTTAGCTTAGGTCATGAATCAAATGACGCCATTATAGTGACCCACCCAGATAATTGTTATTTTTGGATAAAAATAATTATAGTAAGTATAATTGCAAAATTAAATTAATTAAAAACAGAAACACCTCATAGTGACCATTGGTCATGGAAGGCATTCTGTGACAATGCATGTTGACATTCAAGAGTTACCCCAGATGCAGAATAGAGGTCAAAATGTATGCAGGTTGTCAGTGTGTATGCTAGAAAACCTGGTGATGCAGAATAGCACTGGAGCTAATCTTTACTACTTGTATAAGCTTAATTTACAACGACATTACAAACATGCACTTGCTAACCTAACCACCACAGATTTAATCTGATCCTGTTTATCAGAAGGGAATTAATTCCCCCGTTAATACACACCATGTGCAACATAATTAATAGAAAATTAACAGATTCCCTTTTCTCTCCTAAAATAAAAATTAGGCCAGAATTTTACGGTTGGGGGTTGGGTACGTGCACAACCCACCGGATGTAAAATATTGTCAAATTGAGTCGGGCATGCTTCTCGGTGTCATCTCTCTCGCCTCTGTCCTGGCCGCCTTGGTCAGGTGGGATGGCCTTCTTTTACTGTCCTTGGGCATTAATATATGCTGCCTTTTACTGACCTCCCCAGCACCCCGAGGCAATCTCCTGAGAAAGGTGGGGGCAGAGTGCCCACCCGACTTGCCCTCCTGCCTTCCATGACCACCAGGTGCTGAGGCCACGACTGCATGCCAGGGAACTTCGTGGATTGCTTCAAAAGGGCTCCCTCAGCCTCCCCCACAATTTCTGGCCCCCTTCAGGGAGTTGCCTCTTCCATTTTCTGAACACCCCGTCGGGCCCCCATTGGACCCGGCACCCAAGGTGTTACCACCTCCATGCACAGGAAAACCAACCACCAGTCGCATTTGACGCTGGTGGGGCCTTAAGTGGCCACCCAGCGTCATATCGTATTCACAGTTCGATCTCGGCCGGGGTGGTGGGGGCTGGTTTTACATCCACTTCTGGCCACGTCAGCTTCAGGCACACCCCGAGGGTAAAACTCAGGCCTTAGAGTTTATATGTGCAACAAAAATTTTAAAGTGTTAAGGTCAAAGCCTCCATGTTACGTAGAAAGCATTACATTGTGAGACACCCCTCCTCTAGAACTCATAACCATTTCTTCGTATATGCATTCATTTGTGTAAAATAACCCAGCAGTTGATGACTTGTATCCATTTAATTTTCAGAATATCCTCTTCTCTCAAGCCACATTTTGTAGAACGTACATAATCCAACAATGAGCAATTATCTATCTAGCATTCAATGGGTATGCAATCTTCATTATGCCCATTGTACAGCATCTCACTTAGAATACTTGACAAATGGAATCCTGGTCCACTGCCTCCATAAGAGCCAATGTTTCAACAGCCAGAATAATTTTAATAACTTTTTCTATTTTCTTAACTAAACTAAAGAACAGTATTTCACATTGTCATTGACTGGAAACATTATTGACCCAGGTTCGCTGGAATATCCGTCAGTGAAGCATTGCTAAAAATGGTTAGCTTCATGATCTTTGGATGAACTAAGGATTGGAACTTAAGTGCACCTTTCTCCACTATTTTTAATGTTTTATCTGCCCTTAAAACAATCTTTACATTAAGGTGTTTCATCATTGTACTTAAGTCCAACACATCAGAAGTAGCATCTGATCCAATCTGACTGCCCAACCAGTTAAACTGACCAATCAAGCTTCCATCACTTCCTTAGATATAACATTATTTATTTGTGATAATCTTGTACAATTAATCAGGATGGGAGTAACACTCCCTAAATAGTATTATTGAATTAAAGTTATTTCAGACCTACTTTGCTTAACGTCTAACCCAATATATTGAAAATCATCACAAGCCTGACTCCTAATTTTAAATTCTACTCGAATTGGATTTATAACAATTCACAAAAATCACGAAACCACCTTGTAAGGAATCATCAACTTGACACATAACGCAATTGAATTCCATGTTGAGTTTAAGAGAACAACATATTTGAACCCAAACAAGGATCTTAACCAAACCAATTATGTGGATATGAAGAAGGTTGATTAGGTTATTAGACTGAAAGGTATGGTGGTAAAATAAACAGTTTAAAGAAATTATTCAACATTTTCAACAAAAATACATTCCATTAAAAGACAAAGATCAGAATTTTCTAGAACATGGGGGCACAGTTTCGAGATAACGGATCATTTGCTTATGACTGAGATAAGGATAAATTTCTTCACAGAGGGTTGTGAGTGTGTGGAAGTTTCCACCCCGGAGGGTTGTGGATGTTCTGTTGTTGTACATATTCAAGACTGAGATAGAGATATTTTTGGTTTCTTTGGGAATAAAGCAAAATGGAAACTAGGCCAGAAAGACGGCTTGAGGCAGATTGGCCATGCATGTATGGAACTGCAGAGCAGGCTCCAGGGGCTATATGGTCTACTTCTGCTTTTATTTCTTCTGTTCTTATGCAACATGAAGATGCTTGAAAGTTTACCGTTATGATAGTAATGAAACATTATGGGGTCTTCCTTATGTTGAACACAAACTACTTTCAGCAAAAAAGATCTCACTGGAAAATACCTGGAGACATCTTTCAGGCCATAGACACATTTGTTTAGTTTCCATAGTTTACCTTCTGCATCCGCTTCCTCTTTGGATAGTTTTAGAAACACTTGTCTCTGAATAGTATCACACTGCGGAAATATTGCTTTTATGTTGATTAATCTACACTCCATGAATATCTGGTCAAAAGGGCGAAAACGGTTTTTAAGATTATTTTTCCAGCTGTGGGAAAACCCACTTTAACATCTGTATTGGCCAGTTGGTCTTCAAAGCTCCTAGCTACCAACCGTGCTTTAGCCATTAGTCCCATCTGCAAGGACAAGTGTTGTCCCTTATTTGATATCTCAGAAAATACTCCAAGCTCCCTCCGACTATATACCTCCCTTTTATTTGCCTCCCTTATTAGTTTATTCTCAAGTTTATAAATGGCCACTAAAACTTTGCAATCGTGAGAACTTTTACTTATAGTTCTGTTACGTGACTGTTCTGTGGCCTTTATTTAATTGCCTAACTTATTAAGCCATGGCCTCAATTTTAACTACTGCCTGTCAGGACTATCACTGTGAGATCTCCTTTTTGCACCATTGGAAGTTCATTCTCCAGTACATGATGGTTTTCTGTTGCTCCGCACTTCATTACTTTCTATTCTTTCATCCCATCTTTCAGTCCATTGACCATCATCCTAAATATTCAACCTATATTAATCTAGTCAGAGTTTTTCTAGCACATCCCACAATTTTTGCATCCTTCTATTTACTAGACCCCTCTGTAATATATGTCACCCTCATGCCTGCTCTAGTAAATTGGTCTGTGGATGTGATAGCTCTGCCTGTGTTTCATGATAACTCACATTTTCCCGATCTAGCCCTTGATCTGCTGTTCTTTTTTGTTCCTCAGGATCTTCATCAGAAAATAGATGAGCCTCTGAGGTACAAGGTGTCAGGTTTTTATGCCCTCCTGGTGTTGGGAATGGGGTTAGGAATTGCCAAAATGTTGTTATTTCCACCCCAAAGTCAAATGTCCCTTGTAAAACTAGGCCCATATAATTTTCCCATAGGCAGGGCACGGTTTGGGTCATGTTCCTATACTTTTTTGATGCCAAGGTCACCATTGACAGCCCTAGGGAAAATTTGTGTTTCCTGCCCCCCAGTATTTTCTTTAGGTTGGCTGGGTTTTGGAAAGGCTCTGAAAACCCATCGGGTTAGAGAGTTTAGAAACCTTGGGGGAAGCCTGCTGAGGAGTTGAAAACATTCTGAAAGGTAAGTGTTAAATGCCTTGACAAGTTCAAATCTCATATTTAAATGCTGTATTGTATTTTAGATGTATTTTTGCGGCATTGATTGATCATAGGGTTCTGCCCTGCAAAGGTCAGCATTGTGCAAGTATTGAGATGCATTTGTGTACATTCCCCATTGGGAAAACTGCTCTTATGCATTCAAAACTAAGGAAAACTATGCTTAGAAACTTTAGTGTCATGATCTGAAGTGATTTAAATGTCCAAAGAGCTTTAAATTTGAAACAAAAAAGTCTGGAGCTTTTAATTAGATAAAAAAAAACCCACCTTCTCCTGCACTGCATTGATTGACAGGCTAGTTGGTGTAGCTTAGAAAAAAGCCCAGACACCTGTTTTTCCAGTTTCAACAGGCTCCATTGTTTGGAGTTGTAATGATGTATTTTGATAGCTGAGCCCATTTTGAATGTTTGGCTGATTTTCAAAAGCTATGAATCACAGCTCAGCTGGTGCTAGTGTACACAGTTTCATTGACATTTTAAAGGGATTAGTAAAGTATCATCTTCCTTTGATGCGGTTGCTGAATAGATTTTTATTTTTCAAGTGGATGATCACTCAAGGAGATTTAAGTTTTTTTCCTTGGGTCTGGAGCATTTTTCTAAAAATTATGAATGGTTGTATTTTTGAGTGAAAGGTCTATTAGCTTGTTAGAAGCTAAATTTTTTTCATGCCCATTTCAAAGATCTCCAATCCTATCACAAAGCTTCTGAGGACTATACAAAGTGGATACTGGGTAAGTGGCTATAGAGGATACATGGGAACATGGGGAATATGAGTAGCATGGAGGGTGCATGGAGGATATGAGGGGTTATGGAGGGGGTATGGAGGATATGAGGGGGCAAGGAGGAACATGGGGGTGGGTGTTGGGTGGTCAGGATTAGGGGGAATAAGAATGATGTGGAGAGCTGGGTCATTGTCCCAACGAATGAACATGGACCTTCTAACCAGCTCGCCTTGGCACCGGCACTCCTGTGATGCTGCCTTGTGAGTCAAAAAACGTGAACCCTGCCCACCTACATTGTCCAGAGATGAAAATATAATGGGAATGGGCAGAGATGATGAGCTTATATTTCTGAAATCGGGAAATGGCCCGACTCACATTTCCTGAGCCCAACATGAAAATCCAGTCCAAAGTACATTGCTTACTTCTATCAGCTGCTTAGGGTCAACATTTTGTTATGAGTTGAAATTTATGATGAGAAATGATCCTCAACCGTTTGATTAACATGTTTGAAAAGGGCTGTCTTACTGCTATATTCTATTACCTTACCAGGGTCTGTCCAATCCTTATAACCCTTTCTTTTCTAGTATATCAAATATCCTGGATTAAAATCTATCTCAGATGGTTTTATACAATGCCTCAAAGATTTTGGAATTTTCTCCAAGACCTCAGCCTTGATGAAAGCCCAACTCCCTGCATGCAGAACATTCAATGTGCAGAAAAAACTGAACTAATGGTAGTACCTTCTGGAGCAAGAGGACTATCAGACAGAACTGAAGGCAATTTGGGATTTAGCCCATAGACTAATTGAAAGGAACTATATTCTTCAACCAGCTGGAGTGATTTATTGGCATGAACCATCCATGATAGAACAGTTGTCAGTTTGCAATCTGGTTAATCAGCTAAAACGTTGTGCACTATTTCATCCATCGATCATTGCATGACTCCTTTCACAGAGTCTATGCAGAAAGAGCATTCAGCTGCAGTATTCATGACCATGATGTTCATGTTTGCACACGTTTTTGAACTCATCATTTGCAAATTCCTCTTCGTTATCAGTCAGCAGTGTCACTGCTGTCCCAAATCCAGTTCCTATTGATTTCTCAATTATTTTTTCCATAATAATCCTTTGGTCTTTACCATGTTTTATTGTAGAATGAATAAACCTGTTGCAAGACCTACAAAATTTTGGATGAGCATGCTTCTCTCTTTGCCCCCTACCTTTAGACCCATGGCTACAACTTTGTTAAAGTGTCAATGGAAAGCTCACAATAGGACAAGGTGGTGTCCCTCACTACTTTATATAGATTTCAAACTTAGCCTCATGTACTCCTCATCAGCTACACCTGCACATTTCATCAGGAGTTTGACAAGTATGGGGGCAAATTGTCTATGTAACTTTAAGACAATTTGTTTTTCCTCTCTGATTCTTATCACTTGATGCCATTAATGCTTGTCTAACACTCTGATAAGATACATCACATTTGCCTCAGGGAATAAAATAATAGCCCAACTGGGTAAACTGCTGAACTATTGACTTCCCCAAAAATAATTGTTTTGTCTCGCTTCAAGTCAAGTTTGCTTGGTGCTTTTTTACTCTGGCAAAGACACAGCTTGGCATTTGAATCTGTTTGTGAAAGCGCTGATTGAATGTTTTTAATCAACATACGGTTGTTGGCAAAGATTGGGATACATCTCTAGCACATTTAAATATAAGAAAGGAATTGCTGGAAGTAGGTGACAGTTACCAAGCTGACCAATATTTTAGGCCTGGCATGCCTATACATTGCAAATTTTCTCTTGAAACATTTTGCCACGCCAGCTCTTTTCTTCCCTTCAAAAGTCTCCTGGAAACCTTTCGCTTTGTCAGCAACTTTGGTCTCTTCTTAAATTTCTTCACTTCCACTTCTTTTCCAGGTAAACACTCTGAGATATTCACCTTCATGGGGATTTTCCTATTAATTATTAATATCCATGTATTAGGTAATCAAGCACTGTAAGTTTAAAGGCAAGATAGTATAAGATTTCTTGACACACAATAATTTCCATGTTTCATTTGCAAATTGGATAACTTCCAGTTTCCAGTGCACTTAAATTTACATTTTACAGCATTTAAAAAGAAACAGTTGCTTCAGAAGTGGAAAAGATTCTTCTATTTGTGCAAGCATGGTGGTCTGCAAAATCTGCTTCAGTTAGATTCAGGGAAAAAGAAACTGGAAGATCCCAGGTCCATATATTACATTAGCCAGAGTAAGATGAGTAACTTTATAATATATCAACCTGCAGTGAAGGATACAGAGAACTTGAGAACCATGCCAACCAATAAAATTTTGGAAGGTAACTAAAAGGCTTTAATGAATGATAAAATGGTTCATTACACAAATAGAGCTGAGGTACAGATCAAATATGATTGAATTGATGGCAGAACAGGATCAAGAAGCTGGATGGCCTCCTCCTGTTTCTACGTTGCCAAGGTCCCAAACATACTTAAAGAAATCAGAAGGAGCAATGAAGTCAGCGCATTGCTTTTGGAAACAGGTCAAGAATGTATTCCTATCTCCTATAACTTGATGTCACTGCTTTTCCGACATTTCTTTTTCATGCTGCGCTCAGGGAAAACTATCAGGAAGCCGACTCTGATTCTCAGCGAGGTGGACCCAGGCCAGCAGAACACGAAAATATGCAGAATCCACTCTTGTCCAAAGCAGGATTTTGTGCAAACAAGTTCTTAGATTGGATTTATGACATACCACCTATTCCCTATGCCTGCTGAGGGGAGGTCAAATACTTTAACATAATGGAATGTTGATGCACACTACAATTAAATCTGCAACTTGAAAGGTAAAGCATTCCTACTCTTTGTTTAAATAAAACAAATGCTCAGTATTTTATCTGCTCTTAAAATGGCATTTTACATACATTTATCAATGTTATTTTGCATTTAAAATTACAAACAGATCTTAAAAGTGGTGGGTGTGGAGTGCGGAGGGTGGGGGGGGGGAGGGAAGGGGTGATCAGTAAAGCGTAACTGAAAGTGGATACATTCCAAATTTGTCTTTGGTCTCGTGATGCTTAATGTTTATACTCACTTCTCACAGAGGCTTTGAAGTTTTATGCCAATAACTGCTCAGAAATGAAAAATGTCACCTTTGAGAAATATCTGCTAATTCATCTATTTCCTGAGATTTACATCAGGGAGCTTCAATATTTTAAGCAGAAACACAGTTTAGTTAGAACCACCAGGCAATAATGAACAACACAGTGTGAGAATGTCAGAGGTTTTAACCATGCCAGCACTTGTTCAAAAACAGGATGAAGCCGGGTAAAAAAAAACAATTACTAGCTAGCACGGTAAAAACTTGGGATGAAGCTGCACTTTGGGCACAATTTGCATTGGGTGCAAATTACTCCCAAAAATTGCACCAGTTTGGAGAGATTATTTTTGCTCAGGTTTCCACTCAAACTCACTTGATATTGCCAAACACAAAATCAGCCATGAACTAGTACAGCATCTTAAGGCATTAAGGCACTGATTTTCCAATGCTAATGATGCAAAACTGCTAACGTTTGCTGTCATTACCCTTCTGAAACTGAATGTAACTTTTTCACATGTGCAGAAAAAATGTGGAAATCTGAAATTGCTGTCAGTGCTTCTACACTTCTCCATTGGGTGCATTACTGAAGTCCTCACAGACTTACCGTATAATTGAAGTAGAAATCACTGAACTGATGAAAACATTCAGTTTTCCTCTATTGGTCTCAATGTTTAAATGCTTCCAAAACTTCAATTTTGTTGAATGAGGGTGTACTAAGTTCATAATTACTGTTGAAAAGCCTCTGTTCCACTGGAAAATTAATTTTATATTTGGGAATGTCAAATTTCTCCAATGTGAGAACAAAATTCATACATTTTTAAAATAATATTTTTTCAAGTTGATTCATGATATTTTAGCTTCTACTTTAACCCCATGTGTATGACCTACTCACTTCACTCGTAAAATTTAATTAAGAATGAAAGATAATTAGTGCATTTTAATCCATGATTTGCTGCCTATGAGAATACTTCAGTGTGATTGGCAGCTTGCAGTATCACTGTTGCTGGATGCCTGGAGATCCCGTGACTTTGTGATAGATTAGAATTGATGCAGGGAAGGGGAAATCTGTGATGCAGAGATCATTAGATCTTTGTGGACAACTTCCTCTGAGGCCAGTGGTGAGAACCATCGTTTCATTGCTAGCAACAAATTCCAGGTCATTTTTTTTTAAAGAAAGTTTGTTTTAAATAAATTCCAGGATTATTTGGAAGAGTGGTAATTAGGTGAATTTTGATTAATATAGATTAAAATGGATTTATCACAAAAAATAATCATTTTAATCAGCGTCCAGTCCACCATCTGTGAGTAACCTGTTTTTAATTAACTGAAAATTAATTTTAAAATGTAGAGAACCATTTGCTGTTTAAGTGAGATTACAGTGGTCAGTTTGTTGGTTAAAAAATGCTCAAAAGCTTTTAAAACATGTCTTTCCGTGTCCTTGCTCTCCCACCCATCAACACCCCACCATCCACCAGAAATGGTCAACTCCAAGAACATCCACAAAGACCTGCAAGTTAGCATAGCTAGTTGAAACTTCCAAAATGATGATTAATTTTAACCCTGAGATCGTGACTGGTTCTGTGGGCCGGACCTGCTTTTACCGCATTGTTTTTAAAATTTGCGCAAAATATCCCACAAAGTGAACTTGCACTGAACATAATTTACGTTTAAAATGTCATGATCGTTTGTGCTGGTTTTGCCAAATTTTAATGAAAAAAAAAACAATGGAAACTCCATGTCTTGGTACATACAGGCTTGGAGATCTGAATTGCCATCAGATTCTATCAAATTATTTCAGATGTGCTTGCAAGATGTCAACCTTGGTTCAGCAACAGCGCCCTTGCCTCGATCTGAGTCAGAGTGTTATTGCTTCAAGTTACACTCAAATTAATTGAGAGCATAATCTGGGTTGATACTCCAGTGTGGTATTGAGGGAGCGCTGCACTATTCAGAGGTGTTGTCTTTCAGATGAGACATTAAACTCAGGCCCTGCCTACTCTCTAAGGTGGACCTGAAAGATCCCAAGAAGAGGAGGGGAGCTATTGATAAAAACAAAAAACTGCGGATGCTGGAAATCCAAAACAAAAACAGAATTACCTGGAAAAACTCAGCAGGTCTGGCAGCATCGGCGGAGAAGAAAAGAGTTGACGTTTCAAGTCCTCATGACCCTTCAACAGAACTGGGTGAATCCAAGGCGAGGGGTGAAATATAAGCTGGTTTAAAGTGTAGGATGTGGTGTTGGGTGGGGGGAGAGAAGTGGAGGGGGGTGTGTGGTCGTAGGGACAAGCAAGCGGTGATAGGAGCAGATAATCAAAAGATGTCACAGACAAAAGAACAAAAGAACACAGAGGTGTTGAGTTGGTGATATTATCTAAACGAATGTGCTAATTAAGAATGAATGGTAGGGCACTCAAGGTATAGCTCTAGTGGGGGTGGGGGGGGAGCATAAAAGATTTAAAAATAATGGAAATAGGTGGGAAAAGAAAAATCTATATTAATTATTGGAAAAAACAAAAGGAAGGGGGAAGAAACAGAAAGGGGGTGGGGATGGAGGAGGGAGCTCAAGACCTAAAGTTGTTGAATTCAATATTCAGTCCGGAAGGCTGTAAAGTGCCTAGTCGGAAGATGAGGTGCTGTTCCTCCAGTTTGCGTTGGGCTTCACTGGAACATTGCAGCTATTACCTGCCTCCTGGCCAATATTTATTCATCAATCAACATCATAGTGTCACAATTCCCGTAGGGACTGATAACCTTTAAAAAGATATTTAAATTTCCAGTAACTGACAGAAAAGATCACATGACAAGTTTCAAGATTGAAGACTTTTACTAAAAGCAACATTGGATGGAATCGTCCCAGATTTGCATTAAGTGCAATAGCGGGTGGGGGAAAAGCACATTTCTCCCGCCAGTCAGAATGGCGGCTTTCCACCTCGTATCTTCCCAATCCTGCCTCATTAATCATGCATTCCCCGGAAACACCCCATTTTAATGGCGGAGGGCTCTCATTCACCCGCCATGCCATCACCTCGTTGTTTCCTCATGCCAGGTGCCATATGTAAAGTGTAGCCCATGTGCACACCTCTCAGGGCTTCCAGCCCAGGACTGCTGCACAGAAGGCATGGCCCTGAAAGGCGAGAAAAACTCCGGTCCCTGGTTTAGTGGCCCATCCCACAAGACTTTTTTTGGACGCCGTGAATGTCTTCTGCCCCCTCTCTGGCTGCAGGAGGCGCAGCAACATCACCAGTCTAGCTTGGGAGGCGGTGGCAGCGGTGGTCAGCGCCAACGCCCTGCAAAAGAGGACAGTCACCCAGTGCCGCAAGAGGATGTATGATTTCCTCCGATCCGCCAGGGTAAGTCACTCTTCTCAACACCTTCGTCTCACACACTCACAAACCCATCACACATCCACAGGGATTTCATAAGGGACATCACCATTCACTCTCTAATACACACCTTCATTGTCCTCGTCCATCCATGGCACCACTCACCACCCACACATGCCGGGCATACTTATCATCTGGCCTGGCAGGTGTCCTGCTTACACTCTCTCCATCTCTATTCGTGCAGGACAAGCTGGCACACAACAAGAGGGAGAGGTTGCAGACCGGTGGAGGAATTCCTGAAATGAAGATCCTCAAGGACTTTGAAAATCATGTCATCGAGCTGGCTGGCAAGGATCCTGATGGTGAGGTCAGCAGTGTTCTACCATATGAGGATCCAGCAGTGCAACATCCATCAGACAACCATGCTGTGAGCGATGTGTCCTATTCCACAGTCCCCTAACATGCACTAATTATCTCTCCTGGCTTTTGCAGGCACATCTGGGAAACAGCTGGCTGAGTCCACAACCCAGGTCCTCCAATCAAACATGAAGAAATGTCTGAAGAGGAACCTGGAGACACCCTTCCTGAAGCCTCATCACAGCGCTCACCTACACCCTCCACCAGCGCAGAGACACACACCTCGGTGGGACCTAGCTTCAGAGTAGCCTCAGGATCACAATCTGGTGAGCACGTCGCACTATCTGATCCACAGCAGGCGGGGGACTTCCCAGGTGTCTGGGATTGCTGGAGGCCAGAAATCTGATGACGAGTGTCTGGACTCGGTCATGTCTCAGTTGCTGGACCTGCAAAGTCAAACTCAAGAACGTCAGGAAGGGATGTACGCTGCACTCCTCAGATTGTAAGGTACGGTGGAGGAGTCCATTCACCTTCAGTCTGAGGTGATAGTGCTGACATGCCAACGCACTGAGGTCAACACTGGTAGGATGGCGGACCCCATAGAGATCTCAGTCCAAGACATCAGTCCTGCGCCGCTGCACAGGCTGAACTCCATTGCTGATGCCTTAGTTGGCTCCCAAACAGTGTATACCCAAGGGGGGTCTGGGGCAGCTGGATCTCGCTCCAGCTACCCCCTTCTCCTCAAGGGGTCAGCCAGGAACCCTAGGGCACCCATAGGGAGGAGGATCAACAGGTGCACCCCCCGGGGCCATCCACCCAGGTGACCCAGGACTGTCCGACCCTCTGAATCTCTCAGGGATCTGAGACCGACTGAGAATGTAGGAGTTGTGAACACTGTCTGGGAACAATGTGCAGACCTGCAGGATGCATTTGTGATGGTCACACACCAGCTGCACATTCAGCGAGTGGGAGCCCTTGTGGTTGACGTAGTTGACCGCTTGTTGCCATGGAGTCCTGAGCACTACGTGAGTACAGTCGATGGTACCCTGCACCGGTGGGGAAACCTTAGATCTGGGCAAATCCCAGCGTTCTTGCCTCCTGGATTTCCTGGTCCTAGGCGAAATGCACAAAGTTGTGTGCTAGGGAGAAGATGGTATCCGTGAATTCATGGATGCATTTGTGGGTGGAGGCTTGTGATATCCCACAGAGGTCACCTTGGAGCCTTGAAAGGAGTCACTGCCATAAACATTAGAGCACCGTGGTCACTTCCACAGCCACAGGCAATGGATGCCCTCCATGTCCCCATGGCACCAAATCCTGTAGCAGGCAGCAGACGTGACCAACCAGTTCCCTAGACAAACAGCAAGGTCACCAGGCTCCATGCTTCTGATGTTGTACTCCTACAGGATGAAAGAGAGAGCCACGTGGGTTAGCATGGGTGTGCTAAGAACCTCTCTTGGTTAAGTCTGAAGGCCCCTTAACTCACCCATTTAGGTGGCCAGAGTTTATTGCCCTGTATGGCTGCCTGAGACCCCACCCACCTCCACCCCACACCACCCGACCGATTGGCAGCAGCTTCGGCCACTGGACTGCATTCTATGCTCTCAGCTCAGATACAGACATTCTCCTAACCCACACTGCAAGTCTGCACTGTTAGCTTGAACCATGGGGGAGACCGGTCCAAACTGGGATGATGACATCGCAAAGGATGGTGAGCACCTCCACCAGTGACTGCTCCAGTTTTATTGAGGAGATTGTACAATGTGCCCAGTTGTCCAGCTGTTCAGCAGTCCACTAAAACGCTCATTAGTTTGCAATCTGTGCCAGAGGGGTGAAAGGTTCAGGAACACTTGGTGGCACTTTGATGCCTCTGTGTTACTTGAGTGGGCAGAGAAGCTAGAGGCCCGACTCCAATCATATCAATGTGGCTGTGCCTGAACTGTCTCAGCTGCAGAGGGATGGTCACTTTATACAAGGTTTCCCTAATGTGTGGCCACTTCCCTCCCCCCACCACCCCGCCCGTGCTTGTGCACTATCATCAACCACAGGGCAGCTGTTGCAGCCCCACTAGCAGCCCCCCCCTTCCCCGCCGTCACCTCAACTGCAGTGCCCCAGCACCGCACGGTCAACCAGCCGGGAACAAGCGACTTGCCTGTGCTCTCGCCTGAATGCACAGCGCCTCTACCTTGGAGTCCAACAGGCAACCTGACCAACGCTGCACAACGTTACTGAGATCCCCTTGAAGTGCAGCCTGTGAAGTGCATGCCTTATATATGCGCGTTGGTGTGCAATCATTGCTGATGTGCTTGGATGACCCAATGTGGGGGGATGATTCCAGCGAGCTTGGTTTACTGTGATATGCAGATGTAATACAATGAGGTTCCTGATGACCAGTGGCGGAAAATGCACCATTGACGGGCAGAGCGGATGATTGCAAATTGGTTTCACGATGGCATGAAAGCGATTTTTGGCCTTCTCACCATGTTGTCCATTCACGCCACCAAACACACCTGACACCAACAGGCAAGGAAAATTGCGTCCGTTGTCTAAACCTGAGTCAGTGAGCAACTTATATTCTAATCTACAGAAGGTAAGTTCCCTGTTTAACTTTTAACATAATGGAAAATCTCACATCATGGCTATATTTTACTCTGTCTCTTAAGTCGACACTTCCTTCTTGTGTAACCAGTCCAAAGTTATTCTCAGTTCCCAATGGCTTGCTTCCTTGCTTTTCCATTTCCCAGCTGGATAAGCACTAATCCCAGAATTGACTTTCACTGTGAGGTTTAACAATGCTATTTGGAGATTCTTTCTTCCCCGTCCAAGCTAGTTGAACCTCTCTGTCTCCTTTAAATCTTCATGAACTTAGGCTCTTAAATCAGAGTGTGAGTTCCCACGTGCATTTGTGTGGTGGCCAATAAAATAAGCATTTTCTCTGCTTCAGATGCAGAGCTAGTTGCGTCTATCTCCAGCTCTTTGGCTGACTTGTGTCTGACAGTTTCAAGGATGTCTTAAAAAACTCACAACATGATCCAGCTATGGTTTTCCCTTGACTTTTTCCCCCTCAAAGCTCATCTCCATGGCAATGTGAATCATATGGGCCTAGTATCCAGGTAGAAATGCTAATTAGCTATCCTCTGGACTCCCATTTCCGCTCTTTCTTGGAATCAAACAGACAGCTTAAAATATAACCACTTATAAAACCTGACATTCTTAACACTGCCCTGTGAGACTTGAAGACTAACAGTCCAACCATGGTCAGCCCAACTGTTCTTACAATTGTCTATAGGTATGAACATCTTGCACCTTCTGCCCAATAAGTCAACCTGGGCCCCACTGTCCCCATAACAACCAAGCCAGCCAGGCAGAATTCAGAGCAGGTCACATGACACCCCTGTGTTCCTCCATCTTACCTTAACTAAAGAGACAGCCTCAAAACAACAACCTTATAAACTTTGTATTCAGAAGAACAGAAACAGGTTATTACTGTTTGTGGGAGCTTGATATGTATTACAGTACAATAGTGACTACACTTTTTAAAAAATTCGTTCTTGATTTATGGGTGGCCAGCCTTTATTGCCCATCCCTAACTGCCCTCATTCAGAGGGCATTTTGAAGAGTCAACCACATTGCTGTGGGTCTGGAGTCACATGTAGGCCAGACCAGGTAAGGACAGTAGATTCCCTTCCCTAAAGGACATTAGTGAACCAGTTGGGTTTTTAAAGTGATCGGCAATGGTTTCATAGTTATTATCAGACTTTTAATTCCAGGTTTTTTTATTGAATTCAAATTTTATCATCTGTCGTGGTGGATTCAAACCCGGGTCCCCAGAGCATTACTCTGGGTCTCTGGATTACTAGCCCAGTGACATTACCATACCGCCTCCCTGCAAAAGTATTGCATTGGCTGTAAGCTGCTGTGGACATCCTGTGGTTGTGAAAGGCTCTATATAAATGTAAATCATTTTTAGTAAAGAAAACTTACTAGAGAAATTAATAAGGCTAAAAGCTGACAAATTTCTTGGCCCATATTCTAGCATTTTAAAAGAGGAAGTGGTCCATAAATAGTGGATGCATTGGTTTTGATCCGCCTGAATTATCTAGATTCTAGAATGATCCCCATGGTTTGCAAAGTAGCAAGTGTAACCTCACTGTTCAAGAAAGGAGGGAGATTAGAAAACAGCAACCGAGAGACCACTTAGCCCTTGAACCTCACTGATTTGCAATCTGTGTCAAGACTTCGATAAGGGAGCTCAGTGTAATATATCCAGGTTTGCACATGATACAGAGCTAGGTGAAAAGTAAGCTGTAACAAGGGCGTAAAGAGGTTGCAAAGGGATATAGATCAATTCGGTGATTGGGCGAGTTACACTGAACAGGCACTGAGCAATTGGACCTATGTCCCCTGGAGGTTAGAAGAGTGAAAGGTATCCCATTGGAACACGTGAGATCCTTAGTGGGTTTGACAAGCTAGATGCTGAGAAGTTGTTTACCCTGACTGACGAGTCCAGAACTCGAGGTGACAATCTCAGAATAAAGAGCAGGATTGATACAAAGATACATTTCTTGATTCAGAGGGCTGTAGGTCTTTGGAGTCTGGAGTCTGATGTGGAGGAATGTGGAATAATTCACTTTGATAAGATGAATAGGAAATCAGATTTTTTAAAAGGCGAGATTCCAATAAATGTTGGGATTCAAAAAGATTTGTCTGCCCTTTTACACAAATCACAGAAAATTAACATGAATGTACAGCAAGCAATTAGGAAGGTGTTACAGACAGGGATGAGAGAGTACTGAAACCCCTGTTCCCTTCCCCTATTGTCTCTAATCAGTTTGGTTTTGAAAAGGAAGATAAGGGTGTTTCTTAACCTCTGATTGTATTATCAGTTTGAATAAAGAGCAGCACGCTTTTTGTAGGTTTAAAAAAAGATGAGTAATTATTCACACGTTCACCCTGAAAATCTAACGCTCCGTCACTCACTCACAATTCTCTCTAACAAACCCACACACACACACACACACACACACACACACACTCATGCACACACCCACACACACACACGCTCATGCACACACACACTCTCTCTCTCCCTCTCTCTCAAGAAAAATACAATTAAAGGGCACAAGGTACAAATAAAGGAATAGTTTGTAAGTCACGTGATTGGCTAATCTCGGTGCAGGCCTGCTGAAGAAGAGGTTCTTTTCCACTCTTGAAGTGCAGCTATGTGAATTCAACAACCTCAAGTCATATATCAAAATTGTTGCAGGTTTCCTTCAAACAGGTGGATTTTTCAACAGGTCACAAGGTTAGTTGTTTGTAGGTTAAGACTAATATGTTGGTTTTCTGTATTGGTGGACTTGAAATGGAATAGGCTTAGAAACCTTATGATGTTGCAGTCTCCAGTCTTGAGGCATAGATGTTATTCCCTTTTCTGCTACTGCTGCTTCTTGTTGTGTTCCTTGCAGACAAACAGCACATTTCCTAGTGTAATATGATTTTTATCTGTAGTCAGTTTTGGACATACGTCTGCATGATCAATACTTCTATTGTCCACACAGAATGATTTGAAATTAGAAGCCATTGTTATAAAATGTGGGAGGGGCAGTGGCCATTCATACCTACTTGTGATGAACTGGTTTCTGTACAGTTCTCTTTGTTAAGTTTTGAACTCAGAGACAATGAGTCCAGGAGTCTGTAGATTTTGAGTTTTGAGTAAGTCCACAAGCAATAATAGGTGTGCATTCCACAAATGGTTTCATCTTAGTATGTACATTCAAAGGCGGGGCACCCTACCCATTCAATTAGGAACTTTCCGGAGACTCGAGATACTTCTGAGCCTATGTAGGAATTGCAAAAATCACCTGACCCTTGACATCCCTCTTAGCAGCCCTGTAATGTCCATTTTTAAAAGAAAAGGCAGTTCCAGAAAATTCTATGCCGAATACAGTCCGTGCTTAAAGTAATGAATATAGCAAGTCTTTGCTGGGCATGACAATGTCAAATCAAATATTAACCTTGACTGCAAGGTGGTTGCACTATAAGAGTAAGGAAGGCCTTGCTGCAATTAGGCACAGCTTCGGTGAGATCACCCTTGGAGCACTGTGTAAGTTGTTGTCTCTTTATCTCAAGAATGATGTACCTGCTTTAGAGGAGGTGCAATGGCGATTCACCAGATTGATTCCTGGCATGAAAGGCTACCCTATGAGCGGACACTGGGCAATTGGACCTATATCCCCTGGAAGTTAGAAAAATGGAAGGTATCCCATTAAAACATAGAGGGGAAAATTTTCTCCCTGTTGGGCAGGCTGGGTGGGAGCAGGTGCGGGCGGGTGTGTAGCCAATCACCGCCCGCAATTGGCTGCGCGCCGCCATTTTAAGTGGGCGGGCCAATTAAGGCCCACCCAGCGTGATGTGCACCCAGAAGCGCTCAGCGCTAACTGTGCGGGCAAGGGGAGGATGGAGAGTAGTCCCGACTCACGCATGCATGCGCAAGAGCACAGAAATCTCCTTGAGGCACGGAGCTGCCCCGGAGATTAATTTGGTGGGGAAAAATTGAAAAAGGGAATTAAAAAAATTATTCGGACATGTTCCCCCATGTGACAGTGTCACATGCGCTGGGGGCATGTCTATGAATTTTAATGAAAAAATGTTATTAATGTTTTAAGCCCTTCATGAAACCTCATCCCGCCCGTGGATGAGGTTCCATGAAAAATGCAAAGGCCGCCTGGGCTCTTCACCTACCCCCCACCACCTCCCCACCACCCCCCCCACCCACCAACATTAAGGTTAGATGGGCAGCCCCGATGAGTACTTCAATTAGTTAATGAATGGCCTTAACAGGCCTTTGACAGATCGGCGGGCGCACAGCCAATTCCGGTGCGCTCCCGCCCGAAGTAGAGATCAGAATGATGCGCAGTGACCTCGGGGCGCACATTGTCGTTTTGCGTGTCGACGTGTGGGGCCTGACCCCCCCCCCCCCCACCCCCCCAACGCCGACCAGAAGATTCTGCCCATTGGCCAGAAATGTTAGCCCGAAGGGGCTGGTGCGCGCTTGACCCAAACGAGCGTAAGACGACGCGCAGTGACGCCATTGTGCACCCGCGCGGTGTTTCGCGGGCAGGCGAAAAGGCCCGAGCGGCTTTCGCATTTTTCTGGGGAACCTCATCCACAGGCTTCGATCCATCATTTAAAAAAAAAAGTCATCTTAATTTCTAACACGTCCCCGCTCATGTGACAGAGTCATGTGAGGGATGTATTTTTTTAACACCTTAAAATTCGTCATTTGTATTTTTTTTAATATATCTTCATTTCCCTCGGGCAGCTCTGTGCCTCAGGGAGCTTTCCCTGCGCGAACCTGCGCGCTCGCCCTCCTCTCCCCTCCCCCAACACACAAAGTCCGCCTTTCACACTGGGCGGGCCTTAATTGGCCCCACCCACTTGAAATCGCGGTCGGTCCCCGATCGCGGGCGGCGCTCGGCTTCCCGACCGCTCCCGCTCACCCCCACTGAGCCTGCCCGACGAGGCCAAAGTCCTGCCCATGATACCCTTAATGAGCTCGACAAGCTGGAGGCTGAGAAGCTGTTTACTCTGGCTGAAGAGTCTAGAACTCAGGGGTCTCAATCTCAGGATAAGGAGCTGGTCGTTCAGGATTGAGACGAGGTTAAATTTCTTTCCACGGAGGGTTGTAAATCTTTGGAATTCCCTACCCCAGAGAGCCGTGGTTACTCAATAATTCAGCATATCCAGGGCCAAGATCCATAGATTGTGAGCACTGAAGTAATGAAGGGATATGGGAAGTGGGTGGGAACATTCATCCATGATTTCATTGAATGGAAGAGTAGGCTCGAGCGGCTGTATGGTCTATTCCTGCTCCTTTCTCCTTTATTTTTATGTAGGTATGATGTTGCTCAAACATCATTCCCTTTTGTCCAATTCCCATGGGACAGCATTTCCCCCCCCATCGAGGGGGTTGTTCAGGATCAGGCGCAAGCAGTCTGGCTCCCGATCGTTGCCACCGATTGGGGGCGCGCCGCCATTTTACGTGGGCGGGCCAATTAAGGCCCGCACAGTGTGACATACACCAGGGAGTGCTAGGCACCCCCTGTTCGGTTGGTGGGGGGTGGATTCCCTCACCCGGGAGTGAGCCCTTTCACACATGAGCATGAAAGAGCACTCAGATCTCCCTGGGGCTAGGTGCCACCTCTGGGAGATCAGTGTTACTTTTAAAAAGACAATAAACGATGAGGAAAATTTTACCATGTCCCCTCATGTGATACAGTCACCTGAACTGGGACATGTCAGTTACTTTTATTAAAAATGTGACACAAACTTTAAATCCCTCATGAAACCTCATCCCGCCCGTGGATGAGGTTTCATGTTTTTTCTGAAGGCCGCCTGGGCTCTTTGCCTTCCCCCCTGCCCACCTTAAGGCTGGACAGGCAGGTCCATTAATCAGTTTAATTACTTTTTTAATGGCCCTAATAGGCCGTTGACAGGTCAACGAACTGAGAATCTAAATGACGCGGGGTGACATCGGGGCGCACGCCTGACGTTACCCCGTGTCAGTTTACGCGTCGGCGAGCGGGACCCACCCCCGCTCGCCGACCGGAAAACGCTGCCCATGAGTTCTGGGTCCCGTGACTCCACAGCCATTGGCATCCTTCTTCTCAGCTTCTGCTGGGAAGATGGAACATCCTTTGCCAGGTCCAGTTTCTCCGCTCTGCCCTTTGGATCCACATGACACCTGATTAGTCATAATTCACTTCACATGTCATTAAAAAAATACTGAGAAATCTTGCATTGCTAAGGTATGTAGTGACACTCTGGCAAACTGAGGAACCAAGCACTTCTACTGCCTCTCCGTTTGCTTAAATGCTGCTGAAGAATGGAGTCTAAAGTTTATGTTAAGGCCTGCTCAGAAGCTCCCAGGCAATTGCATGGCTTACACCTATTTTACACCTTCACCAATGACTTCACCAATGGGACTGCAAATGAGCAAACCCAAGAAGCTCGACTGAGTCCTTTTGGAAGTCACTGACAGGAGCGATCTTATTTCTCAAGTCATCTGGTCTTTAGCATCTAGTCCAGAATAGGAGGAAAAAAAATGGAATGCTGTAATGAGTGTAATCTCTTGCGACAATAATAATGTTAATTTGGCTTGAAGCACCAGCTGGATGAAGAAGTGGTAATATTTTTATAACAGTGATGGGAAACCCTTGTAAATATGTAACCATTGTAGGGGCCAAGAGTGCACAGATATAAATAACATTTATAAGGTCATTTCAAACTCTTGTTCTAAATCGTTAATTGGATTCAAGGCACGAAGGAGAAGCAAAATGTTTGAAATGATTTAAAGAAATAAAGAGGGAGGAAGTTTGGAAAATGCACAATGGGAAGTTAAGATACTACAATTCTAACTGAGGGTGTAAAGAGAAAATTAAACGGAAGTGGGGAAATAGAGAGTAAATTTTTTGACTTGATCAAAGCCAGTTACATATCTCATCAGAATGAGGTGAGCTAGTGGGAAGTTTAACATTACCACAGATATCACAAATTGTTTTACTATAGCTAGTATTGGTGATATTCCCAGACAATTTAAGATGGTGGAGTTACTTAATTTTAAAAGTAGATGTTCCAATTGTGTCTGTTTAATAAAATGCTTAAAGTCACATTTTAATGGTGCAGTAAAGATTTTACACCAGAAGCCCAGCTTTATTTAAAAGGAAACTCCAGGCCTTAAAATCCAATGGGGGTGATTTTGACTTTGATAGTGTAAACCAGATGATAGCTACTGGGCAGCCAATTTTATATTTTCTCCCTGCTTCTTTCCATTGACACAAGGATCTGGCAGAGGATAGGCTGTTGCATAAGGAACCACTGACATATTGAAATTGTGCCCCTCGGTGACACGTTTATAATATTAGATTGAAGAATGATTGATGGGTTTTGTCGTACCTATAAACTTAAGGCAGTTTATACAGAAACAATAAACAGCAAACATGCTTATGAAAAGAAAGAATATCCATTAACAAGAGTGGAAATAGGTAAAAAAAAAAGACTTGCATTTGAGAAAGGTCACCAAACTAAAGCATTAACTCTGATTTTCTCCCCACAGGTGGTGCCTGACCTCATGAATATTTCCAGCATTTTCTGTTTATATTCAGATTTCCAGCATCCACAGTATTTTTCCTGTGCATTTCTATCTTATCTTTTGCAACATCAGGAGATCCTAAAGGGCAGAATCATTCCAGAAGCCTAGAGGATGGTTGGAGTCTGGAACAAACTTCCTGTAAGGGTGGTGGAGGCAGGTTTGATCGAGGTATTCAAAAGGAAATTGGATTGCTACCTGTAAAGAGAGAGTGTGCAAGGTTACAGGGATAAGGCAGTGGAGTGGGAGTCTGTGGAATGCTCCTTCAGAGAGCCAGTGCAGAATCGATGGGCCAAATGGCCTCCTTTTGCACTGTAAAGATACTATGATACCGTGAATTGCACAAAGTGCAGTAGCGGGCGTGAAAAATGACGTTTTACCAGTCGGCCGCAATGGCGGGTTTTCGTACCATATCGTTCACTTTCCACCTCATTAACCATGCAGCCACGGGAAACACTCCATCTCGCTGGCGAGCGGCCTCTGAATCGCCCACCACGCCGTCATCTCACAGTTCCTCCCAGCGGGTGCCGCACCTGAACTGCAGCCGCGCACGTCGTTCTCCGTGCTTACAGCCGAGGGCTGATCCAGTGGAGGTATGGCCATGAAAACCCAGAGGAGTTCAGTGACATCACTGGAGTGCATTTTGGAGGCCCACCACTGATGACCATGAGTGGGCCCGAAGCAAGGTAGGCAGGCAACCCTCGGACTCCTGAGCAAAGGGCAGCTCGCCAGGTGCCCATTGCTTATGTACTGTTGTGAAACACACCGATGTGCCCAGATTATCCAGCGTTGGCGGGGCAGGGGGTGGGGGGAGGTGGGAGGGGGTGGGGGTGGGGGGGGGGGCGGTAATGCTTCCTGTGAGCCAGGCTTATAATGAGGTTCTAAAGTACTGAAATTAGGTTCCCGATGTGCGGTGGTGGGAAACGCAGTCCACCATTGATGGGAGGAGCGGACGATTGCAAACTGGCGATATGTTATGCTCCCGCCTGCCGCAAAGAGCGGCGGATGATTCTGCCTGAAGTGTTTTTGATGACCGGTCACTGTTGTACCAGAGAGAAATACAGGAGCCAATTTTCATGCAGCAAGGTCCCACAAACCACAATGAGGTGAACAGGTTTTCATGATTCATTTTAATTTTAAGTTTCATATTTTCATGATCTTCCTTAAGGGATGAAAATTGGCCGTGCCAAATCCTCCGGCCTTTGAAGCATGCCCTGGCAACAGTTGCATTTACCCAAGAGGGCAGACTTGGTTTATTTCCCTGCGCTGAAGTGTCAGCCTGGAACACAAGCTCAATTCCCTGGAACCGATTGACTAAGAAGCAAAGTGCTACAACTGAGCGAAAGCCGACACCTCTTCTCTTCTTACGCAGTCCCTTGGGATTGAGGGTGACTTACTGCTACACCAGTTCACTGGCTTTGAGATGGCTGATAAATCCAATGCTCTGCCACATGGTGGGGCAGGTGGTGCGTTAAGGGCTGGATAGATGGGTTGTTTGGACGCTCTCATGTCTCCACTTCCCCTCTGCACTCGATGTGCAACATGCCTTCCTGAAAGAGCCTTCCCCATTTTGGTCAGTCATAAACCAGGCTCTCCCATGGTGGGTATATTTGACCGCTTCAGGGGTGCTTTGAGGACATCCCTAAAGCATTTCCACTGTCCTCCTGGGTGTCTCCTGCTGCGACCAAGATCTGAGTAGAGCAATTGTTTTGGGAGTCTGGTATCAGGCATATGGGTGACATGCCCTGCCCGGCAGAGCTGGTTTTTGAGTGACTGGCACCTCAATGCTGGGCATGTTAGCTTGGCAGAGGTTGCTGCTGTTGGACTGCATTTCCTGTCACCAGATTTGGAAGACCTTGCAATGGCACTGCTGGTGGTCCCTCTGCAGTGCTTTGAGATGCTAGCTGTAGGTTGGCCAAGTCTCTGAAGCATATAGGAGTGCAGGGATCACAGCTGCTGGTAATCCATGACCAGACACCTCTAATGTCTACAATACCCTCAGAAGCATCATTGGATTAATGGACAATAAATTACATCTGAAACCCCATTGCTGTTTTTTCACAGGCACATTTGGCAACTAATTTGCACACAGCAAAATCCCAGAGGCAACAAATGAGATGATGAGTTGATTTTTATGTAAATGTTGAGGGATAAATATTGAACCCTCTCCCCCAACTTCATCACTGAATAGTGTCATGGGATCTTTCAACACATGAACAAGCAGAAAGGGGGTCCAGGTTTAACATCTCAGACAAAAGATTGTACCTCTAGCAGTGTAATGTTCCCACTGAACCATTGGCCTACATTAGTAACTCTGAGTCTGTGATTGTTAAACCCACAGCCTTCTGTCTCAATAATGAGTGCTGCCACTAAACTACGTGGAACCAAAGCAAGCAGTCCACAAATCCTGGACTTCCGAAAACACCCGGTGAAAGTTTCTATTTTGTGTTCTATTTCCTAATGTGCTTCTCCCAGTGCTGTCTGGGAGCTATTAGCGCTGAGTGTGTGGAAGTGTGTTCCACCATGCTGACATCTTTGTGCCCAATCCTCCTGCCAGAGCCCATTACTATAAAGCACACTGTCAACAAGACAACTTAGAGACGAGTTAAGGCAATGTCTCTGCACTTAAGCCAGCAGCAACTTCAAACGGGCAGGAGCAATGGAAATCTCAAGAACAAATGGAAAAACAATTCATTGAAGCGGGATTTCTACCTGTATGGTTCTTAAGAAAGAGTGGTACGTTTTAAAATCTGCTCTGTGCATACCAGGAGTGGTAATTTGCCTGTTAATTTCATCTTAAAACAGAAATTTGCTGTGAATGTGAAGCAACAGCCTGAGAGTAGAAATTAGATAAAAGCAAAAAAACTGCGGATGCTGGAAATCCAAAACAAAAACAAAAATACCTGGAAAAACTCAGCAGGTCTGGCAGCATCTGCGGAGAGGAACACAGTTAACATTTTGAGTCCGAATGACCCTTCAACAGAACTAAGTAAAAATAGTAGAAATTAGACCTCACTGTTGCCTGCATTATGAACATTAACCAGACACACCAATGCCTTAATTCCGGGTGCCAATGCAATGGACTCCAAGTCTGATCCAAAGTCGGGTTTAAAACATGTGTTTGAGCCTTACATATGTAACTGAGTGGAAATATCAAAACCAAATATCACTCCAGATTCTTCAGAGGTTGTCAACTAAAGACCCATTTTTAAAACCGAGTTTTAAGAAATCTTCCCGTGAGGCCAGTGAAACAAGCCATTCAACGTCCTTCTGTGTAACACTGCCTGTGGAGGTGCAAGTGCTGGTAACTTGAGCTAAAAGATCCTCCTTGGGCTTCCTAGTGAGAGCATGCTCTACCTGTGCAGTACTCGTTCTGGGCCTAAAAATAGGCCTGGATGAATTCCTATTCCACCTCTGGATATCCCTGCAGTCTGTTTTGAAAGGAACTGGTAAGGAGGTGATAATATGGCACCATGTAGCAGATGGAAAATTAGTGTGTGTTTATGAAGAGTGACTGTGCAGGAACAGGAGGAGGGTGGTGTTGGTTTGACGTTGAGACCCTCCTTTTTATTCAAAGTGGAATGAAACAGTCAAGGAGAGGGAGGACTTGCTGCTGTGTAGTAAGGGAGTGATTTGTTAGAGTTTCAGGAGAGGCCTGGTGAATAAATTCAGAAGCTGTCAGGGGGGTGCTGTGCTGGTATCTCCACATTCTTTCCCAAATAAGCCAAATCACAAAATTAGTGGCACAACACTGAACGTACAGTTCATCACTAAGTGTAACAGTTGAACTAAAATAGCATAATCGTTCTTTATTCATAATGTCAAAACTATAGACTTATTTTGCATGACAATGCCTGCCTGCCCAATCAATGGGAAACGCATAAATGGCAGTTCAGGAAGCAGTAGCGCCAGGTTTTAGGGAGGCAGTATATTCCTGATTTGCAGCTTGAGCTTTTAAAATAAATCATTGCATACAGATTCCTGACTTTCATACACAGAAGGATTCCAACCCGCCTCATCTCATCTGCTGCTGAAACCCTCATCCATGCCTTTTTACCTCTAGATTTGACTATTCCAATGTACGCCTGGCTTACCTCCCATATTCTACCCTCATCAAACGTGAGATCATCCAAAATCTTGTTGCCCCAGCAATAATTTTCACCAGGTCCCATTCACCAATCAACTGTGTTCACTGACGTACATCAGCTTCCATTTTAAGCAATGCCTTGATTTTAAAACTCTCAACGTTTTTTTCCAAATCCCTCCAAGACCTTGTCCCTCCCTATCTCGGTAATTTCTTCCAGCCTCACAACCCCCCAAGCTTTCTGCACTCCACTAATTCTGGCCTCTGATCACCTCCAATTCAATGCAACTCCTGCCTCTGATCAGAAAGGTACCAGAAAGAGTGAAGAGCTGCGTATGCGTACTCAGTCAACACTGCAGCTGCTGCTGCAGCACAACTCTTGTCCACATCCTTCTAGTCGGTGACAGGAGTTCAGAATATGGGAGCTCCAGTGAGCTTGTTTTGAACTCCATGGGCTGAATATTTCTGTTGGCAATAAGGGGGGGGGGGCCTGCTCGCCAATGTGGGATGACATCGGGGGGGGGTGGGGAAATCCCTGACATCATCCCGTCCCATTTAAATCTTCAGGAAGGCGGGGGCACAGCACGAACAGCTGTCCGCCCGCCGACCTGTCAATGGCCAATTGAAGCCATTGACAGGATCATTTAAACAATTAAAGGACCTGCCCGTCTAACCTTAAGGTTAGCAGGTCAACCGGAGCCTCGACGGCAAATAGAAAAAACATGAAACCTCATCCACCGGCGGGATGAGGTTTCATGTTGGTTTTAAAAAAGTTTATTAAAGTTTTTGTGCAATTTATGAACATGACCCATCTCGTGTGACATTGTCACATGAGGGGGACATGTTAATGATTTTTTTATTTTTCTATTTTTAAAGTTTGAAAACCTTTCAGCGATCACCCTGAGGCAGCACTTAGCCTCAGGGAGATGTGTGTTCTTTCTTGCGCATGCGCAAAAGAGTGCACTTTCACATTTGGGGAATTCCACCCCCCCCCCCCACCCCCCCTCCCCCACCAGCACAAGAAGCGCATGGCACCTCCCGGCAGACTCACGCCGGGCGGACCTCAATTGGCCCGCCCACATAAAATGGCGGCGAAGCCCACTTCTCCGGCGGGGATCGTCTCCCCGCCCACCAGAGATTGGATGGGCTCACCCACCCGGCAGGCAGAAAATTCTGCCCCATCTATTTCCCACAAGGTATATCGCTTGGGCACCCACAGGCTTGTCCTACATAACCTAGCCTTGAAAGTGAACTATATCCATTTAAATAAAAGCAAAAAACTGCGGATGCTGGAAATCCAAAACAAAAACAAAATAAAAATACCTGGAAAAACTCAGCAGGTCTGACAGCATCTGCGGAGTTAACGTTTTGAGTCCATATTTCCATTTATATTCTGCCTTTCTGCAGGAGTTTCCTATGTAGCTGGTCAGTTTAGTTGGTTAGGTAATGGAATCCTTAATCTAAGGGTCATGCCCCACATTGGATGTTAAGTTTTTTTCTAAAATATTTCCAAAATTTTAAAAATTGATTTTTATATTCTCCTCTGATTTCCTTGTATGTTGGGCATCTCATTTATTGAAATTTCCTGATTATATATCATCATCATTTACTGAATCATCAGAAGCATGTTTTATAGAGGAAACAGTTGATAAAGGCTAGTTAGACTAGGTAGAAGAACTCGCAATTGGTTGAAAACTGTACAGACCTAAGAATGGGTAACTTGAACTTTATTGTTAGTCTCTGTCAAGCCAACTTGTTCGTTATAATGCAAGCAACTGATACTTTGATACTGACAGAGACTGCAACTGTGCACGTTCAGAGAGTGCTCCCTAAGTGTTGCAGCACAAATAAACACAGCCTCTGCAATTTTAATCACTCTGTCATTGTTGGCAATGCCTTCAGCTGCCGAGGACCTGATCTCTGTTATTCTCTCTGTAAATGGCTCCGCCTCTCTACCCCTGTTTCTTCTTAGAACTTACCCCTTTGACCAATCTTTTGGGCATCTGCCCTAACATAACTTCATGTGATTGGTGTCAAATTTTGTTTAACCACGCTCCTGTGAAGCGACATGGGAACTTTTATTATGTCAAAGGCATGATAGTTATTAGGTGCAGGCAAGGGCAGGCATCAGAAAAGCTATAGAGGAAGTTCAGGTGCAGTATTATTTGGGAGCAGAGTGAATGATCAGCCCAGGCTTCCACTGCATTGCACTAGTTTTTTTAGGTGTTATCTGAGAACAGAGTAAAGAAGCATTTAATTTTGTAGGCACAGTTATTCGGAGAGGTTTGTTTTCCACAATTTTTCCTCATTGGTAGAAAATAATCTAATTTCAGCTGCAATTTCGCTTAGCCTAAGTAGAGCGAATCATACAATTGTAATTGCAAAAAATTAGCTTTTAATTTAGCAATGGTTGTGGGTCAATTGATATTTTCCAAAATACTTATTTCTATATACAATCCAAGGGTTCCCATGGTACACAACTATGTGGGCGTAAGGAAAAGATTTGGTTCTGATTCTTAGCCGTTCATGGAAGGTTTCCAGTTGTTGTGAATCTGTTACCAACAAATCAAATCAAATACTAGAGATGCACCTTGAAGGGATTTAACTTTAACTCAAAACAGGTTATTGTAACTTTGTATAGATTATTGCTAAAATGTCACTTGAAACATTATGCATAGTTTTGTGCAGCCTGATTTGAAGAAGGTACACATTGGAAAGAATTCAGAACAATGTGACAAAAATGATTTTGGGACACAGTGCTCCAAGTTAGGAGGGGATCTCACTGAGCTGAATTTTATTTCATTACTGAAAAGAAGGTTGAGAAAAGGCATGATAAAGTTCTTTGAAATATTAAGAGTCGTAGATGATGTAAATGATGAATTAATCTTTACCTAGCATTTATAGCACAAAAATTAAACAAGGCGTCCAGCCCAACAAATCCGTGCTAGTAAACTTTGAATGTTACTGTAGAGCCAGAGGACTATAATTTAAAATTAAGGAACCCCAACAGAGAAGAAATGTAAGAAAGTTTTTTTTTTCCCCCATAGAATAATGAAACTGGGGATTGGATTTCCAGCAAAGGCAGTTGGTACTGTGTGTTTTTCTTTTAACCCCATGTAGAGCTAACTGTTAACAACGATCAGTAGTCTCACTGTCCAACTTCCTGGTCATT
The DNA here is from genome assembly GCF_017639515.1 of Carcharodon carcharias. Taxonomy (NCBI): domain Eukaryota; kingdom Metazoa; phylum Chordata; class Chondrichthyes; order Lamniformes; family Lamnidae; genus Carcharodon; species Carcharodon carcharias. Next base: position 190,167,430 of record NC_054471.1, on the reverse strand, counting down.
TCAAAGTACGTGGTCAATAATTTCAGGCAGAAATGTAAGTTGGGCGAACCTGGCATTTTTGTTATCAATGTCAATCAATTCACACAGATGTTTTGTTTTGCTTCAGTAGGATCTCCACCTCAAAAAAAAATCATGAAAATTATCAACTGTAACTTCAGACATTGTGCCAGCCCTGCAAATGGAAGCACTGGGACATTGTAACAGATGGAATCATTTTTGCTGCGTTCAAATTTGTCTGCATGTAAGTATAATATTTGCGTTTTAGCTTGCATGCACATTTAAATAGGGCACTAGTCTGTATAACAAAATCTAAAAGACTTTGCATGCTGGAATTGAAAGATCTGCTTTGATTACTGCATCAATCAGATGATAAGGGTCTCACAAATGTATCCTATTAAATTCACTAAAATTGCTTTGCAAATCACCTTGCAATGTAATCCATGTAGACAGCACAACTGTTGCATCTCTACAAACAACATCCGACCAGAACTCTTGAAATTCAGCCAATGCCTTTTGCAGGAAGGTAGTGAATGAACCTGAATTGCAAAGTCTGACCATTCCAGTTCTGCCACTGCGGTGTAGTAGTCAGTTCCCTCACTGATCAAAAGGAACAAACAAAAACCTCATGGCAGGAGCCTCATATATCTTGGGAAATTCACCAAGTGTACCAATAAGTTTCACCAGTTTTTACTGCTGCTTTGATATGTTCCAGATCTAGTGTCTCTGCTAAATAGTTTTGTTTCAGTCAGTTTATTTGTAGGAATTCCTCTTGCAGCAAGTGTACATTTGTGATAATGTTTTCCACATCTGTCTGATTGGAACTAATACCAGATTATACCCCGTGTGAAGAAATTCATGAAACATGTCTTCTTGATTGTCTGCACCCTAATCTTTTTTCCTTTAGCCTGCTAAATGTCCACTTATAGATATTTGGTTGCTGGTGCTAGATAATTGTAATTATCCCAATTTATCCACCATCTGTATGGGCAGCAATTCTGTGAACAGTTTCCTCTCAAATGTCATTGCTTTAAAAAAAAACTTGTACACATGATTTACACATGAATATTTTCTACTGATAAAAACCCTCATGTTCACTGAGATGAATTGAGTTGTGATCCACCACTTTTGCCTTTTCTCTTTGCAGTGAATTTCGTGATTGCCGAAGTTGCACGTTGCTTGCAACACCCTGTATTTTAAATTTTTGATGTAAACATTTTGCGTTTATTTTTTACGTTTGTTTTTCCAAGTGACATCATACTTTAACTGCTTATTTTAAGGCTGGCGTGAAAGACCTGCAGTGATTTTGCTAATCTTTCCTCCTAGCCTCTGTATCGAGATTATTGCTTAGGTTTCCCTCAGCACGCATGACAACGATGTATCTGAAGCCAGAACCACTGTATGAATAGAATTATAACATGCTGCAACACTGCCCCACCCCATTCATGGTTAGTTTTGTTAAGAGCATCCAAGGATGTATGAAAATGGATAGGTTTGTACAAACCTGTTTTACTTCAGCTTTTTGATTCAAAGGTTCAGTTGGTCTACAGCAGGATTTAGATATTGTCATTGCTACTCAATATAATTTGCTACTAATGTTAAAATATCAGAGATTGGATGACACAGTGGGCCAGTATGTACACTATCTTTCCACCTCTGGAATCTGATTTGAATCTACATAAGATGGCAATTTCTTGTCTTTGGCCGCTATTAGAGGTCCTATGTGAAACAAGTTTTAGCAGTTTTAACACAGTTTTCAGGAGAAGTAAGTCCACAGGACAAACTGTCCAAAATTCTGTGCTAATGTGTATTAATTGACAGCTAGACTGAGAGGGTGGTGAGTATAGAAAATGTAAAGAGAAAACACCATGATACGGGATGCAAAAACTGTAAACGTTTGCCTTTTTCTACAGCGTTAGTTTCCTCACCTTCCAGGGCGCAAAATTCAACGTAACTGGTTAAATAAGATGATTTCTCAGAGCATCTTGAGTATCTGAGAAATTTTGTATTAAATGCCAAATTTAAAAAAAAAGGTTCAGTGACATTGTACGAGATGGCAAGAGGTTTGATTGAATGATTTGTTACTTTGCATGTGCTCCTGCTGTTTATCTCAGCTGGGTGGAAGGTGCCGGTCTTGAGCTTTGGTGAAACTTTATCCTCTTGTATTTTAAGGAATAACAGCAGCTTCTCCATTAATCACATTTCAAACTTTGAACTCCTTCCTGCCTCTCCTGTTCCTTTAAGGCTGCAGGAGAATTTATAACACAAGCTTGTCAGCCGGGGCAAAAGCCAGTGAGCTCCACCCCAAAGAAATAAACTTTAATGTGATTCCTACCCAGACTCCTTTCAAACACACTTTGTGTCCATGTTGGGGTAACAGGGTGGAAACAGGTTAATTACCTTTGACTTACTCAACTGGAGTCCCGCAATTACAGGACTGGAATAAATCTTGAAAATCGGGAATTGGTCACAAGTCATCAGATTTCCCTGTCACTGGGCACTCAGACAGTGACCTGATGTCATGCTGTGAAGAGGCCCATTTGTATTTCTTACACTCCCAACAAAAAACTCTTGACACCACTTCTACCCTTGGCTCTGAAATGAAAGTTGAATAAACCAGAAGAAGGCTATTGCATGGCACCATCTATTCTAAAGCGTATGACATGCTGTGTCGTCCCTGCATTTCAAAAGAAATTGTAATGCTATTTGGCTTGGAACAACAAACCAAAGTGTGCTCGGCATTATTTATTGGAGTCATCTTCAACAGTATTTAAAAGGTTTGGATAATAACTGTCTTTTCTTTTTGCAAAGGTTACAACACATTGATAAATTTCGGTGGGAGGCTGGAATGATTTTGAAATATAATGAAAGATAGCTACACTTATCAGCACCAAACATCATGCTTTGGGCAAACAATTGTAACTGCTGCAGTAGTACTTCCAGATTTATTTTTTTACTTTGCTTCCAAAACAGTTGGCCCCAGTGAAAAGCATTCATGATCCAAGCATTAGTCTGATCTGAGCATATAATTCCATTGTACTAAATCACTTCCAGTTCATTCCTATTATATAGAATTCCTGAAGTTGGTGCAACTGTAATTGTATAAAATTTCATCCAAGAAAAATAATTTCTCCCAAATTTTCACCAGGTCAGCAGCACATGTAGGATGGTTAATCCTCTACACATTAACATGTAGATTTCATGTTGTTACAGACCCAGGTATACCTTGTGTAACTTTCATTTATTTAACGGGGTGAGGATTAGCACCCACTTGGAACATATTATTTTGTTAATTTGTTTGATTGCAAACTATGTTATTATTCTGTTTTAATTTGAAACTTTTTAACCTGATTGGTGCATTAACTCATTCAATATTGCAAACTATTCACAAATAAATGTGTGTGTGTATATATATATATATATATAATACATATATAGATAAATGCAGGTTTAATCTAAATCATTAAGCAAAACTAAACAGCCTTAAAAACGCGACAGCACAATCTTTGTTAATCATGATATGCAAGGGGTACAGCCCGCCCCTCATGGTGACTCAAAATAAATTAACTGAAAATCAAGAGCTCACCACATTCTGGTGCTAGACAGTAATGTGTGTTCATACAAATAGTAACAGGAGAAAGAATCAATAAAAAAAGTTGAAATACAAATGACAAGAGAATTTGAGCGATAGGATAATGGGCTGAATATTAAGAGCAGGAGGTGGATGGATCATGCTGTGGGTGGGCTAAATTGGGACAGTGTGGGACTTGCACCTGATCCAATTGGCCAGCAGCTTCAGTGGCAGTGCCAAGGGCACATGAGTGTGTGCTGCGCAGACTGCAACCAGGAACAAGAAGAAGGCCCATGGATCCCAAAGCCAGGTGAGTCCAGAGCCTTAGGCAGGGGAGGGTTTGGACAGTTTAGGGATGGGTGTGCTGTGTTGGGAGTGGTGTGTTTAATGGAGCAGGCAGGTGGGAAGAAAAGAGGGGGAGGGGGGGTTACTATCTTAGTTGGGGGGGGGGGGCTGCTCCCCAAATCCACAAAGGGCACCCCCCCCACCCCCAAAGATGGTATCCCATTCCTTCTTGTCTTTTGAAAACATTTTTTTTTAAAAGTGGCCTGCCCACTCCCACCCGACTCTGTCCTTGCCAACCCTATTATAATGTGAGCAGCGCACTATTGGAGTCAATTGGCTTGATAACAAGCTGCATTGACCCTCGATTATCTATTTGAATATGCTGCTGATTTCAGTGCCTGCCCACCCTCGTATAATGTGGGGGTGAGCTTTGGGGTGGGCGGGAAGGTGGTGTGGTGGGTACCTGCCCATACTTGCCACTTGCACTACCACCCCCCCCCCCCACCACCCTCCCACCCCCTCCACACACCCTGGCCAGCCGAAAACACGCCTCTCAGGGGCATGTAAAATACAACCCAATATGTCAAATATGGCTTTGTCCCGTGAAAGTTCTGTCACAAATTCGAGATAACAGTGAACAAGCATGTGGATAATTGAAAACAAAAACAGAATTACCTGGAAAAACTCAGCAGGTCTGGCAGCATCGGCGGAGAAGAAAAAGAGTTGACGTTTCGAGTCCTCGTGACCCTTCGACAGAACTAGATAATTGATGGATAATTGAGCCAGGAGCAGTTTCTCAGACTGGATGGAAATGGGTGGTGATGTTCCACAGGTTTCTGTATTGGCAATCACTTCTGTTCACTGTCTTTCTCAATGATCTGATTAAAAAGCTTAAGGTACTGTTATCCAAATTTGCAGATGGTACTAATACGGATGGCATGTTAAACAATTCTACGTATCAAAAAAAGCTGTAAGGGAACATTGATAAGATGATAAAATGGGTGAAAATGTGTCAGCTAGGATTCAGTGTCAGTTAGGAAAGGGAGTGCATTTGGTAACTCAGCACTCTCGATGGGGCAAAGTTGAGTGACATGAAAGACGTTGAAGGCCATAAACAGATAATGGAATGCTAGGTTTCACGGAAGAGGTATAGAATATAAAAGTCAAGGTGTAAAGTTGAATTTATGCTACAATTTAATAAGACCACAGTTGGAATACTGGGTGCAGTTTTGGGCTCTGCACTGAAGGAAGGATGTTGGGGCAATAGAGCTAATTCAGTGCAGATTATCTAAGATCTTGCCTGAAATGAGAAAGTACAATTTCAAAATAAAAACTTGAAACATTAATGCCGTTTTCATTACAAAAGAGGACACCACAGAGTGATTTTGTTACGCGTATTTAAAATTGAAAAGAACTTTTTCTAACATTTTCAATAGGAATCAGCTTTTCAAACTCAGTCCGATTGCTTGGAGCAGGGAGAGGAAATGAAGCAAGGCAGGAAATACTTATCTAGAGTACTTAGGAACGCTTCCTGTGGGTGAAGCAGGATTGGCATTGATGGCACCTTTGGAATTATTTACAAGGTAGACTGGCAAAACGGAAAGACACCAAAATTCAATAGGGTCAGAACTTTGGACCTTATTAACATTCCACCATGGAGCTAGTTGAGCATTGTGACTTTTCCTCTTTTTGGGGCACGACAATATGATAAGATTATCTGAGCAACTCCTTTAGTCCTTACTAATCTCATGAATTATCAGTAAAGGCCCAGTGGTTCTGAAAGAGCAGGCTAACTGACTTTTGGCTCGAAGATTCAAGTTTGAGTGCCAGCCCTGTTCTACTTTCAACTCTCATTGGGTGTTTTGCTCGCTTCAACCATGTCATTTAGAGAATGTAGGTGCTTCAAGTTGTACAGCTATGCTGAGTTCACAAAACAGTGGCACAACGGTATGTTAGCTATGGGAAAAGGAGGAAAAGGGATGGATTATAAATAGCAAAATAACCTGAGTAATGGGGAAATATGTCATGCATGACATTATCCTGTGAAAATTCTAGCAGAAAATTATGATATAAGTTAATAGGAGTGTAGATAATGAAGTTGCCTATGTAAGTATTTAATAATCAAAACTGACAAGGAGCAATATGGCAGTTGAGGATATTGAAAATAAATTATAATGAAAAATGTTGGTGTTTAATGGATTTTGGTAGATTTTTATGATATTTTTATATCGTGCAGCATTGGTTCAAATGGGCTGCCTCATATTGGAGGTGTTACAACTGGGTGAGGAAGAGTGAGCTGGGTCCCCTTCTACTCAGCCCCCTTGCTTGATCGCAACAGAGGTTTTAAGATTTCTTTTCTCCATAGATGCTTTTTTCTGTCCAAATTTATTTACTTTTTTAACAAGGAGCCAGTCAAACCAGGTTTTCTTGAGCCAAAGAAAGAGTAAGTTATTAGTTGTTAAAGACCCCCGCCCAAAATAATAAAAGACACAATGACACACACACATGCACACGTGCACACGCACGCACGTGCACACACACACACACACGTGCACACACACACGCACACATGCACTCACATGTGAATGCACACGCATATGTACACACACACACACACACACACACACACGCGCACACACATGCGCGCACATGCATGGACACAAACATGCATATGCACACACACCTCAGAAATAAGAAGGTTAGAGCCCAAATTCGAGTTAAAAGAATATACAAGTATGTCCTTTTCTTGTCCATGAGGGGTTGATTGTGGCATATTGTAGCCATTGAAATTAGTTGTTTCAGGTAGATTTCTAGAGTTGACTTTGTTCTGGTCTTCACTTTGTTAAAGACACCCTTTTTGGCTTCCAGAAAGGGAGAGATCTTCCAGCTCTCTTCCAGCTGTCTTTTCAGATGAGTCTTGTTTTCTTCGGGCTTGTTCATTCTCTGTTTGTCAGAGCCAGTTTTAAACTCATTTCTGTATATTTTTGGAAGGGAATACAATTCGCTGTAGTAATCCCAGTTTTTTGATCTTTCGTCTCAGAAACCTTTTGACACATTTTTGAGATATAAGGCAACAGGAGATAGGCTATTTCATTGTCCAGGGGGGTGGTATGGGTGTAACTGGCTGAGTAGCAATTCACATTGTCTTCACAGAATTACAGTGGATTCAAAGTCCAGCATTTTGCATTTCTAATGCCTTCCTTTCAAGGGTCCCTGTTTAGAATAGTCTTTCACATACCCCCACCCCATTCCCCCAGATGTGAAATTACATGTAACAAGTCTGCAATTCCAGAGACTTTCCAGAGAAATATCAGCATCATTCATCCAGTGACTCATGGCAGCCATATTTTTATCATTGCCTTTACTGGAATTTTACAGTGGACGGGTTCTCTTTGAATAATTCATCATGTCTTTGGTTGGCTGGTGACGTCATAGGTAGATTTCACTCAGTCACCCTGCTTGTTGTCTAGCCGCAGGAGAATTAAAATAGTGAATAGGAATTCATCTGCAAATTTTGGCAATGACCCTCCTTTTAAACCAGAAGATAACATCTTATAAAAGTTCATTTTTCTACTATGAACATACAGAAAATGGCCTTTGATGAAACATACATGACAGAAACTCACCATGTTAGCTTATCAAATGCTCAAACTACAAAGGAACACATATTCTCAAAGCTATTTTAAGAAACTGAGGAGAAAGAGATCCCAAAGCATCTTGCATTGCAGGAGGAAACACGCCACGCAGAGTTTTCTTCCGTAGGTTCAACAATTGTAGGAAGAACACAAGTATTGCTCTATTATCTCCATACCACAGCCCCAGAAAATGCAGAATGGAAAACGCAACCTAACTACAGATTGGATATCTTTCAGAACATCCTTGAAGCAAAGGCTGCTGGTCTCTGAAATAAGCCCCACTTTACACTCATATTTCTTCTCCTTTGTCTCCAGTGAAGATTCCTCCTATAACTCCTTGAACAGCAATGTCTGAAACCTGTAAAGATATCACATGTGCGCAAAACTTTATATCGTGAATCGTGTCATTTCAAACATTTTTTTTACACTATTAACAGTTGCCACAATTAATCTTTTCCAGTCATATTTTTTCATTTTTACTATTGATGTCGCACTGATTTGTACAGTAGCCCTTGATAACAATATTGCTTCATGTTATGTGAAAATTTTTATAGGTTAAAAGTAGTGCAGTTAATACGACTTCAGTTAATTATTCATTACATTTACAATATGTTCTATCGTCCATAAAAACATTCTATATTATTTAGAATATCAAGTCTGTATTGATCAATTCATTGTCTTTTATCACTAATTCCTTGCATTTGTATACATAACATTTCTACATAGCTCTGACCTGAGCTCAGTAATTCTTTTCTGGAAGTATGTGAGCTTTTGTTCTACTACCTGGTTTCATCTTGATGTTGAAGCATCATAGACTGACCTTCCACAAATGCATACAAATTGATGCTATAACTATACATCTTACTAAGTGCATTTCCAATCATGTTCTTTTTTAATCTTAAGATAATCTAATAGTTCTTAAGTGGTTTGTATAATGACCTTAAGATTCCACAAAGTATGCAAATGTTTTACTGCTACAAATCTTTAAGTTGGAAAAAAATGTTTACAATCGCTTATTGCATAACATATTTTACATATCCTTCCTGTTATACTCTACAGACAGTGTATTTGATACCTGCTTACACTGCTCCACATAAATAGGCATCGGCTACAATCATAACTCCATAATCATAAACCCATCTAGTTCACTAATGTCCTTTAGGGAAGGAAATCTGCTGTCCTTACATGGTCTGGCCTACATGTGACTCTAGACCAACAACAGTGTGGGTGATTTTTAAATGGCCTAGCAAGCCACCCAGTTCTCAAAGGCAATTAGGGATGGGCAATAAATGCTGGCCCAGCCAGTGACGCCCACATCCCATGAATGAATAAAAAGAAAATAAATGGCGTGATGAAACCAAGAAGAAAAAAGAAATAAAACTTACCTTTTGAAAATCGAGTTTGGGAACTGCAGTTCCCATTGGGCCCCAGTGGTCTCTGCGCGTGCACTAGCTTTGCAAAGGCCGCACATGTGCAAATTGTTCTTGTTTCCGATCTTCAGCGGTTCTGTGCATGCGCCAGCTGGTGAATGGCCACACATGCACAGTTGATCCATTTTCTCATTATTGAGCCGGTAAATGATCCTGCGCACATGCACAGTTCAATTTTTTAAAACGAAATTTCAGGTTGGAAGGCAGATCTGCACCTGCGCAGAAGGGAAAGAAGACCCAAACCTGAAATAACAGGAAAAGAGGGTCAGGTGACCCAACGTCATGCTGCAGACCGTGCCAGAGGAGACAGGATGGGAGCTGCAGGGAGCAGATCCCAAAGCAGAGAAGAAAGTCCCAAAAACAAGGGAATGGGACAGAACGAGCTCCCAGGAAGTCAAGGAACAAGGACAGGAATCTGAAAACGGATCCTGTTAAATGAAGCTAAAAGTGAGGAGCTGAATTAAAGAGATAGAGCTGCAGGGAGCAGACCTAAAGCAAAGTGGGCTTCTGAGAAGCCAGAAGATCTGAGGAGATAGCTGCAGGTTGGTGACTCCTTACTATGGGCTTCGGAGCAGTAGTGTCCTGTTTGGCACAGGCAAAAACTTGAGAGTGTACATGGAGGGTAAAGCCTGAATGTACGTAGAGATCCAGGGAAAAGGATCATCAGGAGGAGAGTTTGAAACCTTGGAGGTGGACCTTTGTGGAAGATGTCCAAGCGGAAGCGTCTTTTGGGAGAGAATTCCAAGGTGAGTTCTTCAAACATGGAGATTGGAAGCACTTGTGAGAAAGACATGATTTCAGTGAGACTAGTTAGTTCACGGTGTGACAAACATCTGGGAGGTTGATGAGAAATCCATAGAAGCTTGGTTTTGGAGTATGGTGTGTCCAACCACAGTTTGCCTTTTCGCTTACATGGACTGTATACTTACTGTGAATAATAGAGTATAAGATAGGTTTTGTAATTTGTGTTAGCTTTAGGAATTTGTATATATCCGTAAAGGTATGGTTGGGGTGAAGGGGTGGTGTAATATAGTTCACCTTTTCTTATTTAGCAATGTTTTATTCTGTTATTAAAAGCTCATCAGACTCCTGTGACTCTGTTCAGTAACCACCCTCTACGTTTCTAAACAAAAAAAAACAAAAGTTAGGATCTATCAAGCCAGGCTCCACCCTGGGATCTGACCTGTCACCAGCTGGGATCATAACAATGGAGTAACATGCCAGCTCCTGATTAGATTGGATTGGCCCTCAGTTGGCTAACTGGCATTGTTCCCCACCCATTTATCATGGGGTGATCTGGGCTGTTGGATATTTGATCAAATAATGGCTCAAAGTCTGTCTAGTAGGAACAGGTGTTATTAACTTGTGGACGACTAGTATTGCAAGTATATTACATATAAATATGTAAAAATATATGAAAGAAAAACAAAGGTATTTAAAATAAATAGTCATAAGCTGGAAACTGTTCCTGTGCACCTGCGCAGAAGGGAATGTCATACAAGAAAGTGAAACATTGGAAGAAGAAGGGCAGGTGACCTTGAACACCATTCCACGGAAAGTGCGAGAAGAGGTAGGATGGGAGCTGCAGGGAGCAGGTCCCAAAGAAAAGAAGGAAGTCCCAAAAATCAGGGAGCGCGATAGAAAGTGGTCCCAAGAAGATGGTGAAGTTAAGGGACAAGGACAGGAATCTGAAATGGATACTGTTAAGTGGAAGTGAAAATAAGGAGCAAAAGAAAAGCCTCTTAATTAAACAGAGAACTGTGGGGTGCAGACATGGAATGAGGTGGACTTGAGAGAAGCCAGAAGATCCGAGGAGGCAGCTGAAGGCTGGTGACTCCTGACTATGGGCCTTTAGAGTAGTGGTGTTCTGCTTGGCACAGTCGTATATCTGAGAGTGTGTGTGGAAGGTGAATCTTGAATGCATGTCGAGATCCAGGGGAAGGGAACCTTGGAAAGAGAGGTTGAAACCCTGGAGGATCCTTGTTGAAGATGTCCAAGAGGAAGCATCGTTTGGGAGAATATTCCAAACGGAATTCTTTGAGCTTGGGGTTGGAAAACCTCCTGAGAAAGACAGAATTTCAGTGAGACTGGTTGGCTCATGGTGTAACAAGTATCTTGGGGGGATTAGGGGCAGGCTGGGGTGGTTGATGAGAAATCCATAGAAACTTGGTTTTGGAGTGTGGTGTCCAACCACAGTTCATTTATATGGACTGTATATTTACATGGATTGTATACTTACTGTGAACATTAGAGTATAAGACAGATTTTAAAACTTTTTATCTTTATGAATTTGTATATATCTGTAAAGATATAGTTAGGGTGAAGGAGTAGTGTAATATAGTTCCATCTTTTCTTATTTAATAAATGTATTTTTCTGTTGTTAAAAGTTCATCAACAGACTCCTGTGACTCTGTTCAGTAGCCACCGTCAACATTTCTAACCAAACAAAAGCTTGGATCTATCAATCCAAGTTCCACCTTTGGATCTGACTTGTCCAGCAGTAACATCAGCTGGGATTGTAACACAGGGGATGGAATTTTCTGTACCCGCTGGCATCGGGCGTCACGGCGGGTGTGAGTGGACAATGTGGCAGGATGGCCAAAAATTGGTTTCACGAAGCCGCAAAACCAGTTTGCAATTGTCTGCTCTGCCTGTCAATGGCGGGCTGCGTTTCCCACCTCTGCACGTCAGTAACTTCACTGTAATACATCGGCATATCATTATAAGACCAGCTTGCCAAAATCAACCCCCCCCACGCGGGATTATCCGGACACACGCCATGATTGCATGCCGAGGTGTTTCATAATTGAACATAAGCAACATGCACCTGGGGAGCTGGACTTTGCTCGGGACTTTGAGGTTTGTTTGCCCACCTTGCTTCGGGCAGCACTCATGGTGATCAGCGCCAGGCTTTGCAGAAGGCGCATCACTTTTAGCAGGGGCTCGCAGGCAAGTCTCTATTTATGAGACCAGCCATAAGGCGGAGGTGGCTTTTCAACGGCTGCAGGGCTAGGGCTTGAGTGGAGAAGGGGGGAGAAGTGGCCTCAGGCAAGGGAAGAGGCTGCAGGGCTAGGGCTTGAGTGGAGAAGGGGGGAGAAGTGGCCTCAGGCAAGGGAAGAGGCTGCAGGGCGAGGGCATTAGTGGGGAAAGGGTGTGTGTGTGTGGGGACACATGTTAATCTGTGCAAGTGGCTTCAGGAAGGTGAGGGCTGAGGAGGCAGTATCCAGAGTAGATGAGGCCAAGTGGAGATTTGTGTGAGGGAGTCAGTGGTGATTTCCCTTGAGCTAACAGTGGGTGAGGTGCCAGCGAATGTGTGATGAGCTTGTGAGTTAAGAGTGATGAGATGGTTGCCTTACCCTGGTGGCTTGGGTGAGATCATTCATCCTCTTTCTGCACTGGATGGTGAACCTCTTCTGTGCAGTGCTAACCACCTCTGCCATTGCCTCCCAAACAGGAGTGATGACACTGATGGGCCTGTTACGGCCAGAGCTGGGTTAGGGGACATTGCAGCAGGCGCCAATGGAGTGCAGCAGGCGTCCCAGGGATGCATCACTGAATCGGGGGCTGCAGTCTTCTTGCCTTTCAGGGCCTTCTCTTGTGTGCAGCGGTCCTGGGCTGGAAGCACTGAGACTTGTGCGCTCGGCTGCACTTTAAGTATGGCGCCGGCATGAGGAAGCAGCGAGGTGACAGCGCGGCGGGTGAGTCAAAGGCTGCCCACCGGTGAAACAGCATGTTTCCCGGGAATATATGATTAATGGGATGGGATTCGGGCAAAACAGCGCGAAAACCTGCCGTTGCAGCCAACAAGTAAAGCATCCTATTTCCTGCCCGCTACAGCACTTAGTGCAAACCTAGGACGATCCCGCGCATGGTGTGCCAGAAACTTCCCAACTAGCCAGATCATGATGTCAAATGGCAATCTGGCTGATTGAAAGCACTATTAACAAACCTGGACCATTCAAGCTCATTCAACGCATTCGCTTGTCACGCACCGAGAACATTCATAAAGTTTTAAGAGGGATTCTCAACACTGGCGTTATTTAAAGGGTCAAACACTCAACATGCATGTAAGTTGAGTTTTCAGTCAAACTCACTGCTATTGCAAAGTCTCTGGAAGTACTGTGGAGTGTTTAGGACGTGTTACTTTGAATTGCTGGATTTGGTAGCGAGTGTTGTGCAAAGGATATGGTGGCCTGTCAACAGGGAGGCTGCAGAGAGGGGGCGCTCTGCGCGGTGCCCTCTGCCACATTGGCAGTGACAGGATGCCACCTGGCAGGGCAGCCATTGCAGCAGCATCTTGGTGTGCATCCTAATCAGCGTTGTCCTGTATGCTGTCCCATCAATGTCCTCCTCTGAGCTACCTGTTGCAGAACACGTCTACAATTTCATTCTCTGGGATGCTGGCAAATGAAATCATCCATTCCATGACCTGGCTGCAGCCCATTTGTGCCTATTGACTCACCATGTGCTGACTCCAATCATATACTAGCCTCTAGGTTATGGGCAGTTCCAGTATATGAGCTGGTGGCTGTGAGTGTCAGATCAAATGATGAAGATTCTTCACCAGTGCTGTGCTGTTGCTCTCTCACCTTCTGGGATGTGCAATGGTGGCTGGACAAGTGGCAGTCCTGGGGTGCTGGAAAGCAGAAAATCACAATGGGGAAGCGTGGTGTGAGGGAAGATGGGCTGGGAAGCAAGAGGTCGATGGTCACATTATCTGCAGCTTGCCCCACATGCCAACTAGCAGGTTGAGGTTGAGCTGGCAGTTGAAATGGGGCATAAGGCAGGAACATGCTATTATCCTCAATGCTCTCAATGATGCCAGATGCCATCAAGCTCCGTCACAGCTAGCCCCATCTCCTCTGGAGGGCTCCGGTGATGCAGACGTACTTGTGCCCTCCAGGTCTCCTTTGGCATAGCTTCCCAAGCCTGTGACTTCTAACACCTAGAAGGACAAGGGCAGCAGATGCATGGGAACAAAACCACCTGTAAGTTCCACGTACACACACACACACAACTACATCACTATTTATTCACTGTCTCTAGGTCAAAAACTTAGAACTCCCTCCCTAACAGTACTTTGGGTTTCCCTACACCACATGGGGAGGTCTTGTGATGCAGTGGATAGCACTCCTGCCTCTGAGCCAGAAGCATTGAGCTTGAGCCCTGCCCCAAGACTTGATTGCCAAGGAAGGTGCTTTCATAATGTGGCCTAACAGGTTGATTTTCAAACTGCAAGTGCTTCCAACACATGCCAATGGCAAGTGGTAAGAGCAGGAGAGATTCCTGGTTAACCATGTAATGGGAAGAAAGTTGGACCTTCTGTCATCACTTTCCATAGCTTCAGACCAGAACATGCAAGTAAAATGCATGTTGCTGTCATGTTATTACAATGATATAATACCTTGGGCTTATTTACTGTATGAGACACGAGGCACCAATCATTCCTGAGGGATTGGGTAAACACATTGTGGGTTCATTTATCAAGACTAGACACATGAGAACGGTTATATATCGGTATAAGGTTTGAAGGCATCAGAGCTGTGTGTGTGCTGTGCTCAAAGCAAAAGTGAAACTAAGACTAGATCACATGACACATTTCCCTTCAAGTGATGTCATGCTGATATCCCTTAAAAGCATATTACAACACCCCCCTTTTTTTCGAAAGATAATTTTCCCTCTTCCAAGGAAGTGGAACTAATGACAAGACATGTTCATGTTTAGTTACCATTACGTAAGTGCATAGAACTGATGAAGCTATGAGTCTCTAAAATGTAATATGCTGGTAAATTTTGTGACAGAAACCTTGGCTGGGATTTTCTGCACCCGATCAGAGCGGGCGTGTTCAGTGGAGGGATTGGAGAGTCTCGTGAGAAGGCCCCAGGGCGCAATGGTCCCCTTCCTCCATCAATGGCGAGCTGAGTTTCCTGCCATCGAGCGTCGGAACGTTTTCATAAACTTGCATCTCGTTATTGTGGCCTCACGCCAGAATCGTCTCCCCACGTCAAATTTAAATCCCAGATTGGCGTAACTTCAGAACGGCGTGACTTACATCTGCCTTTAAAAGGCGGGCATCTGGCGACCTTAACTTTAGGGGGAACTTGGAGGTGAGTGCACACAACTTAGTGCAGCATGGGCAAGGGTCCCTCGTAGCAATTCAAGGAAGCGGCACTGCGGACCTGGCGGGGGTGGGGTAGAAGGGGCTTCACAGGCAAGTCTCCAAAGCGACTTCTTCCTGGCTGGCTTTCAGTACGGTGGTGGGGAGTGGGGTGACGGGGCAAGGCAGCACTGAGGGGAACCAAGGGGAAAGGGCTCCAGTGGGGGTGGGTGGAGAGGCCAGGAAGGTGGGGAAGGCAGCTCAGACTGAAGGAACATGTTAGGGGGTGGGGAAGAAATCGGTCAGGCACATGGAAAAGTATTCCAAGATCGAGCATTCTTCAGCAGTTGAGACTGCTCATCATCAGCTCCATTGAAATTCTTGGAGTCTGGCTTCTGAAACAATTCTGCCCACTTGAGCAGCACAAATTCTTGATAGTGCCACTTACTGCTCCTGAACTTTAACCTCTCGGGCATAGACTGCAAAATAATCTGAGTTCTATGAGGCTGCAGAACAACTGGGTGACTGGACAAGTTAGAGGAGCCCCTTGAGAGAGGTGGGCACGGAACAGTCACTGAGGGAGGTGCTCAGAATCCCTTGCTTTATAGTTATTCTGGCTTTTGAGCAGAAACCATCATGGTCTAAGCTAACCATGCAGCCTTGGAGTGCAGGTTTAGGATTATACCTGCACCTGAGCTGAGAGCACAGGATGCATTCGAGTGGCTGAATCTGTTGCCACTCGGTCGTGTGATTTGAGGCAGAGGTGGGTTGGGTTTTGGTCAAGCATCAAGTGAACTAAGCACTGACCATCTGTTGAGCCGTGGAGGTCTACAGCACAGAAAAAGGCCCTTCGGCCCATTGAGTCTGCGCCGGTCAAACAAGTACCTAAGTATTCTAATCCCATTTTCCAGCACTAGGCCCATAGTCTTGTATGCCATGGCATCGCAAGTGCACATCCAAATACTTCTTAAATGTTATGAGGGTACCTGTCTCTACCACCCTTTCAGGCAGTGAGTTCCAGATTCCCTCCACCCTCTGGGTGAAAATATTCTTCCTCACATCCCCTATAAACCTCATGCCCCTTACCATAAATCTATGCCTCCTGGTTACTGATCCCCCTGCCAAGGGGAAAAGTTCCTTTCTGTTGACCCTATCTATGCCCCTCATAAGTTTATACACCTCAATCATGTCCCCCCTCAATCTCCTCCGTTCCAGGGAAAATAACCCCAGTCTATCCAATCTCTACTCATAACTAAAACTCTCCATTCCAGGAAACATCCTGGTAAATCTCCTCTGCACTCTCTCTAGTGCAATCACATCCTTCCTATAATGCGGATTCCAGAACTGCACGCAATACTCTAGTTGTGGCCTAACCAGCATTTTACACAGTTCCAGCATAACCTCCCTGCTCTTATATTCTATGCCTCAGCTAATCAAGGCAAGTATCCCGTATGCCTTCATAACCACCTTATCCCAGGGTACTTAAGGAAGTGGCCCTAAAAATAGTGGATACACTGGTGGTCATCTTCTGAGATTCTATAGACTCTGGAACTGTTCCTACACATTGGAGGGTAGCTAATGTAACCCCATTCTTTAAAAAGGGGGGCAGAGGGAAAACAGAATTATAGACCAGTCAGCCTGACGTCGGTAGTGGGGAAAATTCTAGGGTCCATTATAAAAGATTTAATAGCTGAGCACATGGAAAACAATGGCAGAATTGGACAAAATCAGCATGGATTTCTGAAAGGGAAATCATGCTTGACAAATCTGCTGGAATTTTTCGAGGATATAACTAGTAGAGTTGATGAGGGGGAGGCAGTGGATGTGGTTTATTTGGACGATCAGAAGGCTTTCGACAAAGTCCCACGTTAGAGATTGGCATGTAAGATTAAAGTGGATGGGATTGGGGGTAGTGTATTGAGATGGATAGAAAACCGGTTGGCAGACAGGAAAAAAAGAATAGGAATAAACGGGTCTTCTTCCGAATGGCAGGCAGTGAATAGTGGGGTACCGCAGGGATCGGTGCTGGGACCCCAGTTATTCACAACATATATTAATCATTTAGATGAGGGAATTAAATGTAATATCCCCAAATTTGCAGATGACACAAAGCTGGGTGGGAGGGTGAGCTGTGAGGGGGATGCAGAGATGTTTCAGGGTGATTTGGACAAGCTGAGTGAGTGGGCAAATGCATGGCAGATGCAGCATAATGTGGATAAATGTGAGGTTATCCATTTTGGTAGCAAATACAGGAAGGCTGATTATTATCCGAATGGTTCTAAATTGAGAGAGGAGAATGTGCAACAAGACCTGGGTGTCCTCGTACACCAGTCGCTGAAGGTAAGCATGCAGGTGCAGCAGGTGGTAAAGAAGGCAAATGGTATGTTGGCCTTCATAGCCAGAGGATTCGAGTATAGGAACAGGAAGGTCATTGTGCAATTGTACAGGGCCTTGGTGAGACCTCACCTGGAATATTGTGTGCAATTTTGGTCTCCTTATCTGAGGAAGGAAGTAATTGCTGTAGAGGGAGTGCAGTGAAGGTTTACCAGACTGATTCCTGGGATGGCAGGACTGAGATATGAGAAGAGATTGAGTCGATTAGGATTATATTCGCTGGAGTTCAGAAGAATGAGGGCTCTCATAGAAACCTATAAAATTCTAACAGGACTAGACAGGGTAGATGCAGGAAGGATGTTCCCGATGTTGGGGGAGTCCAGAACCAGGAGTCACAGTCTGAGGATATGGGGTAGACCATTTAGGACTCGGATGAGGAGAAATTTCTTCATCCAGAGAGTTGTGAGCCTGTGGAATTTGTTACCACAGAAAGTAGTTGAAACCAAAACATTGTATGTTTTCAAGGAGTTAGATGTAGCTCTTGGGGTGAAAAGGATCAAAGGGTATGGGGAGAAAGCGGGAGCAGGCTATTGAGTTGGATAATCAGCCATGATCATAATGGATGGCAGAGCAGGCTCGAAGGGCTGAATGGCCTACTCCTGCTCCTAGTTTCTATGTTTCTATGTTATCTACCTGTCCCGCTACCTTAAGGACATGCGCACCAAGGTCCCTCTGATCCTTGGCACTTCATCGTGTATTCCCGTGCCTTGTTTTGTCCTGCCCAAATGCATCACCTGACAATTTTCCAGATTAAATTCCATTTGCCACTGATCAGCCCATCTGACCAGCCCATCTATGTCCTCCTATGATCTAAGGCTATCCTCCTCACTATTTATCACCCCACCAATTTTCATGTCATCCACAAACTTACTGATCAACCTTCCTACATTCAAATCTAAACCGTTTATATATATCACAAACAGCAAGGGACCCAACACCAATCCCTGTGGAACCCCACTGGACACAGGCATCCAGTCACAAAAACACCCCTCGACCATCACCCTCTGCTGCCTGCCACTCAGCCAATTCTGGATCACATGGGCTCTTACTATCGTTATCAGTCTCCCAGGCTTATCAAAAGCCTTGCTGAGGCCCAAGTAGACTACATAAAATACATTGCCCTCATCTACATACTCTTCGAAAAATTCATTTAAATTGGTCAGAAATTACCTCCCCTTAACAAAACCATGCTGACTGTCCTTGATTAATCCCTGCCGCTCCAAGTTTAGATTAATTCTGTCCCTGAGAATTGCTTCCAATAGTTTCCCTACCACTGAGGTTAGACTGACTGGCCTGTAGTTCCCTGGTTTATCCCTTTCTCCCTTCTTGAATAACGGTACTACATTGGCTGTCCTCCAGTCCTCTGGCAACTCTCTCGTGGCCAGAGAGGTATTGAAAATTATTGCCAGCGCCCCTGCTATCTCCTCCCTTGCCTCATTCAACAGCCTGGGATACATTTCATCCGGGCCTGGAGATTTATCTACTTTTAAGCTTGCCAGACCACTTAGAACCTCCTCCCTTTCTATGCTAATTTCTTTAATTATATCACAGTCCTTCTGTCTGATTTCCATACCCATGTCGTCCCTCTCACTTGTGAACACCGACACAAAGTATTCATTTAGAACCCTACCGACGTCTCCCGGCTCCACCCACAAATTACCACTATGGTCCTTAATGGGCCCTACTCTTTCCCTAGTTATCCTCTTACTCTTAATGTTCTTGTAAAATAACTTTGGATTTTTCTTTATTTTACCTGCCAATGTTTTTCATGCCCCCTTTATACTCTCCTAATTTCCTTTTTAAGTTCCCCCCTACACATTCTATACTCCTCTAGGGCTTCCATTGTTTTGAGCCCTCGGTATCTGCCATAAGCCTCCCTTTTTCTCTTTATCCAATCCTGTATATCCCTCGACATCCAGGGTTCCCTAGATTTGTTGGTCCCATCCTTAGTCTTTACTGGAGTATGTTGGCCCTGTACTCTCCCTATTTCCTTCTTGAATGAGTCCCACTGGTTTGACACAGGTTTACCTAAAAGTAGCTGCTCCTAGTCCAATCTGGCCAAATTACATCTGATCTTATTAAAATTGGCCTTCCCCCAACTTAGAACTCTGATTTCTGGCCCCATCCTTGTTCTTTTTCATGATGATCTTGAATCTAACGGAGTTATGATCACTATCTGAAAAATCCACTCAGGTGGTGGCCAGGATTCTCTGGGAAGCGCGAAGAGGCCTTGAGATGCCACTGGAGCCGGAGATATAATCAACAGAGGTCCTTAGGAGACAAATACTAACTCTTGCATCTCTTTCTTTGATAGTGCAGTGAGCAAACCGTCAGGACATAAGCCTTGTGATCTTGCCGTCTGCCTCATGGCTTATAGACAGGATAGAAGAAGGAGAAGAATGCAATGGAAGTGCCTGGCTTGGCAAAGGGAGGAGCACAGCCCTCAAGCTCAAGGGACTGCAGGGCCTCCTCCACACGTAGGGGAAGATCCACAGAGAGCCGTTGTTTGTCGGCACCTCGCTAGACACAGCACATATAGATGGCACTTGTCCTACTTGCAAATGAGTGAGAACCTGTGTCACCAAAGACTGTCATTGTCAGGCGACTGGATAGTCGCATATGCCACCTTCTGCAGGATTGGTGCCTCTGTGTCTCTGAGGGCATCCGCTGTCAGTGACTTTGAAAGTGACCACTGTACTCAATTTCTATGGCAATGGCTCCTTCCGGGGCTCCACTGGGGGCTTGTGCGGGATTTCTCAAGCCTCCACCCACAAATGTACCCAGGAGGTCACATACGCCATCTTTGCTAAGGCACACATCTCAGTCAATTTTGACTGAGATCCGGCGAGCCAGAAAGCAAGAGCGCTGGGATTGGCTGAGATTTGCGGTTTCCGACAAGTGCAGGGTGCCCTCGATTGCACTCACAGGACTCTAGGATCTCTGTGGCAACAAGGATCCCAGTATGTGAACCCACAAGGGCTTCCACTCCCTAAATGTTCAGCTGGCCTGCAAGCATAACAAATGGATCCCGCAGGTCTGTGCATGATACCCAGGGAGCATCCACAATTCATATAGCTTCAGCAGGTCTTGTAGACCCCTGCCATCTTCCAGGATCCACAGAGGCTGTAAGGTTGGCTCCTCGGGGACAAAGAGCCACTCAGAGGATGTGGCTGATGACGCTTGTGCGACAGCCTGAAACTCCAGTTGAGAGAAGGTGCAAGGCTCATGTCACAACCCAGATTTTGTTGGACCAGACCATTGGGATCCTGAAAATGAGGTTCCGATGCCTTGACAGGACTGGTGGCGCGCTGCAGTACACCTCCAGAGGGCGTCACACATCATTGTGGCTTGCTGTGCGCTGCACAACCTGGCGATGCAAAGTGGGGTGGGGGGGGGTGGGGGGCGGTTCCTGGATGATGAGGAGATGGAGGAGCTGGAGTCTCCTCCAATGAGGAGGCAGTGAAAGGAGAAGGGGGTGGTGAGGTCCTGGAAGCCCAGAATACAGGCGATGAGGCCATTGCTCTGGCCAGCCAAGGCAGGCATGCTTGTGAGGCCCTAATAGCTACAAGATACTGTGAGGAGGATGACTAGATGCAGTGAAGACTCCCGTGAGAACACAAGATAGCAACTGGGAGCATCTGGCACCAGTCTGGCAGAGGTCATCACACTCACACTTTGTGCAGTGTCTCATCTCATGCAGACCTTGCTGGAATACAGCAGGAACATGGGCTGCAAAATTATTTGATCCTTTTGCATGCATAACACCTACATCTGTCCAGAATGTGCACAAGAAGAGGTGGGGGGAAGGTTTATGGCTAGATGCAGACCTGCCTGAAAGGGGCTCAAAGCACACTTGGCATCTCATGACCCAACAACGTCAGGGCACGATATTCTTGTAGTAAACATGATGAGTAATTAAGTAGGCTGTAACTTTGGGACAGGAGAATCCTGGGGGTTACCATTGGCCAGAAACTGAACTGGACTAACCATATAAATACTGTTGTTACAAGAGCAGGTCAGAGGCTAGGAATACTGTGACACTTTACTCACCCCCTGACACCCCAAAGCCTGTCCACCATCTACAAGGCACAAGTCAGGAGTGTGATGGAATAGTCCCCACTTGCCTGGACGAGCGCAGCTCCCACAGCACTCAAGAAGCTTGACACCATCCAGGACAAAGCAGTCTGCTTGATTGACACCCCTCCCTCAAACATTCACTCCTTCCACCACCAACAAACAATCGCAGCAGTACGTACCATAGATAAGGTGCGCTGCAGAAACTCACCAAGGCTCCTTAGGCAGCACCTTCCAAATCCACGACTGCTACCATCTAGAAGGACAAGGGCAGCAGACACATGGGAACACCACCACCTGGAAGTTCCCCGCCAAACCACTCACCATCCTGACTGTTACTGGGTCAAAATACTGGAACTCCCTTCCTAACAGCACTGTGGTGTACCTACACCACATGGACTGCAGCGGTTCAAGAAGGCAGCTCACCACCAACTTCTCAAGGGCAATTAGGGGTGGACAATAAATGCTGGCCCAGCCAGCGACACCCACATCTTGTAAGTGAATTTTAAAAATTCACAGTGGTCAGAGGTTTACATACTGCACAGAGGAGAGGCCCTGGACTACAACTCGTGACTTCATTTTGTGCAGGGACCAATGTTTCACTTCTGAATGACATGAACACACCTCATCAAAGCAAGGAGCCATAGACAAGGAGACATGATAATGAGCGTAGTTACATTGGTGAACATTATGTACAAGTGATTAACACTTGTGGCCACATTTTGCAACTATATCTTCTTGACATTCCTAACTGTGCAGGTACATCTTAGTGCAGCCTCAACATGCAGAGCGGAGGTGGAGGTGGCCTGCTGAATGCTATGCCCTGTTGTCTGTGAGGATGGGCACCCTGTGGAGGACAGAAACTTGGAGGGCCCCGGCCTGCTATGTTGCAGTGCCACTCTCCTCAGTCTGTGGAGCTGGAGCTGTTGGGGTCACACTAAGAGGGGATTCGGATAGGACGATCACTCCAGGAGTTGCCTAGGTTGATGGCCGCTGGATGTGTACCTGCTGATCCTCCTCCCTATTGGTGCCTGAGGGCCCC
Organism: Carcharodon carcharias; assembly: GCF_017639515.1. NCBI lineage: Eukaryota > Metazoa > Chordata > Chondrichthyes > Lamniformes > Lamnidae > Carcharodon > Carcharodon carcharias. The sequence goes on along the minus strand of NC_054471.1, from coordinate 190,144,905 downwards.
TGGCTGACCCCTTGAGAGGAAAGGGTGCTGGAATGTACTTGAGATGCCATGCCTCCTTTTCGCATTGACACCGAAAGATGCCAGCAAGTGACTCAGTGATGGATTGCAGCTCCTGCAGTAGTGCAGGACCCATGTCCTGGATCTAGGCCTCCATAGCAGCTACTGCCCTATCAGTGTTGACCTCGGTGCGTTGGCATGACGGCGCTATCACCTCAGCTTGAAGGTGGAAGGATTCCTCCATTGTGCCTCACAATCTAAGGAGCGGAGCAGACATCCCTTCCCGATGTTCCCGAGCTTGTCTTTGCAGCTGCAGCAATTGAGGTGGAACCAAATCCAGAGGCTTGTCATCTGACTTGGACTCAGCAGATTCCAGGCCTCCAACTATCCTCCGAGTGCCGGAAACCTGGGATGTTCCTGCCTCTGCCTGCTGTGGATCAGACAGTGCGCTGTGCTCAGCAGAATGTGACCCCGAGGCTACTCCAGTACTAGGGACCATCGACGTGTATATTTCTACGTTGGTGGAGTGCGTGAGTGAGCATTGTGATGGGTCTTCAATTAAGGTTTCATCAGATTCCTCTTCCAAGGTGTCTTCGGCGCTTGAGTCGAGGGCCTGGCTCGTGAACACCCTCGGCTGCTTCCCAGATGTGCCTGTGAACGAAAGGAGAGATCATTATGCATGGCAGGGGACTGCGGAACAGGAGACATCACCCTCAGTATGGTTGTTTGATGGATGTTTTACTGCCGGATTGTCGCTTAGTTGAACATTGTTGACCTTAAGGTCAGCACAGGAATGGCCCACATCCTCACCAGCCAAGTAGATGGCTCTCGTCTGAAAGTCAGTCAGGGCCATCATTTTAGGCATTCCACCCCTGGTCTCGGACCCCTCCTTTTTGTTATGAGCTAGCTTGTCCTGCATGATGACATTAGGAGAGTGTAAGCATGGTGCCTGCAGGTCAGATGAGAAGGATGCATGGCATGTGTCAATGGTGAGTAGTGCCATGGATGGGATGAGGACACGAGCTGCAGAGGAGGTGACAGTGTATGTGAGAGAGTAGTGATGTCCCTTGAGCTGGCAGTGAGTGAGATCCCTGTGGATGTGTGGTGTGTTTGTGATTGTGTGAGTTGAGAGTGATGAGAAGGGTGATTTGCCCTTGTGGAATAGAAGAGATCAGTCATCCTTTGCCTGCACTGGGTGGCTGTCCTATTATGCAGGGCGTTGGCACTGACCACCGCCTCCCATGCTAGATTTGTCACCTTAAATTGGGCTCTTTGTTCAGAGTGGGGGGGGTGGGGGGGGGGGGGGGTGATAGACGACTTTGTGGTGGGCCTCCACTGCATCCAGTAGGTGCTCGAGAGAGTCATCACTGAATTTGGGGGCAGCACATTTCCTTTTTTGGAAGCCATGACTTTCTACCACTTTTCGATCCCTTAGAGGGTGCTAGTTCTGTGCAGGGGCAACCTTTAAGTATGGCACATGGGTTACCCAAGGCCTGATGTGATGACGGGGTGAGAAAATCAGAGGCACCCCACCAGTGTGACCTATGGGATTACCAGTCTAGGATGTTCTACCTGATTGCATTTGGGATTTTGCCCTAGCTGCAATAGGGCTGTCTGGTGGCTGAGAAGATGCACTGGATTGGATTTGTCCTCGGTTATGCCTCACCGCTGTGCCTTTATGTATAATGACTTCACAGGGCCTTGGTTCTGAACAAATCCTTGTCATTTTGGCTGCCGCGTACCTTCTGTGGATCCCATACGCAAACTTGTTGTTCCAACCGTAAACTTGGCAATTCTGTATCTGTAATTTTATTGTGTACGTTGGCCATCTTCTCATGTAGTTTTAAAAGTTGCTGTCTAGTTTCTTAGAGAGTAGAATAAGTAAGATTAGTACTCACTGATCTGCCAAACATGACCTTTGCAGATGATGGAATAGTTGAACTTAAGGATGTTGCTCGCAGATGTAACATTGCAATGTGTGGATCTTGCTTAGTCTGTCTCAAATGTAGAATTAAGGATTTCACCATGCAAATCATTTGTTCGGCTGGGCCGTTAGATCTAGAGTAGTGAGAAGAAGTAGTGTGATCGATATTCCGCTTCTCACGCATATCCTGAAATGACTTAGCAATAAATTGCAGATCGTTATCCATGATGATCTCTCTAGGCACACCAAATAAATTGAAACTAGCACTTAGAATGTGAGTGACAGTTGTGGTTTATGTATTGTGCAATTGTCAAAAAATGGGGTACTTGGTAAAATAGTTAACGATGGTGATTAAATCAGTACCTTGGGCATGAAAGAGGTCAAATGTGATTTTGGACCAAGGATGGCTGGGAACTTCATGTGGAATCAACGGCGCTTTGTGCATACTTGGCATATGCTCTTGACCTGCCTTGTACTTCTTGATGACAGCTTCTCCTCATTGTTCACACCCAGCCAATAGGCTGTCTCTCTTGCAAGCCTTCTCATTCAATCTCTGCCCATGTGTGAGTGATAAAGTTGTTGAAGAATATTAGGTTGCAAAGATTCCAGTATGATGACCTACCTGCCTTTAAAAATGAGTCCCTGGGAGGTGTCTAGCTCATCCCAGTTGGGTCAAGATAGTTTCACGTACTCATGGTCATGCTGAATTGAATCAGGCCGAGCTTCAGTGATGGTTTCCCATTGTTTCTTCTTGTAGCTGCTGGCATTTGCAATGCACAAAATGTATCAGATCAATTTGGAGATCATCTTCAAGTTCAGTGCCAATGAAGTCAACTTGTAGATCTAAGGATATATCTTCTATTTTTGCTGGGTTAGGCAATCTGTCTTTATGTATTTGATGTGACCATCAAGTTACGAGGCTTGCACCTAATCTCACAGTCGTAACCTTGAATCCTATCAAGAGACATTGTAATCTTGGTGGTGCGCTGATCAATGGTTTTTGCCAAATCACCTCCTGTGGTTTGTGGCCAGTCTCTACCATAAATGTTTTGCCAGTAGATAGGTATGAAAATACATGATTCCAAAGACTTGAGCTAATATTTCCTGTTTGATGTTGGAGTAGTTGGATTGCATTACGGACAAAGATTTTGAAGCAAATGCAATTGGTTTGTCTTTCTGTAATATGCATGCTCCCAGATCTTTGTGAGGTATTTATCTCCAGGATAATTGTCTCCGTAGAATTGCAAAATTGCAATGTCGATGCTTCTGTTTTAGTGCTTCGAAGAAGTGTTTGTGGTCTTTGTGTCACAGGGAAGGTATATCCTTTTCTCATAAATTCCCCTCGTGATGAAGATTTTTGAATGAAATTGGGAATGTATGGAGACAAGAAATTAAAGAGATCTAGGCATCTTCGAAGATTGCCCTTATCTTGAGGTGTTGGCATGGCCATAGTATCCTCTATTTAACTTCCATCGGGACATATACCAGCACCAGAATAAATAGAGCTGAAGAAATTGATCTGCTGCATGTTGATGTCGTATTTCAGGTTGTTGAACACCAAAGATTCATTGCGTGCCCCTTGCATCAATATTGGCAGGTTATGATCATGCTCTTGCTTTGCTCTCCCCACAACAGCTATATCATCTATGATACAGATGCAGCCTGAAACAGTGCATGTAGTGTGGTCCATATGAGCCTGAAAGTAATCCTGATGAACAGAGAGCCTGAAAGGAAGTAATTGAAAAAATGGGGAACAAAATGTAGTAAACTCTTGAAACTTCTCTGCAAAATGTACTGACCTGTAACTATGCTTAGAATCAAGCTTTGAGAAGAATTTTGTACCTGCATTTCTCAGATTTAACTCTTCTAATGTGGGTATTTTGTAAGGGCAGTGTTTCAAAGCTGCATTTAAATGTCATGGACTGAGGCATACTCTTAATGATCCATCCTTCTTTATGAGACATGTAATTGAACTACACCAATTGAGTGTGCTCTTGTACTCTCTTAATGATGCCGTCTTTCTCCATTTTGTCCAGCTTGACCTTCAAATTGTTTTGGATGTGAATGGTGCACTTACATGGTGGATCAATTGATGGACTTGCATTCTCCTGCATTTGTAATGTTGCAACCCCATTGAAACTGCCAATTTTGTCGAAAAATTCTGGATATTTTGATGTTAGGTTGTGAACTGAGGTGATGGGAGTAGTTTCTGTGGTTGATTTGCCTTGTGATGTCTGACTGATTCCATGGATTGTTACTAGTGTGTAGTCACAACATGCCAGTAGACCTGCACTCGCTGGACCTTTAGTTTCCCGTCTGTGACACACAGGAGGATTGATTGTACTTGTACTCGAGGACAGTGGATCCTGCACATGGAATTAGTGAACCATTGTACGCTGAAAGTTGCACAGTAGTAGTTTTCTCCATGACCTTCCATATCTGTGGATACATGTCTTTTAGAATTCGCAGAGATAGTACGTTGAAACTTACCCCTGTGTCAATCTTGGCCAATCATGAATAATGTTCTCAGGATGGATCATTTGAATCTTGGAAAATACTTCAGACGGTGTAATCTATGTTTTCCACGAGATTGATGGTGTGAAACATATGTTCACCGCTCTTTGTCTTGTTGTGCACATCATCGATCTTTACAGGCCTATCAACACCTCATGCATATGTTTCTAATGGGATACCAGATGGACATTCTTATTGCCTGAAGGAACCCATTGTGTACGGTTTGTTTGGATGAGATTTGGGCTGTTTGGGCAGTATCACCCGCGTCAGCCCTTGCCCTTGTGCACTGTCGCTGCCAACATCCCTTTCTGTCACGTGCCCTGTAGAATTGCTGAAAATGTGGGCATTTCCTTGGTGCATGCAGATGACCACGCCTTCCACATGGTTTGCTAGGTTTGGGTGTTCTAGTGAATGCGTCAACAATTGGGCTTGTACTTAGGACCTGCAAGCTTTGATGACCTGCCAAGATCGCTTCGTACTTATATCCATCCTTGAATAGCTCTTCGATGCTATATGTTTTGGGCTTGTCTAGCAGGGCTGTCTGGAATGCTTCCGTGGGAGTGAATACTTTCACCAACTCAACAACTCTGTCTGCTAACTCTGTATTTGAAAAATCGCAGCATGTACCTTGTCTCTGCATCTGCTGATGAAGTGGTCTGTGGATTCTGTCGGCTGTTGTCGAAATGACATGAACTCTAGTCAATGAATGCGGAAGTTTAACCTGATTCTGAGCCGGTCTTCCATTCTAGTCCAGATCGTTTGGGGATCCTTTAGCTCTTCTCCTGTTGATCCTTATGTTTTCAACCTGTGTAGGCATTCGTTTTGAATTGCTAGGTCAATTTTTATGAATGGTTGTCTGGTTCAGACACACCTGAGTCAGGAAACCATAGCTCTGTACGTTGTTAAAAACATTTTGAATTCGGTTAGCAGAGCAACTGCATCCCAATCCAAACTGGGGAATGTTGCGGCCATTCTGACACAATACCCCTTTGACCTTCCTTCTTCTATAGTGCTTGGGATGAGTGTCACTGCAGCCGCTTTTGTGTGCCTTTCTGAAGCTCTGCCCATGACGACAAGTTGTGGCAGGAATGCACCACGAAGTAATGGTGCCTTTCCTTTTTATTCAATTCATTCTTCAGCCACTCCTGCAGCCACCTGCTATAGTCACAACCTTCTCTGGCCCGAATTTTCTGATGGTTTTGTTTGTTTGATGTAAGTCATTAAAGTTGGCAGGACAAGCAGAGAGAGCTGTTTCTAAAGCATACAGTATTCTAGGGTTCATTAATAGGGAGTACAAGAACAGGGAAGTTATGATGAACTTAAATAAGACACTGGTTAGACTTCAGCTGGAGTATTGTGTACAGTTCTGGGCGCCACACAATAGGAAGGATGTGAACTCATTGGAGAGAGTGCAGAAGAGGTTCACGAGACTGGTCCCAGGGATGAGACAATTCAGTTATGAGGAAAGATTGGAGAAGTTGGGACTATTTTCCTTGGAGAGGAGAAGGCTAAGAGGAGGCTTGATAGAAGTTTTCAAAATTATGAGGAGTCTGGATAGAGTAGATAGGGAGAAAATGTTGCCGCTTGTAAACAGATCAAGATCCAGAGGGCACAGTTTTAAAGTATTTTACAAAAGAAACAAATGTGAGATGAGAAAGAACTTTTTCACACAGCGAATAGTTAGGGTTTGGAATGCACTGCCTGGAAGTGTGGTGGAGGTGGGTTGAATTAAGGCATTCAAGAGGACAGTGATGATTATTTAAATAGAAACAATGTGCAGGGTTACGGGGAAAAAGCAGGAGATTGGCACTAAGTTAAAATGCTCAGATAGCCGGTGCAGACACGATGGGCCGAATGGCCTCCTTCCACACTGTAATAATTCTGTCTTTCTGTGACTCTCCCTTGCTCATTATTGATCCAGCCCACACCCTGATCACTCGCCTTTCCTGACTGAGCCAACTCACTGCTGGTCCTTTTGATATGCTGTCCCTTGCACAGAGCTGACAGGCTGTGCACTGTGATCTCACCACGAGGGATCCATCTGCTACCAGCTCTTTACTTGAGCACTGTCTTGGTACTGTGTCTCCAAAGCTTTTCTTTGCAATCACCATGCTGCCTTCTCAACACTCTCCTAATGGATAGGGAGATCTGTCATATCTGAAGCTATAAAAAGATGGTATTATTGAAATTTGTTTTAATTTGTTTGCTGCTAACTGAGCACAGCCTAACTAATTTCAAGATATGAATCATATGAACCGGGACTCTCCCCTCCCTGGCTTATAGCTATATAAGTAGAGCAATTCCTCTAATGTTGTTAATTCCATTTGAAAAGCTATCTATTGGATTGTCTTATGCTTACCGAGTGAGTAAACTTTTGCAGTCCACCGAGTTATTAGAAAGGAAGCAAGAATATCTACTTTTATACTTGCAGTGTTGGAAGATTAAAGGTACAGTGGCTCTTTAACTCAAAATAAGGATCCATTTGCTGAATCCATTCTAACCAGAGGAAGAGGAAGAAGAGGAATGAGAGTAACAGGTGGACATGGAGCTGTAGCTCCAGGACACCCCCTCTCTGCTGCCTTACTATCACCTACCACTTCTCAGGTACTGAAGCAGCCTGTGTTAATGTAGAGAAAGACCTGGAGAATGTTCAGGCTTGGGCTGATAAGTGGCAAGTAACATTTGCACCATCCAACTGCCAGGTAATGACCACCTCCAACAAGAGAGAATCTAACCATCCCTCCTTGACATTCAATAGCGTTACAACCATTGAATCCTCCCATTATCAATGTCCTGGGGGGGTTTACCATTAACCAGAATCAAACTGGACCAACCATGTAAATATTGTGGTCACAAGAGCAGGCCAGAGGCTGGGAATCTCTGAGGTGAGTAACTTACATCCTGACTCATCAAAGTCTATCAGTCATCTACAAGGCACAAGTCAGGGAAGTATGATGGAATACCGTCCGCTTGCCTGAATAAGTGCAGCCCCAATAATGCTGCAGAAGCTCGACATCTTCCTGAACAAAGCTGCTTGCTTGATTGGAACCCTATCCACCAACTGAAACATTCAATCCCTCCACCACCAATGAACAGTAGCAGCAGTGTGTACCACCTACAAGATACACTACAGCAACTCACCAAGGCTCCTTTAACAGCTCCTTCCAAATCTGTTACCTTTACCCCATAAAAGGACAAGGGTAGCAGACGCATGGGAACACCACCGCTTACAAGTTCACCCCCAGCTGCACACCATCCTGATTTGGAAATATATCGCTATTCCTTCACTGTCACTGGGTCAAAATCCTGGAACTCCCTTCCCAGCAGCCCAGTGGATGTACCTGCACTAGGTGGACCATAGTAGCCTAAGAAGGTAGCTCACCACCACCTTCTCAATGGCAATTAAGGTTGGGAAACAAATGCTGGTCTAACCAGAGGTATTCACATCCCATGAAAGAATTAAAAAAAACGCCAAAGCTTACGAACTGGATAGCTCTGTTCTAAATTGTGTCAGTTTCAAAATCATGAGGGGTCTGGACAGAGTAGATAGGGAGAAACTGTTCCCACTCACGAAAGTATTAAGAACAAGAGGGCACAGATTTAAAGTAATTCGTAAAAGAAGCAATAGTGATATGAGGAAAAAAGTTTCCACACAGCGAGTGGTTAGAGTCTGGAATGCTCTGCCTGAGAGTTTGGTAGAGGCAGGTTCAATTGATGCATTCAAATGGGAATTAGGCTGTTTCCCGAAAAGGAAGAATGTGCAGGGTTATGCGAAAAATATGCGGGATAATGGAATGGGGTGAGCTGCTCATTTGGAGAGCCAGTGCAGACACAATGGGCCCAATGGCCTCCTTCTGGCCGTAACAATTGAGTAACTATATGAGTGGCTTCCTGTACTGCTCCCTGTGACCTGTGCTGCTAGTATGTTCCTAGAGACAGCTGGGGGCAATAGCTGGTGGATTGTGTGCTCCTCAAGTGATGACTGACTCTTGGCAGCTCTATGATTGCTCCGCTTCTATGAGAATGATATAGAGTGCTAAACCAATAGAAAGAGTCATACCTGTTCCTGAGATATGTCCTGACTATGGTGGGGAGGTCCAAAAACATTTCAATGGAATTACCCTGTGAGAGGCAGTGAGAATGAAGTGCAGATCTTTGTATAGAGAAAAAAAAAGACCATCGTCATTTCCAAGCTACAAAAATCACTTTATTAACTGCCCAGGCTCTTAACAATCACAAACTCCTCAGGTGCACCTTGTGCATATGATCCTGGCAGCTGTTGTGTCTCATCAATCACAGTCTAAGTTACCCAGGGTGTAACAGTGGTGTAAACCCAGGCAAATTGTAGCTGCTGCTGCACTCGCTCTTGCTCTGACATATGCAAATAGTCTATGGGTCTTGGTGGGTGCACAGCTCATGGGAAGTCTTGAAAAGCGTGCGGAAAGTTGGGTGAGGGTTTTATAGGTGCACAAGTTTCACCTAAATTTCCTCACTGAAACATTTCCTGAGCTTCTTGTGCAATTCTAACACACTTAAAATGGTGAGGAATTTTCTCTCTATGCCCTGTAATCAGACAACATAGACTACCACACAAACCTTACTTCTGATTTGTCGCAGAAAAGTCTTTGCTGTAGAACAATCCTTATTATATAAAAAAAACAAGGAGGGGAAGATGCATTTATTGACCACAAATATTTGAAGTTTCAAACAAATTTCTTCTCTGACTCAATATTCAGGATTTTATAAACTTTTGAAAGAACGCCAAGTAAGAACTTAAAACAAATAATAGCAAGAATGGCAAAACAAGTTAGGACATTGTCTTTGTTAAGTGACCATTCATTTCAATCTCTCATTTTGTAATTATACCCTTGCTAATATTAATAGTTTTGTATACTGTATAGTGCCTTTAGGCCTTTTTAAAAATTCATTCAAGGAAGGCGCAGGGTCACTAACTAGACCGACATTTATTGTCCATTCCTAATTGCTCTTGAGAAGGTGGTGGTGAGTTGCCTCCTTGGACTGCTGCAGTCAATGTGGTGTAGGTACACCCACAGTGCTGTTAGGGAGGGAGTTCCAGGATCTTGACCCAGTGATAGTGAAGGAACGGCAATATATTTCCAACTGAGGATGGTGTGTGGCTTGGAGAGGATCTTCCAAGTGCTGGATGTTCCCATGTGTCTTTTGCCCTTGTCCTTCTAGATGGTAACAGTCATGGGTTTGGAAAGTGCTATCTAAGGAGCCTTGGTGAGTTCCTGCAGTGCATCTTGTAGATGGTACACACTGCTATCACTGTGTATCGGTGGTGGAGGGAGTGAATGTTTGTGGGTGGGGTGCTAATCAAGCGGACTGCTTTGTCCTGGATGGTGCCAAATTTCTTGAGTGTTGTTGGAGCTGCTCTCATCCAGGCAAGTGAAGAGTATTCCATCACACTCCTGACTTGTGCCTTGTGCCTTGTAGATGGTAAACATTGAGGATTTTATCCCAACGACATCAAAGCACCTGGCTAAATAACACTAAATCTTGACCTGTATCCTATATGTTTTAGGTTTTTTAAAATTTAATTTTTCTAGTTACAAATTGTTGCCACTGATGTTATTTTACTCCACATGGTGCAATGCTCAGGATAGTTCTCTGCAAAATAACATGGTAAACAATCAACTACCAGAGTATAATCCATGGAGAATTGTAAATTTGATTTACTCATTACTTTAATAAGGCTTGCAGATTTCTTGTCGCATTTCTCACGTGGAGTCAGAGGTGACATTGCTGCAGGTTTATGGAGAGGGTTGCTCTGGTGTTGCTGGGGTGTGGCTGCCAAGGGAATAAACCTGTGAACATGTGAACATAGGAGATCCAACACCTGTCCTTTCACCTTCTTGCTTCACACCATCCCTACCTCAAAAGCTCCTTCCAAGTGAAACAGCGATCTCCTGTCCATCTTCCAACTTGGTGTATTGTATTCACTGTTCATTCCCCTGCCTTGGGTGATGACTTTGCTGAAAGCCCCCATTCAGTCCCTGAGTTTCTAATCACTTGCCAATTCAATTCTCTGCCCCACTACGCTCTGACTTTATCCTCCTACACAGTGTCAATGTAGCTCGCCATGAGCCTGAGGAATGGTACCTCATCCTACCTTGAGGTATTTAACATTCTTACACCCTTAACATTGAGTTTAAGAACATTAGATCTTAAGTAGTGCTCCTATTTTCATGGAACGCAAGTGCTGGTAATGGTGGATGGCTACACCAGAGCCACTGAGAATGGAGGAGTAGTGGGATGATGCTTGGGGTGGGAATCCCTATCAGTGTACAGCCAGTAACCCTGGAGTCTAAATGCCTTTCTTTCTGGACCATGGGAGCCTCTGCTTCTTATCCACACTTTCCCTTTCCCTTTTCTATTCCACTGTAACCATTTACACACCCTCCTTTTTGTTTACATGAAATCAAGCTCTGATGGAAGTTCATTGTCCTGAAACATTGAGCAGAATCTTATGCCCTCCCACGTGACAAGTTTCATGGCGGGGGCATTTAATCAGGTGGGAGGCAGATGGGTAGAACCTCCGCCCCGACTAGGTCCATCATGGCAGGGATCATGGATGGACTTCCCATTCAATTGGGTATTCATCCAGCGACAGGAGGGGCAGTTGCCACACGGGGACCATGATAAGCAAACCCTGGCGTGTTTGTTTGTGGGCTCCCGGGGTTGGGGGAGAGGGTGCCCTCATTCAGAGGCACTCAGTGCCTGGTCAAGGGTCCTGGCATCAGGAAGGGTGGGGGGGGGGAACCTCTGGCAGCCATGCCCCCTGCTCTTGAAGCAGACCCACTCACCCATGACACCAATACCATGAACCCCATCTCACCTGTGACCTGGGTCTGTGGCAATCCTGGGCCTCCGGTACTGGCAGCAGCTATTGCCCAGCCAGTGGTGCTGCTGATCAACAGGACTGCAAGCCTCTGGCCAGCAGCTCTCAGCAGGCAGGACTTCCATCCCTGGGGTCCTTGATCCTGGGGAACGCCCATCACTGGCCTGTTAAGTGCCTGAGTGATACACAATGAAGCGGGCCTCCCCAGACTGAGGCGATGTGGGGCCCTTGCCGGCTCTTTAGCCAGTGGGCGAAACTCCTGTCACCTCCATTAAGTCCAGCCCATTAATTCTGTTTCTTTCTCTTTGGATGTTACCTGGCCTGCTGAGAATTTCCAGCATTTTCTGGTTTTATTTCAAATTTCCCGCAACTGCAGCATTTTGCTTATGAGATGTAGCATTTATATTTCATTACGAATAGCATCTATGGCCACCTATGGTGACAAGTGCTTATATTATTGCCAGAGGCTGCATGATGCCAGCACCATGGGTTGATACCAACTCCTGGCGGGGTATGAAACATAGAAACATAGAAAGTAGAAGCAGGAGTAGGTCATTCAGTCCTTTGAGCTTGCTCTGCCATTCAATATGACCATGGCTGATCCTCTATTTCAGCGCCATGCTCCCACTCCCTCCCCATACCCCTTGACACCTTTAGAGTCCAGAAATCTATCTATTTCCTTCTTAAATATATTCAGTGACTTGGCCTCCACAGCTCTCCGTGATAGAGAATTCCACAGGTTCACCACCATATGAGTATACAAGGATACCCAGGATCCTTTGTACATCAACATTTCCCAATCTATCACCATTTAAATAATACACTGCCATTTCTCCCCCCTCCCACCACCACCCCCCAACACTGCCACGCCCACCCTGTGCAGCTGAGCCACTTGTGGTGCCACAGACTTGGGTCTTGCTGCATTCCCTGAGAAACCATGTTCTCCAGCAGTATCCAAAGTGTCAAATCTGTTAGAGAGGGAGATGGACCCGGAGGCCTCCAGCATTACCTGCCTGGGGCTTTTTCTCTGCTTGGCAGTCACCTATTCCCTTTCTACCTGTGCACTCTTTACCTGCGGAGTGACCACCTCACTGTACGTGCTATCCACAAAGATCTCATCCTTGCTGATGCTCCACAGTGACTCCAGCCGCAGCTCCAGCTCCGAAATGCAAGGTGCAGCTGGAGACACTTCCTGCCCACGTGGTCACCTTGGATACGGGAAGTGTCCCTGACTTTCCACGTCACACAGGAAGAGCATTCCACTTGGCTGAACTTCCCTGCCATGACTTGCTCTTAAGTTACTCCCTTTACTTCTACTTCCTCTAGTTTAGAGAATATTAAGGACAGAGGGAATATTCACCAGGTCCAGCTTACCATGGCTGCCGCTCTCCTTACTGAGGAAGGATAGAAGATGAAAGGATCCCTCCTTCCCTCTTCACCAAACTCCCTCTCTCAGCAAACTCCAACTTAAGCACTCCAATGCAGCCCAAAGCAGTTGCAGGCCTTTATTGTGAGAGGACTTGAGTCCAGGAGCAAGGATATTTTAGTGCAGCTGTACAGGTGAGACCTGGAGTATTGTGTGCAGTTTTGCTCTTCTTACCTAAGAAAAGATATACTTGCCATATTGGGAGTGCAGCAAAAGTTCACCAGACTGATTCCTGGGATGGCAGGATTGTTGTATCAGAAGAGTTTTGGTTGACTGGCCTGTATTCACTGGAGTTTAGAAGAATAAAAAGGGATCTTATTGAAATGTATAAAATTCTGACAGGGCTGGACAGACTGGATACAGAGGTGGTGTTTCCTCTGGCTGGGGGGTGGTGTGGGTGGGGGGAGGGTCTAGAACAAGGGGTCACAGTCACTGGATATGAGGTAGGCGATTTGGGACTGAGATGAGGAGAAACTTCTTCACTCAGAGGGTGGCGAACCTATGGAATTCTCTACCACAGAAAGTTGTGGAGGCCAAGTCACTGGATATATTTAAGAAGGAAATAAATTTCTGGACTCTAAAGATGTCAAGGGGTATGGGGAGAGAGCGGGAGTATGGTGTTGAGTTAGAAGATCAGCCATGATCATATTGAACGGCGAAGCAGGATTGAAGGGCCGAATGGCCTACTCCTGCTCCTAGCTGCTGTGTTCCTGTGTCCTGTGATAGAATTTAAATCCAGAACATCTAACTCTGAGGCAAGGGCTCTACCCCACGACACCACAAGACATCCTGTTATTATAAAGAGGTGATGTAACATGAAAATGGCCTACCCTAAACAAGGCTGGAATCATCCATGGTGGTAAAAACGGGTGAATACAAACACAAAAGTCCAAGTTGCCTGTTTGATCTCAATGCATTGCCTGCCATGGCGTGGTTATCAGAGCATTCACTTTAATTCCTAGCTGTGTGCGTCGACTATGCTGTTAAGTTTTTAAAACAAACCAACATTTCCATCTTGGATTTTGATGTAATGAACTGTCTATTGGGTTGCTTTGTATTCTTGACCAGATGGTTGACCTCAGATATGGAGAGGAAGCATTAAAAAGAAAAAGCACATGGACTTACAAGCAGAAATTGCTTCCTCTATCCAGATATATATAATATTTTTGTTCAAGAAAGTAAATTTCAGAGAAACAAATTTACAAACCCTGCTGCAGGTTTCTTTTTTCTTGTACTCTGGTGGTTAACATTGTTGTGAGTGGTTAATAACTTATATAAATGAGCATTAAGCTGTCTGATCCATGTGCAACTACTTGCCAATGGCTATGTTTTTGTAAGCTCAATTTTTTCCTAAGTACCAGTGATTTTTGAGCAATAGACAAGTATCCTACAGCTGGCATTGTTTAAAGAGTTTAATATGCTCGCTAGTTTTTAGATCTTGGAAGAAATCTTTGCATCTGCAAATCAAACTCACATGCTGATTTCTCTATATAGCTTGAATTTCAATAACCCTTTCCCTCTCACAAAACAGAATAAAAATGAGAAATGGGATTACTCACAAGACTTTGCATATAAGCACCCCATGGTGAGGCATTATCTGGTTTTACAACTATCATATGTATGGAAATGCTTTTAGCATAACAATTGTAATCCAGCACAACAATAGTGGTTCTGATCACAAGGCTCCAACTGTGTGTATAATGCACAGCGCACAACCTACAAAACTAAATAGATGGCAGTTTGCTGGGAAACAGCAAGAGAACCGTTTATATCTCATTTACTTCAGCATCAACATTTTCCTTGAAGTTATGGCAGTGTCAGTGCCATCAGAAGCAGCACACTTGATAAGCAAGGAAGGTGTATTCATCTCGTGGCTAAACAGGTTGTGTATCAATCTGCAAACCAACATATGCCATTGACAGGTGGTAAGAGCAGGAGAGAGTTCTGCCACATTAGAAAGAAAGTTGGAGTCTCTACCATCACTAGCCAAAGCTCCAGGCTACAACATGCATGTAAAAGTGCATGTTGTCACAGCAGCCAGGACTCTGAGTGAACTGTAACCCACCACACCACATTTGGAACAATGGTGCGCTTTTCATTCATAAGAGACCTGGGTAATTTCAAACAAAAACAAAAATAGCTGGAAAAACTCAGCAGGTCTGACAGCATCCGCGGAGAGGAACACAGCTACCGTTTCGAGTCCGTATGACTCTTCAACAGAACTGATGAAGAGTCACACGGACTCAAAAGGTTAACTGTGTTCTTCCCCGCAGATGCTGTCAGACCTGCTGAGCTTTTCCAGGTATTTTTGTTTTTGTATCAGATTTCCAGCATCCGCAGTATTTTGCTTTTAACTGGTTAATTTCAAGTTTAATACTGAGATCCCTACTATTGCCCTTCAAGGGGCATCAACATAGAAACACGTGGGTACTTCTAATTCCAGAGTTCCCATGCTCCAGACCTTTTTCAGCATCTAGCACATGACTGAGACCAGTTTGGCTGGTTAGACCCTCATGCTTCCTGATGCACTGGCAGTTGTGGGGCCTGACTGGAACTCCTAGCCAAGATCAAGATCCTAAAGATCTGAAAGTGAATTTTTGTTTCAGATGTGGTCTTTTTAGCCTGCCCTCAACATTTCTCTATCCTACACCAGCTTATAGGGTGAGGTTGTGTCCCTCTGGTAATAGAAAAAACTTAGCCAGTAGCCCTTCCATCCCCACACCTGTGATGGTCTCATTGTGTCACACATTAAAGTCAAACAGCTCTAATAAAATACGTACATGACCTGCCCTCCCATTATCTTGCAAGGACAGCTCATTGACACACACGTGCATCGGTAGCAGCAATTTTGCTAAAGTTGCAGTGGGATCACACTTGCCCCCAATACCTTGCAATTCTAGCTTTGTCTGAAGGCTGATTTTAAGAAATCATACTCTCAACATGGAATTTTGCATCCCGCTAGCACATATCAAAAATGAAGGTGGTGATATGAGCAGGCTCTGCAGGATTTTAAACCTGCTGAAATGTTAAAGGGCCAACGTAACCATCGCGCTCAAATACCCAATGTGTGCTCCTGATAAACAAAACTTCACACAAGGATTGCAAGTTCATTACAGCTACTTTTTAGAACAACAAACTAGCATTTGTTCCTCTTCTGCCTCTGGAAGTGTGGGTTGCCAGCACTAGTCAGTGACCCAGAACAAAGCAGCATTTCACAGCACCCAAAAGTCTTTATCACCATTATTTGCAAGCATAGCTGTACATTCTGGAGGATACAATTACCAAGAATTTTATGCTGACGGGATTTTACAGTCCCACCGAAGTCAATGGACTTATTAACGGCTCATTGCGTTTTACATCCTGCCCCCCACTACAGTGGGACCATAAAATTCTGCCCCAAGTTTTTTTTAACCATGAGTGAAATTAAAATGCTACCAGCAAAGAGTCATCAATACCTTGACACCGTTATTTTGTTGTAATCAATGTTGGGACCACTTCTGGAAGGGATAGGATGATAGCTCCCTGGGAACCAAGATATCCCTTTCAGCTCCTGCTCATGTCTCCCTTAAATGTAGAAACATAGCAATTGCTCAATTGAAAAAATACCTGGCTCTTTGGTACATCTTCTACCAGCCTGGAAGCCACATGATACATTAATAACAGAGTTATTCCTAATCACGGCAATCAATCTCTATTGAATCTACAACAGACCAGAGATGAGGTGAGGAAAACCCAAAGCATAGCAAGCAGTTCCTCCCAAGCATGCTGTTGTACCCTACTGGACGTCATGTTTCAAATTAGCTGCATACTTTACCCTAAGATGGCATTTTCTGAAAGAATTCTATCCAATTGCATCTGAACAAATTAATCCTGACTCCCCCCGTGGTCTCCCTTGGTGCCTTTTCTATAAGTTGACTACTCGCTCACTGTGATAATGTTTCCGCAGATTCCTTTTGAATTTATCAAGTGCAGGCCACGTCTACTGGTTCTTTTGATCTGGACAACGTGAAACAGGTTGTCACGATCTGTTTTATTTAGTCATTTTGGAATTTAGAAACTGCACTCATATCACTTCTCAACCTTTTCTTTTCCAGTGAAAACATACCCAATTTACGTAACAACCCCTCATAATCTAGTGATATATTTTTGTTGGACTAG
This sequence comes from Carcharodon carcharias, assembly GCF_017639515.1. NCBI lineage: Eukaryota > Metazoa > Chordata > Chondrichthyes > Lamniformes > Lamnidae > Carcharodon > Carcharodon carcharias. The sequence goes on along the minus strand of NC_054471.1, from coordinate 190,128,024 downwards.
AGTTTGTAGAGTTACAGAACCAAGGCAGATAAATGTAAATGAAATATAGATCAATCCTGATGGTAGAACAGGTTCAATGGGCTGAATGTCTTCTCTTGCTCCTATGCATGTTCCAATGTAATCTCTCCATTCCTTCAACTACGCTTACTCTCTTCTGTAGCTTTCAATAGCTGCAATGTTTTTTGTACGGCAGCAACCAGAAGAGTCCACTGTATTCTCAGTTCAGTGTAATCAATGATTTATAAAGTGGCAGGGTTGCCTCACTATTTCAACTCAACATTGACATTTTATACATTCCTACGTCCAGTATATTTTACTGACTGTCAGCAAACATTGAGATACCCATAAAAAAGAGCAGAAACGTTATATAATGAAGCCCAGAGAGCCACCAGGGGCATGGTGGAACATACTATCCCAGTGTTAAATCATTGGAATTTTAGATAGTTGAGCATATTGTAGTTGGGAGGCAATGTGGTTTGTAATAGCAACCTGCCACTGTCTAAAGATCATAATAGCCTGTTGCCGATTGTCATCCAATATATTACCATGGAACAAAAAGAAAAAGAGGCTCCAGAGGTAATCAGTGGCAAAAGGAAGCACTGAGACCACTCCTAAAGACATACCTGGTGAACTGCATTTGCAATGGAAGAGGGTAGCTCGAAGCAGATTGTTTCCAATTGTTGAGCATCTAGAATAAGGGGTGAAAGATACAAGACTGATGGTAAGAGATTTAGAACAGAGGAGAAAAGAGATTTGTTTAACCTGGGAGAAATTACACTGTGAAATTCACTTTCAGGGCTATAATTGTTGAGTCATAAACTGAGGCTGAGAGTTTCCTCTGGGCGGCTCTTGCTCTGCTGCTGTAACAATGCTGGACATGCAGGGCAAAGTCTGTTTACGCACATAAACAAAGTTTCCACTGCACTTCTGGCAAAGTTAAGGGAATAAAACTGAATCGGCTCTGAGAAAATTTCTTGCCTATGGCCCAGCATTTTCTTGCCCTGATTTATAGTGCGATTTCATCTCTTTAAAACAAAATGTTACATTTGCCACTATCCTCTGGAAGCAGGTACATAAAAAAAATTCCTGCCTTTGCTGATCTATTAAAAATTCATTCTCGGGACATGTCTGTTATTAGCAAATCTGATATTTATTGGCCATCGCTAGATGCCCTGATTGTAGTGGTTTGATACAACTGAATGGTGTACTAAGCTAATTCAGAGAGAGCCATTATGAGTCAACCACATTGGTCTGGGACTGAAGTCAATTATAGACTGAATATGGTTTCAAAGGATTTTAGTGAACCAGTTAGATTGTCATGACAATCCCACAGCTTCTAGTTCACTGTTTTAATGATACTATTTTTTTAATTTGCTAAATTAATTTAAAAAAACTAAATTCAAATTGCCATGATGGAATATATTATCAAATTCTCTAGATCACTTGTCTAATGATAAAACCAGAACATTACTTTATCTCTTTATATATTCTAATTGTGCATACATGAGTCAAGCACTGGATTAAAATCAGTGTGAGCAACTGGACAGCAAGAAATTTCAGGACAAGTGTTTAATTCCATTAGACCAGGATTTGTGATGAGAATAACAGTGAAGCTATCTGCGCACACTGTTATAATAGAGGAAATGAGACAGCAACTTCTCAACTATGCACACACACACACAAGTAAATGTGGAAATCCTAATCCTGCTGTCAAATGTATCATACTTTTCCACATGCACTGTTTCAGTCCTTGCCGATAGACTTGACACTGAAATGACTAAGGCAATGTGACCCTGCCTACAAGTATCATAAAAAATGACTGAAAAATGTGGTGCTGTTGCATTCAAGTGTGAGTGTGTTTTTAAGGGTGTAATGAGTGATAATTACTGATGAACAATTTCTCTTGCCCTGAAAATATATTTTTCCAAGTGTGGAGTCTCATTCCTTCATAAGAAAACTAGGGCTGTAAATTTTTTTATGAATAAAAAATATTTTCTTAGGCAGGGATTTTCTGCCTAATTCATTCATGGTGGGCATCATGGAGGGCAGGAAAGGAAAATATCACAAGCAGGCCAACAATTGGTTTTACAGAATCAAAAAACCAGTTCATGATTGTGCGCTGCAGCCTTCAAAGCCTTTCCTGCGCAGCACATCAGGAACATAATTTCAATATAGTTACATTTTATTATAGGTCCCCATGCTGGATCATAAGGGTGCGTCAGCATGTGATCAGAATGATGTGTTTCACAACAGTTTAGCTTAGTGCTGATTACCGCAAGCACGATGCAAGGCAGGTGAACAAACCTCAAAGTCACGAGTGAAGTGCAGTTCGCTATCTGGAGACAAAGCCTGAAAGTGATTGGTGCTTCTCGCAAAGCCTGGTGCTGATTACCTGCAGCACGTTAAAAACCACCACTGCCTTACCGCTGGTCGGGCCGGCAGAGACCTTTCTCTGACACCCCTTGAAAGTGATTGGTACTGCCCACCAAGCCTGGTGCTGATTACCACAAGCAGGATACAAGATCGGTGGACAAACCTCAAAGTCATGAGCGAAGTGCAGTTCGCCAGCTGCACGTCACTCATAAGCTGGTGCATTCATGAGGTCACTTTCCGCCAAGGCCAAGCTTGTCTAGCGGGGAGAGCTCAGCATCACCATCTTACAACCTGAAGTGATGGCACAGTAAAAAATTAAAATGAGCAGAAGCCTTCCTGGTGAGGGCCCTGCGGGATGACTGGGGGCGGGTGCATGCAGGGTGGGGTGGGGGTGGTGCTGTGATTAATGGGGCACCCAACTGAACTGTATGCTCCCATGTGAGGAGAGATGTATGACTGAGACATGTTAGTAGCCTTTCAATGACAATGCAGAGAATCAGGAAAGTAAAGCAATGATGCACATTCATGTGAGATTAATCCCTCGGAGTGGCACCAATCAATCTCCTCGTCTTAAAAGCTCATTTACATCATGGGAATTCTCCAGAGTGATAATGAATTACAGAGCAATTGGGCGACAGGAGAAGCCTCAGAAACATGTTAGATGGTTCACAGATCAGAATTCTCAGCCCCCTCTCAAATAATCTCATTTCTTGACTAAGCATTTACCCTCATGTTTACTCCAAAGAGTGTAGTGTTAGACTGCAGTGAATGAGGATTCCTGCACATAGGCTGAAAGAAGCACATCCAAGCGCCTAGCCAAAGCAATGTCATAGCAGCTGGCCTTGCAAAGGTAGGGTGTGAGCACCTTGAAATGCACCCTGGGGTGTCCAGCTGTTGTTCCTTCTCCCTATGGGTACCCGAGGGCCTCAGGCTGACTCTTTGGGGAGAAGGGGCAGCTGGAGTTAGATCTAGATGCCCCACCCCCCATCTCACGTTGCCACCGATAGATGCCGCCAATAGCTACAGTGATGGATTGGTGCCCCTGCAGCAGTGCAGGATCAATGTCCTGGACCAAGATTTCCATGACCAAGATAGCCATCCTACCCGTGTTGGTCTTGGTACATTGGCATGCTAGCGCTACCACCTCAGACTGAACATGGATGGGCTCTTCCATTGTATGCAGCAGTCTGAGGAATGCAGCTGACATCCCTTCCTGATTTCCCCATCATTGTTGCTGCAGTTGCACCGACTGATTTAGGACCGAGTCCGGAGTCTTGTCATCTGACTCGGACTCCGCAGATTCCTGGCCTCTAACAGTCCGGCAACCTCAGATGTCCCTGCCTCCTCCTGCTGTGGACCAGACGGAGCGCTGTGTTCACCAGATTGTGATCCCAAGGCTGCTCGAGATGTGTGCCGCTGCGCTGGTGGTCGGCGTGGATGAGGGCTGTGATGGGTCTCCTGTGGTGCTATTCTTTTGTTCCGCATCCGAGGTGTCATCGGGGCTGGAGCTGAGACCCTGGCTTATGGGTGCCCTTGGGCGCTTTCCAGAGGTCCATGGTGTGCATCCACATTATGGTTCTCTGAGGGATGAGCTGGTGCAGGACCTCAATTGGGTGTGCACCGCCCACCTTACCATCGGCACAGGCAGGGTCCACATCCTGTCTGGCCAGATCGATGGCTCGATTCTCATAAGGTGTGAGGAACTTGATTTCGGCCATGCCAACCCCATTCTGAGAACTCTCCCATTGATTGGTATGCGAGCTTGTCCTGCATAAAGACAGACGGAGAATGTGAGCAGGGCAGATGATAAGGATGCCTGCCATGTGTGGGTGGTGAGTGCAGCCATGGACAGATTGAGGTAGAAAACTGCAGAAGACAGATGGAGATGTAAGGGTGCGTGTGAGAGAGTGAGTGGTGATGTCCCTTGAGCTGGCAGTGAGAGAGATGCCAGTGAATGTGTGATGGGCTGGTGAGTGTGAGAGTGATGAGATGGCAGAGTTACCCTGGTGGCACAGGATGAGATCATTCATCCTCTTTCTTCACTGGGTAGCTGACCTCTCCTGTGTGGTGTTGGCACTGACCACCACTGACCCCCACCTCCCCAGTCTGCGTGATGAGATTGGTGGACCTCCCCTGGTCGTCGGGGGGGTAGGGGACTTCACAGTGGGGCTTCAACTGTGTCCAGCAGGCATTCCAGGCAGGCTGTCTCCTTCCCTTTTGGGGTCACCTCTCTCACCTGTGGCAGTCCTGGGCAGCAGACGTTGACAGAGCTCTGCACGTATGCTGCTTAAACATGGTGCCTGGAGTGAGGAAGCACAGAATTCACGGCGGGGCGAGTGAATCAGAGGCCACATGATCCGGCATATTTCCCATGCGTGCATAATTACTGCGGCAGGAAGCGGACGATATGGTGTGAAACCTGCCGCACTTAGTTCAATGAGGTGAACGTTCCGCCCTTAGCCTTTCTTCCAGCCTCTTTTATCCCTCTTCCTTCATCTCATGTTTATTTCCCAACCTTTTATTTAGTTTATGTACATCAGCTAAATCTAATTTCTACTTCCTGCTTTCTATGTCCTGATTCAGACTCTGCATGTCTTAGTGAGGTTTCATCAGTCTGGGTGGCATAAGCGCTTCACTATTGCTCAACCTGCTCACAGACACCCACTGACCCCCCCACGGATGGCAATGTGCTGAAACGAATCTCAGATTAGGAAAAATATCTGCTGGCAAGCCCACAAACCTTCTGTGGGTTTCTGTCAGTGTGGTAATTGGCAAGTGGTGTTCCTTCTCCATGGAGGACTAAATCTGGGCCACAGTTCAGCCTGTGTTATTTAGCAGAACACTGCGGACAGAAGGGTCCTATGAAACCAAATACTTAGCAGCCTCATAGGTGATGTCCTCTTGGAATCACAGTGTGGTCTTAGGACTAACCATGGTATCATGTCTGTAACAAGACAACTACAAGAAAAGAAAGCACTATCAGGATCAGTGTATGCCCTTCATATACCTAAACTAATGCTTTTGACAGTGTGAATCAACCTTGTCCATGGAACTTGCTTTCCAAGCTAGGATAGCTGAATAAGTTTGCCAAAATCCTGCGCTCACTGTATGATGGCATGGTTGGGCGTGTTTGTGCCTGTGGAGATATGTCCAATGCCTTTGCGGTAACCAACAGCGTAAAGCAAGGATGCTTTGTGGCTTCCCACCTCTTCAATCTCTTCTTTGCTGCAATGATTAAGGAAGCCACCAGAGCCATGCCTGCAGATATTAGTATCAGGTTCAGTTCACGGAAGCTCTTCAATCTCTCCGGGCTCCGTGCCTCCACCAAAGTCAGAAAGGCAGTAATCAGAGATCTTCCGTATGCAGATGACGGCGCCCAAGCTGTCCACAACAAGGATTGACATCCAGACTAGGGCAAACAAATTCTCAAGTGCTGCCGGAAACTATGGTCTCCAAGACTGAAGTTATGTTTCGGCAAGCTCCCAGCGCATGCTATGAAGCACCAGACTTAGCCATCGATGACATCAGTCTCATGGCTTTTGGAATATTCTCATACCTTAGTAGTGTGCTCTCTAGGCCTGCCACTATTGATGAAGATATCCATCCACATATCCAGAAAGCAGGTCCTGCCCATGGCCAACTCCGTGACCATGTCTGGAAGCAGCGTGACATTAAACTGAAGATTAAAATCAAAATGTGCCAAATGATCGTCTTTTCCATCCTTCTGTATGGTGCAGAATCCTGTGTCTGCTATAGGCACCACATCAAAGCTCTAGCAAACTTTCGCCAAAGACTCCAAGTTCCATCATGAGAATTCAATGGCTGGACAAAATCACAAACAATAAGGTCCTCCATCATGCTGGACTCAACAACAGAGGAATCAACCTCCAGAAAATTCAATAAGCAGGCCATGTCTCTTGCATTGGGTGACTACAGAATCCCTAAGCAAATCTTCTATGAGGACCTGCCTCAGAGCAAGCAACTTAGAGTCATCGTCATAGAGTCATAGAGGTCTACAGCACAGAAAAAGGCCCCTCAAGTCTGCGCCAGTCAAACAGGTACCTAACTATTCTAACACCATTTTCCAGCACTAGGCCCATAGCCTTGTATGCCATGGCATCGCAAGTGCACATCCAAATACCTTCTTATATGTTATGAGGGTATCTGCCTCTACCACGCTTTCAGGCAGTGAGTTCCAGATTCCCATCACCCTCTGGGTGAAAAAATTCTTCCTCACATCCTCTTTAAACCTCCTGCTCCTCACCTTGAATCTATGTCCCTTATGGTTATTGATCCCTCCACCAAGGGGGAACGTTCCTTCCTATCTACTCTATATATGCCCCTCATAATTTTATACACCTCAATCATGTCCCCCCTCAATCTCCTCTGCTCCAGGGAAAATAGTCCTAGTCTATCCAATCTCTCCTCATAACTAAAACTCTCCAGCCCAGGCAACATCCTGGTAAATCTCCTCTACACTCTCTCTAATGCAATCACATCCTTCCTATAATGCAGTTTCCAGAACTGCACGCAATACTCTAGCTGTGGCCTAACCAGCGTTTTATACAGTTCTAGCATAATCTCCCTGCTCTTATATTCTATGCCTCGGCTAATAAAGGCAAGTATGCCATATGCCGTCTTAACCACCTTATCTACCTGTAACGCTACCTTAAGGGACCGGTGGACATGTACACCAAGGTCCCTCTGATCCTCGGTACTTCCCAGGATCCTACCATTCATCGTGTATTCCCGTGCCTTATTTGTCTTGCCCAAGAGCATTCCATTTGCCACTGATCAGCCCATCTGACCAGCCCATCTATATCCTCCTGTAATCTAAGGCTATCCTCCTCACTATTTACCACCCCACCAATTTTTGTGTCATCTGCGAACTTACTGATCATCCCTCCTACATTCAAGTCTAAATCGTTTATATATACCACAAACAGCAAGGGACCCAACACCTGTAGAACCCCACTGGACACAGGCATCCAGTCACAAAAACACCCCTTGACCATCACCCTCTGCTTCCAACCACTCAGCCAATTCTGGATCCAATTTGCCAAATTGCCTTGGATCCCATGGGCTCTTACTTTCATTATCAGTCTCCCATGCGGGACCTTATCAAAAGCCTTTCTGAAGTCCAAGTAGACTATGTCAAATGCATTGCCCTCATCTACACACCTGGTCACTTCTTCGAAAAATTCAATCAAATTGGTCATACATGACCTCCCCTTAACAAAGCCATGCTGACTGTCCTTGATTAATCCCTACCTCTCCAAGTGTAGATTAATTCTGTCCCTGAGAATTGCTTCCAATAGTTTCCCTACTACTGAGTTTAGTCTGACTGGCCTGCAGTTCCCAGGTTTATCTCTTCCTCCCTTCTTGAATAACGGTACCACATTAGCTGTCCTCCATTCCTCTGGCACCTCTCTTGTGGCCAGAGAGGTATTGAAAATTATTGCCAGCGCCCCTGCTATCTCCTCCCTTACCTCACTCAATGGCCTGGGATATATTTCATCTGGGCCTGGACATTTATCTACTTTTAAGCCTGCCAGACCACTTAGAACCTCCTCCCTTTCTATGCTAATTCCTTTAATTATATCACAGTCCTTCTGCCTGATTTCCATACCCATGTTGTCCCTGTCACTTGTGAACACCAACACAAAACATTCATTTAGAACCCTACTGACGTCTTCCAGCTCCACACACAAATTACCACTATGATCCTTAATGGGCCCTACTCTTTCCCTAGTTACCCTCTTATTCTTAATGTTCTTGTAAAATAACATTGGATTTTCCTTTATTTTACTTGCCAACGTTGCTTCATGCCTCCTTTTTGCTCTCCTAATTTCCTTTTTAAGTTCCCCCTACACATTCTATATTCCTCTAGGGCTTCGGGTGTTTTGAGCCCTTGGTATCTGCCATAAGCTTCCCTTTTCCTCTTTATCCAACCTTGTATATCCCTCGACATCCAGGATTCCCGGATTTGTTGGTCCTGCCCTTTGTCTTTTCTGGAATATGTTGGCCCTATACTCTCCCTATTTCCTTCTTGAATGAGTCCCACTGCTCTGATGCAAATTTACCTAAAAGTAGCTGCTTGCAGTCCACTCTGGCCAAATTACATCTTATCTTATTTAAAATCAGCCTTCCCCCAATTTAGAACTCTGATTTCAGGCCCATCTTTGTCCTTTTCCATAACAGCCTTGAATCTAACGGAGTTATGATCACTATCTGCAAAATGCTCCCCCACTGATACCTCTACCACCTGCCCAGCTTCATTCCCTAAAATTAAGCCCAGGACCGCCCCCTCTCTTGTAGGGCCTTCTATGTACTGCCTTAAAAAGCTCTCCTGGATGCATTTTAAGAATTTTGCTCCCTCCAAACCTATTACACTATGACTAACCCATGAAATGTTGGGGAAGTTCAAATCCCCCACTGTTACTACCCTTTTATTTTTACACTTCTATGAAATTTGCCACTATGTCTGCTTTTCTATTTCTCTCTGACTGTTTGGGGGCCTATAGTACACTCCCAGCAATGTGATTGCTCCTTTTTTGTTTTTAAGTTCTACCCATATAGCTTCATTTGAAGAACCTTCTAAGATGTCATCCCTCCTTACTGCTGTAATTGATTCCTTGATCAATATTGCAATACCCGCTCCTCTTTTACCTCCTTCCCTGTCTCACCTGAAGACCCTATATCCTGGAATATTGAGTTTCCAATCCTGCCCCTCTCTCAAACATGTCTCTGTGACAGCAATGACATCATATTTCCTTGTATTAATTTGTGCCCTCAACTCGTCTGCCTTATTTGTCAGACTCATTGCATTAAAATAAATACCATCCAACTTTGCCAAACTCCCTTGTGCCTTAACTGGACTATAACTTCTATGCCTTCCAGACTCACTTGCTCTCTCTTCTAATTTTGGCTGTGCATCTCCCCTTGCTGAACCTCCTCTCAGAATCCCATCCCCCTGCCAAGTTAGCTTCAAGCATCCCCAACAGCACAAGCAAACCTCCCAGCCAGGACGTTGGCCCCATTCCGGTTCAGGTGCAACCCGCCTGCCTTGTAAAGGTCCCACCGCCTCCAGAAACGGTCCCAATGTCCCAGAAATCTAAAGCCCTTCCTCTTTCACCATCTCTCCAGCCACGCATTCATCTGGACTAACCTCCTATTTCTATATTCACTAGCGCGTGGCACTGGACGTAACCCAGAGATTACTACCTTTGAGGTCCTGTTTTTTAATCTGTTTCCCAACTCCCTAAGTTCTGCTTGCAGGACCTCATCCTTCTTTCTACTTATGTTGTTGGTACCAATATGTACCACGATCTCTGTCTGTTTGCCCTCCCCCTTTAGAATGCCCTGCAGCTGTTCAGTGACATCCTTGACCCTGGCACAAGGGAGGCAACTTACCATCCTGGAGTCACGTCTACGGCCGCAGAAATGCCTGTCTGTTCCCCTTATTATTGAGTCTCCTACCACTATTGCTCTTCCCCTCTTTATCCTCCCCCCCCCTCACTGTGCAGCTGAGCCACTCTCAGTGCCATGAGTGTGGCTGCACTCCCCAGAGGAACCGTCACTCTCACCATTTTCCAACACAGAGAAACGGTTCTCAAGCGAGATGCACCCTAGGAATTTCCTGACTACCTGCCTGACATCTTTCTTCTGACTGATGGTCACCCATTCCCTCTCTGTCTGCACTTCCATAAGCTGTGGGGTGACCACGTCTAAAAACATGCTATTTGCGAAACTCTCAGCCTCTCGGATGCACCTCAGTGCCTCCAGCTGCCGCTCAAGCTCTGAAACTCGGACCTCAGATGGCTGCAGCTGGTGGAACTTCCCACACACGTGGTCAGTTAGAGCGCAAGGAACATCCAGGACTTCCCACATGTTGCAGGCGGTACATAACATGGGATGGAGCTGCCCTGCCATGCGTCTAGTTGAAAAAAACACCTTACTTTAAGTTAAACACAGTAAAAAAGTTACATTATTTATGTACTTTAAATGAAACCTAGAACCCTTACCTTTCCTTAGCTTAAGCTATTTTAAACTGGAGAAAAAAAACTAGAGAAAAACACCTACCCACTACTCACCATTCAGCTCTCACCTTTGTGCTGATGTTACCTTTTGAAGTGACTGCTTCACAGCGATGCTGACTGCAGGACATTCTTCCCATTGGTCAGTACAAAGGATATATAGTAACCCCAAAAAAAGAGCCTTACCAACTTTTGCATTGCAGATCACATCTCTTGGGAAAAAAAAACTGCAACCGACCAGCCCATGTGGAAGCAAGCGCGGAAGTTTAGTGCAGCTTGTTTCGAGGACTATCTGCACCAAATCCGCAACATCCTTACCCAGAGGAAAGCCAAGATGACACGACTGCAGAAGTTCCCTCAAGCACCAGTAACGACAACGTCAATTCTATGGACAGGTATGCTGATCCTGCATTGGTTTCTTCAGTCATGAGAGAACCTAAAGAAGACAACAAGAACATTCACAACTTGGACAGGCTCAAACAACTAGGAGTCTACCACGGGAGACAGGAGGTAAGACAACTCCATTGCTTGGTTAACAACAAAAAACTGTGGATGCTGGAAATCCAAAACAAAAACAGAATTACCTGGAAAAACTCAGCAGGTCTGGCAGCATCGGTGGAGAAGAAAAGAGTTGATGCTTCGAGTCCTCATGACCCTTCAGCAGAGCTGAAGGGTCATGAGGACTCGAAACGTCAACTCTTTTCTTCTCCGCCGATGCTGCCAGACCTGCTGAGTTTTTCCAGGTAATTCTGTTTTTCCATTGCTTGGATCTTTTAATTCCCTCGGATCACTTAACTACATATCTTATGGCTACAAATTGTGTACGGACATTCCTGCATTCACAATTTGCTGAGCTGTGTGCGTGTTGATATGTAGGTGCCAGGAAATATAAGGAGTTTCATCCCTAATGGAACAGCCTCAACTAAAACAGAATGTGATGGCTGCCAAGCTGGATACCTCTGCCTCCCCCCAGCCCCTCAAAACATCGATGTCATAAGAGAAACAGGCCCCACTGTTTAAATAGGAAACCATATTTTGGGCTCGGCGAGCAGGAGCGGGGCAGGGGAGGGGCCAGCTCGCCGAGACTTAAAATGACACGGGAGTGATGTCGGGAAGCACGGGCATCATTTAGATTTTCAGTTTGATGGGGAAAGCAGCTGACTCAGCTGCGCGTTTGCTGAACTGTCAAAGGCTTACTTAAAAACTAATTAAACCAATAAACTGAGCTACCCGTCCAATCTTCAGGTTGGCTGGGGGCTGGGGGGCGGGTGGGGGCAGGCGAAAAGCTCAAGGGGCCGTTAAGTTTTTCATGGAACCTCATGCACAGGCGGGATGAGGGTTCATGAAGTGTTTATAAATCGAATAAAAATTTTAGTTAAAATTCTTTGACATGTCGCAGCTCACATGACACTGTCACATGATGGGACATGTCTTAAAACTTTTTCTTTCCTTTATTTAAATTTTTAAAACTTAAACTAATCTCCCTGAGGCACCTCTGCGCCTCAGGGAGATTTCTGCGCTCTTTCACGTGCTTGCTCGAAAGAGGACAGGCCCCAACTCAGGTAAGCCCCCATCGCCCGCACAGAGAGCTCTCAGCGCTTCCGGGTGCGCGTAACGCTGGGCGGGCCTTAATTGGCCCGCCTGTGTAAAATGGCAGCGTGGACCCGATCAGCGGTGCCGATCGGGTCTGCGCCAGCCTCCGCACAACCCCCCCACCGCCCCCCCCACCCCCAATAAGGAGGGGGGGGGGTAAAATTCTCCCCCATAGTTTAGTAACAGTTACCATTAATCTAAGTCAGCTTTCCACACACATCTTTCTGCTTCTGTAGTCCTGACTTACCTCTCCCGCTTAAACCAAATAGTGGGGAAATGGTCAATATGAGAAGTTTTGCAAAAAAAATTACCGGACATTAATTAAAGGTATTGAAGTAGATGATCAGCCATGATCACACTGAATGGCAGAGCAGGTTTGATGGGCTGAATGGCCTACTCATGCTCCTGTGTAACTAATAAACCATCAAATACTTGGCAAATAAAGTTCAACACAGATAATTGTGAGGTAGTACATTTTGGTTGGAAGAATAGGACTTGGAAGGTTCGATAGGATATCAGGGCACAGAAGAGCTTGCAGGGAAGATTTACATAAATGTGTGGGTATACATATCAGGAAAGGATTGATAGGCTGGGGCTTTTTTCTCTTCAAAAGAATAACGTTGAGGTGTGACCGAATAGAGGTCTTGTTAGGGTTGATACATAGATCTTTACAGCAACCGGCTTTAAATAAGGCTGCCCTGCAGCGATATTAGCTGCAGCTGGTCTCAAGTACCTGAGAGTGGGACTTTCGCCCCTCGGTGGAAGGAAGTCCTGGGCTCGAGAGCTGCCGGACAATGTCTTGCGGTCCCAGCAGCATCAGAAGAGATTAGTCGAAGCCACTGGGATTAAAAGGAGGCCCACGCAAAAGACCAATGGCATTCAGACCCAGGTAAGCCCCAAGCCTTTTGGTTGAGGAGGGACCGGGCACTCCCAGGGTGAGGGGCTTTGGGGTGGGGGGATGGGTTTTGAAGGCCAGGCAGGAAGGCAAAAAGGGCGGGTACAACCTTAGATCCCCAATGTGCACAACTTTGGTGGAAAGGAAGCCTTCCCACTCTTGCCCGCCTTCCATTGACGAGCGTATGATGGCAGTGGAGGCAGATTGAAACCCTCCATTGCTCCTTAATTGGGCAGTTAAGGGCCTCAGTATGCCTAAGAGCAGTTAAGGGCTAGTGGACACCTTATCCACCCCCCTGCATTACAGGGGCCAGGTCGTGGGTGGGCGGAAGGCAGTGGGCTGCCCACACCTCATATTTTATGTGCCCCACCTGCTGGAAACACACCCGGCAAAAGGACCATCACATCCAGCCCAATGTAAGGAAGAGCCTTACTAGAGACCATCAATATAAGATAGTCACCAAGGAATCCAATTGGTTCATGTTAAGTCTCTCACACACCCAGCTCTCCCTTGCACTCGCCCCCACATAAATCAACTGCCGGCCTTACCTTAATTTACTTCTCGTTTTCAGGAGAAATGCACACAAAATGCCTGTCAAAGGTAGATAGAGAGGGCTTCCCAACCTTTAAACACTTCACCCCATTTGAGGCTGATTGGGAGCACTGTGATCTTGCTGTGGGAAATGTTGAGGTTGGCAGCACTTTGCCAATGCCGGTTACTGACCGACTTGCGCTCTTGCCCTAGCATTCCTATGAAGCAGCACAGGCACAACCTCCCAGCCTGTTCTCTGTCTGCAAGGGGGTGATGTTCACCCATTCTTGCCTCCTGTTGTACCTCTGCGCAGATCTACTACAACAACGGGCTGTACAGGTATAAGAAGATGACATTGAAGAGGTTAACAAGGACCAGGAAAACCCAGGAGTTGCAGCTGCTTGATACCACTACCCCAGAGGGCAGCAGCACATTCCAGGCCTCCAGCCCTCTTTTCCATATCACCATGCCGGTGGAGCATTGGTGGTGAGACCAGTCTGCCCAGGACCACCCAGCAAAGGCTTTAAGGCAGAAGCTACTTCCAAAGCATTAGCCTCTGACCTTTCCATAAAGGGGTCAACAACTTCTGCTACTCTTGGCCCTCAGTCGGCACCTAGTAGAAGCACAAAAATTGATTATCAGAGAGAATGCTGTACGTCTCCTCAGTGCTTCTAAGGTTGGGGGCTCCAAGATACTCACACTGCTCCAATCCTCTGAGGAGGAAGTGTCAAATGCTAGAAACCGTATGGAAATTCACTCTCCAATGCCAGGATTCAGGGTGAGATTGGACTGGTTGATGAAAGAAAATGAATGAAGGGGCATGGGAACTATTACTAATTACAATTAGCTTAAGTGAAGGGTAAACCCTGACTGGTTAGGTGAAATGATCTGTTACTAAATGAGATGTTATATATATTTCTATGTAACCCTCCTACTTTCTTATCAGCCATCCTCACGCATTGTTCTGGCTAAGAAGAGTAAGCATCCCTGGCAGCAAGCATTGACATAAAAAATGAGGTGTTGCAACATTCACAATTTTCACTTTGAGGGAATGAAATCCCCAGCTGTTGATGAAGTTAGTGAGGCTTTCAGATGGATTCTTTAAAGTCACACAGGTGGTATCAATCGCATCCGGCACATATGGGAAGCCCGCCAAGCTGTTGCTAGATTTCTCCCTTTTTGTTTTGCTGGGTCTACATGGAAGGTACTAAACTCAGAGGCATGTCTAAACATTGAAGGAGGTGATGCACTGCTGATTGACTGACGTGACTAATGTCATCACAGGGCCTCAGGAGGGATCTGGATGCATAAAAATATAATGTTAACTACTGACAAGAGCTGAAAATGGATTGCAGACCAGGCTACAAAAGTTGGCATATTCATGCTGCAGTCTCTGTTGTGGGTTAAGCTAAACATAACCTTCTCGTGCATTGCTTATAGGAAAAATCCAGATAATGTCCAATTCTGCCCTCCTCTGCATCCCAGCTCTCCACCACTGGCGCCTGTGCCTTCAGGTGCCTCAGTCCTAAGCCCTGGGATTCCCTCCCTTATCCTCCCCAATCCCTCTATCTCATCTCTCCCTTTAAGACACTGTTTAAAATCTACCTCTTTGTTCCTCTATATCAATGACTTGGATGAAGGGACCAAATGGGTGGTAACTAAATTTGCTGATGACACTAAGATTGGTAGGAAAGTAAGTTGTCAAGTGGGCATAGAGTCTACAAAGGGATCTAGATAGCTTAAATGAGTAGGAAAAAAAATTGGCAGATAAAATATATTGTGGGAAAATGTGAACTTGTCCACTTTGGCAAGAAAATTAGAAAAGCAGTGTATTATTTAAATGGAGACAGACTGCAGATCTTTACAGTACAGAGGGATCTGGTTGCCCTGGTAGATGAATCACAAAAAGTTAGTATGCAGATACAGTAAGTGATTAGGATGTTGGTGTTTATTGCAAGGGGAATGGAATATAAAAGTAGAGAAGTGTTGCTCCAGCTGTACAGAGCCTTCGGTCACTTCTGGAGGATTGGTTTTGGTCTTCTTACTTAAGAAAGGATACAATTGTGTTGGAAGCAGTTTAGATATGGTTCACTTGACTAATTCTTGGGATGAAGGGGTTGTCTTATGAGGAAAGGTTGAGCAGGTTGGGCCTATACTTATTGGATTTTGAAGAATGAGAGGTGATCTTATTGGAACATATAAGATCCTGAGGGGATTTGACTGGGTAGATACTGGGAGGATGCTTCCCCTTGTGAGGGAGTCGAGAACTATAAGGGGCAGAGTTTAAAAATTAGGGTTTCCCATTTAAAACTGAGATGAGGAGGATTTCTTTTCTCTATCAGAGGGCTATTAGTGTTTGGAATTCTCTACCTCAGAGAGCAGTGGGTCATTGGATATATTCAAGGCTGAGTTAGATAGATTTTTGATTAGCAGGGGAGTCAAGGGGGGTGGGGTGCAGGCAGGAAAGTAGAGTTAAGGTCACAATCAGGTCAGCCATGATCCAACTGAATAGTGGAGTAGGCTCGAGAAGCCGAATGGCCTACTCCTGCTCCTAATTCTTGTGTGTTCTTGTAAGTTCAAGATTTTGGTCAATTGTCCTAATATCCCTTTATATGGCAATGCTTTCAAATTTTGTCTGGTAATGTTCCAGTGAAGTGCCTTGGGGTGTTTTACAATATTGTTGTGGTCGAATCTCCATGATTTATATATGTGGTTGGATACTGACGGGTTGGGTGTTGCCTGCATGCATGATGTCACACTTTACTGTTTGCACCCTTTCCTCCTCTATTTCTTCATTATCCTCTGCAGAGCGTGGAAGCAATGAAGTCTTGAGAAGTAAATTTATTAATTGACTAAGCTCCATTTAAATTATCTGCAGAATACCTTTAAATACTCAGACGCTGCAACTAATAAGTATTGGAAGTAATTTCCAGCAAAGCTGTCGCAGAATTAACAGCTGCTCTGTGTGACCTTTCATCTTTTTCCCTGCCTCAAGGACATTGCACTGCCAACTTTATAGTGGTGGTCATTCCCAGGGTCATCGGTGGGAAGAAACACAGAGAAATCAGAGGGAGGTTCTGACTTGCCTCCCCCTTCATCTGCATTCAGCGGGATACTCAGACAAGCAAGTGACTGAAGTTAGCAATGGGGTCATGGGAGAAAAATTACGCCAGCCTAATTTTGGGGTAGAATTCACTGGAAGGATCCTCCTTCCCACTTTTTCTTGCCAGTCCCACCTTCAGAGCGGCACAAAAATGGACAGAGGCCGATCATAACTTTTTCCCATTCCGTGGGAAGCGGCCAAGAGTGGTTAGCCACCCAATTTACGCAGTACCCCATTTACTTTTTCAATGACCCCACACTTTTTATCCTGTACTTTATTCTGTCCCCTATTTTTGCATGACTGAGGATCATATTTACTAAGCTTTTGCTCATTAAATTAAGGAAATCTAGATGGTCACTTTGGAACTCATTGGAATCCATTTTCAATCGATTCAAGTTAGCATCACTTGGATGATTGAGGCTGTCTTCTGATTTCAGTGCATATCTTTTCTTTTCAAGCTTTGTGCCATTCTTAATAAACATTAGTGCAATTTGACTTACAGCATATTTTCTGGCACACCTCAGGGGACTATCACTGTCAATAGTGGAAACGCACCACATGGATGATAAATGTTAAGATCAGCTCTGTGCTATGTTGTGGATGTGAATTATGATCTGAAATAGCTTCAGCATCTGCAGTTTATTCTGGGGGAAAAAATTGCTTTGTGAATAGTGTAGGCGTTCCTGTGCTTTGGGGATTTGAGTTGCTGTTGCAGCTGCATCTGATAACAGCCGCACCCACAGTGAGTTGCCAAAGGTGGGAGCAGGACTACATGTCCCATTAATCTCATGCATGCACATTGTCCTTGACTAGTTTTTCACTGGGATCTAATTTAATCAATGGCCAGTGGTAAAGAAAAATATTTTACATCATCTGATTGTAAAAAGCGATTGTCAGGCATGTAAAGTATCATTTATTATTGCTGAGGAAACTATCACAATTGACACTGTTCTCTGAGGTAACATCACAAACCACTGGCGTTCCAGTACATACTTTATTTCAGTAGTCATCAGCCTAACATTCTCCTGGTCTGAAACATTTTTTTTCTCTCACAGCTACTTGTTTTACATGCAGAAATCATTAAAGAGTCTGTATTCAGCATACATAGGCAAGCTTTCTCAGCCTCAAAAACTCACTTAAGATGCTTCAACTTTCTTCCAAGACCATGTTATGCTTCAAAATCCTTAACACAATTTAAAGTTACATTGGATCAACATAATTTGATTAGTGGGGGATGCTTTCAAAGCTTGAAGGTACGTCACCTATGCAGTCAGCACCCCCTTCAGTTTATAATACAGAACACATGGCGCTTGGGAGGTAATAGACATTCCAGTATGTCAGTGCTCTCCATTTCTTTGTGCTAACATGGATCATCTGTCACTTAATTGTTTGTCTTATAAATGATGCCTATAATGGGCAAAGTGGAGACTTTTTATATCATCTAACAATGAACACGTTTAATTAGCATTTCATGCAACTGAATCATGTTAAATACTTAGACATAAGCCTGGCAGCTTATTCTGCCTTTCATATGAATTTCATTACTAGTTTGCCAAGACATTCTATCTGTGCAGATATTAATGTTTATATATGCACTTCATTTCTTATGAAGTAATTCTTAACTCAAACAATAGTGTATTTGGAAATGTTTTATGACTTGAACCATACTGAATTCCTTTTATGCTTTAAAATTCCCAGTGCTGCAACCCATCTTGTACACAGAACCAGGTGCTTCTGTAAACTCAGTGGGATTCAAGAACACAAAGTGCAATGTGGAAAAAAAATGTTAATAATCCTTAAAGAAATCTTACAATCAGGATCCTTTTAGATCGAGAGTCGCCACCAGAATTCTTCATTTGTATTTCTTCTAAAATGAAGAATGGCAATGTCCTAACTGAGCTATCCTTGATTATTGTTCTTTAGGGTCATTTTGGCAATACACTTGAAACTTATTTTACCATAAAGTTCTCAGACAAACTTTCCATATTGAATTAGATAGTGAATGGATTACTTTAGGTTGGATAGAGGACCAATCAAAAGATTCCTCAGGAAGCAGATTTGAGTAAGATTTGCAATTTTTCTTAGCTTTTCACTGCACTGAATATGTATTGCGGCCCATTAAAATTGACTGCAATAAATTTATAGAGGATTTTATTGAATTCTCATCAAATTCTGTACTTTATATGTCTATGATAATCATTGTTTACATAAGATTTGCATAAAGGGAAACTGCAATTGATCAAATGAATTAAGAGCAGGAGCAGGCCACTTGGTCCTTTGAGCATGCTCAGCCATTCAATGAAATCATGTTTGGGGATTATAACCCAAACTCCACATTCCCGCCTACCCCCAATAACCTTTCACCCCCTGGCTTATCGAGAATCTATCTATTTCTGCATTAAAAATATTCAAAGACTGTGAATCCACCACCTTTTGAGGAAGAGAGTTCCAAAGACTCATGATCCTCTGAGATAAAAATATTCTCCCCATCTCTGTCTTAAATGAGTGACCATTTATTTTTAAACAGTGATCCCTAGTTCTAGGTTCCCCCACAAGAACAAACATCCTTTCCACACCCACTATCTCAAGACCCCTCAGGATCTTGTATGTTTCAATCAAGTCGCCCTCTTACTCTTCTAAACTCCAATGGATACAGGTCTAATCTGTCTAACCTTTCCTCATAAGACAACCTGCCCATTCCAGGTATTAGTCTCGTAAACCTGCTCTGAACTACTTCCAACGCGTTTACACCCTTCCTTAAATAAGGAGACCAGTACTGTACACAGTACTCCAGGTGCAGTCTCATCAATGCCCTGCATAACTGAAGCATAACCTCCCTATTTTTGTATTCGATTCCCCTCACAATAAATGATAACATTCTATTAGCTTTCCTAACTACTTGCAGTACCTGCAGACTAAACTTTTACGATTCATGCACTGGGAATCCCAGATCCTTCTGCGTCTCATCTGCCATCTCTCACCATTTAGATAATATAATTCTTCTTTATTTTTCCCGCAAAGATGGACAATTTCTCACTTTTCCACATTTACTCCATTTGCCAGAACTTTGCCCACTCAATTAACCTATCTATATTCCTTTATATCTTCTTTATGCCCCCTTCACAACTTAATTCCACACCTATCTTTGTGTCATCAGCAAATTTAGCAACCATACCTTTGGTCCCTTCATCCAAGTCATTTTTAAAAATGAATTCATGGGATCTGGACATTGCTGGCTAGGCCAATGTTTATTGTCCATCCCTAAGTGCCCTTGAGAAGGTGGTGGTGAGCTGCCTTCTTGAACCGCTGCAGTCCATGTGGTGTAGGTACACCCACAGTGCTGTTAGGGAGGGAATTCCAGGATTTTGACCCAATAACAGTGAAGGAACGGCGATATATTTCCAAGTCAGGATGGTGTGTGG
This sequence comes from Carcharodon carcharias, assembly GCF_017639515.1. Lineage (NCBI taxonomy): Eukaryota > Metazoa > Chordata > Chondrichthyes > Lamniformes > Lamnidae > Carcharodon > Carcharodon carcharias. The sequence goes on along the minus strand of NC_054471.1, from coordinate 190,108,071 downwards.
CTTGGAGGGGAACTTGCAGGTAGTGGTATTCCCATGTGTCTGCTGCCCTTGTCCTTCTAGATGGTTGTGGTCATGGGTTTGGAAGGTGCTGTCTAAGGAACATTGGCGAGTTCCTGTAATGCATCTTGTGGATGGTACACCGCTGGCACTGTGCTTCAGTGGTGGAGGAGCACCAGTCAAGTGGGTTGCTTTGTCCTGGATGCTATCAAGCTTCTTGAGTGTTATTGAAGCAGCACTTATCCAGGCAAGCAGAGAGTATTCCATCACACTCCTGACTTGTGCCTTTATATGAACTGTGAAATGTTGAGGCCCCAGCACTGAACCTTGTAGCATACCATTCATTACATCTTGTCAACCAGAAAATGACCCATTTATGCCTACTCTCTGTTTTCTGTTAGTCAGCCAATCTCCTATCCATGCCAATATGTTACCCCCTACACCATGAGCTTTTATTTTCCACAATAACCTTTGATGTGGAACCTTATCAAATGCCTTCTGGAAACCTAAGTGCAATACATCCACCCATTCCCCTTTATCTACAGCATGTTACTTCCTCAAAGAACCCCAATAAATTGGTTAAACATGATTTCCCTTTCACAAAAGCATGTTAACTCTGCCCGATTGCCTTGAATTTATCTTAGTGCCATGCTATAACATCTTGAATAATAGCTTCTAACATTTTCTCTAAGACAGATATTAAGCTAACTGGCCTATCGTTTCCTGATTTCTGCTTCCCTCTCTTTTTGAATAAAGACCTTACAGTCACTATTTTACAACCTAATGGAACCTTGCCTGAATCTAGGGAATTTTGGAAAATTAAAACCAATGCATTAGCTATCTCACTAGCCACTTCTCTTAAGACCCTAGAATTAAGTCCATCAGGATCCGGGGACTTGCCAGTCTGCAGTACACTTCCCTGGCAATTGTAATTTTCTTGAGTTCCTCCCTCCCTTCCATTTGCTGAATTACAGCCATTTCTGGGATGTCGCTTGTGTCCTCTATAATGAAGACCAATGCAAAGTACCTGTTCAATTCATCAGCCATCCCCTTATTTTCCGTTATTAATTCCCCCGGACTCATTTTCTAGTGCACCCACCAACGCTCACTTTGTTAGCGTTTGCAAGATGGAACAAGTGGTGCGCCACAGGGTTCAGTGCTGGGGCCTCAACATTTAAATATCTATAGAAATGCTTACTATCTGTCTTTATATTTCTAGCTAACTTTCTCCTGTACTCAAATTTTTCTCTCCTTAAACTTTTGATCTCTCTTTTTTTATATCCTGTCCGATCTTCTGGCCCGCCCACCCACCTTTGTGCGATCATATGCTTTTTCTTTAAGTTTGATATTTAAAGCAACAAATACATAAGACAATAAAACTTTTCCCTTTAGAGTATGCATCAAAAATATATCCCCCTTTCATTGACTTTTATTTTGAATTGTCATCATGTGAATCTACCTTCTGATGGGGACTGATACACACCTAGTTGTGCACTGAAATATCAGAACGCTTACCTTTTCGCTCCTAACGTTCCTGTGCTGTGCTGAAAGCAAGTAGCGGTATGGGGTGCTGGGAGCTGAAGTCAACCCTCAGTATTTCATTTGAACCTCCATCCTCTGAACCTGTGCGAATGGATCTGTTCTGTTAGTACTACTCTGCAGTAGAATTCCCCAGAATTTGTTTTGTAAACATGTGTGAAGGGGTGGGTTGTGGGTATATGTTTTTCCATGAATGCTGGAAGCGGTCATTGTGCAGCTGTGACCTAATATATTCCATTAATTTTTCGGATCAGACAAGTGTTTGCACTGTAAGGATTCCAATGAAACGATGTAGCTTTTAGTATATCAAATAATTGATAAATAATAAAATTAAAGTTAATCATGTCTCCAGGCCTAAGATGGGTCAGCACCTGGAAAAGAATAGACAAGTTGGTATTTTGAATGGGTTCCATCATTACAGTGGGTCACACTCGAATGTTAACCTTTCTTTCCTGAGCCAGGTGTTGAAGGAGCTGCTGTGCATTTCCCCAATCAATTTTTCCTTTATCAGTAAATGCTCCTAGTGCAGTGATGGGAGTGTGGGCCACAGAGCTGTCCCTATAGTGTGAAGACAATGTGACAAGAGCTTTGTCTTGCATAAAATTTACCTTTACAGTGTCAAACTTCAGCCAAGGAGCCTTGGCCACCCATGTGTGCACATCAGGAAAGCACAGTGTGCTTGCCATGATTTTCCACTCATTAATTTTAATAACAGATAATAGTGGGAACCACATCCATGAGTTCCAGATACATTTCCCAGTGGGAGAGACTGTGCCAGGACTATCCACTTGAAAAAATTGGCCTCACACATGTATGTATGTATTTACTTATTTTTCTAGTTAACTGATTTATCAGGTACTAGACAAACCACTTCCCACATACATACAACAAGGACCCAAGGCTTAAGGGCATGAATTTGCCAGAATGTTCCACAAAGTGAAAGAAGACCTTGACAACCTTGTAGCGCTGATATCACAATTTTGTTTTTGTAATTTTCTGTTTAAGTTGGCAAACTTTCACTTGGCTTTGAACTTGTGGAGCACTGAAAATGGATTTTTCTTCAATTTAACAAATCTTCTCCAACAAGGGTGAAGAAATTAGATTACTATTATAAAGCAAAAACCTAATTGGGAACTTCCTCACAGCTGGCCTGGCTCTACTGTTGTTTCTTTATTGGACACCTCACTTTTGCCCGTGAATTGGGTTTCCACCAAAATTACAACAACGGAGCAGAACCAGCTCCAAGGAAATTCTAGGCACTTCACTTTTGGAGTCAGCTTTTAAGTGGATTTGGAATCTTGATCAAAATTACCTTCAAAAGCACCTATTAGAAGAAACCAGCATCCGATTTTTAACATCCCTAAGCTGCAAAGCTATATTGAGGCAATTACCATTGGCAAACTAATGCAATCAGTAAGTACTTGGGGTAGGTTTTCCTCAGATTTATCAAATACTTTTATTTGACATGAGTACATCAATGAGAATATTTATGAAATTGCTTGGATGGAGTTATTGGCACTAGAAGTGTCAAGAGTAGAACTAGTGAGCCCAATTTTCATCTTCTTAATGCATCAAATTGGGTCAGTATTGGGATAGTAGAAGCTGGGAAATCCAAGGCCAGAATTTTCTCGTCGGCGTGCAGGAGCGGGCCCCACAAGCTGATGTGTAAAACGACGTGTGGTGATGTCAGCGTGTGTCCCGATGTCACCGTGCGTCATTCCGATCGTCAGTTCGGTGGGCGCGCACCAGAGTCGGCTGCGCACCTGCCGAACTGTCAAAAGCCTATCAAGGCCATTAATTAACTAACTAAACTGCTTCTGAGGGCTGCCCGTCCAACTTTAAGGTGGGGGGGGGGGGTGGTGGAGGGGGGGTGGGGGGAGGAGGCAGGCAAAGAGCCCAGGCAGCCTTCGCATTTTTCATGGAACCTCATCCTCGGACGGGATGAGTTTTCCTAAAGGCTTTATTATTTTAATAAATTGTTTCATGTGAATTGGTAAACATGTCCCACCTCATGTGACAATGTCACTTGAAGGGACAGGTCTGAATAACTTTATTTTTTCATTTATCAAATTTTTATGACTTTCCTTAATCTCCCTGAGGCAGCTCCGTGCATCGACTCTCCCTCCTCCCCCCGCTCGCATAGGTAGCGCTGAGCACTTCGGGGTGTGCATCACGCTGGGCAGGCCTTAATTAGCCCGCCCACGCAAAATGGCGATCGACTGCGTGCCCTCCCGCACCTGCTCCCGCTCAGCCTGCCCAACGGGGAGAAAGTTCTCCCCCAAGAGAAATTGGCCCTGATGGATTTTCCTTGGTTGTGGGAGCCATGCTATCTTCCAACCAGGCCCAGGGTATGCATCTGAAACTCTATCCCAAAGCAGACAAAAGCTTCATTTGTGCATGTCCAAGATAACGTATTTACAGCAAATGGAGGACCAATGGAAGGATGTCAGCTGTGCCAGCCTGTGTCCTCTTGTTGGCATTTATGCCCACGTATCTGCAGAGAAAGGCGGCATACCTCACTTTGGCAAATGTTGTGATGGAGGCTTTTCACCTCAACAACAGCAGATCCCCAGTAACAGCACAATGCATGTGGGCCTCTGACAGACCCATATGCTGGAAGGTTCTTCAGCAGCATCCCAATCGCAGCGTGCCATGGTACTAAATAAAATAAGCTATATTAGGGTGAACATAAGGCGCTATGACCTTTTAGCCACACATGCCACCTATCATTTCTGTGAACCCATAAGACCATAAGACATAGGAGCAGAAATTAGGCCATTCGGCCCATCGAGTCTGCTCCGCCATTCAATCATGGCTGATAAGTTTCTCCACCCCATTCTCCCGCCTTCTCCCCATAACCTTTGATCCCCTTACCAATCAAGAACCTATCTATCTCGGTCTTAAATACACTCAATGACCCGGCCTCCACAGCCTTCTGTGGCAATGAATTCCATAGATTCACCACTCTCTGGCTAAAGAGGTTTCTCCTCATCTCTGTTCTAAAAGGTTTTCCCATTACTCTGAGGCTGTGCCCTCGGGTCCTAGTCTCTCCTGCTAATGGAAACATCTTCCCCACGTCCACTCTGTCCAGGCCTTTCAGTATTCTGTAAGTTTCAATCAGATCCCCCCTCATCCTTCTAAACTCCATCGAGTATAGACCCAAACATTCCTGGTAAAACGACCTTGGTAAACATAGCTGGGTATGTCTCTGACATTCTGCTTTGTCAGGGTATGGATCAGTGAAAGGACAGATACTGAACTGTGAAATTGTAAACAGGTAAGGCACAGCTCAGCACATTGTATCTGCTTTGACAGCTGCTGAAGAGTTGTGCCATCGACTACAAGGAGACCTGTATCAATCGTACAACAGGGGGTTTGCACGTGTGCAAGGACAGTAACAATCAGATGTGGCCTGAAATGTGCCCATACTTTCATGCAGCAATGCTGCAGTGTTCACCTCTGAGATGGTCCTGTGAAATTGTTTGGAGGTAATCCTCTTCCACCAGCATTTCATGCAGCATTCTCTCAACTCCAGCAGCAAACAAAGATCATACCAAGTGTTGGCCTGTGCCTCACTTGTCCACAGTTTCACGGGAACAGTAGTGCCATGGTTAATTTACTAGTAATCCTTAGGCGTGAGCTAATAGACTAGGAGAATATGAGTTCACAATGAGGCTGTTTCAGAAACTGAGTTCAGTTTTGAAAAAACCATTTGGAAAGGAGAAGTTGGGATCAGTAGTAGTGGGTGGAATCATCCCAGAATTACTCTAAGTGCGGAGGTGAGTGTGAAAATCTACTTTTTACCCACCAGCCAAAATGGCATGTTTTCACACTGTATCGTCTGCTTCCCACCTTATTAGTTATGCAGCCACAGGAAATGCACCATCTCGCTGGCAGGCAGTCTCTGAATCACCTGACATTCCATTTCCTCACTGTTTCCTCACTCCGGGTGCCATATCTAAACTGCACCCACGCACACCATTCTCAATGTTTGCAGACCAGGACTGTTCCAGTGAAGACATGGCCCTGAAAGCCAAGAGGAGTTCAATGATCCATCACTGGAATGCCTTTTGAAGGCCCACAATGATATCCTCCACCCCACTCTGGCCACTGGAGGTCCATCAATCTCAGCACTCCGGCTTGGGAGGCAGTGGCAGTGGTGGTCAGTGCCAAAGCTGGACAGAAGAGGTTGGCCATCCAGTGCAGAAAGACGATGAATGATCTCATCAGTGGCTTCAGGGTAAGGCAACCATCTCATCACTCTAAACTCACACACTCACAAGCCCATCACAAATTCGCTGGCATCTCACTCACTGTCAGCTCGAGGGACATCACCACTCACTGTCTCACACACACCGTCACATCTCTTCTGGAGACTGCCTTCTCAGCTCTCATCGTCTTGAGGCCACTTGCATAGATCAACATGTGTCCCCACACACGCCCTGGGCTAACCCCTTCCACTCACCCTGCAGCTTGTTCCCTTGCCTGAGGCCACTTCTACCCCTTCCTCGAGCAAGCCCCAGCCCTGCAACCATTGAAATGTCACCCCCACCTTATGGCTGGTCTGACAGGTAGAGACCATCCCGTGAGCCCCCCTAAACATGATGTGGTGCCGCTTGCAAAGCTTGGCACTGATGACCATGAGTGCTGCCCAAAGCAAGGTAGGCAAAGAAACTTTGAAGTCCTGAGCAAAGTGCAGCTCACCAGGTGCACATCGCTTATGTACAGCTGTGAAACACATCAGCGTGATTGTATATTGATGTGCCTGGATGATCCAGTGTGGGGGCAATGATTCCAGCGAGTGGGGCTTATAATGAAATACAGATGTATTAAAATGGCGTTCCCGATGTCTGGGAGCAGGAAGTGGGCCCACCAATGATGAGTAGAGCGGACAATTGCAAACTGTTTTCATGACATCATGAAACCGATTTTTGGCCTTCCCACCATATTGTCTGCTCACGCCCACCATGACGCTTGATGCCAATGGGGATAGACAATTCTGCCCAGTGACTCTGAAGCCATCAGATTGTTATTAAAATCCAACTGGTTTTCTTTAGGATAGAAAACCTGTTATCCTTACCTGGTTTGTTTATTTGTGACTCCAGTCCCACACTGGCATGTGTTGTGATATACCTTTAAGGGATATCAGCATGACTTCACATGGAGGGAAATCTGCCATGTGATCTAGTCTTAGTTTCACTTTTGCTTTGGGCAGAGCACACACAGCTCTGATGCCTTCAAGCTTTATAACAACGGGCAGAATTTTGTCCTTGGTGTACGGGAACGGCGGGGGTGGTGATTTCATGCTGGTGGGCCAATTAAGGCCTGCCCAGCATGATAAGCCAGCAGCAGTGCTCAGCACTGCCTGCGCGGACAGGGAGAGGAAGACAAGAAGGCCCTAGCATGAGCTTCGCAAATGCATGTGAGAGAGCGCTGAATAACCTCCCTGAGTCACGGAGCTGCCTCAGGGAGATGAAGAAGACATTGAAAAAATTGATAAAGCAAAGAAAAACATAATGAAACATGTCCCCTCATGTGACTCTGTCACATGAACAGGGACATGTGTTTAATTAAAAAAATAAAGTTTTTATTTTGCTTGTATTTGCGATTGGAAACCTCATCCCGCCCGTGGATGGGGTTTCCAAAAAAATGCGAAGGCCGCTTGGCCTTTTCACAGTGAAAAATTAATGACATTGACAACTTAATGACCTTAATAGGCCTTTTAATTGTTGGTGGGCACAGTGCCAGCTCTGGCGTGCGCCCGCTGACTGAACTACCGTGTGACTGCACAATGACATTGACACGCTCGCCGATGCCATCTTGTGTCATTTCACACTCGGTCGGGTCGGGCGAGCTAAAAATTCTGGCCTGTGTATAGCTTTTCTCATGTGCCTAGTCTTTATAAGTGAACCCACAATGTGTTTACCCCATCCATTGTGAGCAATTGGTGTCTTGCGTCTTGTACAATAAATAAGCCCAAGGTATTATATCATTATAATAACACGACAACATGGTTGACTCTCAATTACTCTCTGTTGTAGCTGAGCAAACCAATCAGTTGTATCAAACCAGGAATGACATACAGGAGGTTCGAATTACATCAATGCAGTTGAGTGGAAAATCATAAACAGAAGTGATCCGTAAGAACAAGGCTAAACCCCTCTCCCAATCAACACTTGGAAACTGGCACTGCCAAAGGAACATTTACCTTTACCAATATTCTCACTCCACTTTGATTCCTTTGAATTAGACATTAGACTCCTGAGTACTCAAACATTGAGCACGTGATGTATTTCTGGGGAGAAAGAGACTCAAGAAATGTATTCTAACAGTAAGTAGGACGAGAAGGTGAGCTCTGAAAAAATAGATTTTTTGTGGGGAGCCTTCGATGTTCCTAAAAGTTCTCATCTCTTTGTCTATTACTTGACTTATTGCATGTGTCAGGGTCCTCTCAAGTCTTTGTACCTTGTACATTTGTACCTGTACTTTATGTGAATGGATTGTTACCCCTTTACACAGGGGAAGTATTATAAATTCTTTACTTTCAATATTAACCTTGGTTAAGTGAATAGTTTTAGTTTGTTCTGTTTCCTTAGCACATGTACACATTATGATTTAAAGATAACAGATTTTATTTTATCCAGCTGTGTTTGTAAATTTAATAATGTAGGCAGTTTAACAAATGTCTAGTGTCAAGGTTCCAACAGACTTGAAGCATCTGCGACGATGTTGAAGAAAACCATGTTTTCTTTTGTTGGCTCATCTGATCTTGTTAGAGAAATATCCGCAATTAAATTATAAGGTTGCGGCTTTGTTGAAACTTCAGTTAGAATGAATAGTAGCCTGAAAATACAACACAGAACAAAAACAAGAACAGGATCAGCACAAAAGGAACAATATTGTGCACCATTATCAATAAACTGCATAGAATACATCAAATGTACACGAAGGCGAAAATAATATCATGCACCTCACAATAGTTATCAACATTCCCAACCATCCCAATCCCACATTACAAACGCTGCCGGGTCCTGTCCAGACATGGCTGGGGGTCAGTTTTCAACATTACTTGCTGTCAGGGAAAAGATGATAACGAACAAAGTTACCCAATACCAGCTGGTACTTGGAAAAGTTAGTCTGTAATTTTACCAGAAATAAAGTTCTCTGCAAACTGCATTATCTTCCTATTTTTAAAATACTGATGTGTAAAATAATGAGCATGGAGAGAGAGAAAAGAAGAAGGATTTGCTAATGTCAGGATTTTGCTTGCTCAACCTTCTCCCCCAACTCAGAAGCAAGTTAGAAAGGATGATATTCTCATCTAGTCAGACCTAATGGGTGGAATTGTCCCAGATTTGCACTAGGTGCGGCAGCAGGCGTGAAAAAAGTCGTTTTACCCACAGGCGAGTTTTCACGCTGTGTTGTCCCATTTCCACCGCGTCCCACCTCATTAATAATGCTTCCATAGGAAACAGGCCAGATTGCTGGCCAGGCATCCTCAGGATTGCCAGCCCTGCTGTCACCTCAAGCCTTCAATAATCCAGGCGCCATATTTAAAGGACACCCTTGCACAGAGCTAGCTCTCTCTAAGGGATTGAAAGCTGATGGAATGGCTGCCAAAGGGAGGAAGCATGCTGCCCCAAATTTAGCGACACCTCCCTCGAATGCCAACTGGGTGCAGTGGAGGCCCATCATGAAGGCTTCTACCCCAGGCTCTGGGCAAAGACAAGAAAGCCAGGTCACCAATTCAGCATGAGAAGCGGCGGCCGCAGTGGGGGTCAACGCCAACGCCCTGCAAAAGAGGACAGCCACCTAGTGCCAAAAAAGGATGAATGACCTCCATTCCGCCAGGGTGAGTCACTCTTCTCATAACTCTCAACTCACACACTCACAAGCCCACCACACATCCACAGGGGATCTGGCTCACTGCCAGTTCAAGGGACATCACCTTTCAGTCTCACGCACGCACCTTCGTCTGCCCTGTGGATCGTCTCCTCATCCTGTTCATGGCACCACTCACCACCTCCATAGGCCAGGCATATTTATCATCTGGCCTGGCAAGCTTCCTGCTGACACTTTCTCCATCTCCATTCATATAGGACAAGCTAGCACACAACAGCAGGGATGGTTCACAGACTGGTGGAGGAATGCCTGTAATCAAGGCCCTCATGGACTTTGAAAATAAGGCCATCGAGCTGGCCGGCGAGGATCTGGACCATTCCTGTGCTGACGGTGAGGTCGGCAGTGCTGTACCGAGCGAGCATCCAGCTGCGCAACATCCATCAGACAAGCATGCTGTGAGTGATGTGTCCTGTTTCACAGGCCACTGCCATGCACCAATTATCTCTCCTTGCTTTCACAGGCACATCTGGGAAACAGCCAAAGGAGCCAATGACCCAGGGCCTCCAATCAAGCCCCGAAGAAACCTCTGAAGAGGAATCTGAAGGCACCCTCCCTGAAGACCCATCACAGAGCTTACCCACACCCTCCCCACCAGCGCACAGACACACTCCTCGGTGGGACCTAGCTTTGGAGTAGCCTCTGGATCTCAATCTCATAAGCACATCTCACTGTCTGATCCACGGCAGGTGGTAGTGGCAGGACTTCCCTGGTTGTCGGCACTCGGAGGACTGCTGGAGACAAGAAACCTGCTGAGTCCAAGTCGGATGACAAGCCCCTGGACTCGGTCATGTCACAGTTGTTGGAGCTGCAAAGGCAAGCTTGGGAACATCAGGAAGGGATGTCTGCTGCATTCCTCAGATTGCAAGGCACGATGGAGTAGTCCATCCAGCTACAGTCTGAGGTGATAGAGCTGGCATGCCAACACACTGAGGTCATTGGTAGGCTGGATGCTGCCATGGAGACCGTGGTCCAGGACACCGGTACTGCATTGCTGCACGGGTTGAACTCCATTACTGACATCATAATTGGCCTCCAACAGTGTCATCGCGAGAAGGGTGCCAGACAGCTTGATCTCACTCCAGCTTCCCCTTCTCATCAAGGAGTCAGCCAGGGACCTTTGGGCATCTATAGGGAGGAGGATCAGCAGGTGCACACCCCATGGCCATCCACCCAGGTGACTCCGGGAATATCCGGCCGATCCAAATCCTGTCTTCCTGTGACTCCTTATATCTGAAGTTCAGCAGGCGAGGAGGGTGCAGTTGGCCCACATCAGGACACCCAATGCAGGCTGGGGCCCTCCAGGTCTTGGCCCTTCAGAGGATGCCCGCCAATGCCATCACAGACAGGGTGTAGCAGTCAGCAGGCTGCCTCCAGCTCCACTTTGGATGTTGGGGGAGCACCAAGACATAGCGGCAGGGTTAGGAAGGTTAAGAAGATGTTGTTGCACAGTCTGAGCACGGGTGTTAATCACTTGTATTTAATATTCACTATTGCAAATAAACTCCCAAGAATGTTTCCTTGCCTTTGGCTCCTTGTTATGATGAGCAGTGTTTGTGTCACTCAGATTGCAACCTTGGTTCCTGCACAAGATAAAGGCAGGTGTCTCAGTCCAGGGCCTCTTCTCTGTGCAGTGTGTAACCTTCAGACCAATGTGAGATCCGGCTTTACACTCACCAGACACATTACTGATGCCTGAACCTCGATGATGCTGGTCATTGCTGCCAGAATGTTGTGGGCAGGTGTCACAGAGTTCCATCATTCTATCTGTGTGCTGTCAGCGCCTTTAAGGTGGGGCTGGCCCCCTTCACACCAGTATCTGTGACCAGTGGTGCTGTGATCCTGAAGGGGTCAGGTACTGAAGGCTGATAAAGGATCAGTTGCACATTAAAGTTTCACAGCTGCATTCCCATGATATGAGCTTGGTCACAAAGTGCAAGTGAGCTGCCCTCAGCCAGGCAGGAGTCAGACATTCTCAAAGGCCATGTAAAGATCTGTGCAGTGTCCTTACTGCATGTCGTCATCGTCTTCCTGGAATCTAGCGACTATTAGGGCCTCTGCTGCATCTCCATGAGCCTGAGCACTGAGGGTACATGCGCTGCCATCAGCCACACAGGAGCCAAACGTTCACAGATGCAAGGGGAGGATGTCAGGACTGTGCCCACAGCATCTTATCATCATCCTCCATGAATCTTGCGGCTATGAGGGCCTCCCAAGCGCCTCCCAAATGTTCCTGCTCAAGCCTCCAAGGAAATGTTGTAGCCAGGTCTCAGTGACACCATGTCTAAACAAAAGACCCTGCCAAATTTGGGCTGGTGTCCATCTTTGCTGCCTGCAGTGGATCAGCAGGTCAGGCCCCTGTGGTTTCGGGATGATTCAGTCGCCTGAGGAACTTGAACTGTGCAGTCACCTGGCAGAAACCAAATGGTTAGCATTGAAAATCAATCCCAGGTCAACAGAAAATGATCACCAGTTCCATGTGATATTTTGTACCACATATTTACTACAGTTGCCAACCTCTTGTAAGCACTGCAAACATTATCGTAAAAAACTTGCTGGGAGGAGTCACTGATGTTGGCTGATGAGGGGATTAACATGAACACAAACACAATCATTAAAGGGAATTTCACATTCAGTGGAGCAAAACTTTCAACATAATGTTCTCCCTATGTATCTCCTCTGAGAAGGGCCAATTACTTTTTGGAAGGCAACCCCCTTGAAGACCCACCTTTTATTTCCCACTAGGAAGACAGTGCAAAGATATGCTTCCAATGGATCTTACTCTGGATGTCCATCATTCCGTTGAATGGGCAACAGTTTTCCTATTTCTGGAAATCAATCCAGGCATCCAACTGGAGATCAAAGGCTCAGTCCTGGAAGTACACATGAAAGGCTCTGCTGGCTGAGAGCTAGTCAGTGCTGAGCCTTTTGGCGTGTATCTGAGTGGCAGTATCAGCATCCAGGAATGAGAAGGAAGATGATCCCAACCCAGCTCATGGAAGTCATAAATATTCTACATGCTTGCCACAAAATATGTGTCTGACTTTTACAGCATTAATGTCACTTTATTTGAACAAATTAATTCTACACTTTTTTAACATAAAACAGTCAGCTAGAGAGGGGAATAAGTCCACTTATTCATCTTAAACTTTGTCTCTTCTGACTGGGAGACAGCACAAGCCACTTTCATGTCGCTTAAATGTAAATCATTCTTCTGAGGGAGGAAATATCATAAATAGTCTTATTAACAGATCCTACAGGAGAGGTTCTCTGAAAATCATCTAACTTTTAACTCATTGAGCTTCAGTGTCCATTTAATTATACCACACTCATAGGACTCACCAACATCCCCACTCATTTTAAACTCGAATGTTCAAAAATCCAACACAAATTCAACAGGCAGAACTTTCTCTTAACATCAGAATTATTGATCAGAATTATTCATTAACTGTTTTGTTTTCAAGATACTATAATACTAAGCTAATGAGATTTGTTCTTTAATGTATTCATGTGGAGTAATAACATTGATTTCAGGCAAATGTGTAAATTATCTTCACATTCATTTTGTGAAATTCTTTGATTTCTGTTTACATTCGTTATTTATAAAACCTAAACAACTGGGGGAAGGAGATGGTTGAATAATTACACCCGATTCCATCAACAATTGGCATTGAAGCTTGATATGTGGAAGTTTGGTGAAAATTAGCAAGTTAAGACTTCATGATGAAATACTTACATTTTAAAAAAAGCCATTAGAACATCTGTCACACATTTGGACTAGTAACGGGTTATGTAACCGAAAACTACTTTTGGAAGCCAAATCACATTAAGTGCTCAGACATGAGTTTAAGTATTTAATTATTTTAATTTAATTCACCTAGTTATATATCTACTGGTGTGTTTATGAAATGTTTACTTATCTGTGCAGTTTTGATTACATATTGGCAAACCAAACTCTATTCACTCACAAATGCATTAACAAAGAGTTTGCTATCCTCTATTTGCTAAAAGTATTAAGTGATCTCCATGTGACGAAGTTACCAGCTCATGCATAGCAATGTCATCTCTTGTAACATAACCTTTAGTGTGTGATGAGTATCCATCAATGGCCCTCACTTTCTCTTCAGCTAAATGCTGCCCCTTAACAACATCCTGCATAGACATGGGTCCAAAATTTGAATTGGATTAAAGTTGGGGCTATCAGTACTGACTGTGATTAAGCAGCAAATATGGCAGCAACTTCTGGGAACTGGACATATACAGTTAAATGCATAAATCAAGGGATTGCTGTCTGAGTTGCCCTACTTCTCCATTAGCTTGACTACACTAGTGAGTCACCGGGAGACTCAACATTAAAACAGATGAAGATCAAATACTTCCTACACGTACCCCTCTGGACATACCAGATAAAGTTAGGGGCAGTCCATTCAAATCTAAGTGAACAGTGTGCTAAGTCTTAATTACTGCCAAACAATCTTTCTGACTCTGAACATTTAATTTTACAAGTGTGGCATTTCATCCCTTCGAAGATAATTTTAGAGTTTTTTTCGTGTCTCTTTTATCTCTCACTCTTGATCCCTACTTTCTTCCCCTCTCTTTGCTGTTTGTACATGATTTTACATTGAAGTAAATATCCTAATTTGTACTTCCTGGTTTTGACTCTGCATGGCTCAGTGAGATTTACAATATGGTTGGTCAAATGGCCACATTGTTGCTTGTCCTGTTCACCTATGTAACAGGTGTTGGGTGCTGTGTTGGAAATAATCCATAAAGACCATAATTCCCACTCAAAAGCTCACAGAAAGCCTGTGGGCACCTGTAAATGAAATGGACAGTGAGAACCGTTCCTTTGCTACTGCCACACAGTCTGGGTCAGGGAGTTTCCACCATACCACAACAAAAGTTAACATGGTACAGCAGATTATTCTTCAAGAACATTCATCCCCACAGGGATTTCATATACACACTGATGACAGCCACCTGCCTCTCTTGGCCACACCAGTGCTTATAATTTTCTAATGAGCTGTAATTTCCTCTAGCTAAAAGTTGGGTAAACAGAAGTCATCATTTTCAGCACTCGCCACAAACTCCATATCCTCAACCTTGATACCATCCATATACCTGGCCACTTTCTCAGGATGAACCCGACTATTCACAAACCCAGTGTCCCATTTGACCCCAAACAAAGCTTGACTCCACTTTCCTCTCCATGACCAACTTTTACCTCTGGGGAAAAGAATTGCCCGCAATTATGAAGCGTTAAATTTAGATTTGGCTAAGACAGTGGCTGATTTGAACTAGTTATGTCTGGTGGAATCTGGGTGCTGCAGAGTTAAAATTGTAGTGGTGGACTTCTCACTTTGATTCACATCCACTGGCATTCTCCTTCTGGTATTTTTAGGGGTGCCCATTTTAATAAAGAAAGAGCTTCACAAATTCATGCAAATCGTGGCCCCATGATGTACCTCAGACCATCGTGCCACCTCCCCAGCCGACTGGATGAAGCACCTGCCGTGTATGCTCCGTTCAGTGAAAGCTGGAGAAAAGCCCAGACGTGTGACAAATTATTTCTGTAAGGTGCTGTGAAGCAGGTGGTGACACTCTGAGCCTGCAAAAAATAATGTGGGAGCACCCCCTTGTCTATATGGCAACCCCAACCTCCCAGACCTGCCTTATTTCCCGGTTGGCAATACCAAAGGGCCCAGAGTTGGTGAGCTGAACCAGGCCACCTGTTAGACGTGTGACACGTATATCAATCCTGTTAGTTGTCCACTTGATAGTTGAGATCCAGCCAGCCAACTAGCCCTGTAGCCCTATTATGGTTGATTATAACTCGGATTAATTATTCAAGATTGGTATATAATGTTATTCTATCAGATGCAGTAACATGTGATTCCTGCAAAGGAAGAGATCAAAGTTTGCTGGTGACCTGAAACTCGGAAATGTTGCAAACTGTGAGGAAGATAGCAACGGACTGCAGGAGTATGTTAAATGGGCAGACGCTTGACAAATTAAATTCAGCACAGAGAAGTGAGCAGTGAATCATTTTGGTAGGAAGAATGATAAGAGGCAATTTAAAAATAGGGCACAGTTTTAAAGGCGCTGCTGGAAGAGATACCTGGGGCTATGTACACAAGCCTTTAAAGGTGACGGGACAAGGTTCGAATGCTATTGTTAAAAATTGTATTCGAGATTCCTGGTTATATGAACAGAGTCACAGGTCAAGATTTTATGCTGGTTCCTGTGTAAATGTCAGGCCCAGCCTGCCTTGCTCTTTTGGCTTGCCCCAGAGGCAACTAATGGTCGGTGGGCTGTTAATTGGCTTGAGGTGGGCCATCCTGCCCCAAAGCGGGAGGAAGTCACCCCTCTGAGAGCTGCTGGCTAATCAAATAGCCGGCAGCTCCCTGGCAGCAGGAGCGGTGGCCACTGCTGGGACTGAATCCATTCCCCAATGGTGATCGTTAATAGAGACGATGTGCAGGTAAGTGGGGTGGGGGGGGTGTGGGGGTTGTAGTTATCGCTGGGGCCAGGCTGGCAGGATCCAGCAAGGATGGCAAGGGGGTGGAGTGCTGGGGTGGACAGGTTGGGGGTGGTTAGACGTTGAGTTTGTGGTGGAGGTGGGGTGGGGGGGTGGTGGTGGTGGTGGTTGGGTGGGGGGGGGGGGCGGCGGGGTGGTCTCTGGTGGGCCCTGCTGGCTCATCAAGGAGACATCTGCCCTTGTCCACCAACAATCCCAAGCATTGAAGCTGCAAGACTTCACTCTTGGAGCCGGCCTGCTTCTGCCACGGGAATAATTGCAGCGGGGAGGGGAAGAGGCCCTAATTGATCACTTCAATGGGCCCACGAGTGGGCAGGCCACCCAATGCCTCCCCCGCTGGGTGTAAAACTGTGGCAGGAGGGAGGGGGGGGGCGCGGGCAGGCTGGCAGGTGTAATAGTACTGATGGAATTGCACCCAATTTTATGACCCCTCTCCCTCCCCCACCTAGTAACCTGCCAGTGAGGGTGTAAAATTCAGCATTTAGAGTACAAAAGGAAGGAAATTGTGTTAAACCTTTATAAGACGCTGGTGACCCCAGTTGAAGTACAGGGCGGAATCTTGATTGAAACTGACCAGCACATGGGAAGATGTTTAAATTGAAGAAGGCTTCGTTGTGGCTCTTTAATTCATCCACAGCATAAGCATCCCGTTTCTGGACTTCACGACAAACAGACGGTGGCTGGGATGATGGGTCGATTCTCTCGAAGGAAAGATTTCTATTTGAGGGGACTCTGGCAGGAGTCAGAGTGACTGAACTGTACATTGATTCTTGAGGGTTCAGCAACCACAGGAAAGAAGAGGGTACTTAGGAGGCTGCCTCCGCTCCCCATCTTTCATACATGTGCTGCTGTGAGGTCCAAGGGTCTGAGTGAGAAAATGTTTTCCAAGGATAGGAGGATGAGTTTGGTCTCTCAATCCAAGCGGATGTGGATGGAAGTGGTCAAGGAAGTAAGCAGCAAGAGTGTGATCCCTCCAGCCTGCTTTCAGTCCTTGTAGGCGATGAGAGTACACGACTCCAGGGAGAGGCAGAGAACTGCAGCAGTGCGGGGGATGGGAGGAGTGGGGAGGTGGATTGGGGGGGCGGGGGGGGGGGCGGTGGTGGGGGTGCATGTCTCTCCATTGACAGCCTCCCTGTCAGCCATTGGCAATGCTTGCCCACCTGACCTAGTGGGAAGAAGGTCTCATTCCAGGAGGCTGCAGATATCAGCAATGACCTGCCATGAAAGCCTGGCCTCCTGAGTAACTAGTGCTCAGCCACGTCAAGAGAGGTGTGGATCCTGTGTTGAAGTCTCACCTCATTGGAGCTGGGAACATCCTCTGTGTCCTATGGAGTGACATGTGGCTGAGGAGAAGGCAGCTAGTGTTGATGCTTGTCCTGCTCCTGCTGCTCCTGCTGGTGATGGCATTGATGGGGTTGCTCCTTTTAGAACCATAGAAAAGTTACAGCACAGAGGGAGGCCATTCGGTCCATCTTGTCCATGCCAGCCTGAAGACACCCAGGTGCCCTTTCTAATCCCACCTTCCTGCACCCGGCCCATAGCCCTACAGCTTCCAGCACTTAAGGTGCAGATCCAGGTACTTTTTAAAATAATTTAAAGTTTCTGCCTCTACCACCAACTTGGGCAGCGAATTCCAGACACCCACTACCCTCTGCGTAAAAACGTTCTTCCTCATGTTCCCCCTACACCTTCTGCCACTTATCTTGAATCTATGTCCCCTGGTTCTAGAATTCTCCACCAAGGGATACAATTTTATCCTGTCCACTCTATCTATTCCTCTCATAATTTTGTACACCTCAATCAAGTCACCTCTCAGCCTTCTTTGTTCTAAGGAAAATAACCCCAACCTATCCAATCTCTCCTCGTAGCTACACTTTTCTAACCCTGGCAACATTCTTGTAAATCTCCTCTGCACTCTCTCCAGAGCTATTACATCCTTCCTGTAATGTGGTGACCAGAACTGCACACAATACTCCAGTTGTGGCCTCACCAGTGTTTTAAACAATTCCAACATAATATCCTTACTTAAATTCTATTCCTCTGCCAATGAAGGAGAACATTCCATATGCCTTCTTTACAACCTTGTCTACTTGAAATGCTGCCTTCAGGGACCTGTGTACTTGTACGCCAAGATCTCTCACTTCATCTACCTCTCTTAGTGTATTTCCATTTATTTTGTAATCCCTGTAACTGTTTGACCTCCCTAAATGAATGACTTCACACTTCTCTATGTTAAAATCCATCTACCACTTTATCACCCACTCCACCAACCCATCTATATCGTTTTGGAGATTACAGCTATTCTCTACACTATCCACTACACGGCCAATCTTTGTGTCATCTGCAAATTTCCCATTCATGCCCCCCATGTTCATGTCCAAGTTGTTAATATATAACACAAACAGTAAGGGTCCCAACACCGAGCTCTGTGAAACACCACTTGAGACAACTTTTCATTCGCAAGGGCATCCATTAACCATTACCATTTGTTTCCTGTTACAAAGCCAACCTTTTATCCAGTTTGCCACATTACCCTGAAACCCATGGGCTTTTCCTGACCAATCTGTCATGTGGGACCTTGTCAAATGCCTTGCTAAAATCCATGTACACAACATCCACTGCACTACCTTCATCAACCCTTCTTGTCACTTTCTCAAAGAATTCAATCAAATTTGTGAGGCAAGACCTTCCTTTAACAAATCCTTGCTGACCATCCCTGACTAGTCCATACCTTTCCACATGACAGTTAATCCTATCTCTCAGGATTGATTCTACCAATTTGCTCACCACCGATGTAAGACTAACTGGCCTATATGGCCTATAATTGTTTGGCATTTCCTTTGATCCCTTTTTAAACAATGGAACCACGTTTGCATTTCTCCAGTCCTCCGGTACCTCCCCTGTATCTAGTGAAGATTGGAAAATCATCCTCAGAGCATCTGCTATCTCCTCCCTGATTTCCTTCAGCAGCCTCGGAAACAATCCATCTGGCCCTGGTAACTTATCAACTTTCAAGGATTTCAACCCTTCGAGTACTTCCTCTCTCTTTATGACTAACCCATCCAATGTCTCGCAGTGTTCCTCTTGGACTGCTATATCTCATACTATATACTATACTATATCATCCTCCCTTTCCTTTGTAAACACGGAGACAAAATATTCATTCAAAACCCTTCCCACAGCCTCTGCATCTACACACAAGTTTCCATCTTCATCTCTGATAGGTCCCACTTTTTCCTTAACTAACCTTTTAGCATTAATGTATTGGTAAAACAACTTTGAGTTATCTTTAACTTTACTTGCTAATCTTTTTTCATGCCCTCTCTTTGATTTCCTTATTTCCTTTTTTACTTCGTCCCTGCACTTCCTATATTCGTCTAGACTATCTGCGGTGCTTAGTTCTTTGTGCCTATCATACACTTTCTTTTCCTGTTTGATCTTCCCTTGTATTCCTCCAGACAATCAGGGAGGTCTAGATTTGGCAGTACCACTCTTATTTTTGTTGGGGACATGTCTACTTTGTACAATTAGGATCTCGCTTTTTAGTGCTTCCTACTGGTTTTCCACTGTTTTATCCTCCAGCAGTGCTGTCCAGTCCACCTCAGCCAAGTCCCTTCTCATTTCTGCAAAATTTGCCTTCCCCCAGTTCAAGACTCTTACTCCTGCCTTATCTCTGTCCTTTTCCATGGTAATGCTAAATGCACCTGAATTGTGATCACTGTCCCTGACAGTCGTTAACTGTCACTTCACCCACTTGCCCTTCTTCATTCCCCAAGACTAGGTCTAGAATTGCATTTCCTCTCATTAGGTTTGTCACTAATTGGTTGAAAAAATTTTCCTGGACACACTACATGAATTTTTCTCCCTCAGTGCCCCTTACATTGTTTTAATCCCAGTTGTTATTAGGATAGTTGAAGTCTCCTACTATTATTGCCCACTTGTTCTTACAAGCAGAAATTTGCCTACATATTTGTTCTTCTATCTCCCTTTCACTATTTGGGGGTCTGTAGTATACTCCCAGTAGTGTGATTGCCCCTTTTTTATTTCTAAGCTCAATCCATAAAATCTCGTTTGTTGACCCATTTAGTATATCATCCCTTCTCACAACTGGAATTGATTCTTTAACCATTAGTGCTATCCCCTCCCCTCCTTTGCATTGAAGTATGAACATTTTAACCCTGTCAATTTCCCTTGCTGGACACTTTTTAAACTTTGCTTCTCCTGTAACTCCATGTCTATCACAATGTCCCTAGCTAATGCTCTGCCTCCATTTTTCTGATCTGAATCTGACCTATCTGATCCTACTCCTGGGATCCCATCCCCCTGCCACACTGGTTTAAATACCCCTCAACAGAACTAGCAAAAGCCCCCGCAAGGACACTGGTCCCAGCTCTGCCTGGGTGCAGCCCGTCTGGTTTGTACAGGTCCCACCTTCCTCCAGAACTGGTCCCAGTGCCTCAAGAATCTGAACCCCTCCCGGCTTCACCATCTCTCCAGCCGCGAGTTCATTTGGTCTATCCTCTTATTCCTGCTCTCACTAGCACGTGGAACTGGGAGTAATCCTGAGATTACTACATTTGAGGTCCTGCATTTTAATTTATCTCCTAACTTCCTATACTGAGCTTGCTGGTCCTCATCCCTTAGTTTACTTATGTCGTTGGTACCGATGTGTACCACAACCACTGACTGCTTACCTTCCCTCCCCGGAATGTCCTGCAGCCACTCCGTGACATCCTGGACCCTGGCTCCAGGGAGGCAACATACTATCCTTGATTCACGTTTGCGGCCACAGAAGCGTCTGTCTGTGCCCCTAACTATTGAATCCCCTATCACTATAGCACTGCCGCTCGTTTTCCTCCTGCCCCTCTGAGCAGCAGAGCCACCCACGGTGCCGTGAACTTAGCTGTAGCTGCTTTCCCCTGAGAGGCCATCCCCCCCAACAGTATCCAAAGCGGTATATCTGTTAGAGAGGGGGATGACCACAGGGGACTCCTGCACTACCTTCCTGAGTCTTTTACTGTTCCTGATGGTCACCCATTCCCTTTCTGCCTGTGTAATCTTCACCTGCAGTGTGACCACCTCGCTAAACGTGCTATCCACGACTTGCTCAGCATCATGAATGCTCCACAATGAGTCCACCCGCAGCTCTAGCTCTGAAATCCAATTAGCTAGAAGCGTTTGGACACATCTTCCGGACACATGGTCAACAGGGACGCTGGAAGCGTCCCTCATTTCCTACATCCTGCAGGAGGAGCATATCATGGGTCTGAGATCTCCTGCCATGATGTCCCTCTCGATTAAGCTAGTTATTCCCTTAAAAAGTAAGCTAGCTCAGGGCCTTATTTATGTTAGCTAGGAACCTTGTTTCTTGACTAGTTATACTTGTACAGTACTATTCTATATATTTTTTTAGCTCCTACCTCAGTATTAAGTAATTAATAACTTTAATAGATTGAAAACAAAACTCACCAGATTTACTCACCAATCAGCTGCTTTTTTTTAAATCCCTTTCAGAGGAGTGTCCCTTGCAGGTCTGGTGCACTCCTGAAGGTACTGCCTCACCCTCTCTCTTTTATTTTGGTTTGAGGAGGTGGGAGGGATGGAAACACTACAGCAATGTAATGTTTCAGCCTATTCCGTTCTTTGACAGTGGGTCCTCCTCGATCCCCTTCTGAGTCACGGTGTCTGTGGTGACTTCTCTCAGAATGCTTCAGTCACTTCTCACTACCGCCCTCTGTTGGATGCTCTTCCTCTTGCTGAGCACAAGAGTCCTTCTCGATCCCCTTCTAAGTCGCAGTGTCAGTGGTAACTTCTTCCAGAATGCTTCGTTACTTCTCACTACTGCCCTCTGTTGGATCTTGTTCTTCTTCAGAGGTACTAGGTAGAACTATATAAGCTGCTCCTATGTTGTAGTGAAGGGGCAGCAGGGAACTGCAGCTGAAGTGAGTGAAGTGCAAGGCAGGAGAACTGACTTTGAAGAAGTTGGTAATCACCTGTCAAGCACTGAAAGCACTTTCTTAGGAAAAGCACTGCGAGTACCAGCCTCTCACATGGGCATGGCTGCAGCTCATCAGTTTTGCTGTTCGAAAGGCTTCCCGGCCTGCCAGTTTCACCGAAGAAGCTCTCGTCACTGTGCTGGCACCTGATTGACCCTGGTGAGTTCCGCACAGCTCGGGAAACCCGTGTACTAGCTGTTGAAGCCAGAATACTGGTTTAATCCACAGTTACTTGGGAATTTAAATATTAAAATTACTTACCACGGGAGCTTCCCACCTGTCTACAAATGCACCCACATTAAACTCAGAAGTGCAGGGGATCATGTCAGGTCCTCAACCCAATGCTCCTGTGTGGTGCTTTAACCCCAGCCCGCACCTGGACCCACCCATTCCCTTTGCAGTTAAAATCCTGCTTATTGTGTCCAATTCTGGGCACCTCACACTTTCAGAAGCATGCCAAGGCCTTAGACAGGGGCTTTACTAGAATGGTATCAGTGCTGAAAGATTTCAGTTACATGGCAAGGTCATAGAGCAGAGAAGGTTAAGGAAGATTTGGCATAGGTGTTCAAAATCTTGAAGAGTTTTGATAGAGTTAATAAGGATCAGTAGCAGAGGGATCAGTGAACAGGAAAAAACAGACTGAAGGGGCAGAATATTTTGGTGGGCATGCGGGTGCACGCCCGAACTGGTCAGAGGTGAAATCATGTGAGATGATGCTGGGCGAGCATCCCAACATCATCCCACACTCACGCAATATTTCAGTCGATGGGCATGTGCAAAAGTCGGGACACTTAAGAGACCTATTAAGGTCATTAAAGGTGTAATTGTCTCCGATTTCTTTATGGTCCATCCAACCGCTAATTGGCTAGCCAGTGTGAAATCACGGTCAGAGGCTGATCGCGGTCAGCAGTCCATTTCCCAGCCGATCGCGCCCACTCGCCAATCTAAAAGTCCTCCCCAAGGTAATAGACAAAGGAACCTGAGGCGACTTGAGGAAACATTTTCATGAAGTGAGTTATTATGATCTGGAATGCACTGGCTGAAAGAGTGGCGAAAGCAGATTCAATAGTAACTTTCAAAAAGGAATTGGATAAATACTTGACTGGCAAAACGTGTAGCTGTATAAGGAAAAGAGAGGGGAGTGGGACTAATTGGATAGCTTTTTCAAAGAGGTAGAACAGGAATGTTGAGCCAGATGGCCCCCTTCTGTACTACTTAATCCTACAATTCCATGATCATTATGTTCATGAACAAGATTAAACGGATGTTCAAAGCTAATGTTCCCAAGGAAAAGACCTTGTAGTAAAATCTCCAAGGAGAGTTTTACAGTACAAGTTATTTATATTGAATATCCATATCATTTTATATTATCCCTTCATTCTCCTTTTACTTCATAAGGGAATCATAATTCTAAATGGCTAATGATTATTATGCATGTGACTGATTTAAAGTAACTCCGAATGGCTGCAATGTTATAAGCAGCCTTTAAACAGAATGCAAATGTGCAGAAAGGAGTCACAGATGAAAACTGCTCCATTACAATAGTGTCTCTTGATCTCCAGGCAAATGTCAAAACATGCTGTGTCGCAACAGGCAAACTACTGAGAGAGACCTAATGAACAGGCACGTTTTTTCTGTCTTTTCAAAGGCCATGCAGTCATCATGCTGGTGTATGCTCTATCTCCGCTGTCTAATATTCAGAACTCTTTTCAACTCAGTGTGAAATTTTGCAAGATAGAGAAAGTAGTGTGGCTTTTTATGTACTGTTATTTAGTATTTAGCTTAACAGCTGGCTTCTTTTCTCCTTGACTTAGTCAAAAAGTTATGAGTTATTCCCAACTATCGAGCCAATGGTTGTGTTATTATATTCTTCTATAGGATGTGAGTAGTAAATCAATTTTATTGTTCAAATTGGCAGCAAAATTAAAGATGCATTTTAACCCTAAAGTATTTGTTGAGGCATTACATATTGTTGGACAATAGAGTGAGATTAAGCAAAGTTCCTTACTATCTTTTCTTCATCTGTTTACAGGAGATAAATATCATTAATCAGCACAATCAATTTTTTTGGTTGTATATAGCTGATTTTGTTTTTGACCTACATACTCCTATCTGTTACTAATGATCATGCCTATAAAACATTACTGAAACCTTTAAATCTATCTCCCATTAGGAGCCCAGTTTAAAAATCATCACCGCTGTGCAGGTTTCCCAGTGTGTTCGGGAAACTGAGCAGCAAACTGGGTGCACAATCTGCTCACTCCATAAGGTAAGTGCCTTTCTCAGCACTATTTGTGAATCGGGGGAACAGGTTTGCTCCTTTCAAGGCCCTCAAGGAAACCTAGAGCTTTCCCCCTGCATTTCACAGTATCCATTCATCCTTCATATTGTGGCTGCTCTTCTCATTCTCGATTGCAGGCCTACCTGCCTCGCAAATTCCCACCCTTTCCACTGCCCCATAAATATTGGGACCAGGACCTGAAGGGTTCTCAAAATTCCCACATTTTTCATATCATCAACAAAGATATGACTCTTGGACTTTTAAACAGCTGAGTTAAATGTAAAACCCTGCAGACAGGAGGCTGGGCCCATGAAGGCCTGAGGCCGCACATACCCGGACTTATTGAGTGTGGATTGTTTAGCCTGAAACCAGACAACGAGAGGAGACAGAATACACATTCTTCCTTTTAATACAATCAACCCAGAGAAAGACTTCACCTCACATGAAACTGAAGCTCATCAAAATCTTGCATAAATAATCACCACTAACTACTAAGGCAGGAAGGCACAATCAGTGCAATTATGCAAACCCATCAATACTCCACACATACAATGGCTTTCAGTTCAAAACTAGTTACTAGGCAGGAAGAGAAGGATAAACATCATGCGAGCCCATTAAAAAAAAAACAAGACTACAATCACCTAAGGAAGCCCACCAAAATCAAACAAAGAACTAACCTTGATTTGGATTCCGATAAGAAATTGGAAAGACAGTATAACTGGCCAGGTCAGTTACGAGAGAGAGAGAAAAACCAGCTAGCAGGAGGGTGGCCAGTTTTGAAACAGTTGAAACAGAGTTTAAGCAAGAAGATCTGGAAGTTTTGCAGGCCACCAGGCAACATCACGGCGAGGGGCAACGGGGTGGCAGGCTCAACCGAAGACAACAAGGCCGCAGCCGAAGCCCTCCATGAAGATCGACCACCCACAACCGGGCCCTCCACTCAACTGAAGAACCTTTGCAGATTCCACAGACCAGGACAACGTGGGGACGGCAGGCCCCAGAGGACACAAAGAGCGTCCCCCAAAACTGCAACCGGCTTACCTGGCTGGATTTCAAACTGTCAAGGAACCCTGGGTTGGTGAACATGATCCCTGACCTCTCCTAGTTCAATTTAGTTAGGTTTTGGGGGTGGGACAAGGGTAAGGGGATTAATAACGTGATTTTCCCTCGTTTTGTCATGTGTTCGCCATTCTTAACTAAGTGTACTTTGTAAATCTGTATAATCTCAGTGTCATCCTAATGTTATAAGTTCATTTGTGACTTCAATAAACCGAGTTTTTTTCTTGCATCAAAACCAGATGTCTGCTGCACTTTGTCAAACCCCCAAATAAGTCCAAGGTCTAGAACCCAGGGAGTGGGAGTGATTCGAACCCCTCAGAAGTCAGTTTTGAAAGCTGACACACACTACCACCCCCTTACAGACCTCTGATCCTCCTGAAATGATATGTCTGATGTCAGGTGGAAAACTGGACACTGCCATTTTCCTCTGCTTTGCTGTTAAGTAGCAGCTGAGAATTGGTTCCAATTGATGGGAGAAATGGTACTCATTCTTTGCACCATCTTGCTTCTGGATAGCATTGCATCCAACCTTTTACGATGTCTGTGTTGGACCATGCCTCAAAAGTGATCTGCACATGAATGTAAGATGGCTTCACACTCTGATTTCTTCCAATATCAGCAGGTACAAATCAAGGGCAAGGTGCTTCCGTAAAAATCTGCCACCACTGATTCTTGAGCTGCTGCGTAGATGCTATGAATCTCAAGGAGTGGGTTGGTATTGTCGAGATAGTTTAAAAAAAAAATTTTGTGTGTAATTTAGTTTCATGCTGCTTCAGGATTTGTCACAGAACGCTGTGAATGTTTTACAGTTAGTGATGGAAACTGTGCTCGGTACTTTGTTCCTCTTCCCCTCCTTCCCCTCCCTTATTCAAATGCTGACAAAGGGACAAATTCTAAGGTCTCTTTGACAGCTGCTGAAGTCACTCACTTGTCCCGAGATGCTTGAACAATGTAAGAACCTTTGCTCCCCCTGACCTTATCTCTGCTCCCAGCCACTTGGACTGAAAAGGAAAGCCAAAGCCAAATCAGCATTCCATCAATCTTTCCAACTGCCCTTGTATTTCCTGTTCCTCAACCTACGGCTTGGACCATGCTGCCACACACAGACTAGCTCTCTCCGAGGCAGGCTCCAGAGGTGCCCGGATTAATGCCTAGGATGCAGCTGCTGCGGCACTCCAACACAAATTAATTCCCTGAGAACAAGAGCGTTTACAGCTTCGGGCATATACTCATTATTTAAAAATAAAACTTAACATGCTTCATTGGACAGTGTTGATCTTATAATCTTACCCCATTACCTGAAAAACAAATCGTTTTGGCTAACCCGTGTGGCTTTAGGCGTACTTGCTCCTTTAATGGTGCCGTCAAGGGCCAGCAGGCTCCTGGACGTCCTTCCCTCCTCATGGTAATGGCCAATAGTGCGCCCCGAGAGTGCCTCCTTTAATTAGGCCTGAGAGCAAGCTTGGGCAATGAGCTCGGGTTTCAGTGGAGAACATTTCTGCTGCACACTATCCTAATAGCTCGTGAGCAACTCTGGATAATTAGATTCTCTCTCTTGAGTTGGCGCTGAAACAAACTGACAAACGCCCAGATTTACGTACGTCGCGTTT
Organism: Carcharodon carcharias; assembly: GCF_017639515.1. Taxonomy (NCBI): domain Eukaryota; kingdom Metazoa; phylum Chordata; class Chondrichthyes; order Lamniformes; family Lamnidae; genus Carcharodon; species Carcharodon carcharias. The sequence continues at coordinate 190,081,152 of NC_054471.1, read as the reverse complement.
TTAGAAATTCAGAGAGTTACGAGCAAATTAGCTACGCATGAATGTTACACAATTTTACCGTCAATGGGATTTTAAATATGTAAACGTTGGGAAAACAATGTTGCAACAAGACTGGAATGATTATTTTTTCCTGCATTTTTGTGAGCTGTTATTTGCTGCCCAGCCAGATTTTCATCTATTGCAACAGAGTCTGTGCCTAAGACAGTGGAAGAAACATCATACATTCAAAAAATGATGGATAGTATTTAAAGGTAATATTTTTTATGGTTTGATTTAAGCACCTTGAGGTATTCTTCACTTGGAAGTTGCTTATAAGCAAACCTCAGCAATAAATTTAATTTGGCTTGCCAACTAGCACAGGACTGCCACAGTTCAGATGACCGGTTGCTTCCTTGGCTGTATTCACTGCTTGCATTGTAAACAACCTTTATCATATTCCATTTTGTTTTGTGGTCTTGATTTGTTGCACGCCTATCATGGTCAACTGTTTGGTTAGTTTGCAAAAATTATCGGACTGCTTTTGTTCTCATTGCTTGGAATTCCTAATGTTAAACAAAAACTAGCACTAAAAGCCGCATTGGAAAAATTAAAAACATTTTTTTATAAAACAAACAATAAAGGCTTGTTAAAAATCTCCTTTATGCTTGGATCTTCATTTTCATGAACTCCAGATGGGCGAACAGACCATACATGGTAACCCTGCCCTAAACAGATAAGAATATCATGTCGTAGCCAATAGCTGCACTGGTAAGGGGTGGGGGGGGAACTGCGTACGACTAACCTGAGTCAATTTACAATGGTGCTTTTCGATTCTTTCTCAGAGAATGAATCAGTAGTCTTCTTGAAATATACAGAGCTTCTTAAATTACTCTCAATGGCCTGAGTTGTGGAGCCATTATAATCTTGACTGACTTGAGTTGTAATATGATAGATTTTCACATGTTTGAGTACAAGAACTTTGGGCAGAATTTGCGGGCAGCTGACCTGATCAGGCGTAAAACCGGGCAAGATGACGTTGGGCGAGTGTCCTGACGTCATCGCGCAGTCATGCGGTATTTTGCTCGGTGGGCACACGCAAAAGTCGGGAGCACATCCGCCAACAATTAAGAGAACAATTAAGTCCATTAATGTCGCCACTGTCTCCTGTTTCATGGCCTGTGCAACCTTACAGTTGGCGGACGGGCCAATCAGCCAGGCGGCTTTTACATTTTTCATCAATTCACATACAAGGGCGGGCTGAAATCTCGGTTATGAAATAAAGTGAAAATAAATATCTGTGGACAGCATTTTTGTGAGGTATATTTTCAGGGGCTTGATTGTGATGCAAGGACATTTTTTTTCAGCTTTTTAAACCTTTATTTCATCATTTGAAGGTCTGTAGCTCCCTAACGCAGCTGTCCGCCTTCCGGGAGCTCTCTCACGGCATTCGCCCATGCCCGCTGTGACATCATTGCCCACCCTCTTCCTGCCCCCCACCCCAGCAGTGCTGAGGTTTTCAGCGCACGTTTCATACTGGCTGGCCATTGGACATCAACAGAGATATCAATGGCATAATGATTAAGAAAATCACTAAGATTACTTTATTTCTTGTCAAGAAAATCCACATGAATTCCAATTTTTGTCAGACTCAATGCATCAAAGCACTTTTCAAAACCTCTGGTAGCAAAATCCATGAATGGAAAGAAAGTGCTGACCTGAAGTTGTCCCTTCACAGGTTTGCCCTGCAGGTCTGTAGCTGCATCATCAGCTGCTCTACATTGAAATAATGGATGCAAACGATGTGATGCGATTGATACCTTTGAAGAGTAGATGCTAAGGATTGTTGCAATAGATTCACTCGTTCTAAATTTAGTTCCAGTTCATTTATAAGGGCATTAACAGTGTCCTTTTAGCACCAAGTGTAGCATCTTAGTATTGAAAGACGAGACTGCATTCATTGATGATGATAAGTATTTTTTGCAAAATGATATGCACAAAGTGAGCAACATTCTGATTGTAGAAGTCAGGTTCAATTTAAACAAGCCATGCCATGCTACTTTTAAGCTTTTTAGGTTTGTGACAAAAGGAAGCACACAGTCTTTTCTTGCTGACCCATTGTGCGTCAGATGCTGAACAGAGTGAAATGGGAACATTTTCCTTCCAATTCTCCCACCTATGTGGATTTGCACTCATGTTCATGAAGGCAACTGAAGAATGCGATACAAGCAGTTGACGGTTCTGCCAAATGAACGCCAACTAAGGTCAGAGAACACACTACATGTCAATCAAAAGATGCCTGTGAATTCAACAGTATCAACATGCATTTGTGTGGTGCCTTTAACATGGTAAAATGACTCAAGGAATTTCACAGGACATTATTAAAGAAACATTGATACTGAGCCACATAAAGTGATATTAGGACAAGTGAGGGACTAAGACCTCACCCTGTATATTTTTCTTATAAACTATATTGAGATGTGCTCATCGCTATCTCTAAAAATTTAAAACTGGACACAGACCTATAATGGCTGAATATATGTCTGTTTGTGAACCTCGAACAAAAGGAACTACCTGGCAGTATCGCAGAAGCACACACCTCATTATCTCTGAAGAGACACATTTTGGGCTGCACAGACCAAATTCAAAGAGAGCTATACAAAGGCCATTTACATTTCATATCCCAGACTAGCCAACAGGAGTTGACTCGTCTGCTAAGACAAAGGGCACCGCAACCTACCTTTCAGTTCTTACTGGTTGAGACATTCCTCAATATTAGGGAGACAGATGAAGGATGCACACCCTTTGTGAAAGAAAGAGTGGAGAGGGGGGAGTGATGTGACGTGGACCTAGCTTATGGAACCAGTAATATTGCCTTGAGGAACTGCAAAGTCAGTCTCCAACAAAGGACATTTCAAATCCTGTTTTCTGCATGAACCCCCAGATGCCACCTGAGCAGAACATTGCCAATGGGGAGGTTCAGGACAGTTTCCTCAGCCCATCGAAAGTGAGGCAATTTCTGCACACTATGGGTATGAAGGAGCAGACCAAAGGTCTGGGACTCTCAGAGACAACAGTTTTGGTAAGAGAATGGTGGTGGGGGGGGGGGTTCTCCCAAGGACTGGGAACTGTTTAGAGACCCCCTGGGCTGTCCAGCTCAAAATGAATGTCTGCAAATGATTGTAATATTCATTGATTGTATTGATGATTGTATGTACCTCGTGATACATGTTGTAAAAAGTTGAACCTGATTGTACTTTTGTGATGGTGATTTTGAAATGGTTTGGAATGTTCTTGAAGATATTTTATGAATAAAGTATATTTTTGCAAAAAAAAACAAAAGACTGCAGTTCTGCAGAGCGATTGGATTTGCTCAGATCTCAGGTTTGCCACAGGTGCAGGGGGACCATCGACTGCACTCAGATCTCTGTCGAAACACACGGTCAACAACAGCAACTGCAAGGGCTTCCATTTGCTGAATGTGCAGCTGGTGTGTGACCAATGGAAACCCATCCTGCAGGTTTGTGCACGGTTCCCAGGGAGTGTTCATGACCCCTACATGCTCAGTCAGTCACGGATCCCTGACATCTTCCAGGGTCCACGGAGACTGCGTGGATGGCTCCTTGGGGATGAGGGCTACGCGCAGAGGATGTGGCTGATGACACCCATGCAGCGGCCTCGGGCTGCGACGCTGCAATGAGATTCATGCTACAGCTCGCAACTTGGTGGAGCGAACCATCGAGGTGCTGAAAATGAGGTTCCATTGTCTGGACCGGTCTGGTGGAGCCCTCCAATGCCATTCAGAGGGAGTCACACATCGTTGTCACCTGCCGCGCCCTTCACAACCTGGCGCTGCCAAGGGGAGAGGAGCTGGCTGAGGAGGAGCTGGAAGTGTCCTCTGAAGAGGAGGACATCAACAGGGATGAGGGTGAGGAGGTCCTCGAAGGCAACAATGATAGCAATGTGGGAATCACACAGGCCAGGTGAGGCCTCGGGAGGCCCTCATAACTGCTAAATATGTGGAGGATGATGACAACATGCAGTGAGGAGACAACATAGATCCTCATATTGCATCTGTAAACATTTGACTCCAGTCTGGCTGATGGCAGTGCACGTACCCTCTGTGATAAGGCTCCTGTCATGAAGACGCAGCAGAGGCTCTTATAGTCGCTCGATTCCAGGGGGATGATGACGACATGTAGTGAGGACAATCCATAAATCTTCACATAGCCTCTGTGAATGTCTGACTCCTGTCTGGCTGAGGCCAGCTCGATTATGCTCTGTGATCAGGGTCATATCACGGAGATGTAGCCGTGAAATTTTAAATGCACCTGCTCTTTTGTCAGCCTTCAGCACCTGACCCCTTCTGGAGCACAACATCTCTTGTCGCAAATGCTGATGAGATGGGGGCCCCACCTCAAATATGCTGGGAGCACACAGAGAGAATGATGGAACTCTGTGACGCCTGCCCACAACATGCTGGCAGCAATGACCAGCACCATCGAGGTGCAGACATCAGTAATGTGTCCAGGGAGTGTGAGGCTGGACCATTACTTTGGTCTGAAGGCTGCACAAAGCACAAGGAAGAGGCCCTGGACTGAGACACCTGCCTTTATCTTGTGCAGAAAGGTTTCACATCTGAGTGACATGAACACTGCTCATCAGAACAAGGAGCCATAAGCAGGGAGACATTCTTGGGAGTTTATGTACAAAAGTGAACATTATGTACAAGTGATTAACACCCGTGCCCAGGCTGTGTAACTACATCCGCTGGACGCTTGGCCTAAATTGCCAAGTGGTTATGGTACTGGGCTTGTAACCCCAAGATCAAGAGTTCAAATCTTCCGGCTTACGCTGATGAAGTGCTCCTTATGTTTAGTGACCTGGCTAACCTGCGGAGTGCCAGGAGGTCTACTCTGCTGCTTCTTCTGCCAGGATCACCTGGGGTAAATGTTCTGGACTCCTGGTCGGTCAGTGGCAGCTGGATCCCCCACTCGAGGAGCTCAGGCCTTTCACCTGGAGCAGGACCAGCCTCCTCTACCTGGGGGTCCATCTCTGCCTTGCTGAGGAATCCTGGCTGGCAGGAACTGGAGACGAAAGTCACCGCTCGCCTGCGGCGCTGGACAGGACTGCTCCGAGTGCTATCTTACCGAGGTCGAGTTCTGGTCATAAACCAGCTGATCGCCGCCATGTTGTGGTATCGGCTGGTCACTTTGACCCCTCCCCCGGACTTTGTCATAAGAATCCAGAAATTGTTAGTCGACTTCTTCTGGGACAAAAGATTGCACTGGGTCGCTGCTGAGGTTCTGAGTCTCCCGCTTAGGGAGGGTGGTCAGGCGCTAGTGTGCCTACGCACACAGGTGGTGACTTTCTACCTTCAGACCCTGCAGCGATACCTCCACATCGAGCCTCCTCCTAGATGGTGTGCCCTGACGACGTATTTCTTCCGTGAATTATGACGTGCAGCTCCTGTTTATAGAACAGAGGGGCCTCGGTGGCTCCTTGCAGGTGTTGCCCGTCTTTTACCAGGACCTGATCAAAGTCTGGAATATGGTCGCCTCACGACGGAGCTCTCCCCCGTCAGGAGTAGCGGCTATCGTCAGAGAGCCGCTGCTCAGGAATCTGCCCCTCCGTCCTTTTCAGTGGTTGGCGGAGAGGAGGGCTGTGGCTGCAGGGGTGACCAGGATCGGGGACGTGCTGGGTGGCGGAGGACTGGGCTGGATGCTCCCGCAGGAGTTGGCGCGTCGCGCGTCTGTGAGTGTCCAGGTCGCAGCCGATGCCATCCAAGACCTGAGAACGGTCGTGCTCAGACCCGACGTTATTTTGGGTCTTGAGGTGGCCCAGGTGCGCGGTGGTCTTCCGTCTGAGCGTTCCCCTGTTCGGACAGAATTCCACATTGGCCCCAAGCCCCGAACCCTCCCTCGGGTGCTGGTGCCCCGCAATATGAGCCGCCTCGGGGACATGCCCTCCGTGCCTTTTGGCATGGCAAAGGGGGGCTTTTTGCACGGACTGCTGCTGCACACCTTCCATTTTCTCGCCCTTGTCCGCCGCCTGGACACGCCCTGGCGTGCCTTGTTGTCGTCCAGCGGTGGAGGCCCCTGTTGGGAGGCCCTCTACGGAGGTGTCCTCCCCCTTTCTATCGGGGACCTGAGTTGGAGGGTGTTGCATGCAGCAGTTCCCTATAATAGGAGAATGCATAGGTTCACGGACTCTCAGGACACGTGCCCTTTTTGAGGTCTTGTGGAGTCCGTGGACCATGCATATATAGGGTGTGGTAGGCTGCACTCCCTTTTTAGTTATTTGAAAAAACTTATATTGATGTTTTGTTTGCACTTCAGCCCCACGCTCCTGAGCTATGGGCACCCGGTGCGGAAGGGGATCGGGAAGGAGGAGGACCTCCTCGTGAACCTGCTCCTGGGCCTGGCCAAGTTGGCCATTAACAGGTCCAGGCAGCGGGCGATCGACGGGGGAGTCCCGCCCGATTGTTTATCCCTCTTCCGTGGCTACGTTCGCGGCCGGTTGTCCCTGGAGAGGGAGCACACGGTGTCTGCTGGCACTCTCGAGGCCTTCCGTGCCCGGTGGGCACCGCGGGGACTGAGGTGTTTTGTTGACCCCTTTAACCACATTTTGATTTAAAGTTTGTAAGTTTCCTTTAAACTTTGTTCTTGGTTTTACAGCTGACCTGCATTAGGGCTGTGCCTGATTTATCCCAATTTTGTTGATTTGGTTTTCATTTAAAAGATTATCAAGAGTTCAAATCTCACAATGGCAAACTATGAAACAATCTAACTTCATCTGAACAGGAACAGATGGAAACATGTTTGTACTCGAAAGAGTTACACATTCATTGCTTGGCCTAAACAGCCGAGTGGTTATGGTACTGGGCTTGAAACCCCAAGATCAAGAGTTCAAATCTCACAATGGCAAACGATGAAGCAATGTCACTTCATCCGAAACAGATGGAAACGGGTTTGTACTCGAAAGAGTTACATCTTCCTAACTCTGCTGCTACGTCTTGGTGCTCCCCCAACACCCACAGTGGAGGTGGAGACAGCCTGTTGACTGCTACACCCTGTCTGTGATGACCTTGGTGGGGGTCATCTGGAGGGCCAAGACCTGGGGAGCCCCGGCCTGTTTTCGGTGTCCTGCTGTGTGGCAGTGGCACCCTCCTCGGCCTGTGGAGCTGGAGCTGCTGGTGTCACAGGAAGAGGGAACTTGGATGGGCCGGACTTTCCCGGAGTCACCTGGGTGGATGTCCCCGGGGTGTGCACCTGCTGATCTTTTTCCCTATGGGTGCCCAAGGGCCCCGGCTGACTCCTTGAGCAGAAAGGGTACCTGGAGTGAGATCGAGCTGCCTCGCACCCCTCTCTTGTTGACATTGTTGAAGTCCAACTCTGGTGTCAGTGATGGAGTTCAGCCCACGCAGCATTACAGGGTCGATGCCCTGGCCCAAGGCCTCCATGACAGCTGCCACCCTACCGGTGTTGACCTCAGTGCATTGGCATGCCAGCGTAATCACCTCAGCCTGAAGGCGGATAGACTCCTCCACTGTGCCTTGTAATCTGAGAAGTGCAGCGGACATCCCTTCCTGATGTTCCCGAGCTTGCCTTCGCAGCTGCAGCACCTGAGGTATGACCGAGTCCAGAGGCTCATCATCTGACATGGACCCGGCAGATTTCTGGCCTCCAGCAGTCCTCTGACTGCCCGTCACTGGGAATTCCCTGTCCCTGCTGCCTCCACCTGCTGTGGATCAGACAATGCGATGTGCTCACCAGACTGAGATCCCAAAGCTACTCTAGAGCTAGATCCCACCGAGGTGTGTGTCTCTGCGCTGGTGGAGGCTGTGAGTGGGCTCTGTGATGGGTCTTCAATGAAGGTGCCTTCAGATTCCTCGTCAGAGGTTTCTTCGGGGCTTGTTTGGAGGCCCTGGATTGTGGACTCTGTTGGCTGTTTCCCAGGAGGGCCAGTGGGATGGTTTTATTTTCAAAGTGTGTTAGGACCTAGATTTCTGGCATTCCTCCACCAGTCTGTGACCTCTCCCTCTTGTTGTGTGCCAGCTTATCCTGCATGAATTGAGATGGAGAGAGTGTGAGCAGGATGCCTGTCAGGCCAGATGATAAGTATGCCTGGTCAGTGTGGGTGGTGAGTGGTCCCATGGGTGGGATGAGGACAATGAAGGTGTGATTGAGAAAGTGAATGGTGATGTCCCTTGAACTGGCAGTGAGGGAGATGCCTGTGGATGTGTGATGGGTTTGAGAGTGTGTGGGTTGAGAGTGATGAGAACAGTGACTTACCCTGGTGGAATGGAGGAGCTCATTCATTCTTTTCACACTAGGTGGCTGTCCTCTTTTGTATGGTGTTGGCATGACCACCACTGCCATCACCTTCCAAGCTGGGTTGGTGATATTGTTGCCCATCTTGCGGTTAAGCAGGGGTAGAGGACATCACAGCGGGGCTCCACTGCATCCAAAAGGTGCTCGAGGTACATGCAATCAAACCAGTGGACTGCAGTCTTCTTGCCTTTCAAGGCTATGTCTTCCTTGCAGCAGTCATGGGCTGGAGGCACTGAGAGGTGAGAGTGTGGCTGGACTTTAAATATGGTGCTCAGCATGAAGAAGCCACCTGGCAGGCGAATGAACGCCCGCCCACCATCGAAATGGCGTGTTTCCCAGGAATTTATAATTAATGCAGCAGGATTGGGGTGATATGGCGTGAACAGCTGCCATTGCTGCAGGCAATGTTCTTTTTCCTGCCCACTATCACGCTGAGGGCAAATTTGGGACAATTCCACCCAATATTTCTTTTCTCTCTGGTCTCTGCGCTATAGATCTTTCTTTTCTCTATTCCTCTTTTACTGTACGAATGCAAAGGAGACAATGTTGTGAGCCTCTCACACATTGAGTGTGTGCAAATAAACTAAACCTTTGAGTTCACCCTATCTTGAGTTTGCTGTGAGGAAATTAGATCACACCAAAACTGGGAAATACGCCATAGCTTGTAAGAGGAAAAGAAATCAAAACACCTTTCTGTTTACAGATGGGTGGTGGGAGGAGAAATTAGTGCTGTTTAAATTAATCCCTCACCATCCTGCCCGTAACAGGCAGGTGGACAAAAGCTTGGTCAAAAGAGTATGATAGCGTGTCTTAATGAAGAAGAGATGGTTAGAAGTGTTAAGATTTAAGGTGAAAATTCCAGAGCTTAGGGCCTCAGCAGCTGAAGGCATGCTCACCAATGGGGAAACAATTAAAATCGTGGTTGTACAAAAGGCAAGACATAGCGGACAACAGATTTCTGCAAGGAGGAGGTTACAAAGTTAGGGAGAGGTGGTATTATGGAAGGATTTGAAAACAATGAAGAGAATTTTAATTTTTAGATGCTGCTGGACCAGAAGCCAATGTAAGGCTGTTGAAGAATCAGTGACTGAGCTTCAGGATAACTTTCTGCCACGTTTCTCCATTATCAAGTCCATTATCTATGGGAAAGCCAAGTTCATTGGAGTAAAGATAGATCTGGGCCAGGTAAATTGGAATCAATCGTTGGCAAGCAAAGCAGTAACTGAACAATAAGCTACCTTTAAAGAAGAGATAGTTCAGATACAGTCAAAGCAAATTCTCATGAAGGGGAAAGGTAGGGGAAAGAAATCCAGAGCTCCTTGGTTAACCAAAGAGAGGGAGAGAGACTAAGGTGAAGAAGAAAAAAGCCTGCTTATGAGAAATGTCAGATGGATAATCTAACTGAGAACCACGTTGAATGTACAAGGATCAGAGGGAAAGTGAAAGAGAAAATAAGAAAATCAAAGAGAGAGTATGAAAAAAGACTGTCAGTTAACATAAAAGGGAATTCCAAAATCTTCAATAGGCATATAAATGGTTAAAAAATAATTAAAAGGAGGGTTGGGGCCGATTTGGGACCAAAAAGGGGATTTATGCAAGGAGGCGGGGGCTTGGCTGAGGTATTAAATGGGTACTTTGCATTTGTCTTTACCAAGGAAAAAGATGCTGCCCAGGTCATAGTTAAAAAGGAGTTATTTCAGACATGTAAAGAGTTTGATTAGGAGAAAGCATTAGATAGGTTGTCTGTACTTAATGTTGATAAGGCTCCAGGACTGAATGGCATGCATCCCAGGACACTGGGGGAAGTGACAGTGGAAATTGTGGAGGAACTAGCCATAGTTTTTCAGTCTTCAAGAGACTCAGGTGTGGTGCCAGAGGACTGGAGAATTGCAAATATTACTCCCTTGTTTTAAAAGGGATGTGAAGATATGCCCAGCAACCACAGGCCAATCAGCTTAACTTACTGTATTTGGAAAACGGAAGTTTTTGGAAACAATCATTCAGAACAAAATTGATAGACACATGGACAAATGTGGGTTAATTAAGAAAAGCCAGCACGGCTTTAAGGGCAAACTGTGTTTAACTAACTTTCTGAAGGTGTTTGAAAAGGTAACAGATATGGTTGATGGGCAATGCCATTGATATGGTGTACATGGACTTCCCAAAGGCATTTGATTCAGTGCCACATGTAGACCTGTGAGAAAAGTTAGAGATCATGGAATGAAAGGGACATGGTAGCAACATGGTTATGAAATTGGCTGAGTGACAGGAAATAGAAAGTAGTTTTTCAGACTGGGGGTAGGTTTGTAATGGATTTCCCTAAGGCTTGGTGTTGAGACCCTTGCTTTTCCTGAAATATATTAATGACTTAGATCTTGGTGTAAAGGGCACAATTACAAAATTTGTGGATGATACACAACCTGGAAGCATTGTGAACTGTGAGGAGGATAGTGTAGAACTTCAAAAGGGCATAGAGAAGTTGGTGGAATGGGGGATAGGTATCAAGTGAAATTAATTGCAGAGAAGTGTGAAGTGATTTAGTTTGGTAGGAAGAACATGGAGAGGCAATATAAAACAAAGGGCACAATTCTAAAGGGGGTGCAAGAACAGGCCAGGGTGTACAAATACATAAATTATTAAAGGTGGGAGGACAGGTGGAGAGAGCAGTTAATAAAGCGTACGGTATCCTCGGCCTTATTAATAGGGGTGTAGCGTACAGGAGCAAGGAGGTTATGTTAAACTTTTGTAAAGCACTGCTTTGGCCTCAACTGGATGGAGAATTATATCAGATTCTGGGCTTCCGCACTTTAGGAAAGATGTGAAAGCATTAGAGAGACTGCAAAAAAGGTTCGAGGTTTGAAGAATTTCAGTTATGTAGATAGATTAGAGAAGTTGGGATGGTTTTCCTTTGAGAAAAGAAGGCTGAAAGGAGATTTGATAGAGGTATTCAAAAGCATGAGAGGTCTGGAGAGAGTAGATAGGGAGAAACTGTTCCGACTGGTGGAAGAACTGAGAAAACAGTAAGTTAAGCTGATTGGCCTGTGGTTGCTGGGCTTATCTTCACATCCCTTTTTAAACAAGGGAGTAATATTTGCAATTCTCCAGTCCTCTGGCACTACACCTGAGTCTCTTGAAGACTGAAAAACTATGGCTAGTGCCTCCACAACTTCCACTCTCACTTCCCCCAGTGTCCTGGGATGCATGCCATTCAGTCCTGGAGCCTTATCAACATTAAGTACAGACAACCTATCTAATGCTTTCTCCTAATCAAACTCTTTACATGTCTGAAATAATTCCTTTTTAACTATGACCTGGGCAGCATCTTTTTCCTTGGTAAAGACAGATGCAAAGTACCCACTTAATACCTCAGCCAAGCCCCCGCCTCCTTGCATAAATCCCCTTTCTGGTCCCAAATTGGCCCCAACCCTCCTTTTAATTATTTTTTACCATTTATATGCCTATTGAAAATTTTGGAATTCCCTTTCATGTTAACTGACAGCTTTTTGTCATGCTCTCTGTTTGCTTTTCTTATTTTCTCTTTCACTTTCCCTCAGTTCCTTGTACATTCAGCTTGGTTCTCAGTTAGATTATCCATCTGACATTTCTCATAACCTGGCTTTTTTCTTCTTCACCTTAGTCTCTCTCTCTCTCTTTGGTTAACCAAGGAGCTCTGGATTTCTTTCCCCTACCTTTCCCCTTCGTGGGAATTTGCCTTGACTGTGTCTGAACTATCTCTTCTTTAAAGGTAGCTTATTGTTCAGTTACTGCTTTGTTTGCCAAGGTAATTGTCTAAAGAAACAGTGGAGACATAAGGAGAAACTTTTTCTCACAGCAAATGGTTAAAATCTGGAATGCGCTGCGTGAGAGTGTGATGGATGCATGTTCAATCAAGGCATTCAAAGGAGAATTGGGTTGTTATCTGAAAAGGAAGAATGTGCAGGATTACGGGGGGAAGATAGAAGAACAGCACTAGATGAATTGCTTATTTGAAAACCCAGCACATACATGATGGGTTGAATGGTCTCTTCCTGTGCTGTAACAATTCTGTGATTCAGTGATATTGTCCATGACAGAGATTGAAATCCAATTTAAAAATCAAGTGCAGTGTTTTCAAACAATCCAGCCATTTCCACATCCTTGAATCACAGGTATTTGATGAAATACCTGATTGCTGGTGCTATTTACTCCTTTTGTTAGCTATGTGATGTTACACCATCATTTGTTGAAAAGTATTTAGCCTCTTTAATCTTGAGTCATTTTGCTGTTTTTCCATAAATTCACTTTGATTCTCAGGTGACAGATTAAAGTACTTAAGCTTTTCAATTTGTGCTTGTGGCCTCTTTCACACATGTCACACTGTCACCCAAAATTTCATCAAGATTGGCCAACAATTCAATAAAACCTAAGAATTAGCTATTGGATTTATCAGTCCAACAGGCGCTTATGCCATGAAGAGTTAATCCTTGACACGGCGATGTCCTGAAGCCCAGCTGGCGTCACCGAGTACACGTCAGTTTTATAAATAATGGGGAAGAATCACGCTCACAGAATGCCTCTAGACTTACCTTGATTCACCAGGGGAGCCAGCACTCTGGGCTGCTACCTCTGTGGGCCGCTGCCTGCATGGCATTTTTCAATGATATCAATGAAGAGTGCTGCACGAGTTGTGCAGACAGTGGCCATGGTGTTGCCTGTCTCCCAAAAATTCACCCCCTCCACCACCGAAACACAGTGGCAGCAGTGTGTACCATCTACACGTCACAGGCTAAGAATCGTGCAGAGAGTAACTTACCTCCTGACTCCCCAAAGCCTGTCCACCATCTACAAGGCACAAGTCAGGAGTGTGATGGAATACTCTCCACTTGCCTGGATGAGTGTAGCTCCCACAACACTCAAGAAGCTTGACACCATCTGGAATAAAGCAGTCCGCTTGATTGGCACCCCTTCCACAAACATTCATTCCCTCCACCACTGACGCACAGTAGCAGCAGTGTGTACCATCTACAAGATGCACTGCAGAAACTCACCAAGGCTCCTTAGGCAGCACGTTCCAAATCCATGACCACCATCTAGAAGGACATGGGCAGCAGATAGATGGGAACACCACCACCTGGAAGTTCCCCTCCAAGTCATACACTATTCTGACTTGGAAATATATCGCCGTTCCTTCACTGTTGCTGGGTCAAAATCCTGGAACTCCCTCCCTAACAGCACTGTGGGCGTACTTTTACCACATGGACAGAAGCGGTTCAAGAAGGCGGCTCACCACCGCCTTCTCATGAGTAATTAGGGATGAGCAATAAATGCTAGGCCCAGCCAGCAAAGCCCACATCCCACAAATAAATAAAATTAAAATAACTGCTGCTCGAAGCACAAATTTATCTCCCAGTATGCATTCTAAAAAAAGTATTTCTTAAAAACCCTGCTGTTTTCTTTTGAATAAGGAAGAAAAAAGAAGTTAATATTCATAGAAATCAATCATAACGGCTAAGCACGTTTCCCTAAAATTGAATATATTTGACCAAATAAAACAACTCAGGTAAAAATCTTTTAGCTTAGGTCAGGTTTAGGCAACTTATTTGCAATTCCTTTCACAGCATTCAGAAACGCCAGAATAATTTTTCTGATAAGAAAATAAAAAAAAAATCATAAAATGCTTTCGGTTTATCACATGCTATTCAAAGTTACTTTAGCAAATATCGACATACTTCGTATTCAACAGTGATTTGTAATGTCAGTCATGCCCGATGGTGTGTTTTATGGCCGGAAAGTTATTACCATATTCAGAACAATCGAAAAATTAAAAATTAAAACTTATGAAAGCAGGGACAGTTGAAATGAACCTTTTTGAGCACTGTCCAAAAAAGGAAACCCAATCTTACTGTTTCATATTTTCAAGTTTCAAGTTTTTTTGTGCTACTTCAATGATTTACCTGCAGACCTCACAAATCCACATTGCTGTTTACTTTGAAAAAAAAACAAATAAAAAATATAGCTTTACCAACAAAAAAGGATTTAAAAGGTCCCAGCAACTGTGCAAAATACAAGCAAAACCTCTAAAATACAAAATTCTGTCACAGCATGAAAAAAGTTCAATAAAATTCATGATCACGATTTTCTTAAAAATAGTGCCCCAAAACATTAAAGGTCCTCGTATTTTTGATTTCATTTTTTTTATTTCAGTAAAAGTTTGCTGAGTTCCACAAACGTAGACATTGTCATGGTTTATAACTGATGCGATAAATCTCAGCAGAATATACCAAGCATGTTTTCAAAGGGTTAATTAAGCTATTCCCCGGTATTCCACAACAGTAATACAGGGCACAGAAGTTTCACAGTTGCAATCACAATCCAGGTTATCTGTGTACTTAGCTGTTTTCTGTTAGATAAATGTAAATAAACCTTGTAACATTAATTTACTAAACGATGAAAATGATACATTCTCACTTTCTAAATTGCATTTGATAGTCATCTATTTTTTTTTTAATTAGTTTTGAGATTGAACTCTGGCAATCTGAGCACCAATAGAGAAGATATAAGAGACCACCCCACACCAGCCCTCACCACCACCCCTGCAGCCTAATTCTTTATCAACTTAAAGTGAACCTCTTGTGCCTTTTGTGCAGGCCTAAATCCAAGCTGGAAGAATACACACTGTGCCGAGTGAATGAGTATCAGTGAAATCGGTCCCACTTTTACTTGCAGGCCATTTGGATGAAGCTGGCCGACAGGAAAATATAATCCAGCATTTTTATGTGTATGGAAATAATGCAACTGACCACTGGTGCTGGTTATCAAGTTTAATCAGAGATTGTTTTATAGATACCCATTAGTTATACGAAAGTACAAGTTGTCCCCGAGCAACTTTGTTATTATTCCGTGGAGGCAGGGTTCAAAATATAATTGCGGTTGTGGTGACATTTTATTGGGGAAATGTGAACAGTCCTGCACTGGTTCCGAAGGATGCTTCTTCAGGCTTTTCTGTTACTTTACTTTTTTGGCAGGAACAACGCTTTCTCAGAGGCATTCTGTTTCGAATTTTCCGACACTTCGTCAAACTTATATCCGTGGTCGTGAGTCAGTTAATCTGAGGAAATGCCAAGAGTAGTGCAAATATCGGGTACGTTGCTGATCGTTTTATTTGATTTCTTGAATTTTGTCCTGTGGTTGCTCTGTGTGTGTGTGTTCTACTTCACAGCGCACAAATAAGGGATGGAGATCATTCCACGCATGGTGCATATTTCCAGCAGTGAGAGGGTGACAGAGCTGATTAATGACTCCCCTATCTTCTTCCAACCTTTGTGCTGGTTTCACCCCCATACCTAAATCACCTATAAAGCAACTAGCAAGTTTTTCAAAACCATTTTGTGCAAGAAAGGAATAGACCACAGAGCAGGCCGGTTGTCTAGAATTGGGGTCTCAGAGGCACTTGTTGAGAAAGTAGGGCAGAGGGAGGAACTCACTCTTTGGCTCTGTGCATCGCAGGATGCCAAGAAAAGTAGCCAATGCGGAAAAGGGTGGAGGCAACCAGCAAGGCAAATGTCTCTTTTACAACACTTAAGCTGTTTCTCTCAGATTCTGCCTGTTTACCACTGATGTTAACTGAGATATTAGGAGAACCCCACAGAGTTTCCAGGTCAAGATTTGCATTGCCTCATTGAAAGTCATGGGGACAATCACGTTCTTCTGCTTCAGCCCTAGGAGAAGAATGGAGGAGCATCCATTGAGGGGATGATGATCTGAAGGACATTCATAAATGTAGAGTAGAATCATCAGGAATGTTGGATCATGATTGGAGATTCTGATCAGAGGCGATAACTTCAACAACATCATCAAAGGATGTCTACTCTGAGTTTTTTTTTGATGCAACGTTGGCTGCCACTTCATTTCCAGTAAAGTTGCGGGAGAGGAATAGGAGCAGCTCTGAGAAAATTCCAGGCCATAGCTTTAAACAATGTGAAAATCAAAAATGCCTAACTTACATGATATTATGTTTTTTTTTACTTTCAATTGTCTCGGCTTTTAGTACCTTTGTTGTGGTTTTTACTCAAAAGCCACACCCTCTCCCAAAAACTTATGTTTGACTTGGTTATTCATGCCCAGAGTTGTGACTCTGAAAGCTGAAGGCAAACCCTGTGAACTGAGCATCATCCATAGATTTAGTAATTTCCAGTACCAGATAGCTTTGCTTCAGCTTCCAGTATATGACACAGATTATGGAAGATATATTGAATGATGTAGTGGGTGACATATTTCAGTCAGTTGCATATGCCTATGTTATGCCCTCGATTCCTGTATGTGAGGCATTAAAAAAGTGGGTGTGTACAAAACAGACCACAGTTTGACATGCCTCCTACGCTTGTGTTCCCAGTCCTGCCAAAAAGTCAGCAAAGGGAAGGCAGCAAATCCTGACCAATAACTTTCTTCGTCTGGAGTTGGTTTATTTCCAGGTTTAACAAATCAGTTGAATTTTGAGAGGGTCTCAGACAAACAGACTGAATTGTTGCTGGTTTTTGATATAGCTTTCTGGCTGGTTGTGTGTGGTCCAACAGCTTGGGGAGGAAGATAAGCAGACTGTCACGATGAATTTGCATCTGGCATTTGACCTTCCACGCCCCTGTCTCAGACTCTTTCTCTTAGCTTCCTCCCCGGCAACTCCAATGTTTCCTCCTCAAGGGGGAAGAGGGGCCTAAGATTGAAGAGCCATGACAAGTGGTCAATTATTCCACTGTATTACAGGTTACTGTCTGCTTTAAGTAGAATGTAGACAATGTAAATGTCCTTTGATTCCCGTGTTGCCAGCCAAGGTGCTAAACTGGCTGATCATAATGGGATGGTAATAGGTACATCAAACAAACAATTAAATATCATGTGAACATTTTTGAAGACTTCATGCATGCTCCAAGTGAAAGAGCTGGTGAAGGTTGTCGGTGTAAAGGGACCCACAAAGCATTAATGATAACCTCTTTGAGCACTGTAACACAGTCAGGGCAAGATGGCTATAAACATAGATTTAGTTTATGTAGAGTAATCCTAAAAGGTGTGGCTGACTCTTATCTTGCCTGATATAGCCAGGTCATGACATTTTTTGCAACAGTGAGCTATCTGAATAGGATGGCGGGGTGGTGGGTTGGTTGGGTGTAGGGGCTCTGCCCTGCAATTTGCCTGAGCAGTTCCTTTGGCCAGTCTACTGATTTGTATCCCAAAGGAGCACCTCCCTCCTGATCCTGATTTGGGATAGTCTAGCCTCCATTTTAGGTCTCCACAGTTCTGCAGGTGTAAGAATTATATCAGGCAAGTCTTTTCCAGATGGCTTAATGGTGACCACCCAATTGGCAAATGCCAATAGCACTGGGAGCTCAGCTAAAACATCCAAACGAAATTGGTCCGGAAAATTTGCTGGGATCGATACCAAATCCCTTGGATGGATGGAACTCATTATGCCAATAATCTTGTCAGACAGGAAGTACTAGGCTACAATTAGAGCAGATTTTGGGACCCTCTCGCTATTGCTGGAGAGCAGCAGAAGGAAGAAAGTGGGAGGAAACCAGCACCAAATTGTACTGAAAACCAGACGAGTGGGTGGGCACTTTTAATCACCCAGGTTATTTTCCCCTTCCCATGCTGCCAGGAATTGATGGCTCCTGATTTTAACCTGTTCAACAGAGCAGTTGAAAAGGCCACACGTAGCAAGCAAGGCTGGTGGGCTCTTTTCTTCTCAAGCGCACTTCAGGCCGTAAGGACATCATTAGGACCCAACAGTAACTCTAACTTGGCAGCCTGAGCAGGGGGCCCCCAGTCCATTTCCTACTTGGCGAAGATGATGGAAAAGTGGATTGGGTCAAGAAGAGATTCAAACAGGTAAGGTCATGTTTATTTTTCTCAAGATGACAGGAGGAGAGATGGTTCTCTGTTGGGCAAAATGAAAGCTTAGGCCTCTTCAGATACCTCACTGCTCAATCATGAGGCCCATGTAGCATGGTCCCAGAAGCTCACCCTGCTGCTTATCTGATCGCTTGGAAAAGCTTCTGGTTTGTATAGTTTTCTACTGCTTTTACTCAGAATGGATATGAGGTTGGCTGCAGGGATTTAAATGGAACTCCAGACTTAAAACACCCAATGCCCTTCTATACTAATATGAAGGTAGCTTGTGAGGTGGGTGTGGAATTGTGTGGGAAGAGCCAGGAAGTCAATTGAGCTTACCCAATTAATTTTGGCTTCTGGGTTCCCTATCCCCAAACTGCACAGCTGACAGGAAGCACATCCCGGTGACATGTATTTAAAGCTATATATAAAGCTACAGTAAATGGAAATTGGAGGTGTACATGGTGGTTGGTGGATCTACAGCAAGAGCAGAAAACATTCCCCTTCAATGGACAGTTACACAGTTACTTTGATTTTCACCTTGTGATTCATACCTCACAAGCGAGCACAAACAGACACCAATGGCTGGGATAGCAGCACAGAGTCCACATCAGGGGGCACAGTTCATCTCCAAGGTCTGTGGAGCTGGACGTGGATACTGAACCTGGGGTCTGTCGCTGAGAAGGAGAATACAAGATGTGCATCAGCAACTTAGCCAGTGCCTCTCATACTCTCCACAATAGCGGTGAGGATGGAGGACTTCAACTTAATTACTAGTGGAATGGTGGAGCAGCGATATAAGCGGCTGGCCTGGTGATGCGTGTCCCACCTTCAACCACCTACTTTTCCTCCTCCTTGTTCTCCTCATCCAAAAATAACTGATGGGTCCTTTTATCCTCCTCTACCCACAATCCTCTCTGCTGTGCCACCTTGTGCATGAAGTAGCGCACCACCATTATTCTGGGCACCCTTACTGACACGTATTAAATACACCTCATAACCTATCTAAGCACTCGAAGAAGCACTTCATCACCATTTCAGTGGCTTGCTCGATGACACATCTGGTGACCTTATGGCTCTCGTTGTAGTACGCCTGCACATCATTGGCAGAGTTCTTTACAAGTATCATAAGCCAAATTTCAAGTGAGTATCTATTGTGACCTATTAGCCAACTCCTAGATCTATTCCCTCAAACAATGTCTTGTTAGACTGCCTCAGTATGATAACCTAATATCAGCTCACAGGGGATCTGGTGCAGGATCTTCCTATGGTTGCACACCAGCTGCGCGTTGTTAGATGAATATCCCTTGCATTTTAGAAAAACTCCTGGTTGTCATGTACGGTCAATGATACTCTGTACCTGCAGGAACCCATCCAGAGAGATGAATCTGAGTACTCACTTATTTTGACTATTTTCACCACAAGGAAAATGTACATAATTGTCAATCTTGGCAAACATCAGTGATCTGCCTTATGCATATATGCGTAGCTGACTGGGAGGTTCTGGATATGTTGTTCGTCACACCCTGGAAGGATCTGGAGGTGAAAACATTGAGTGTGGTGGTCATTTCCATAGTCATAGGTAATGCATGGCGACCAGATCTCAGAAGGAAGCAGGTCTCCCAGTCAGAGGCTGTATATATCTGTCATCATCTCACGTGACAACCTCAGCCTGTGGAAGAATTATTCTTCTGTGAGATCAAAGGACCTGAACCTCTGTCTGTAAACCCTATGGTGATTGTAGTGCCTTTGATGACCTTGATTCCTCCTCCTTGTATGCACCGCTATCCTGTGCGTTGCTCTCCAATGCACCTCCCACTTGTGCACCTCCCCACTCTGCACCTCCCTCCTGTCCAGCTCTGTCTTGTGCACCTCCCTCCAGTGCACTTCCCTCATGTGCAGCTCTGTTCTGAGCACATGCTGATTCCACCGATGCACATCACTATTGCAATGGATAGTGATTAACTTCCTCTTCTGGTATGCATCAAACACATCCAAGGTGCATCCTACCCTGATCTTATTGATTTGAAATCATCAAAGGTTGAAAAAAAGCTGCACCCACACAAGTGAAATGTTTGCCAGAAAGGAACTGAGACATCAGCTGCAGTAAGTGAGGTTTTATTCAGATGGGACAATGACAAGTTTAAATACCTACCTGAGCTGCTCCTCCATCAAGTTTCCATTTCCGTGGTCCATTTCCCAAGTTCCAGGAAACCTGTGCTGCTCAAGTAAAACTTTGTACAAAGTTACAAACAATTTAAAGAGAGCTCATTACTGCCTCCAAAGAACGTTTCTTATATCAATAATTACCCACCTGCATCCAATTATTAAATCTCTGACTTCAGCAAGCAAGTCTTGTGCTGGTACCTGAAATCTCCTAAACCTAGAAGTGGGTACACTGGAGTGGGCACACTGGAATGGGCACACTGGAGTGGGTACACTGGAGTGGGTACACTGGAGCAGGCACACTGGAGTGGGCACACTAGAGTTGGCACACTGGAATGGGCACGCTAGAGTGGACACACTGGAGTGGGTACTCTGGAGTGGGCACACTGGAGTGGGCACACTGGAATGGGCACACTGGAGCGGGTACACTGGAGTGGGCACACTGCAGCGGGCACACTGAAGTGGACACACTGGAGTTGGCACTCTCGGGTTGTGCTCCCACTTTAAAAATCAGAATATTTTACCCCCAATCTATTCCTGACCCACCTGTTCTTTGAGGTTAACATTTCCTCCAATGTTCAATTCTGGATCAGTGGGTGAATTTTTAAATCCCATTGCTACTCACCTGTCCGAAAATGCCCCAGAGTTGAAATCTTGGCCCAATGTTCAATACACCACTTTCTAATCCAATCCCAGAATCTCAAATATGCTGTACTCCTTTTCTCCCTCAGGCTTACCTTTCTTCTACAGTTTGTTTTTAAACTCAACCTTTGTGCCACTGGACCTTTGTTCTTTGATCTACCTCGTGCACTCCCTGCCTGTTTTTATCTATGGTGGTGTTTTGCACTAAGGGCCTCGGGCTTTTCCTTTTGGATTTCCGAAAGAGAAAAGCTGGACTTTTGTTTCCCTGGTTAAACATCAAGGACCTCATTCCCTCTGCAGCTCTTATCCTGTGGATGCTATTCTCTCAGATTTCCAGGCATCCTATCTTATTAATATACAAGTCATTCTCCCCTCCTAGCATGATCATAAGCAGTTGTAGGCTGAGAACTAACAAACTCACATGCTGTTTAAATAACTAATTGTTCAAACAACATTACTGAACACTGTGGGGTATTGATATCAGCAAGGAACATCACAAACTGTAACATGCCTCAACAAACAGATCTTTATTGCTTAAGAACTGGAGAAACTTACAGCCTGTGGTAAATATTGAATGAAGCTGATGAACGGCTAAACTTTAATAGCACTGATCTGACGTGGCCTACAACCAGGAATATTTTCAAGTTTATTCAAAGAGTTAGCCAATCATACCTCATAAGGTTAGAGATTCTACTTGGTATTGTGTTTTAGACTGTATTTGATGTTGACTTGAATTATTTACTCAGTATCATTTTCACCATTACCGCTTGAGCAGTAGAGCAGATCGCTGCCTGAATTTCCTTCTGCTTTTTATAAACCCCGCAGATGCTAATGCCAAATATACGGCATGCAATCTGGACCAGTAGATTGGTTCCTGCCAATTGTTTTTGTATGTTTGTATGTTACCATAGAAGCCAGACATGTTGAATATCTAGTTGATTACTGAATCGAAGTTGTTTGTAGACTACAATCCTGACAGCAACCCCGCTGATCTAAAACAAGATGACAGTATCATTGGTAGTTGCGGACCAGTAGGGAAGAGACACCAGTTGCAGAAACCATTTGACTTAGCAAATGATTTAAAAGGTCTTTCTCAGGAAGCGGCTAATCAGCTTTTGGAACTAAAAGTCCACTGTTGAAATTGTTGTTACACAGATTGTAGAATTGAATGGATCTTGCAGTGATCAGTTGTGCATATTAGCCCAGAACTTCTGAACTCTCGGTGGCCGTACCCTGGAAGAACCCCGCAAAAGATGCCCTGGGGGTCCCCTCAGAAGTCCTGATACACTGACTACAAGGGAATTTGGGAAATGTCCGGGACGTTTGGACTTCCGATGGGAAATTCCGCTGCATTTGGAACCCTACAAATCTCTGAGTTAGAACTGGTGACTTTGGATGTTTCCAACTTGATCACTTACCAGAATAGTTACCCAGGAAAAGTTACAAAGGATTAAAACGAGTTCTAACTCCTGGGTAACTATGCTACTGACTCCTGACTCCCAACTGGACCCTCCCAACTAATCCCCCTAACCACCTAGTACTCCCTCACCCAACCACCTGCCACTATAGTGCCTCACCCACTCACACACTAACCTTCCCTCCATAGTTCCTCGAAGTGGTTTTGGGATCTTTAAACTTCCCAGAATATGGCGACTTGTGCTGTAAACAGCTTGGCTTGGTATGATTTGGCTTCCCCTGATGATCCAGCACTACGAAGGAAGGACTCCCAGAACAGGCATTTCTGAAGAGGCCCAGTTTGGAAGTCTGGGTGTGAAATGCAGAGATCCGGTGCAAGGTAAGAAAATACGAGTGGTGTGGCAATCCGACGGTGGTTACCCCCACTCAGAAGATTCAGCCCTTAAGGTTTATGCAGCTTAAGACTCCAGATGTGTAATGTTACAAAGGGCCACAGGGAAAAACACAGTCTGATTGAAACATATGGGACTACATTTTTGTTTCAGAACTTCGTGCACGAGAATGCATAATCAGAAATTCAGCTTCCCAATAATTATAAAAGAACAAGTTAGACAAAGGTTAGCTTGGCTCAGTCGATTGCACTACACCCCTGAGTCAAAAAAAACTGTGGGTTTGAGTCCTACATGAAGATGTGAGTATCACCTAGATTGATGTTTCAGTTCAGTCCTGAGAACGATATTGTCATGTTATTTGGGTGAAATGTTGAATTGAGATTCAGTCTGCCTTTCTAGGTGCAAGTAACTCTTACTTTCAAAACCATTTGCTGCTGACAAGTGAATACAAGGAAGCTGACAGTTAGAAGAACTGGAGGAATTGGAGAATGGATCTGATAAAACACAATACCTTTAAGAATATATCATGGAATGAGAAAAGGTCATTTGACTCATCATGCCTATTGCCTCCATATACAACTTGCCCTCATGCTCAACTCATTCAGCCTCCTGAGGGAGGCAACCAAGCATTGCTAAAATGTGTGTTCTATCCTCGAGGACAATCAAACAGAACAACAGAATCTTAATCCAACCTTACTACCTGTATCCACACTTACAACTCTGAAACCAGTCACCAGATAGCTAATCCATGTTTCAAGAGCACATGAACCATCAATTTCTAAAGTATTTATCAGTCTGTTCTTGTGGCCTTCGTTCCAATTCTTAAACATGTTCATCCAGTTACACTTTTATAAGTAAAAGGTCTGTACAGTGGCTCACCATCACTATTTATCAAGCATCTTGCCACTGACAAAGTCCTTGGCTGATACAGATCATGGAGGCGAGAAACCCTTGCGCAAACCTCCCTGCCCCACCCCCGCCAACCCCCCAACAAGGGGATGGAGTAAGCTTTCTTTCTCTGTTTTTAATCAAGTGATAGTGTGTGCATAAGAATATATTATTGTTTGAGAATTAGTATGCAAGGTGTGAGAGGATGTTTTAAATATAAGCTAAAACATGAATGCTTGAAGAATACAGATGTTTCCTGTTATGGACTAAAAAAAAACTTGCATTTATAAGGCACCTTGCACAACCTCCAGATGCCTCAAAGCATTTTACAGCCAGTGAAGTGCATTTTCGAAGTGTAGTCATTGTTGTAATGTACAAAACATGCAGTCAACTGTACACAGCAAGCTCCCACAAACACCAATGTGCTAATGACCAGATGATCTGTTTTTTTGTGATGTTGATTGAAGGATAAATATTGGCCAGGAAACATGAGATAACTTCCATGCTCTTCGTTGAAATTGTGCCATGGGATATTTTACATCACTTTGAGAGGGTAGGTGGGGCCTTAGGTATAAGGTCTGATCCAAAGGACAGTATCTGCAACAGTGCAGCACTCCCTCAGCAACGCACTGGAGTGTCAGCCTTGGTTTATGTGCTCAAGCCCTGGGGTGAGACTTGAGCACTCACCCTTCTGATTCAGAGCTGGGAGTGTCACAGCTGACACGACTAGTGCCAATGAATGTCACATGATGTGATAACGTGTTGTTTCTTAAACGTTTGATGAGATTAACATGGATGAATTTATGAATAATTATTTTACTGATTCATTTATGTTGTAAAACAGAACCCTGGTCAGGATTTTCCAGCCCTGCCCTCCCCTGGGATCTTCTGACCCCCACCCAAAGCCAATGGACTCGCACATCACTCGCAGCAGGTCCTGCGCCATGGTGAGGCTGGAACATCCCTCCTCTGCCTTTGTTAATTCAGTAATGAGTAAATTTTAAAGGCGCAGTAACTCAAGTAGTTTTATAACAGCAATAGTTTTAAAATGTAACAATGGCTGGTCATTGGTTAAGTACAAAGAGGTGCAGAATAACAGGAGGCCTTTTCAAAATGTTGCCTAGAAGCAGGAAATGTTCATGTAGAATTGAGTTCAAGGGGTTTAACCATGCTGGATAAGCAGGAAAAACAGAGATTGAGCTTGTGTGGACAGAAATGGTTTGACTTATTGGGCTGACTTTTCCCATGGGCTTCAGGACACTGAGGTCAGGACAAAATGGAAATCCTGAGCCTTCACTTGCTGGCAACAAGGCAGGCTCAGCCATCTTCCCAGAGGAGGCCTCCTGATTGGCCGCCTCCTGGCTGGTCATCCAATTAAGTCACAGCAGCATAGACAAGTGCTGCTGAGGCAAGCAAGAGATGGAGAGGGCTCCTCAACATAGCGGCACTTTCAGAAAGGGTACTTTAAAAAATAAAAATTCAGAGGGGCGGAACAGGGAAACCCCTCCAGGTGCCTCATTGGAGCCGAAGGAGTGGCCTCTCCTTCCTGGCACTATGGAGGCATTGGCTCTTATGGCCTCCTTGGATCCCACAGGAAGCCTGTGCCCAAGAAGCCAGGGGCCTCTGCACATGGCTGAATTTGGCGAACTGGTAATATGTTCCCTAATTGCATTGAGCTTTAATGAGTTCAATTGGCTCCCTACCTCCATTGAGTGGGAAGCCAACCCACCAGCCAATGTCCTCAGGAAACTTTGCAGGTGGTGGTGAATGAGTTGGGGAGACATCCTACCCGCTTTTTTATCTGCCTTTCCTGCCTCCTAGCTCACCACTCCAGGGCCAAGAAAATGCTGCTCATTGTCAGATGACCTGCACTTTGGGGCATAAAAGAAAAGGCATTTTTAACACTCAAGCACAAAGTAGAAAGTAAGGAGAAGACACAAAAGCAAAATATAGCAGATGCTGGAAATCTGAAATAAAAACAGGAAATACTGGGAAGACTCAGCACGTCTGGCTGCATCTGTGGAGAGAGAGAGTAAGAACCTTGGCTTGTATGGGTGAACGTAATACCGATAGGAGCTTATCACCAGTCTGGCTAAAGAAACTGAACAAGAAGTAGAGAACACATACATACTCTCTGTCCAATGACCTAAGAGATGATGTCTGATCTGTTTGGAACAGTAAATTACTGACTAGACGCTGCAAGATGTTAATCTCAGTTGTGTGCCAATAAAAGATTTGCTGTAACCATTTGGTATCAAGTTTGAACCACTTTGCCTTTCAGGGCAAATGGCAGTCTTATTGAAACCCAAAAGGAAGACTAGGACCTGAATTTGTCTGCCACCCTCTCACCAGTTACAATGGGAGTACATAAGATGGGTTGTAGGCTTTGTTCCGTTGACTTATAGTGGGGAGTCTGGGGTGGAAAAAGTAGCGGATGCAAATCAAAAATCTTTTTGAGGATGTCATTGGTTTGTTTCCCTTCCTGCTTCTAAAAATTTTACGTACAGTTTAATCACAACCAACTTCAGGTTGAAATATGGCATAAAAAAATACTTTAGATTAAGTGTGCCAGCAAACTATGACAGACGTGCGACACAGCAAGTGTGACAACAGGAAAAGCTTGCAAAATAGATAGATATAGATCAGTAGACCAACTGATTTTCATGGCATTATTGTTCAGGGATAGTATGAAATTTGAGGTATATATACGATGTTTAGTTGTTAATTCTGTCTGTCACTCTGAAGTCACTGTGGAAAGGTACTCTAAGTAGGTTCTGAGGCCAATCAAAATGTAATTGTCATTTGTTGATAACTGGTTGTAGAATGCAAAACCCTTGGAAAGTTTTGGTTCCAAGTCAAAAAAAACCATGCTTTTTTAATTCACTTTTTGCACCATGAAGCGTGATGTCTGGATTATGACTTCTGGAGTGTGATATCTGGCACATTCTTGAAAATTTTATATAGTTATCTATGTTCCTGCACTACAGATAATAGAGAAATATAGAATTATCCAATGATTTAGACAACTCATTCTACTTCCTACATCATTTTTTTGTCCAAACATTCATTTAATTATCAAGCAGCTGTCCGAAAATTGTAAACATAAAACGTAGTTTGGGTTTTGGGTACCTACTCATGGCAATCAGTATATACAGTGAGCATCTGGAAAGCCTGACTCACACTGTGGGGATGTGTCCAGTGGCACAGATACAAACCACCCGGTATTTGACAGCTGTAATAATGGCAAGCTGTGCTGATTCATAGCAATGAAAAGGCAACCTTCTCAGCTTCAAGTTTTGGAGTCTAGAATCAAACGGTGCAATTTTGAAAGTAGCGTTAAACAATGGTGTTAACTTTATTTATATATATATATATAAAAGCAATATATATAATATATATAATATACACATGTCGTTGTTGTTGTATCTATTTGCTCAAAGAAAATTTATAAATGGCTGAAATTCACACTGAAAGAACTAAATGATAAAATTGAATATGCACTATTACCCTTTGGGGACTGTGATAACGATCTTCTGAGGAAAGAGAAAAGAAAAAAAACATGCTTGCAAACAAGATTTCCAGCAAAGTATTGCTGGTGGAGCAGGAGCAGCTTCAAGGAACTTATGATATTAAAGATGAATTATAGGCAGAAATGTGATCCATGGCTGGTTTTGCCCAAATTTGCAGAAGAATAGCACAGCTATGAGCTTCAGATACAATCCCAACAAAGATCTCCATATTCTTTTATAGCTAATTTTCCCATTATATGTTGGACCTGAATTAGCTGAAAGTTTATACTATAATAATATCGCATTAATGCCATGCATCATTATTAAAGTGTAAAAGCTCCAGGAAATAACGAACAAGTAAAAATTCCAAGAAATAATGGACAAGTTATGCCATCATTTGCATTGTGCCATAATTTGCTGGGACATTTATGCCTCTCCATTAGTAGCCTCACCTAAGCCAATAAAATTTTGTTCTTGTCACTCAGCCATCCATTATACAGGAACAAGTATCAGTTCACTGGATTATGTGTGCATAGTGACTTAGACTAAAAGGTAACGGCATGAGTGATTTAGCCCTGATGTGATTTATAACTCTTGCTTTACTTTCGTGGCTCTTACTTTACTTTCAAGAGACTGAGAGAGCTCCTCAGCATAGAGGCACCTTCAGAAAGGTACGCCAAAAATAAAAATTCAGAGGGGCTGGACAAGGAAACCCCTCCAGGTGCCTCATTAGAGCCAGAGGAGTGGCCTATCCTGCCTGCAGCCCTCTATTAGACTTTATTAAATATGGCATGAATCCTATGCATCAAAGAGATAAGGTCACCAACTACCACCAGCTTCCCCAGGATGCGAGGGGCTATAGAACAGGTCTGTGTTCCATTGGAGACTCTACCTGAGAAACCTGTTATATTCATCAACAGGAAGGGGTATCAGTCATTAAATGTGTTTTGTCTCTGATGCGCATCCTGCAGATTAACAGAGCATCAGAGAAGTGCTCATAATGCCTTTTTCCTTTGCCACTCCACCTCCATGACTTTTTCATCAGGGAGGGTCAAGGGGGCAGATGAATCCCAGGGCATTTTATAGGGCTGGATTTTACTTGTGGGGGAGGGGGGGGTTGTGGGGAGGGTGCTCTGCTTGGACCCCCAGAAGGAATGTCAGCCAGCAGCTGACACACCTGAGAGAAGCCTGCCTTGCAGCTACAGTAGGCTGGACGGTGGGCTAAACTAGGTGAGATCGGGACTTTCGTCCCTCAGTGAGAGGAAGTCCCGCCCTCAGAAGTGGGAAGAAGATCTTTGGATGATGCAGAAAGGCAAGTCCCAGGTTTAGGATGGGGAGGGATCTGAGACCCCAGGCAGGGGGTGGTGGAGGTGGGGGGGGGGCAGGGTTATGTGTGGGGGAGCAGGTTTTATTAGACACGTGGCAAGGAACAAAGATGGGGCGTGACAATGCACAGAGGGCACCCCAAACGATGTGCCCTGCCCCACCAGGCCCCCGCCCCCCCCCCCCCACCCCCCCCCGCTTCCTTTCTTTACCTTGGCTTGAAAAAACGGATTGCCCACTCCTGCAACTTACCCATGCCAACCATATTATGATGTCGGCAGCATATTATCCCGGTCAATTGGCATGGTAACAAGCTCCACTGACGTTCTACTATTTATTTAAATCCGGCCAGCAGGCTGCCGATTTTGGCACCCTCCAACCCAGCGTATTTTGGTGGGCAGCTCGGATGTGGGTGGGAAGGTGGTGGGCCGGGCACCCCGCATATTTTACATGCCCCCCCCTCCATCGAAAATACTCCCGGTGGGGGAGGGCTGTAAAACCCAGCCTGTATTCTTCTCATTAAATCTTCCGGTAATATTTTTATAGAAAAAGGCATGTGCTAACACTAAAAATTATGATTAAAATGTTTTTTTTTTAAATGTTGTTGACTTTTTAAGGTTTAAGATTTAAGGCAATTACAGCATATGCAGTTCACTTATCTCCCAGTGGCACCTCGCAACCTGAATGATATGGTACCTGTACCATGTGATTGGCCTACAGGGTGAGCCATTGATTGCACCATGAATAATGTCACTGATTTATGTTATACCAGAGGCTGATGTTTCAATGAATTATGGCGTAAATATAATGTGATATAAATGGACAGCGTAAATGTCTAATTAATGGCATGGGTCACCAAACACATTGTTCCAGCAAAGCCCAGTCCTTTATTTTGCCTAGCATTTGTAAGTTTCTTCAATTTTCTTGTTTTATTTTTATAAAATATGGCCATCTTTTAATCTAAGCACATTGACTACATTGGTACAGGCTTTCCAATGACAGCTAATGGTATCAAAGGCACAACACGATGATATTCAGGTACTGGATGTGGCAAACTACAAGGATTGCATTTCTGATACAAAATCATGGGGACAGTGTTTGCGGGAAATACAAGATGATTCGAAGTTGAGTATTACAAATAAGGATATTTTCTCCATCTGTTAAATTTTGCTAAACCTGTTCTAGAAGTGGTCCCCATGAATTTAAATTAACCACAAGAATACCCTGATCAAATCTAGGTTGCTTGGTCGTTCAACTGCTCTAAATGGTGAATGACACATTCTGGCTTGAATTATCCAAGGGTGTAATGAATGCTAAAGAAACCAATCCTGGAATGCATGGGGCAGTGTTCCATTGAAGCTATCGAAGGTAGGCCTTCTAAATGCTGGGTCAGCCTCTAGCTTAGACCTCAAAACGTTGTCCACAGTTAGGTTTGTGCCAGAATTTGTGGATTCATTATAAATTTTTTTATCCCCTCTCTCACCATTGCTGGATTAACGCTTGCTACTCATCTTTACTGACTTCTCTTCCTCAATGGACATTTTATTTTCTTTCTCATCCAAATCTGGAGAATGATATCCTCAAGCGTTTCACTGCTGGAGATCACTACTTTCTTTTCTGGTTATCATTTACATCGCTACCTACAGGGATTGCCTTCAACTTCTAGTGGATAAGAAAACACGCATATGCCTATCTACCCATGTTATGCTAAATTAAATGATTACCACTACGATTGAAAACTAATATAATAACCTACTTATTACACTATGGGGAATTCATGCACCTGAACAAAAATATGCATTTATATAGCACCTTTCATAATCTCAGGCCAGTCAAAACACATCACACCCAATTAAGCGCTTTTGAAGTGTATTCACTGTTATAAAGTTAGGAAATGTGGTGGACAATTTACACATAGCAAAATTGCAGAAACAGAAATAAGATTGTGACAAATAATTTGATTTTTTTTCAAACAATATTGTTTGTAGAATAAATATTGGCCAGGACACTGGGGAGAACTTCCCTGTTCTTCTCAAATAGTGCCATGGGATTTTTCACATCCACTTGGAAGGGAAGACAAGGCCATGGTTTAATGTCTCAAATAGCAGACATTCCTAACTTTTTTTTGCAATGTGTCTGGTTACTCATCTGTGATTACTGCTTGAACATTTATACAATTGGTTTTAATGGTTCTGATACTTTAAAAGAACAAGAAGAGCAAGTTTAAAAACTCACATTCTGGAAAATTTAGGCATTTTCTGAGTATTCCATCTTAAGCACTGGATGGCTTAATGGTGACACATATATTGGAAATAATTATTCCTTGGTTCAAGCACTCATTGTTCCCTTGATCATCTGATAGTACAAAGTGTGTAGCATGTGTTTTGTATTTGTATGAACTAATGTCATTACTGCATTGAAATCTATAAGGCGAGATAATGTAATGGGGACATAACACGGATTTGTGCTCTGTTAATTTCCTATGCTTTGAAATTGGGGTCTGATTTGAAACTTACACTGGAAACAAGGTACAGACTTTTGTTCTAGTGTCCGGTGGGAGATTTGCATCACCGGTGTGTGGGGGGCCCGACACAATTTTAAGTGCACTCAGGCACTTCACTGGCCAGCATCGGGGGCTTCCCATGGGATCAAAGACTCAGAAGGGCAGAAATCCCACCCCCAGAGCTGCCTGGAGAGGTTGGCAGCTCTCCATTGCCGGCAGCGCCACCAGAAGCGGTAGTTGCTGTCAGTAATGCTCTGAGGCCTATCCAGAGGATTGACGCTGGATCCCTGGAGACAAGTTGAGTATGGATGGGGGATGGGATTGCAGGGATGGGGCAGAGAGGTCAGCGACAAGGACAGGACGTGACTTTCAGCGGCACTCCCTTTCCGTTGCCAGGTCGCTTAATTGGGCACTGAGTGTCTGTCAACAAGGGATGGAATCCCCAACAATGACCCCCCCACCCCCACCCGCCAACTGTGGGGTGGCCTACAGGAGTCACAGGTAAACAGTGCAAGTTGCATTAAATCCCTGACACACCACACAATTTTTTTGTTTTCGGCGCGCTGAGACAAACACCAGCAGTTCCAAGAAACAAAAATTGTGCTTCCAAAATCTCTTGACATCGATTCCGCACGGATAAAGCGCAACCACCTGGTCCATGTGCTATTCAGAGCAGAAACCCTTTGGGCTCGGGAATAATTGACTCTAAGTAGCTCATTTATGAGCCTAATTGGCATCCTGCTGTCAATGTGTGTGATTCCTGTCCAGGCCTTTCCCACCCCCAGCTTAATTGGGAACAGTTTTCCCAACACCAGGAAACAGCTTGCAGCATCTCATTATGTAAATGACCAGAAATTTTGGAACTGACTGTATCGTAAATGGAAGAAATGTAAGCCAATGAAAATACTACTAGATAAATCTCTCAATGTCACGACAGATTAAATGCACAGAGAGAGACCTCCACACTTAGAGTTACAATTCATTTTGTAAACTGGATAGCTCTAGAATCTTCCTTCAATTAACCTAGTTTCCTTAGTGCTAGGCTTTCAACTTGCCAAGCCACTGGACTTAATAATCCAGAGACCCAGGGTAATGATCTGGGGATAAAAACAAAAAACTGCGGATGCTAGAAATCCAAAACAAAAGCAGAAACAGAAATACCTGGAAAAACTCTTCAGGTCTGGCAGCATCGGCGGAGAAGAGCACAGTTGACGTTTCGAGTCCTCATGACCCTTCAACAGAATTAAGTAAAATTAGGAAAGGGGTGAAATATAAGCTGGTTTAAGGGGGGAAGGTGGGGGGGGGGTGGTGCGGGTGTTGTTGCAACAAGCAGCCAGACCTGGGTTTGAATCCCTACATGGCAGATGGTGGAATTTGAATTCAATAAAAAATCTGGAATTAAAAGTCCAACAATGATTATGAAACCATAGTCAATTGTTGTAAACATCCATCTGGTTCACTAATATGCTTTAGGGAAGGAAATGTGCCATCACTACTGGTCTGGCATACATATGACTCCAGACCCACAGCAACGTAGTTGGCTCTTAAACGTCCTCTGAAATGGCCAAGCACTCAGTTGTATCAAGCTGCTATAAAGTCTCAAAAAAGGAATGAAACTGGACGGAGCACCTGGCATTGACCTAGGCACTAGAAACGATAATGGCAAATTCAGCCTTGAGTTGCTCCTTATTAACATCTAGGGGCTTGTGCCAAAATTGGGAGAGCTGTCTCACAGATTAGTCAAGCAGCAGCCTGACATAGTCATCTTCATGGAATCATACCTTACAGGTAATGTCCCAGATACCACCATCACCAGCTCTGGGTATGTCCTGTCCCACCAACAGGACAGACGTAGCAGAGGTGGCAACACAAGGGTATACAGTCGGGAGGGAGTTGCCCTGGGAGTCCTCAACATCCCATGAAGTCTCATGGCATCAGGTCAAACATGGGCAAGGAAAACTCCTGCTGATTACATCGTACTACCCTCCCTCAGCTGATGAATCAGTGCTCCTCCATGTTAAACATCACTTAGAGGAAGCACTGAAGGTGGCAAGGGTGCAGAATGTACTCTGGATGGGGGACTTCAATGTACATCACCAAAAGTGGATGAGTACTGACCAAACTGGCCGAGTCCTAAAGGACATAATTGCTAGACTGGGTCAGCAGCAGGTGGTGAGGGAACGAACAAGAGAGAAAAACATACTTGACCTCATTCTCACCAACCTGCCTGCCACTGATGCATCTGTCCATGACAGTATCAGCGGGAGTGACCACTGCAGAGTCATTGTGGAGACGAAGTCCCGACTTCACATTGAGGATACCTTCCATTGTGTATGTGGCACTACCACTGTGCTAAATGGGTTAGATTTCGAACAGATCTAGCATCTCAAGACTAGGCATCCATGAGGCACTGTGGGCCATCAGCAGCAGCAGCAGAATTGTACTCGAACACAATCTGTAACCCCATGGGCCAGCATATCCCCCACTCTACCATTAACATCAAGCCAGGGGATCAACCCTGGTTCAATGAAGAGTGCAGGAGGGCTTGCCAGGAGCAGCACTAGGCATGAAAATGAGGTATCAACCTGGTGAAGCTATATCACAGGACTACCTGCGTGCCAAACAGCATAAGCAGCAAGTGATAGAGAGAGCTGTAACCAATGGATCAGATCGAAGCTCTGCAGTCTGGTCACATCCAGTCATGAATGGTAGTGACAACTCACTTGAGGAGGAGGCTCCTCAAATATCCCCATCCTCAGTGATGGGGGAGCCCAGCACATCAGTGCGAAAGATAAGGCTGAAGCACTTATTACAATCTTCAGCCACAGGTGCCAAGTGATTGAGCCATCTCAGCCTCCTCCAGAGATCCCAGCATCACAGATGCCAGTCTTTAGCCAATTCAATTCACTCCATGTGATAGCAAGAAACTGCTGAAGGGACTGGATAGTGCAAAGGCTATGGATCTTGATAATATTCCAGCAAAGGTACTGAAGACTTGTGCTCCATAACTTGCCATGCCCCTAGCCAAGCTGTTCCAATACAGCTACAACACTGGTATCTACCCGTCTATGTGGAAAATTGCCCAGGTACTTCCTGTACACAAAAAGCAGACAAATCCAACCTGGCCAATTACTAGTCTACTCTCGAACATCAGTAAAGTAATGGAAAGGGCCATCAACAGTACTGGAATTCACCAAGGCTCCTTCGACAGCACCTTCCATACCCAAGACCACTACCATCTAGAAGGAGAAGGGCAGCAGACAGATGGGAACACCTGTTCCCCTTCAAGTCACTCATCATCCTGATTTGGAAATATATCGCCGTTCCTTCACTATCGCTGGATCAAAATCCTGGAACCCTTCCTAACAGCACAGTGGGTGTACCTACACCACATGGACTGCAGCAGTTCAAGAAGGCAGCTCACCACCACCTTCTCAAGAGCAACTGGGGATAGGCAATAAATGCTGGCCCAGCCAGCGAAGCCCACATCCTGTGAATGATTTTTTTTTAAATGACGGCATGTTACAGAAAGTGCCTGATTTTCACTGTTGTTTGGGCAGCAAGTTGCTTCAAACATTGGCGCCTCAGCATGATGTTTTGAGTATTTTATTTTAGGTGGGGAGCTCTTTTGTAGTTTAATATCCATTTTATTGAGCCAAAGGGAATCTGCAAACCCTACAGTTCTGTAGGATCTGTAGATTCATTGAAAGTGTGAGACCTTTCACGGGCAGCCGCTGTAATTGGAATAGGAGGATAGTAATGTTCAGTCTCGCTGCTCTTGTGAAACAGGAATGAACAAGGCACTTACAAAACTCCCTGAACACTACATGTACTTTTTATGCCTCCAAGAAGATACCAAAGGCAAAAACCTAATCTTGCAACACTGCCCCAAGCACAAAGTGGTCTGTAGTCTGCAGAACAAAAACAAAAATACCTGGAAAAACTCAGCAGGTCTGGCAGCGCCTGTAGATAGGAGCACAGTTAACATTTCGAGTCCGAATGACCCTTCAACAGAACTAAGTAAAAATAGAAGAGAGGTGAAATATAAGCTGGTTTAAAGGGGGGGGGGGTGGGAGGGGGGCGGTGGTGGGGGGACAAGTAGAGCTGGATAGAGGGCCAGTGATAGGTGGAGATAACCAAAAGATGTCACAGACAAAAGGACAAAGAGGTGTTGAAGGTGGTGATATTATCTAAGGAATGTGCTAATTAAGGGTAGAAAGCAGGATGAGCAAGGTACAGATAGCCCTAGTGGGGGTGGGGTGTGGTGAAGGAATCAAAAAGGCTAAAAGGTAGAGATAAAACAATGGATGGAAATACATTTAAAAATAATGGAAGTAGGTGGGAAAAGAAAAATCTATATAAATTATTGGAAAAAAAAGCCGGGGGAGGGGAGAATCAGAAAGGGGGTGGGGATGGAGGAGAGAGTTCATGATCTAAAATTGTTGAACTCAATATTAAGTGCGGAAGGCTGTAAAGTGCCTAGTTGGAAGATGAGGTGCTGTTCCTCCAGTTTGCGTTGAGCTTCACTGGAACAATGCAGCAGCCAAGGATGGACTTGTGGACATGAGAGCAGGGTGGAGTGTTGAAATGGCAAGTGACGGGGAGGTCTGGGTAATGCTTGTGGACAGATCGAAGGTGCTCCGCAAAGCGGTCACCCAGTCTGCGTTTGGTCTCTCCAATGTAGAGGAAACCGCATTGGGAGCAACAAATGCAGTAGACTAAATTGAGGGAAGTTCAAGTGAAATGCTGCTTCACTTGAAAGGAGTGTTTGGGCCCTTGGATGGTGAGGAGGTGGGAAGTAAAGGGGCAGGTGTTGCACCTTCTGCAGTTGCATGGGAAGGTGCTATGAGAGGGGGTTGAGGTGTAGGGAGTGATGGAGGAGTGGACCAGGGTGTCCCGGAGGGAATGATTCCTGCGGAATGCCGCTGGGGGGGTGAAGTGAAGATGTGTTTGGTGGAGGCATCATGCTGGAGTTGGCGGAAATGGCGGAGGATGATCCTTTGAATACACCATCCAAGGGCCCAAACACTCCTTCCAAGTGAAGCAGCATTTCACTTGAACTTCCCTCAATTTAGTCTACTGCATTCGCTGCTCCCAATGCGGTTTTCTCTACATTGGAGAGACCAAACGCAGACTGGGTGACCGCTTTGCAGAGCACCTTCGGTCTGTCCACAAGCATTACCCTGACCACCCTGTCGCTTGCCATTTCAACACTCCACCCTGATCTCATGCCCATCCTTGGGTTGCTGCATTGTTCCAGAGAAGGTCAACACAAACTGGAGGAACAGCACCTCATCTTCCGACTAGGCACTTTACAGCCTTCTGGACTGAATATTGAGTTCAACAATTTTAGATTATGAACTCCCTCCTCCATCCCCAGCCCTTTCCAATTCCCTCCCCTTTTTTCTCCAATAATTTATATAGATTTTTCTTTTCCCACCTATTTCCATTATTTTTAAATGTATTTCCATCCATTGTTTTATCTCTACCTTCTAGCCTTTTTTGATTCCTTCACCCCACCCCCACTAGGGCTACCTGTACCTTGCTTGTCCTGCTTTCTACCCTTAATTAGCACATTCCATAGATAATATCACCACCTTCAACACCTCCTTGTCCTTTTGTCTGTGACATCTTTTGGTTATCTCCACCTATCACTGGCCCTCTACCCAGTTCTACTTGTCCCACCACCCCCCCCCCACCCCCCCCCTTTCAACCAGCTTATATTTCACCTCTCTTCTATTTTTACTTAATTCTGTTGAAGAGTCATGCGGACTCAAAACGCTAACTGTGTTCCTCTCCGCAGATGCTGCCAGACCTGCTGAGTTTTTCCAGGTATTTTTGTTTTTGTTTTGGATTTCCAGCATCCGCAGTTTTTTGCTTTTATCTGTAGTCTGCCGACCCTGATTTCTTACTGTGAGTTGTAAGTCCTTACAATAAGACAGAGGGGATAGAATTTAGCTATGGGCCATTGTTGGGTGCACAACCAAAGGTTGGGCTTATTGTGGACATCCTAACAGGAAGGCACAAGGCCAGCTCAGAATTAGAGCTTCAGCCTTTTTCCAGTAAACTGCCACGACCCGGAGTGCCTTCAGAGGCAGCTGATCACTGCTAACTGATCTATGTTGGGCTGCTGATCTCTCTCTCTGTCACCAACGTTCAGGAAATTCCTGGAAGGTGGAGGACCATCCAGGTGAGCCACAGAGGTGAGGCTGCCTGCAGTGTGGAATATCAGGGGTGTGGCGGCGTGGGACTCAAGGCAGCAGAGGCCACCGATTTCCTTTCACTCCTATTCTTCCTGGTCCCGCAAAGCTAGGTTCATATTCACCTTTAGGGCCTCTGCTGCTTCCCTGAGGAGTTTGATTGAATGGAGAGCCCAAAGGCAGGCTCCTCAGACACCGGCAACAAAAAATGCTATTGGATTAAACCAGCTGCAGAGCAAACAGGGGAAATAACCTGGCAAAATAAACTACTTGATTTCAACTTTTGTCCCATCTGGTTTCGAATGGGCAGAGGGAGTTCAAATCCCACTGCTCCCCAACACGCCCCCCCAATCAGTGAGCAGTATCAGGAACAGCATCTGATGTACAAAATCTCAGCGAATCTAGTAACAGGTAATTTAAAGTTATTTGCAAATTAACGCAATTGTCTCGTTAAAAAATAATTTGAAGGTAGTTTGCAGGAAATTGCATTTGAACAAACAAGTCAACACAAACTTTTCTTTTGCAACCAAAACAACAACCTCTGGAAAAACTCAGCAGGCCTCACAGCATCTGCGGAGAGAAAGACAGCTTAACGCCTCGAGTCTGTGTGACTCTCCGTGGATGCTGTCAGACCTGCTGAGTTTTTCCAGCAGTTTTTGTTTCAGATTTCCAGCATCCGCTGTGTTTTGCTTTTTCTCTTTTCCTTTACGTGTGGGGGTTGATTTTGGTATAATATCCGAATTCACAGTGACTTTCCCCTGTAAATTTTGCTAGAGGTGTCTTAATTACGCGTAGTAAACTTTAATGGATAACTAAATCAGAATGTATTCTAGAACAGAAGGAACGTTTTTGTTTTTAAGACTCAGGGCAGAATCTTCCCAGATTTGCGCTAAGTGGGGTAGCGGGCAGGAGAAAGGACGTTTTACGCCACCCCCCCCCCCAGCCACAATGGTGGCTTTTCATGCCGTATCATCCCAAACCCGCCTGATTAATAATGTGTTCCCGGGAAACATGCCATTTCGATGGTGGGCGGGATCTCAGTTACCCGCCACACCAGCACCTCGCTGCTTCATTAAGCTGGGCGCCACATTTAAAGTGCAGCCGCACGCACACCTCTCAGTATTTCCAGCCCAGGACTGCTGCACAGAAGACATGGTCCTGAAAGGCAGAAAGACTGCAGCCCCCTGGTTTAATGACGTGTCCCTCGAATACCTTTTGGACACAGTGGAGGCCTGCCATAATGTCCTCTACCCCTGCTCTGGCTGCAGGAGGAGCAGCAACATCACCAGTCCAGCATGGGAGGCAGTGGCAGCAGTAGTTAACTAATTCCCACAGAAGTGGACAGCCACTCAATGCAGAGAAAGGATGAACGATCTCCTCCGTTCCATCATGGTAAGTCACTCTCCTCATCACTCACAACTCACACACTCACAAACCCATCACACATCCACAGGGATCTCACTCACTGCTGGTTCAAGGGACATCACCACTCACTCTCTCACACACACCTTCATTGTTCTCATCCCGTCCATAAGACTACTCAATGCTCACACACGCCAGGCATACTTATCACCTGGCCTGGCTAGCGTTCTGCTTACATTTTCTGCAACTGTACTCATATAGGACAAGCTGGCACACAACAACAGGCAGAGGTCACTACCAATGGAGGAATGCCTGGAATCAAGGTGCTCATGGACTTTGAAAACAGAGCCATCGAGCTGGTCGGTGAGGATCTGGACCGTTCCTGTGCTGACGGTGAGGTCAGCGCCGCTCTACCAAGTGAGGATCCAGCAGTGCAACATCCATCAGACAACCATGCTGTGAGTGATGTGTCCTGTTTCACAGGCCACTGCCATGTACTAATTATCTCCCTTTCCTCCACAGGCACATCTGGGAAATAGCTAATGGACTCAATGACCCAGGGCCTCCAATCAAGCCCCAAAGAAACCTCTGAAGAGGAATCTGAAGGCACCTTCGTTGAAGACCCATCACAGCGCTCGCCCACTCTCTCCACCAGTGCAGAGACACACACCTTAGTGGGACCCAGCTTTAGAGTAGACTCAGAATCTCAATCTGGTGAGCACATTTCACTGCCTGATCCACAGCAGGCAGTGGCAGGGACTTCCCAGGTTCCTGGCACTTGGAGGACTGCTGGAGGCAAGAAACCTGCTGAGTCCGAGTCAGATGACGAGCCTCTGGACTTGGTCATGTCACAGTTGCTGCAGCTGCAAAGGCAAGTTCGGGAACATCAGGAAGGGATGTCCACTGCATTCCTCAGCACCTCGATGGTGCTTGTCATTGCTGCGAGAATGTTGTGGGCAGGTGTCACAGAGTTCCGTCATACTCTCTGTGAGCTCTCAGCACCTTTAATGTGGGGCTGGCCCCCCTCTCTTCAGCATCTGTGACCAGTGACGCTGTGCTCCTGAAGGAGTCAGGTGCTGAAGGCTGACAAATGATCAGGTGCACTAAAAGTTTCACGGATGCATCTCCACGATCTGACCCTGATCATGGAGTGAAAGTGAGCTGCCCGCAGCCAGACAGGAGTCAGACATTCACAGAGGCCATGTGAAGATCTATGGAGCGTCCTCACTGCATGTCGTCATCATCCTCCTCGAATCTAGCAACTGTTAGGGCCTCCGCTGCAGCTCTATGACAGGAGCCTTATCAACAGAAAGCAGGTGTGCTGCCATAGGCCAGAAAGGAGTCAGATGTTCACATATGCAATGTGAGGATCTATGGTGTCTCCTCACTGCATGTCATCATCATCCTCCATGAATCTAACAGCCCTGAGGGCGTCCCGAACGATTGCCTCATTGCTGCCATCGTCACCTCTGAAGACATCTTCACCCTCATCCCCGTCAACATCCTCCTCATTGGAGGAGACCTCCAGATCCTTCATCTTCTCCTCAGCCAGCTCTTCTCCCCGTTGCAGTGCCAGGTTATGAAGGGCACAGCAGACAATGTCGGTGCATGACACCCCCTCTGGGCTGTATTGCAGGGCTCCACCTGGCCAGTCCAGGCACTGGAAC
This sequence comes from Carcharodon carcharias, assembly GCF_017639515.1. Taxonomy (NCBI): domain Eukaryota; kingdom Metazoa; phylum Chordata; class Chondrichthyes; order Lamniformes; family Lamnidae; genus Carcharodon; species Carcharodon carcharias. Next base: position 190,040,911 of record NC_054471.1, on the reverse strand, counting down.
CTCATCTTCAGCATCCCGATGGTCTGCTCCACCAGGTTGCGAGTTGCAGCATGAGCCTCGTTAACCCTTTGCTCTGCTGCAGTCTGAGGCCGCTGCAAGGCTGTCATCAGCCACGTCCTCTACGGGTAGGCCTTGTCCCCGAGGAGCCAATCCTGCAGTTTCTGTGGACCCTGGAAGACTGCAGGGATCTGAGACCAACTGAGAATAAAGGAGTCATGGACACTCACTGGGAACCATGCGCAGACCTGCAGGATGCATTTATGGTAGTATCACATCAGCGGAACATTCAGTGAAAGGAAGCCCTTGCAGTTGACATAGTTGACCTCTGGTTCTGACAGAGATCTGAGCGCCACATGAGCGCAGTCGATGCAACCTTCATTTGTGGAAAACCTGAGATCTGGGCAAATCAAAGCGCCCCTGCATCCTGGCTGCCCTGGTCCTGGGTGAAAAGCATGAAGTTGTGTTGGCCTCGTGAAGATGGCAACCATGACCTCGTGGATTCATTTGTAGGTGGAGGCTTGCGATACCGTACAGAAGTCATCTGTGGAGCCCTGAAAGGAGCCACTGGTATAAAAATTGACCACTGGCAGTGGATGCCCTCCGTGTCCCAGTGACATCAAATCCAGCAGCAGCTGGCAGATGTGATCGACCAGTTTCCTAGACATGCGAAGTCTTCAATGACACTGGTTCTTGGTCAACTGCAGGATTGAGAGGTGGCGTCTATGGACATTGAGTCTAGCTAGGCACCAACCAGTGATGCCTTGCTCTTCAGCGGCGTGTGCATGAGCTCCACCTGCCTCTTCTTCCTGAGGGTGCTGCTTCTCCTTCTGCGCAGCCAGGCACCTCCATCATCTCCTCTTCATCTCTGTTCCTTTTAAGCCATGAGGCACACAGCTTGATCACCAGGCTCCATGCTCCTGATGTACTCCTCCTGCAGGATGAAAGAAAGAGATTGATGGTGAAGAGAATCCTCGAAGGTGACGATGGCAGCAATGAGGCAATCATTCGGGAGCCCCTCATAGCTGCCAGATTTTTGGAGGATGATGTCAACATGCAGTGAGGAGACACCATACATCCTCACATTGCATCTGTGAACATCTGACTCCTTTCTGGCTTAAGGGAAAGCTAAGAACCTCTCTTGATTAAGTCTGAAGGCCCCTTAACACATCCTGGAGAGTGCTGACCACCACTAGGATGGCCAGAGTTTAGTGCGCTGCATGGCTGCCCGAAACCCCACCCACACCTGCCCCACTCCACTTGACCGATTGGCAGCAGCTTTGCCCTTTGGACTGCAGGCTGTGCTCTCAGCTCAGGTACAGGCATTCTCCTGACCTGCACTGCAAGGCTGCACTGTTAGCTTGAACCATGGGGGAAACTGGTCCAAACTGGGATAATAACATTGCAAGGTGCTGTGAGCACCTTCACCAGTGGCTGCTCCATGGCCAGGTTTAGCAAGGAGATTGTACATGTTGTACAGTTGTCCAACTCTTCAGAAGTCCACTAAAATGCTCATTAGTTTGCAGTCTGTGCCCGAGAGGTGAAAAGCTCTGGAGCACTTGGTGGCACTTTCGTGCTTCTGTGTAGTTTGAGTGGGCAGATAAGCTACAGGCCAACTCCACACATGTCAATGTGACTGTATCTGAACTGTCTCAGCTTCAGAGTAGGGTCATTTTATACAAGGTTTTCCGAATATGTGGCTGCTTCCCTCCCCCCTACCTCGCACATGCTCGTGTGCTACCTTAAACCGCAGGGCATCCCTTGGACACCCCCCTAACCCCCCCCAACTCACCCCAACCGCAAGGCAGCCCTTGGACACCCTCAACACCCCCCCAACTCACGCCAATCGCAAGACAACCCTTGCACTCCCTCCCACCCCAACTCACCCTAACCACAGGGCACCCCTTGCACCCCCTCCCACCCCAACTCGCCCTAACCACAGGGCAACCATTGCCCTGGTACCACACTGTCAGCCAGATGGGAAAAAGTGACTTGCCTGCACCCTCACTGGAACGCGCAGCACCTCTACCTTGAAGCCCAGCTGGCAACCCGGGCGAGCACTCCACAAAGTTACTGGGTACTCACCCCCAAGTTCCCTTCGAAGTGAAGCCTGCCAAGAGCACGCCTTATATGAGCTGTTGTGAAGCAGGTCGGCAATCGTGCTGCTGCACTCGGGTGATCTGGACCTGGGGAATGGTTCTGGGTCGCTGGGCTTACCATGTGTTACAATGAGGTTCCTCAAGTCTGCCAGCGGGAAACGCGGCCCGCCATCGACGGGCAGAGCGGGTGATCGCAAACTGGTTTCGACACGCCGCGAAACCGATTTTTGGCCTTCTCACCATGTTGTTTGCTCACGCCGCCAAATACGCCCGGCACCAACAGGCATGGAAAAAACAGGTATGGTTAGGCCCTCCTGCGATCCGCCTAAGATTCCCAAACACTGCCCTGTTCTATTGGTTTGCTGTAAAATATTTGGTTTCGTTTTGTATTGGCTTGTGATACATTATAATCAGCAAAGTCCAGCTGAGCTTAGGTGGTGCAGTGATATGGAGCACCTCTGGGATCTTCGTTTGAATCCAGTCCAGATTGATGAGGAGAAGCTTTCTCTTTTGCTGCCAGATAGCCAGGTTTCATAGGAAATGGGTTTGGGCCATCAGTCGCTGGTGATTAAGGGTTCACAGAACATACCTGTGACATGTTGGTTGTAATTAGCGTGAAATTGGTATTCTCATTCTGAGATGCCACAAACACAGCTGGTGAAAGAGACGGACACATTCACAATGAACCATGGGGATATCTGCCTGGGAATGCATTAATGAAATAGATTAAAGAGAGAGTGACCTCTACAGGACTGATTTTTCTGCTCTGCCTCCAGCATCACCCAGTTTCCTGTGTGCAAAGGTTTGGAAAAGAGACGCAAACCCAGATTGCGTGGTCTCCACCCTCTGGATGTAGGTTGGCTGGCTGGCCTAATGCCGGAACAGGGTGGCCACAGTTATCAATAATGAGATGGGAGGGTTGTTCCTGACTCCCCTGCTTCAATTACCATGTTGCTTGCTTTCTGGGGACCGCAGGGCAGTGATGCCTCCAAATCATGGCTCAATGGCCTGCATCTGGACACCACCAACTGGACAGATGTTTTTGAGGTAGGGCCATCCTCAGTCACTGAAATGCAAACACGATCTTATGATCAATTTGTAACCTCTGACAGTTAATTTGCATCCACAGGCAGAAAGTTCCAATGGAGAGAGGCGACTTGAGGCTAACGTAGGTTAAGCATTGGGCCAAATTAGAGAAACAGAAGGCTGAAAGAATGCCATCTCTTTCCATTGGGAGAACCTAAGATTGTTGCTGTTGCTTCCCAAGACTTATCATCACCTAGCCTGTGATGATTGTGGAAAGCTACATTAGGTGCAGCATTTGAGAAAGACAACTTCTGAGGTCCTAGATGCTGAGCCCCCTCCTCTTCCACCCCTCCCCTCCTCTTCCTCATCCACCAACACTTGAATGCAACAGGTGTGTGGTAAAGTGGAGTGCTATTTATCTTTAAGAGAATGCAGTTAGTTGACCAAAGCAAAAATAAAAGCAAAATACTGCGAGTGCTGGAAATCTGAAACAAAAACAAAAATAGCTGGGAAAACTCAGCAGGTCTGACAGCATCTACAGAGAGGAACACAGTTAACGTTTCGAGTCCATATGACTCTTCATCAGAACTAAAGAAAATTAGACATGAGGTGAAATATAAGCTATTTAAGGAGGGTGGAAGAGGTGGAGCTGGGCCAGTGATAGGTAGAGGCAAAGGAGAGATTGCCAAAGATGTCATAGACAAAGGACAAAGGGGTGTTGACGGTGGTGATATTAGCTAAAGGATGTACTAATGGTGACATTAAGGGTAGAAAGCAGGATGAGCAAATGACAGATGGCCCTAGTGGGGGTGGGGTGGCAGGAAGGGATTGAAATAGGCTAAAAGGTGGAGATAAAACAATGGATGGAAATACATCTAAAAATAATAATAGAAATAAGTGGGTAAAGAAAAATATATTGAAAGAATATATAAATTATTAGAAAAAAGAAGGATCAGAAAGGGGGCAGGGATGGAGGAGAGATTTCATGATCTGAAGTTGTTGAACTCAATGTTAAGTCCAGAAGGCTGTAAAGTGCCTAGACGGAAGATGAGGTGCTGTTCCTCCAGTTTGTGTTGAGCTTCACTGGAACATTGCAGCAGGCCAAGGACGGACATGTGGGCATGAGAGCAGGGTGGTGTGTTCAAATGGCAAGTGACAGGGAGGTCTGGGCCATGCTTGGGGACAGATCGAAGGTGTTCCACAAAGCGGTCACCTAGTCTGCATTTGGTCTCTCCAATGTAGAGGAAACCGCATTGGGAGCAGCGAATGCAGTAGACTAAATTGAGGGAAGTGCAAGTGAAATGCTGCTTCACTTGAAAGGAGTGTTTGGGCCCTTGGACAGTGAGGAGGGAAGTAAAGGGGCAGATGTTGCACCTTCTGCGGTTGCATGGGAAGGTGCCGTGGGAGGGGGTTGAGGTGTAGGGGGTGATGGAGGAGTGGACCAGGGTATCCCAGAGGGAACGGTCCCTGCAGAATTTTGACAGAGGGGGGTGAAGGCAAGATGTTTTTGGTGGTGGCATCATGCTGGAGTTGGCGAAAATGGCGGAGGATGATCCTTTGAATGCAGAGGCTGGTGGGGTGATAAGTGAGGACAAGGGGGACCCTATCATGTTTCTGGGAGGGAGAGGAAGGTGTGAGGGTGGATGCGCGGGAGATGGGCCGGACACGGTTGAGGGCCCTGTCAACAACCGTGGGTGGAAAACATCGGTTAAGGAAGAAGGAAGACATGTCAGAAGAACTGTTTTGGAAAGTGGCATCATCAGAACAGATGCGACGGAGGCGAAGGAACTGAGAGAATGGGATGAGTCCTTACAGGAAGTGGGGTGTGAGGAGCTGTAGTCGAGGTAGCTTTGGGAGTCGGTAGGCTTGTAATGAATATTGGTGGACAGTCTATCACCAGAAATTGAGACAGGGAGGCCAAGGAAGGGAAGGGAAGTGTCAGTGATGGACCATGTTAAAATGATGGAGGGGTGGAAATTGGAAGGAAAATTAATACATTTTTCCAAGTCCAGACGAGACCATGAAGCAGTACCAAAGCAGTCATTGATGTACTGGAGAAAGAGTTGTGGGAGGAGGCCTGAGTAGGACTGGAACAAGGAATGTTCCACATACCCCATAAAGAGACAGGCATAACTGGTCCCATGCGGGTACCCATAGCCACACCTTTTATTTGTGAGACGAATTTAAGCAGAAATTGCTCAGTGAGAGAACAAGTTCAGCCAGATGGAGGAGAGTGGTGGTGGATGGGGATTGTTCGGGCCTCTGTTCGAGGAAGAAGCTGAGAGCCTTCAGACCATCCCAGTGGGGGATGGAGGTGTAGAGGGATTGGACGTCCATGGTGAAAAGGAGGTGGTTGGGGCCAGGGAATTGGAAATTGTTGATATGATGTAGGGTGTCAGAGGAATCGTGGATGTAGTGGGAAGAGACTGGACAAGAGGAGAGAGAATGTAGACTAGATAGCAAAAATTGAGTTCCATGGGGCAGGAACAGGCTGACATGATCAGTCTGCCGGGACAGTCCTGTTGGTGGATTTTAGGTAGGAGGTAGAAGCGGGCCGTCCGAGGTTGGGAGACTATGAGGTTGGAAGCTGTGGAGGGAAGATCTCCAGAGGAGATGAGGTCAGTGACAGTCCTGGAAACAAAGGCTTGATGTTCAGTGGTGGGGTCATGGTCCAGGGGGAGGTAGGAGGAAGTATCTGCGAATTGACGCTCAGCCTCCGTGAGGTAGAGGTCAGTGCGCCAGACAACAACAGCACCACCCTTGTCAGCATGTTGGATGCCAAAGTCAGGGTTGGACCTGAGAGAATGGAATGCAGTAAGTTCAGAGAGAGAGAGATTAGAATGGGTGAGAGGAGAAGAGAAATTGAGACGACTGATGTCACGTCGACAGTTCTCAATGAAAAGATCAAGAGAAGGTAAGAATCCAGAGGGAGGGGTCCAGGTGGAGGGAGAATTTTGGAGGCGGGTAAAAGGATCCGTTGAACAGGGAGAGGACTCCTGTCCAAAGAAGTGAACACGGAGATGAAGGCGGCAGAAGATGAGTTCAGCAACATGCCAAGCCCGAAATTCATTGAGGTAAGGGCATAAGGGTATGAAACTGAGCCCTTTGCTGAGCACTGAATGTTCAGCATCAGAGAGAGGAAGGTCAGGAGGTATGGTGAATACACAGCCAGGGCTGTGTAGTTAGTTGACTGTGTGACTGTATTGACCAATCGCTACACAGCGCGAGCTTCTTGGGTAACTGTAAGTCTAGAGCTGGAGGTGATTGAAGAAGCACACATGGTGTTAGTGCCCTGTTCTTAGTTCCAAAAAACTACCAGTGTTTGTTCAGTTAGTCGGTCTCTCTGCCTGTATTGTTTCAAGCACCAAGTAATGTGTTAATATCAAGGGAGCAGCTAGTGTTCACTGGACAAAATGAACCTGATAATCAAAAACATAAAACTGGTGACAAGAATAAATCGGATCAATTGACGTCAGTCAAGAAAGCGGCGATAAGCCAGCTACGTTACTTCACCAATACCTTGAAAGCTGTTTGAAAACGCAATCTCCTTAGTCATCGAACATGCTGCAGATTGGGCATCTTGAGCCATTCGACCCCGTTTCTGATGACTGGTCTCATCACATCAAACACCTAGCATTCTTCATAACCGCTAACATCACGGGGGGGAGGACAAGAAGAGGGCGATTCTTTTGTCCACACGCTGGAGCAAAATGTATGGGCTGATCCGCAGCCTCACGTCACCTAAGACCCCTGGTACGGAGACTTTCAATGAGTTAGTAACATTGTTAAAAACCACCTGAAGCCAAAGCCCTCAGTCACTATGCAGCATTTTAAATTCAATTCTAGGAATAGGCTTCCAGGAGAGACAATCGCTGACTATGTATCTGCTTTAAAGGAATTAATGGAATATTGTGAATTCAGAGCTGTAATTAATGACATGTTGAGAGACTGATTGATATGCGGAATCAGGGACGGTGCTATTCAAAAGCGATTGCTTTCTGAAACTAATCTAGACTTCAGTAAGGCATTAGAATTGGCAACAGCCATGGAGAGCGCTGTTAGAGACTCGGCCGCAGTAAGAGATACACAAAATGGCACCGTCCATCTTGTAGGGCAGGAAGGGCTGGTAACAAAAAGCGTGAAAACTTTAGACTCTGCAGAAAGGCAGGGAACGCCCACTCTGTACAGACCATTGAAGAACGGCAGTATTACAGTGAAAACCCACAACATTAATGAGAGAAATGCATCCAGGCAGCCTGCAGGCGATTGACATTTCAGAAATATCGAATGCTTTGGTCTGCAATGGTCACAGAATGCGGCACTGTCAAGGTAGGCTGACACAGCATTTTAAAACAAGGGTAGAAATCGCGAAATCTGTCTCGTTGGAGAGCCAGATGAAGCAGAATCTGACTTCTATTCATTATACAACCTGAAAGTGGGTAGAACTGAGCCAATGCAGGTAGTCATTAGAGTCAATGAACAACCCATCAAGATGAAGGTCGAGACTGGGGCATCAATGTCTGTCATAGGAGAACATATGTTCAGACACTTGAATAAAGGAGTCCATCCTTTAAGTTTGGAACAATCGGACACTAAATTAAAAACATATATAGGTGAAGAAATAAGAGTGAAAGGAATATGTCAAATCCTGGTGCAGTATGGGGATCAAACTGCAAATTTACTCCTTATAGTAGTAGCTGGGACCGGCCCCAGTTTAATTGGTTGCAACTGGCTCAGAAAGATTAAATTGTAATGGGCCAAATTTTTCAAATCAGATCGAGAAACTAACAGGAATTGTTACAAAAGTACGCTTCCATTTTCAGTAACGAGCTAAGAAGGATTTGTGGGCTACAAGTCAAAATCCCACGTAGACCTTAATGCAACCCCCAGATTTATCAGAGCCAGACCAGTCCCTTATGCTCTACAGGACAAGGCCAAGGCTGAGATAAACAGGCTGGAAAAGTTGGGTATCTTACAACTGGTGCAATTTTCTGAGTGGGCGACACCCATAGTACCCGTACTGAAGCCAGACCAAATGTTCACTTATGCAGTGACAGTAAGTTAACTGTAAACAGAGTGGCCAAACTTGATAGACTCTCGATACTGAAGATTGACGAATTATATTCGAAATTGGCAGGGGGCATCACACAGTCAAAACTCAACATGAGCCATGCCTACCGGCAGGTAGAGTTGGAAGACGGCTCCGGGGAATTTGTGACCATCAATAGCATTGAGGATTGTGGGCGGAATTTACCGAGCCTGCTGGTGCCGGGTGTGATAGGTGGGTGCGCGCAAAAAATATGGCGGGACCCCCTTCACGATGGTGTGAAGGCAGGTCGCGATCTTCCACTCAGCCTTCCAACGGTGGGCTGTGTTTCCCACCATTGGTTGGCGAGGAGCTAATTGGAATACATCAGCATATAACTAAAAGGCCATCCAGCCAGGGTCTTGGAACCCCACCGTATCATCCGTCCACCTCGGCGGGAAAGCACGTCGATGTGTTTCACAGCAGCACACAAGAGACATGCACTCGGCAGCCTTCACTTTGGGGGGGACTGAGGTGAGTGAGCAGCAGCGTTGACCACAGCTCGACCATTGTTTACAGGCCTTTGCGGTGCATGGGGGAGGGTGCAAGTGCTGGCCAGCCCTGGAGGCGGCTGCTGAGGGTGGGAGGGGTGGTGTCCGGGGACAAGAGCTGGCCAGCCCTGGAGGCGACCATTGCTGGTGGGCGGAGGTCAAGTTCTGCCCTGGCTTTGCATCCCCCATACAGGCAATCGAGGTGGGGGGGGGCAGGGTAAGCGAGGGAAATGGCCACACATTAGGGACACCCTGTATAAACTGACCAGGCCTCTGCAACTGAGACAGATCAGGCGCAGCCACAGTGATATGACTGAGGTCAGGCTCCTAGCCTGCCCGCCCATGCAAGCAGTGCAGTGGCACCAAAGGACCACCAAGCACTCCATACCTTACCACCCTCTGCACCCTCCCACCAGCCCCCCCCCCCACCACCCCACCGCCGGCACAGACTTTGAGTCCGCCACTACTTTATTGCACCGCAGAGCGGTTGGACTGCACACATTGTACAATCTCCTCGCCAACACTGGCCATGTAACAGTCACTGCTGGAGGAGCTCACAGCCCCTTGCAATCTCAGCATCCCGGTTTGGACCAGTGCCCCCCATGTTGCAGGTTGACAGGGCAGCCATGCAGAGCACTCATCTCTGGCCATCTGAGGGGGGTGGGAGGTGGGTGACCAGCACTCTCTGGGAAGCACAGGGCCAGGAAAGGTGCTAAGTACAGCCATGATAACCACATCTCTCTCTTTCTCTTTCATGCTGCAGGAGGAACATGTCAGGATCATGGATCCTGGTGACCTAGCTGTGTGCCTGATGGCCTAGAGAGACCATAGAAGACGGAGGAGAGAGGGACTGAGGCTCCTGGCCGTGCAAAGGCAGGAGCAGCAACCTCATGAAGAAGGTGCAGCAGGGGCTCCAGTACACAATGCCCAGGAGTGACAGTGAGCCCTGGCTGGTCTGTGCCTAGCGACACCCAGGGTCTATAGACGCCGCCTGCCATTCCTGCAGATGACCGAGAACCAGTGTTGCTGACAGCTGCGCATGTCTAGGGAGCTGGTGGTTCACATCTGCCACTTACTGCAGGACTTGGAGCCAAGGGGACATGGAGGGAATCCACTGCCAATGGCTGTGAAAGTGACTGGAACTGCAATGGGTTGAGGACCTGGCTGAGGAGGAGATGGAGGAGCTGCACGTCTCTTCTGATGAGGAGAACACTGATGGGGTTGAGAGTGAGGGGGTCCTCAGTGGTGATGATGACGTGGATGAGGCTCTCGCACTGGCTAGACAAGGCAGCCACGCTCGGGAGGCCCTCACAGCTGCCAGATTTGTAGAGGATGATGAAGACATACAGTGAGGTGTCCCCATAGATCCTCACATTGCACTCCAGTCTGGCTTATCTCAGCGCCAATACCCTCCGAGAGAACACTCCTGTCGTGGAAATGCAGTGGAGGCCCTAATAGTCACTCGATCGCAGGAGGATGATGACAACATGCAGTGAGGACACTCCATAGATCTTCACATAGCCTCTGAGAATGTCTGACTCCTGTCTGGCCAAGGGCGGCTCACTTGCGCTCCATAATCAGGGCCATCTCAGAGCCGCAGCTATGAAACTTTAGAAAATGAGTGTGGCTGTCCTCTACTGAAGGACGTTGGTGCTGACCACCTCTTCCACCACCTCCCAAGCCAGAAGGAGGGCCTGTCTGTTGTGTTTGGAGTTCAGAAATTCCATCAATACCTCCACAGTCACCACGTGCTGCCCATCCTGCAGCTAGAACGGGGGTAGAGCACATCCCAGCGGGGCCTTCCCGGCATCCAGCAGTCGCTCGAGGGACCTGTCGTTGAAGCGAGGGGGATGCAGTCTTTCTTCCTTTGCTGGCCATGTCACTCAGGCAGTGGTGGTGAGCCGGTGGCGATGAGTGCTTTGCTGGAGGCTGCCTTTTAAAGATGGCAGCCGGCGTGATGCAACAGCAGGGCAATGGCGAGCAGGCGAATGAGACCTCGCCCACCATGGAAACGGCATGTTTCACGAGAGTGAATATATAATGAGGCGGGCTCGGGAATATACGGCCTGTAAACCCGCCATTTTCATCGGCGGGTAGGACTCCATTTTACCCGCCCATTACTAAGCTTGGTGCAATTCTGGGAAAATTCAGCCTTGTATCAATACGCTCAATTACATGAAAATAGCATGTGCTATTTTCCAGTGTACCATAGGGATTTCCCCATGTCATTGTTTATCTGGATGATGCCTTAGTCACTGGATGAATTGACGAAGAACATTTAGCTAATTTGGAGGAGGTGCTGAAATGCTTCCTCCAAGCGGGGATGCGCTTGAAGCAAGAAAAATGTCTTTTCCAAGCCAAAGAGGGAGTTTACTCGGGCCTTAAGGTCGAGGTGCAGGGCCTGCGTCTCATGGGGAAAAAGCGTCAAGGCTATTCGCAAGGCACCTGCACCGAGAAACACTACAGAACTAAAGGCCTTCTTAGACATGATAAACTACTATGGGGGATTTCTCCCAAATCTATCAACTATACTAGCTCCTTTATATGCATTGCTCAAGAGAAACCGTAAATAGGTTTGGCAAGCTCCGCACCAGGATGCATTTCCGAAGGTAAAACAATTGTTAAGACCATCGGCCCCTCTGGTCCACTTTGACCCAAAGAACATTAATTTTAACTTGCAAGGCATCCCCTTATGGAGTAGGGGCTGTACTTTCACATCGAATGGCGGACGTCTCTTAATGACCCATTGGTTATACATCTTGCACGCTCAGTGCTGCAGAGTGACGATATTCTCAGATTGAGAAGGAGGGGCTTGTCTGTTGTGTGGTGTTCAGAAATCCCATCAATACTTTCACTGTCGCCATTTTCACATTATATCCGACCACAAGCCTCTGCTGGGATTATTTGGACAGGATAAGGTGATACCCCTTATCACATCTGCTCACATCCAGAGGTGGGCACTGATATTGGCAGCCTACGAATACACTTTTATTCACTGGTTGGGAAGCCAGATCACACAAGCTGACACTCTGAGCCGCTCTCCCCTGCCAGATAACAAGGTGAAGGTTCCAATTCCCCAGGAACTTGTCTTAGTACTAAATATTTTGGATTCGTCCCCTGTCCAGGCCAAACAAATCCCTGAGTGGAGAAGCCGAGATCCACTTTTATCTCACGTCCGGGGAGCAGGTCTTGAATGGATGGTCAGGTGAACCAAAGTCTGATGACACGAAGACTAAGTAGTATGTCATAAATGATCAGCTGAACTTTTTTACTAATAAGCAGCTTGATGTTCATTCTTGATCATGCACAACTTAGAATTATCAGTAAGCAAAGCATGATTTTCTTTAAAAAATTAGAAAATTAAAGTTCAGGATTTCAATCACAGATATGAGCTCCCCTGCCAGGGCAGCATATTGCTCTGGGGGGCAAAGCTTATCGTGCCCCCAAGAGGGCGAAGGCTATTACTGGCCGAATTACATAGTGCCCACCCCACCCTGGCATTAGTAGGATGAAGATTCTTGCACGCAGCTACTTGTGGTGGCCAGGGATGGATGCGGACATCGAATCCCTAGTCAAAAGTTGTCTTCAATGCCAGCAGGTACAAAAGCTACCCCCCTAGCACCATTACACACCTGGGAATGACCGAGGTGGCCATTGTGTGCCTCCATGTCGACTACACGGGGCCTTTCTTGTTTTGGTTATCAGTTTTGCTTTGTCTGGCGAATTCTAGCTGTGCCCTCGATATTAACACATTAGATGGTGCTTGAAACAGTACAGGCAGAGAGACCGATTAACTGAACAAACACTGGTAGTTTATTGGAACTAAGAACAGGGCACTAACACCATGTGTGCTTCTTCAATCACCTCCAACTCTAGACTAAAACAGAATTACCTGCAGTTCTGTTGAAGGGTCATGAGGACTCGAAACATCAGCTCTTTTCTTCTCCGCCAATGCTGCCAGACCTGCTGAGTTTTCCCAGGTAACTCTGTTTTTGTTTTGGATTTCCAGCATCCGCAGTTTTTTGTTTTTATCCAACTCGAGACTTACGGTTACCCAAGAAGCCCACACTGTGTAGCAACTGGTCAATACAGTCACATGGTCAACTAACTACATTCTCTTAAAGGTACATAGCACTCCACTTTACCACAAGATGGGGAAGAAGTATCCTGACCTATTTCCAATGGGGGAGGGGAGACGGAATTCCTGGTCATTGAGGTGAGGTAGCAGCAAACGTCACTGCTTGAATTTTCCCTGGTTCTCTGTGTCATCCCATTGAAGAGAAGCATGCCCCCTCCAGATCCCTAAATCTGATCTGGTAACTATCTACCCAATGTGATAATAGTCTCAGGTTGAAGTTTTATCTGCTGCTTATGAGGTATATGATGCCAAGATTGCAGAATCAAAAGAAGGCTCACTCCTGCAGTGTGGTATGGTGGTTGGAGACATACTGACTTCAGCCTGAGTATGGGTTTAGGTCAAGTATTTTAGATGATATCTCAGAAAATGCTAACAATATTTGTTTGAAACATTTTCCCCTAGATAGGGGGACCAATCAGACTATGACCAGGGTCACAGCGGATGGATTCTTGGGCAATTGGATTCTCCTGGCAAACCCACACAGCAGGCAGGTGGGTCCTGGAGTTTATGGCAACCATAAGCAGGCAAACATCAGAGATACACCCAAAGTGGCACTTGCACCTGCCTGCCCCATGCTGATGAGCTAGGCTTTCACTGACCACACAAGCTGTAAAGGTGCCGGTGCTAGGGAACACCATCGACATGCTCCTGACGTAACTGTTGGGACTGCAACCTGAGAAATCTTGAGGCTCTTTTCTCCTGAGACTTTTCAATATCTTCATCACAGTTAACCATCCTGCCTGTTTTTATATTGCCTGCAAATTGTAATATTGTGTTTCAATACCCAAGTCCAGCTCGTTTATATGTTGAGAAGAGAAATGGCCACAGTACTGACACAGGGGCACTGCTATTTATGTCCCTTTCGCAAAAAAAAAAATCCACAAATAACTCATTTCAGTTCTTTGTCCTTAACAACTTCCTACCTATGTTGCCTTTGTACTGTATCTTAAATTAGCAAAAAATATCCTATGGCACCTTATTAAATGCTTTTTGAAAATCCATCCACAGTATTATCTTTAAAAATGCACTATTTTATTTCCTCCAAGAAAGCTATCATATTTCTCAGACATGACTTAGCTTTTACAAATCCAACTGTCAGAGGCACCCTCTTTCAGATGATATGTAAAACCTAGATCCCATCTGTTCTTCTGGCAGGCGTAAAAAAGAACCATGGCCCTACTCGAAGAAGAACAGGAAAGTCCCCTCTTGCGCTGGCCAATAATTAGCCCTCAACAAAGGTTGATTTGGTCATTTATCTCACTGCTGTTTGTAAGACTATGCTGTGTACAAAGTGACTGCCACCATTCCTACATGGAAACAGTTGTATCAAACCGCTAACAAGTCAATAAAAAGCAATGAAACCAGACGGATCACCTGGCATTGACAGCAATGCACAGGAAACGACAACGACAAAGCCCTCCTTGCTAGCATATGGGGGTTTGTGCCAAAATTGGGAGAGCTGTCTCATAGGCTAGTCAAGCAACAGCCTGACAAAGTCATACGCATGAAATCATACCTTACAGATAATGTCCCAGACACTGCCACCACTATCTCTGAGTATGTCCTGTCCCAAGGGCAGAGGTGGTGGCACGGTAGCGTACAATCCGGAGAGAGTTGCCCTGGGAGTCCTCAACATCAACTCCGGACCCCATGAAGTCTCATGGCATCAGGTCAAACATGGGCAAGGAAACCTCCAGGCAATTACCACATACAGTCCCCCCGCAGCTGATGAATCAGTGCTCCTCCATGTTGAACACCACTTGGAGGAAGCACTGGGGGTGGTAAGGGTGCAGAATGTCCTCTGGGTGGGGGACTTCAATTTCTATCACAAGACTGGCTCAGTAGCACCATCATGGACCAAACAGGCCAAGTCCTAAAGGACATAGTTGCTAGATTGGGTCTGAAGAGTGGTGAGGGAACCAACAAGCGGGCAAAACATACTTGACTGCATCCTCACTAACCTGCCTGCCACAGGTGCATCTCTCCATGACAGTATTGGTAGGAGTGACCACCGCACAGTTCTTGTGTTGGCGAAGTCTTGAACTTACACTGAGGATACCCACCACTGTGTTTTGTGGCATTACCACCGTGCTAAATAGGATAGATTTCAAACACGTCTAGCAACTCAAGGCTGGGCATCCATTAGGCGCTGTGGACCATCAGCAGCAGCAGAATTGTACTCGAACACAATCTGTAACCTCATGGCCCAGCATATCCCCCACTCTACCATTACCACCAAGCCAGGCGATCAAACCTGGTCCAATGAAGAGTGCAGGAGGGCATGCCAGGAGCAGCACCAGGCATACCTAAAAATGAGGTGTCAACCTGGTGAAGCTACACTACAGGACTACTTACGTGCCAAACAGCATAAGCAACAAGTGGTAGGACTAAGTGATTCTACAACCAACAGATCAGACCTAAGCTCTGCAGTTCTTCCACATCCAGTCATGAATGATGGTGGACATTTAAACAACTCACTGGAACAGGAGGTTCCACAAATATACCCAGCCTCAAGGATGGAGGAGCACAGCACATCAGTACAAAAGATAAGACTGAAACATTTGCACAATCTTCAGCCAGAAGTGCCAAGTGGATGATCCATCTCAGCCTCCTCCAGAGGTCCCCAGCATCACATATGCCAATCTTCAGCCAATTTGATTCACTCCATCAAATATCAAGAAATGGCTGAAGGCACTGGACACTGCAAAGGCTTTGGGCCCTGACAGTTGTGCTTGAGAACTTGCCACGCCCCTAGCCAAGCTGTTCCAGTACAGCTACAACACTGGCATCTACCCAGCAATGTGGAAAGTTGCCCAGTTGTGTCCTGTACACAAAAAGCAGGACAAATCCAACCCGGCCAATTACCACCCTATCAGTCCACTCTCAATCATCAGTAAAGTGATGGAAGGGGTCATCAACAGTGCTACCAAGTGGCATAACTTGCTCACTGATGCTCAGTTTGGGTTCTGCCAAGGTCACTCAGCTCCTGACCACATTACAAACTTGGTCCAAACATGGACAAAAGAGCTAAACTTCAGGGGTGAGATGAATGTGACTGCCCTTGGCATCAAGGCAGCATTTGACCGAGTGTGGCATCAAGGAACCATAGCAAAACTGGAGTCAGGGGGAATCGGGGGAAAACTCTCCACTGGCTGGAGTCGTACCTAGCACAAAGAAAGATGGTTGTGGTTGTTGGAAGTCAGTCATCTCAGTTCCAGGACATCACTGCCTCAGGGTAGTGTCCTAGGCCCAACTATCTTCAGCTTCTTCATCAATGAGCTTCCTCCCATCATAAAGTCAGAAGTGGGGAAGTTCGCTGATGATTGCACAATGTTCAGCAGCATTCCTGATTCCTCAGATACTGAAACAATCCATGTCCAAATGCAGCAAGACCTGGACAAAATCCAAGCTTGGGCTGATAAGTGGCAAGTAACATTCACACCACAGGAGTGCCAAGTAATGACCACCTCCAACAAAAGAGAATTTAACCATCAGCTCTTGACATTCAATGGCATTACTGTTGCTGAACTCCCCACCGTCAAAATCCTGGGGGTTACCATGGACCAGAAGCTGAACTGGACTAACCATATAAACACTATGGCTACAACATCAAGTCACAAGCTAAGAATCGTGCAGAGAGTAACTTACCTCCTGACTCCCCAAAGCCTGTCCACCATCTACAAGGCACAAGTCAGGAGTGTGATGGAATACTCTCCACTTGCCTGGATGAGTGTAGCTCCCACAGCACTCAAGAAGCTTGACACCACCAAGGACAAAGCAGCTCACTTGACTGGCACCACATCCACAAACATTCATTCCCTCCACCACCAATGCACAGTAGCACAAGATACATTGCAGAAACTCACCAAGGCTCCTTAGACAGCATCTTCCAAACCCACGACCACCACCATCTGAAAGGACAAGAGTAGCAGACACATGGGAACACTACCACCTGGAAGTTCCCCTCCAAGTCACTCACCATCCTGATTTGGAAATATATTGCCATTCCTTCACTGTCGCTGGGTCAAAATACTGGAGCTCCTTCCCTAACAGCACTGTGGGTGTACCTACAGCTCAGGGACTGCAATGGTTGGAGATGGCAGCTCACCACAACCTTCTTAAGGGCAATTAGGGACGGGCAATGAATGCTAGCCTAGCCAGCGACATCCACATCCCATAAATGAATAAAAAAGAAAATTCCTATGAAGCACTTCGAGCTATTCTGACCAAAAAAGGGCCTTCAATAAGGTGCCATATAGTAACTCATGACAGCCACAGCAGCAACAACGTGTATTTATATCACGGCTTCGGTATAATAAAATGTTCCAAGGTGCTTCACAGGTGTGTTTTCAAACATTGTTTTTAAATTATTGATTTACAGATGTGGGCTTCGCTGGACAGCATTTATTGCCCACCCCTAACTGGATTTGAGGTGGTGGTGGTGAGCTGCCTTCTTGAACCGTTGCAGCCCATGTGGTGTAGGTACACCCACAGCGCTGTTAGGGAGGGAGTTCCGGGATTTTGACCCAGCGACAGTGAAGCAACAGCAAAATATTTCCAAGTCAAGACGGTAAGTGACTTGAAGGGGAACTTCCAGGTGTTCCTTTATATCTGCTACTCTTGTCCTTCTAGGTGGTAGTGGTCATGGGTTTGGAAGGTGCTTCCTAAGGAGCTTTGGTGAGTTTCTGCAGTGCATCTTGTAGGTTTGACACTGAGCCACATGACGCAATAGTGCAGATACCAAAAGCTTGTTCAATGATATATTAATTTACATTAATTTTTAGAAACATTTCAGAGGACAAAATAGGAGAAGAGGTGGAGAGGTTTAGGGAGGGAATTCCAAGGCTTGGGGTATTGGCAGCTGAAGACACAGCTACCAATTTTGGAACGATTAAAACCGGGGACGCTCGAGAGGCCAGAATTGGAAGAATGCAGCCACCTTGGAGGATTGTATGGAGGAGTAGTGAAGCCACAAAGGGATAAAATTTAGGGCATGTTCAGTCAGGGGACAAATAGCTGAACTGGTCGCAAATTCACTCAAAAATATTAGAAAGCAGAGAGTAGGGTAAAGGGTAGTTATTCAGTTTGGAGGAAGGTTAAAAAGCCATGTTCTACTTGGATCAGTGCTGGTATCACTGTAATTCATAACTTAGATTAGTGATTTGGACTTAGAAACAAGTAACTCAATATCAATAACTGTGGAGAGAAAGACGGAGTTAACGATTCGAGTCCATATGTCCCTTTTTGAAGAAAAGTCATAGGGAGTCGAAATGTAAACTCTGACTTTCTCTCCGTAGATGCTGTCAGACCTGCTGAGTTTTTCCAGCATTTTTTGTTTTTGTTTCAGATTTCCAGCATCCGTAGTGTTTTAGCTTTTGACTCAATATCAATGTTTCAGATGGTAACAAACTGTGGGGTTGACACAAGGAATAATGCAACCTGATACAAGAAGGCATTAAAATGGTTGCAGATTGGAGAGTTAAATTAACTGTAACATGGATAAATATGAGGCGATACATTTTGGTAGGAAAAATAGAAACATCACCTAAATCTTTGAAGATGCGAAACTGAATTGGGATCTAGGGATCTAGGTGATCAATGCATTAAAAGCAGGTCAGTAAAACAATTAAACATCCTAACAAAACACTGGGATTCATTTCTAGCAGTGTAGAGTTCAAAAGTTTTGAAATTAAGGTAAACTTTAACGAAGAGGGGTGGGAAACAGGGTATAGGGTAGTTAAATTATAGGACACTGGTCAGGCAACACTTAGGCCAGGATTTTCTGGCCCCGACTTAGAGGTGACCTGATAGAGGTCTGTAAAACTGAATGGGTCAGACAGGGTGGATGTGAAAAAAAATTGTTTCCTCTTGTGGAGCAATCTAAAATTAGTGACCATAAATACAGGATCGTTACTAATAAATTCAATTGGGAAATAAATAAATACCTTTATCAGGGAGTGGTTAAAATGTGAAACTTGCTAACACAGGAAGAGGTTGAAGTAAATAGAGTTGATTTTTTTGAAAAGGAACTAACACAAGCGGAATAGAAAGATATGCTGAAAGGCTGAGGTCCTAAAGGTGGTTTGGGGAGTGCAACAAAAGCAACCAGGCTCGTTGGATCAAATGGCTAGTTTCTATGCTATGCATTCTATGGGCAGAATTTTACGACAGTGGAATTTTACGTTCCCGCTGAAGCCAATGGGGTTTAGATTGTCTCGCTGCATTTTACAGCCCTGTCCCTGCGAAACGGGGCCATAAAATTCTGCCTGATGTAAATCACTAAACCAATGGACACACAGTTTTAAGAAGGGATTTCCCCTGCGTGCGTCCACTGTTATGTGGGCATAACTCCAAGGAAAGCACTGAGAAGCCTGTCCTCTTTTCTCTTTTATCTCCAAGAAGATTAGCGCACTAGTGGACAAGTAGTAGTGTTTCCTTCTAAAATACCAGGCAGACATGATGCTGTTAATTTGGCCGCCCTCTTCCCTTGATTTTCTGCCACTGAGGCGTGAAGTAGAAAATATACTTTCAACTAAAAATAGGACAGGGAAGAGAAAAGAAGAATTAATGAAGTGGGGTGGGAAACAGGAACAATAGAAAAACAGACTTAACCATTTAATTATCTAATCGCGGCCTCTTGCTTCAGTATGTTGTCTTTGGGGAAAGTGCAATACTTGCTCTCTAGTAACAGAAATATCTATCGTGATGTGGAAATTAACTGGAGCCCTCAGCATACTGCAAACATAGTCAAGGTCAGAATGGCAGAAGTTGCCAAACACATATCCCAAGACTTTCACCAGGATTACCCTCCCCTTTGAATTTTTGGCCTCTTAATGTTTATTTCAGCTTCATAGTGTGCAAGCTGAAGAGAATTACAAGTAGTCAGCCAGAGAAACAGGCATTTCCCTGAATCTGTGAAGGGTTAAGGTGCAATTACTACGGCCTGAATTTTTCTCGCATTGGGCGGGCTCAGTGGGAATGGGCGGGATCAGTCCCAGAGCCGACCGCCTCCCGCGATCGGCTCCGCACCGCCATTTTACACAGGCGGGCCAGTTCAGGACCGACCGGCGTAATACGCGGGCGGTAGCACCTGTGCGGGCGGGAGGAAGAGGAGGAGGGAGACTCGGGGCCAGCGCTCTTTCACGCACGCGCGCGAAAGAGCGCTTCAACCTCCCTGAGGCACGGAGCAGTCTCAGGGAGAGCGAAGCGCTTTTGAAATAAATAAATAAATGGAATAAAAATTGAATGAAACATGTCCCCTCTCATGTGACTGCGTCACGTGAGATGGGACATGTTTTTTCATATTTCAGATAATTTTTAAATTCCATTTGTTAAAGCTTCAGGAAACCTCATCCCACTGGCAGATGAAGTTGCCTAAAACGTCCACCAACCGTTAGGTTGGACGGGCAGCGTAAATTTGAAATGAATTAGTTCCTTAACGGCCTTCATAGGCCTTTGTAATTATCAGCGGGTTTGCAGCCAATTCCTGCATGAGCCTGCCGTGCGAAACATAGCGAGACAGCGTGATGACATTGGGACGCACGCCTGACATCATCGCGCGTCATTTTAAGCGCCGGCATGTTGGGCCCACTTCCAGCATGCCGGCTGAAATTTCCTGGCCTATGTCTGTACAGTGAAATGAAGCGCTTTTTGTTTCCATTGAAAAGAATAGATGGTACAAATTAGGATGTAATTCTCTTGTCGTCTTGTGCATTAACTGTTCATCAGTGATAGCATGATCATTGTGGTGAAATATTTTAACGAGATATATGTTATGTTCTGGATCAATGTTAATTTTAATTGTGGCGAAACACAGAAATATTAAAATGTAATTTTTTGCACAAATTCTACTTTACCCTCACAACCTTTAGAGGCACCGTACAAAATATGTATTTATATTAAATGACTTTTACCCAGGATGTAACTTACTATCAATATGTTTGAAACCTATTTTCATTGTATTTACTTAAAAATCAGGTTAATTTAAATTTGTTCAGCTAAGAATTATATGAATTAAGGGTGTGGCAAACTTTAGATTTAAGTGATGAAAGTCTCAGAATCCGGCAGCCAAGTTGCAATTGAACTTGTATGAAAAATTACCCAGTTCACAAATCCCCCAGGCTCCAGACTGAACTGTGCAGTGCAGCATATGTTGGATATTGTGAAGTCTTCCACAACATTCAAGTATTAGCCAGTAAATGTTAATTGCAGGTTGATCTTAATTATCAAAAATTTTATTGCTTTTTTAATGTGAAGATTAGAGAGAAAGACGAACTGCTTTCTTTCGAAAAAACCTAAAATCCTAGCCAAGAGAGCAAGCTGTACAGATGCATGGGGGTAGATGAAGATTTTATCTTGTGGAATGATTAAGTGACATAGCAATGCAGAATCTTCGAACTCATGACATTTTGTGCACATGTCTGTAATTTCACTGTTTATGTCTGGTGTCTATTTGCAAGCCTTTTCCCGAAGAAAAAATGATGGTGTTCCTTTGTGATTTCTGTGAATTGTTTAAATTTCGTGTCCAAATGATATATTTTCATAAGCAAGATTTTTGGCATGCTTGTGGAGTGCTTTACAGTCGCAGCAAGAGGTCTGCTCTGATTGGATCATTGGAAATCATTCAAAGTGTTCTTTGTTGTTTATTAGCACAAATAATTCTTATGCACATGTTCTGTCCTTGGACACAGTAAAAACTATTGACAATCAATTGCTTCTACTTCCACTGGCCACTTTCTTTTCCCAAGGAAAGTGTTTGTAAAACTTTCACAGTGCCATCACCAATATATACCAGCCAGGAAGGGCTACCAGCTGTGGTTGCTTTCTCCAGCTCTCTGCCTGAAGACAGACCATAAGCAATTATTCACTACACCACAGTAGAGTGCCATGATTTTTTTTTAGCACAGGCAGGATGAGGGCACAAGCCTCAAGTCTACCTCAGCCAGGATAGGGATTGAACCCCATGCTGTTGGTGCTAATCTGATACACATGCTAGCTGGCTAGCTGTCTGAACTATCCAGACCCCCATCTTCTCCTTTTTCACTCCTTTTTGTTTTGGCAACAGGGCCACTGGCAAGTCCCTCAAGCAAGTGTTGACAAACTCTATTTGGAAGCCAAGGAAATAAAATAGCACTATGCAGAGATGAAATGTTACGGTTTCATTAATAATTAACAGACTTTGTTAATGTCTCCGCAATACAATTAACTTCCTTAACACTATCAGGACTGGCCCAAATCTTGCAAGGTCAAAAATTTTGCATAAGATTGTGTTTGTATTATGATTTGGAGAAGCCCATACAATGAAGAATGAACCTAATTCTATCACGTATGTTAGCTTTCCTAACTATTGCCAAAAGCCAAGATAAAATTATTTTATTTGTTTCTAACTGAGACCAAGGGAGATAGATAGCTAAATAAATGTTTCCGGCATGTACCTTCTCTTGATTTGGGGCTCTTGGAACACTAAATATTAGAATAAACACGGTCTCTAAATTAAGAACTAAATTAATATGATTCAGCTAAATCTCTATAATTGTTTTTAGAAATAATTCTGAAAGTACGTTTGTGTTAAAATTTGTGCAAGCCTGTTCCAAAAAGCTGGTGTGATCTTGAGATTAGGGACCAAAGAGTCATGCCAATCACCATTACCGTTAGCTCAGAAGATAGTTATCACAATGGTCCAGGTCTCAGTTATAATGAAAACTAGATTTTGCACAAATAGAATTTCAAAGCCTGTCAGGATCCGAGGATCACGTTTGATTTTCCACTGATCCCCCTGCTCTAACATGAGGTGCTCAGCAGATTTTGCACATTGGTGTAAAAAACTGAGAAATTTAGAGCAGATATGCATGAGGTTTAAGGTCCTTTGTAAGACCATTCATTTATTTGTTTTTGGGGACCATTTCATTTTGTTTTCTCCCACTTGAAAGCACTGATTCTGTTGGCACATATTCCATAAGAACGTGGGTTCACTTCAATGCTTTGTCCAAATGACAATCTTGCACTGTGATGGGATGTGGGCATTGCTAGCAAGGCCAGCATTTGTTGCCCATCCCTAATTGCCTTTGAACGTGCTATGCCATTTCAGAGGTCAGTTAACAGTGAACCACATTGTTATGAGTCTGGAGTCACATGTAGGCCAAATCAGGTAAGGACTGCAGATTTCCTTCCCAAAGGACATTAGACTATAAGACCATAAGGCGTAGGAGCAGAAGCAGGCCATTCGGCCTATTGAGTCTGCTCCGCCAGTCAATGAGATCATGGCTGATCTGATGATCCTCAACTCCACTTACCTGCCTTTTCCCCATAACCCTTGATTCCCTTACTGATTAAAAACGTGTTTATCTCAGCCTTGAATATACTTAAAGACGCAGCCTCTACAGCCCTCTGTAGTAAAGAATTCCATAGATTGACTACCCTCTGAGAGAATACATTCCTCCTCATCTCTGTTTTTAAGTGGGCACCCCCTTACTCTGAGATTATGCCTTCTGGTCCTAGACTCTCCCATAAGGGGAAACAACCACCCAGCATCTACCCTGTCAAGCCGCTAAGAATCTTATATGTTAATAAAGTCTCTTATTCTTCTAAACTCCAATGAGTACAGGCCCAACCGACTCAACCTCTCCTCATAAGAAAATCCCTCCATATCCGGGATCAACCTAGTGAACCTCCTTTGGACTGTCTCCAGTGCCAGTATAACTTTCCTTAGATAAAGGGGCCAAAACTGTTCACAGTATTCTAGGTGTGGCCTAACTAGTGTCTTGCATAGTTTTAGCAAGACTCCCCTATTTTGATACTCCATTCCCTTTGAGATAAAGGCCAACATTCCATTTGCCTTCCCTATTACCGACTGAACTTGTATGCTAGCTTTTTTGGGGTTCATGCACAAAGACCCCCAAAACCCTCTGTGTTGCAGCCTTCTGCAGTCTTTCTCCATTTAATTAATATTCAGCTCCTCTATCCTTCGTGCCAAAGTGCATAGACCACATGCCCACCCACTCTCTGTTTTAAATAAAGTCCACACACCCACCCACTCTCTGGTTTAAATAAAGTCCACACGCTCACCCACTCTCTGGTTTAAATACAGTCCACACACTCACCCACTCTCTGGTTTAAATACAGTCCACACACTCACCCACTCTCTGGTTTAAATACAGTCCACACACTCACCCACTCTCTGGTTTAAATACAGTCCACACACTCACCCACTCTCTGGTTTAAATACAGTCCACACACTCACCCACTCTCTGGTTTAAATACAGTCCACACACTCACCCACTCTCTGGTTTAAATACAGTCCACACACTCACCCACTCTCTGGTTTAAATACAGTCCACACACTCACCCACTCTCTGGTTTAAATACAGTCCACACACTCACCCACTCTCTGGTTTAAATACAGTCCACACACTCACCCACTCTCTGGTTTAAATACAGTCCACACACTCACCCACTCTCTGGTTTAAATACAGTCCACACACTCACCCACTCTCTGGTTTAAATACAGTCCACACACTCACCCACTCTCTGGTTTAAATACAGTCCACACACTCACCCACTCTCTGGTTTAAATACAGTCCACACACTCACCCACTCTCTGGTTTAAATACAGTCCACACACTCACCCACTCTCTGGTTTAAATACAGTCCACACACTCACCCACTCTCTGGTTTAAATACAGTCCACACACTCACCCACTCTCTGGTTTAAATACAGTCCACACACTCACCCACTCTCTGGTTTAAATACAGTCCACACACTCACCCACTCTCTGGTTTAAATACAGTCCACACACTCACCCACTCTCTGGTTTAAATACAGTCCACACACTCACCCACTCTCTGGTTTAAATACAGTCCACACACTCACCCACTCTCTGGTTTAAATACAGTCCACACACTCACCCACTCTCTGGTTTAAATACAGTCCACACACTCACCCACTCTCTGGTTTAAATACAGTCCACACACTCACCCACTCTCTGGTTTAAATACAGTCCACACACTCACCCACTCTCTGGTTTAAATACAGTCCACACACTCACCCACTCTCTGGTTTAAATACAGTCCACACACTCACCCACTCTCTGGTTTAAATACAGTCCACACACTCACCCACTCTCTGGTTTAAATACAGTCCACACACTCACCCACTCTCTGGTTTAAATACAGTCCACACACTCACCCACTCTCTGGTTTAAATACAGTCCACACACTCACCCACTCTCTGGTTTAAATACAGTCCACACACTCACCCACTCTCTGGTTTAAATACAGTCCACACACTCACCCACTCTCTGGTTTAAATACAGTCCACACACTCACCCACTCTCTGGTTTAAATACCGTCCACACACTCACCCACTCTCTGGTTTAAATACCGTCCACACACTCACCCACTCTCTGGTTTAAATACCGTCCACACACTCACCCACTCTCTGGTTTAAATACCGTCCACACACTCACCCACTCTCTGGTTTAAATACCGTCCACACACTCACCCACTCTCTGGTTTAAATACCGTCCACACACTCACCCACTCTCTGGTTTAAATACCGTCCACACACTCACCCACTCTCTGGTTTAAATACCGTCCACACACTCACCCACTCTCTGGTTTAAATACCGTCCACACACTCACCCACTCTCTGGTTTAAATACCGTCCACACACTCACCCACTCTCTGGTTTAAATACCGTCCACACACTCACCCACTCTCTGGTTTAAATACCGTCCACACACTCACCCACTCTCTGGTTTAAATACCGTCCACACACTCACCCACTCTCTGGTTTAAATACCGTCCACACACTCACCCACTCTCTGGTTTAAATACCGTCCACACACTCACCCACTCTCTGTTTTAAATACCGTCCACACACTCACCCACTCTCTGTTTTAAATACCGTCCACACACTCACCCACTCTCTGTTTTAAATACCGTCCACACGCTCACCCACTCTCTGTTTTAAATACCGTCCACACGCTCACCCACTCTCTGTTTTAAGTACAGTCCACACGCTCACCCACTCTCTGGTTTAAATACAGTCCACACGCTCACCCACTCTCTGGTTTAAATACAGTCCACACGCTCACCCACTCTCTGGTTTAAATACAGTCCACACGCTCACCCACTCTCTGGTTTAAATACAGTCCACACGCTCACCCACTCTCTGGTTTAAATACAGTCCACACGCTCACCCACTCTCTGGTTTAAATACAGTCCACACGCTCACCCACTCTCTGGTTTAAATACAGTCCACACGCTCACCCACTCTCTGGTTTAAATACAGTCCACACGCTCACCCACTCTCTGGTTTAAATACAGTCCACACGCTCACCCACTCTCTCTTTTAAATACAGTCCACACGCTCACCCACTCTCTTTTAAATACAGTCCACACACTCACCCACTCTCTGTTTTAAATACCGTCCACACACTCACCCACTCTCTGTTTTAAATACCGTCCACACACTCACCCACTCTCTGTTTTAAATACCGTCCACACGCTCACCCACTCTCTGTTTTAAATACCGTCCACACGCTCACCCACTCTCTGTTTTAAGTACAGTCCACACGCTCACCCACTCTCTGGTTTAAATACAGTCCACACGCTCACCCACTCTCTGGTTTAAATACAGTCCACACGCTCACCCACTCTCTGGTTTAAATACAGTCCACACGCTCACCCACTCTCTGGTTTAAATACAGTCCACACGCTCACCCACTCTCTGGTTTAAATACAGTCCACACGCTCACCCACTCTCTGGTTTAAATACAGTCCACACGCTCACCCACTCTCTGGTTTAAATACAGTCCACACGCTCACCCACTCTCTGGTTTAAATACAGTCCACACGCTCACCCACTCTCTGGTTTAAATACAGTCCACACGCTCACCCACTCTCTCTTTTAAATACAGTCCACACGCTCACCCACTCTCTTTTAAATACAGTCCACACACTCACCCACTCTCTGTTTTAAATACCGTCCACACACTCACCCACTCTCTGTTTTAAATACCGTCCACACACTCACCCACTCTCTGTTTTAAATACCGTCCACACACTCACCCACTCTCTGTTTTAAATACCGTCCACACACTCACCCACTCTCTGTTTTAAATACCGTCCACACGCTCACCCACTCTCTGTTTTAAATACAGTCCACACGCTCACCCACTCTCTGTTTTAAATACAGTCCACACGCTCACCCACTCTCTGTTTTAAGTACAGTCCACACGCTCACCCACTCTCTGGTTTAAATACAGTCCACACGCTCACCCACTCTCTGGTTTAAATACAGTCCACACGCTCACCCACTCTCTGGTTTAAATACAGTCCACACACTCACCCACTCTCTGGTTTAAATACAGTCCACACACTCACCCACTCTCTGTTTTAAATACCGTCCACACACTCACCCACTCTCTGTTTTAAATACAGTCCACACACTCACCCACTCTCTGTTTTAAGTACAGTCCACACGCTCACCCACTCTCTGTTTTAAATACAGTCCACACGCTCACCCACTCTCTGGTTTAAATACAGTCCACACGCTCACCCACTCTCTGGTTTAAATACAGTCCACACGCTCACCCACTCTCTGGTTTAAATACAGTCCACACACTCACCCACTCTCTGGTTTAAATACAGTCCACACACTCACCCACTCTCTGGTTTAAATACAGTCCACACGCTCACCCACTCTCTGGTTTAAATACAGTCCACACGCTCACCCACTCTCTGGTTTAAATACAGTCCACACGCTCACCCACTCTCTGGTTTAAATACAGTCCACACGCTCACCCACTCTCTCTTTTAAATACAGTCCACACGCTCACCCACTCTCTTTTAAATACAGTCCACACACTCACCCACTCTCTGTTTTAAATACCGTCCACACACTCACCCACTCTCTGTTTTAAATACCGTCCACACACTCACCCACTCTCTGTTTTAAATACCGTCCACACACTCACCCACTCTCTGTTTTAAATACCGTCCACACACTCACCCACTCTCTGTTTTAAATACCGTCCACACGCTCACCCACTCTCTGTTTTAAATACAGTCCACACGCTCACCCACTCTCTGTTTTAAGTACAGTCCACACGCTCACCCACTCTCTGGTTTAAATACAGTCCACACGCTCACCCACTCTCTGGTTTAAATACAGTCCACACGCTCACCCACTCTCTGGTTTAAATACAGTCCACACTCTCACCCACTCTCTGTTTAAATACAGTCCACACACTCACCCACTCTCTGTTTTAAATACCGTCCACACACTCACCCACTCTCTGTTTTAAATACCGTCCACACACTCACCCACTCTCTGTTTTAAATACCGTCCACACACTCACCCACTCTCTGTTTTAAATACCGTCCACACGCTCACCCACTCTCTGTTTTAAATACAGTCCACACGCTCACCCACTCTCTGTTTTAATACAGTCCACACGCTCACCCACTCTCTGGTTTAAATACAGTCCACACGCTCACCCACTCTCTGGTTTAAATACAGTCCACACGCTCACCCACTCTCTGTTTAAATACAGTCCACACGCTCACCCACTCTCTGGTTTAAATACAGTCCACACACTCACCCACTCTCTGGTTTAAATACAGTCCACACACTCACCCACTCTCTGTTTTAAATACCGTCCACACACTCACCCACTCTCTGTTTTAAATACAGTCCACACACTCACCCACTCTCTGTTTTAAGTACAGTCCACACGCTCACCCACTCTCTGTTTTAAATACAGTCCACACGCTCACCCACTCTCTGTTTAAATACAGTCCACACGCTCACCCACTCTCTGGTTTAAATACAGTCCACACGCTCACCCACTCTCTGGTTTAAATACAGTCCACACGCTCACCCACTCTCTGGTTTAAATACAGTCCACACGCTCACCCACTCTCTGGTTTAAATACAGTCCACACGCTCACCCACTCTCTGGTTTAAATACAGTCCACACGCTCACCCACTCTCTGTTTTAAATACAGTCCACACGCTCCACCCACTCTCTTTTAAATACAGTCCACACGCTCACCCACTCTCTGTTTAAATACAGTCCACACGCTCACCCACTCTCTGTTTAAATACAGGTCCACACGCTCACCCCACCTCTCTGTTTAAATTCAGTCCACACGCTCACCCACTCTCTGTTTAAATACCAGTCCACACGCTCACCCACTCTCTGTTTAAATACAGTCCACACGCTCACCCACTCTCTGTTTTAAATACAGTCCACACGCTCACCCACTCTCTGTTTTAAATACAGTCCACACGCTCACCCACTCTCTGTTTTAAATACAGTCCACACGCTCACCCACTCTCTGTTTAAATACAGTCCACACGCTCACCCACTCTCTGTTTTAAATACAGTCCACACGCTCACCCACTCTCTGTTTTAAATACAGTCCACACGCTCACCCACTCTCTGTTTTAAATACAGTCCACACGCTCACCCACTCTCTGTTTTAAATACAGTCCACACGCTCACCCACTCTCTGTTTTAAATACAGTCCACACGCTCACCCACTCTCTGTTTTAAATACAGTCCACACGCTCACCCACTCTCTGTTTTAAATACAGTCCACACGCTCACCCACTCTCTGTTTTAAATACAGTCCACACGCTCACCCACTCTCTGTTTTAAATACAGTCCACACGCTCACCCACTCTCTGTTTTAAATACAGTCCACACGCTCACCCACTCTCTGTTTTAAATACAGTCCACACACTCACCCACTCTCTGGTTTAAATACAGTCCACACACTCACCCACTCTCTGGTTTAAATACAGTCCACACACTCACCCACTCTCTGGTTTAAATACAGTCCACACACTCACCCACTCTCTGGTTTAAATACAGTCCACACACTCACCCACTCTCTGGTTTAAATACAGTCCACACACTCACCCACTCTCTGGTTTAAATACAGTCCACACGCTCACCCACTCTCTGGTTTAAATACAGTCCACACGCTCACCCACTCTCTGTTTTAAATACAGTCCACACGCTCACCCACTCTCTGTTTTAAATACAGTCCACACGCTCACCCACTCTCTGTTTTAAATACAGTCCACACGCTCACCCACTCTCTTTTAAATACAGTCCACACGCTCACCCACTCTCTTTTAAATACAGTCCACACGCTCACCCACTCTCTTTTAAATACAGTCCACACGCTCACCCACTCTCTTTTAAATACAGTCCACACGCTCACCCACTCTCTTTTAAATTCAGTCCACACGCTCACCCACTCTCTTTTAAATACAGTCCACACGCTCACCCACTCTCTTTTAAATACAGTCCACACGCTCACCCACTCTCTTTTAAATACAGTCCACACGCTCACCCACTCTCTTTTAAATACAGTCCACACGCTCACCCACTCTCTTTTAAATACAGTCCACACGCTCACCCACTCTCTGTTTTAAATACCATCCACACGCTCACCCACTCTCTGTTTTAAATACAGTCCACACGCTCACCCACTCTCTGTTTTAAATACAGTCCACACGCTCACCCACTCTCTGTTTTAAATACAGTCCACACGCTCACCCACTCTCTGTTTTAAATACAGTCCACACGCTCACCCACTCTCTGTTTTAAATACAGTCCACACGCTCACCCACTCTCTGTTTTAAATACAGTCCACACGCTCACCCACTCTCTGTTTTAAATACAGTCCACACGCTCACCCACTCTCTGTTTTAAATACAGTCCACACGCTCACCCACTCTCTGTTTTAAATACAGTCCACACGCTCACCCACTCTCTGTTTTAAATACAGTCCACACGCTCACCCACTCTCTGTTTTAAATACAGTCCACACGCTCACCCACTCTCTGTTTTAAATACAGTCCACACGCTCACCCACTCTCTGTTTTAAATACAGTCCACACGCTCACCCACTCTCTGTTTTAAATACAGTCCACACACTCACCCACTCTCTGGTTTAAATACAGTCCACACACTCACCCACTCTCTGGTTTAAATACAGTCCACACACTCACCCACTCTCTGGTTTAAATACAGTCCACACACTCACCCACTCTCTGGTTTAAATACAGTCCACACACTCACCCACTCTCTGGTTTAAATACAGTCCACACACTCACCCACTCTCTGGTTTAAATACAGTCCACACACTCACCCACTCTCTGGTTTAAATACAGTCCACACACTCACCCACTCTCTGGTTTAAATACAGTCCAC
Source organism: Carcharodon carcharias (assembly GCF_017639515.1). Lineage (NCBI taxonomy): Eukaryota > Metazoa > Chordata > Chondrichthyes > Lamniformes > Lamnidae > Carcharodon > Carcharodon carcharias. Next base: position 190,009,841 of record NC_054471.1, on the reverse strand, counting down.
ACACTCACCCACTCTCTGGTTTAAATACAGTCCACACACTCACCCACTCTCTGGTTTAAATACCGTCCACACACTCACCCACTCTCTGGTTTAAATACCGTCCACACACTCACCCACTCTCTGGTTTAAATACCGTCCACACACTCACCCACTCTCTGGTTTAAATACCGTCCACACACTCACCCACTCTCTGGTTTAAATACCGTCCACACACTCACCCACTCTCTGGTTTAAATACCGTCCACACACTCACCCACTCTCTGGTTTAAATACCGTCCACACACTCACCCACTCTCTGGTTTAAATACCGTCCACACACTCACCCACTCTCTGGTTTAAATACCGTCCACACACTCACCCACTCTCTGGTTTAAATACCGTCCACACACTCACCCACTCTCTGGTTTAAATACCGTCCACACACTCACCCACTCTCTGGTTTAAATACCGTCCACACACTCACCCACTCTCTGGTTTAAATACCGTCCACACACTCACCCACTCTCTGGTTTAAATACCGTCCACACACTCACCCACTCTCTGGTTTAAATACCGTCCACACACTCACCCACTCTCTGGTTTAAATACCGTCCACACACTCACCCACTCTCTGGTTTAAATACCGTCCACACACTCACCCACTCTCTGGTTTAAATACCGTCCACACACTCACCCACTCTCTGGTTTAAATACCGTCCACACACTCACCCACTCTCTGGTTTAAATACCGTCCACACACTCACCCACTCTCTGGTTTAAATACCGTCCACACACTCACCCACTCTCTGGTTTAAATACCGTCCACACACTCACCCACTCTCTGGTTTAAATACCGTCCACACACTCACCCACTCTCTGTTTTAAATACCGTCCACACACTCACCCACTCTCTGGTTTAAATACCGTCCACACACTCACCCACTCTCTGTTTTAAATACCGTCCACACACTCACCCACTCTCTGTTTTAAATACCGTCCACACACTCACCCACTCTCTGTTTTAATACAGTCCACACACTCACCCACTCTCTGTTTTAAGTACAGTCCACACGTTCACCCACTCTCTGTTTTAAATACAGTCCACACGCTCACCCACTCTCTGGTTTAAATACAGTCCACACGCTCACCCACTCTCTGGTTTAAATACAGTCCACACGCTCACCCACTCTCTGTTTTAAATACAGTCCACACGCTCACCCACTCTCTGGTTTAAATAAAGTCCACACGCTCACCCACTCTCTGTTTTAAATACAGTCCACACGCTCACCCACTCTCTGTTTTAAATACCGTCCACACACTCACCCACTCTCTGTTTTAAATACAGTCCACACACTCACCCACTCTCTGTTTTAAATACCGTCCACACACTCACCCACTCTCTGTTTTAAATACAGTCCACACACTCACCCACTCTCTGTTTTAAGTACAGTCCACACGTTCACCCACTCTCTGTTTTAAATACAGTCCACACGCTCACCCACTCTCTGGTTTAAATACAGTCCACACGCTCACCCACTCTCTGGTTTAAATACAGTCCACACGCTCACCCACTCTCTGTTTTAAATACAGTCCACACGCTCACCCACTCTCTGGTTTAAATACAGTCCACACGCTCACCCACTCTCTGTTTAAATACAGTCCACACGCTCACCCACTCTCTGTTTTAAATACAGTCCACACGCTCACCCACTCTCTGTTTTAAATACCGTCCACACACTCACCCACTCTCTGTTTTAAATACCGTCCACACACTCACCCACTCTCTGTTTTAAATACCGTCCACACACTCACCCACTCTCTGTTTTAAATACCGTCCACACACTCACCCACTCTCTGTTTTAAATACCGTCCACACACTCACCCACTCTCTGTTTTAAATACCGTCCACAC